>NC_064633.1:194832998-195457998 GCF_023864275.1 Schistocerca cancellata
CGACTCCATCAACCTCCTGACCCCACCAACACCCCGCACCCCTACCTTCTACCTTCTTCCCAAAATTCACAAACCCAATCATCCCGGCCGTCCCATTGTAGCTGGTTACCAAGCCCCCACCGAACGCATCTCTGCCTACGTAGATCAACACCTTCAACCCATTACCTGCAGTCTCCCATCCTTCATCAAAGACACCAACCACTTTCTCGAACGCCTGGAATCCCTACCCAGTCTGTTACCCCCGGAAACCATCCTTGTAACCATTGATGCCACTTCCTTATACACAAATATTCCGCATGTCCAGGGCCTCGCTGCGATGGAGCACTTCCTTTCACGCCGATCACCTGCCGCCCTACCTAAAACCTCTTTCCTCATTACCTTAGCCAGCTTCATCCTGACCCCACAACTTCTTCACTTTTGAAGGCCAGACATACCAACAATTAAAGGGAACAGCCATGGGTACCAGGATGGCCCCCTCGTATGCCAACCTATTCATGGGTCGCTTAGAGGAAGCCTTCTTGGTTACCCAGGCCTGCCAACCCGAAGTTTGGTACAGATTTATTGATGACATTTTCATGATCTGGACTCACAGTGAAGAAGAACTCCAGAATTTCCTCTCCAACCTCAACTCCTTTGGTTCCATCAGATTCACCTGGTCCCACTCCAAATCCCATGCCACTTTCCTTGACGTTGACCTCCACCTGTCCAATGGCCAGCTTCACACGTCCGTCCACATCAAACCCACCAACAAGCAACAGTACCTCCATTATGACAGCTGCCACCCGTTCCACATCAAACGGTCCCTTCCCTACAGCCTAGGTCTTCGTGGCAAACGAATCTGCTCCAGTCCGGAATCCTTGAACCACTACACCAACAACCTGAAAACAGCTTTTGCATCCCGTAACTACCCTCCCGACCTGGTACACAAGCAAATAACCAGAGCCACTTCCTCATCTCCTCAAACCCGGAACCTTCCACAGAAGAACCCCAAAAGTGCCCCACTTGTGACAGGATACTTTCCGGGACTGGATCAGATTCTGAATGTGGCTCTCCAGCAGGGATACGACTTCCTCAAATCCTGCCCTGAAATGAGATCCATCCTTCATGAAATCCTCCCCACTCCACCAAGAGTGTCTTTCCGCCGTCCACCTAACCTTCGCAACCTTTTAGTTCATCCCTATGAAATCCCCAGACCACCTTCCCTACCCTCTGGCTCCTACCCCTGTAACCGCCCCCGGTGTAAAACCTGTCCCATGCACCCTCCCACCACCACCTACTCCAGTCCTGTAACCCGGAAGGTGTACACGATCAAAGGCAGAGCCACGTGTGAAAGCACCCACGTGATTTACCAACTGACCTGCCTACACTGTGAAGCGTTCTATGTGGGAATGACCAGCAACAAACTGTCCATTCGCATGAATGGACACAGGCAGACAGTGTTTGTTGGTAATGAGGATCACCCTGTGGCTAAACATGCCTTGGTGCACGGCCAGCACATCTTGGCACAGTGTTACACCGTCCGGGTTATCTGGATACTTCCCACTAACACCAACCTGTCAGAACTCCGGAGATGGGAACTTGCCCTTCAGCATATCCTCTCTTCTCGCTATCCGCCAGGCCTCAATCTCCGCTAATTTCCAATTTCAATTTGCCGCCGCTCGTACCTCACCTGTCTTTCAACATCATCTTTGACTTTGTACATCCGCCCCGACTGACATCTCTGCCCAAACTCTTTGCCTTTACAAATGTCTGCTTGTGTCTGTGTATATGAGGATGGATATGTGTGTGTGTGCGAGTGTATACCTGTCCTTTTTTCCCTCCTTTTTTCCCCCTAGGGTGGGTCTTTCCGCACCCGGGATTGGAGTGACTCCTTACCCTCTCCCTTGGAACCCAAGTCCTTTTGTCTTTCCCTCTCCTTCCCTCTTTCCTGGCGGGGCGGCCGTTGGTTGCGAGGGCTGGATTTTGTGTGTGTGTTTGTGTTTGTCTGTGTGTCTGTCGGCCTGCCAGCGCCTTTGTTTGGTGGGTCTCATCATCTTTCTTTTTAAATATATATATATATATATATATATATATATATATATATATATATAAAATAGAGGGAAACATTCCACGTGGGAGAAATGTATTTGGGAGGAGGGATGATGGGACTTGCCCGACGGGGGCGCTGGCGGGTCGATGGACACACGGATAAACACAGACATGCACACGAGACTCTGGCTTTCGCAACCGACGGTTGCCTCGTCGGGGGGGAGGGAGGGAGAGGGAGGGACGGAAGGATTGGGTTTTGGGGGCGAGGGTGGGGAGTCGTTCCGGTCCCGGGAGCGGAGGGACTTGCCTTGGGGGGGGGAAGGGACGGGTTTGCGCTCGCACGCACACGCGTGTCCATCCGCACGTGCACGGACGCAGGCAGACATTTGTAAAGGCAAATGTCTGCTTGTGTCTGTGTGTGTGTGGATGGATGTGTGTGTGTGTGCGAGTGTGGGCCTGTCCTTTTTTCCCCCTAGGGTGGGTCTTTCCGCTCCCGGGGTTGGGGTGGCTCCTTGCCCTCGCCCTTGAAACCCAATCCTTTTGTCTTTCCTTCTCCTTCCCTCTTTCCTGACGAGGCAGCCGTTGGTTGCGAAAGCTGGATTTTGTGTGTGTGTTTGTGTTTGTCTGTGTGTCTATCGACCTGCCAGCGCCTTTGTTTGGTAGGTCTCATCATCTTTCTTTTTAAATGTATTTTTCCCACGTGGAACGTTTCCCTCTATTATATTCATATCATTAATTTGAACCCAACAATCACGTTTGTTATTGTTATTGTCACTGTTACATTTCGAGTCTTTTCTGTCATCTTATTTCCTCCTTCTGTTTTTGCCAGCAGTTTTACTTTCTTTTCACCTTCTCCTTTTTTACCGTAATCCAGTATTCAATTTTATCCCGCCGATATATACTCAATAATACGTAATAATACGTAACCCACTTCCAAACAAAAAATTTTTTTTCCGCTTTCAACACCACCGCTGCTATAAAATCCACCGTTTCCATTTCACAAACAGTTCCTTTCAGCTATTTAACAACCTTTTCGGCTAGTTTTAATATCTTTTGCTTTATTTCCATTTCCGTTTTTCTCACATCATCGATCATTTCTAGCCGCTTCCCACTGGTTTTAACGTCATTATTTCTTCATCAGACAATTGTTAGCTTCATTTCCATAATCTGTCACCACCAAACCACCCTTTTAATACATCCTCACGTAGTTTTTTCGAAATTCTCCCGTATTTCTTCACCCTTTAACGTGTTTTGGCGGCAACACAACCACCTAACCTTCATGCACATCATTTTCTACCTACACAAGTTCACCACAGGATCAACAGCCCAGCTCTAACCAACCCTTTTTCGCCTTTTTTCACACCAGATTTTTATATTTATTTTCATTTCAGCCTCGTGTTCCACTTTCCACCTTCTAGGACCATGTCACCCTCACAACACCTCCACAACGACCCCATTAAGTTTTATTTACATTCCCTCCGCAAACATGCCTTCGCCCTAGCCAGATTACACTCCCATATTTTATTTTCTCAGGCTTGTCTGACATTTGGCATCACCCCCAAAGGCCTCACACTTAAAGTTCCCATCTCTGGCTGCAACCCTTCTTTCCATCAGTCCCTATACCAGTTCCAAACTGAACAATCCATTGCCCTCACCCACCTAATCCTTCACCTGCACATCCACTCAGCCAATCAACACACCCATCAACTCCTGTCCCTAATAAAAGTCCTCAATCTTTCCTCTCCCACATCCACACCGGTTGTTCAGAGCATCCTCCTACAGGCCAACCGCAAATTAGAAAAGCATGCCACCCTCCACCTTAAAAAACTATCCAATCTCCTGGTTTCCCACCTCCGGAAAGGCAACTCACTCACCCTTCACAACCTTTCCAGCAAACCTCAACCTCCTCTCATTGCACACAAACCCAGTCTCTCCCATCTACTCAATCTCCCACTTCCAGCTCCACTCCCTCCAAAACCTCAAAATTCCAATCAACGCAATCTGGAACCACAACACCCCAATTCAGTAGTTAACCTTTCCTCCAAACCTCTCTCCCAATCCGAAACCTCTGTCCTATCCAAAGGCCTCACCTTCAGCCCCACTCCCAGATTTAACCAAACAGCCCTCGTCAAAGATTTACTGTCCTACACCCGTACTCTCTGCTGGAAATATCACTTTGCCACGAAGAAAAATGATCCTAATCCTACTCCTAATGATCCAACTCCCCAAGACACTATCCAAATTGAACCATGCCTGGAACAGTTCCGTCCTCCGTCACAGCGGGACCCACCTCCTCTTCCTCAAAATCACCCTCTCCTAACCTTCCAGGAATTTCTGACTTCCAGCCTTGCCTCTCAATCCTTCTTAAAAAACCTTAATCCTACTCCCAACATCACCACTGCTGAAGCCCAGGCTATCCGTGATCTGAAGGCTGACCGATCCATCGTCATTCTTCCGGCTGACAAGGGTTCCACAACTGTGGTACTTGATCGTCGGGAGTATGTGACTGAGGGACGGCGTCAGCTTTCAGACAACACTACTTACAAAGTTTGCCAAGGCAATCCCATTCCTGATGTCCAGGCGGAGCTTCAAGGAATCCTCAGAACCTTAGGCCCCCTACAAAACCTTTCACCCGACTCCATCAACCTCCTGACCCCACCAACACCCCGCACCCCTACCTTCTACCTTCTTCCCAAAATTCACAAACCCAATCATCCCGGCCGTCCCATTGTAGCTGGTTACCAAGCCCCCACCGAACGCATCTCTGCCTACGTAGATCAACACCTTCAACCCATTACCTGCAGTCTCCCATCCTTCATCAAAGACACCAACCACTTTCTCGAACGCCTGGAATCCCTACCCAGTCTGTTACCCCCGGAAACCATCCTTGTAACCATTGATGCCACTTCCTTATACACAAATATTCCGCATGTCCAGGGCCTCGCTGCGATGGAGCACTTCCTTTCACGCCGATCACCTGCCGCCCTACCTAAAACCTCTTTCCTCATTACCTTAGCCAGCTTCATCCTGACCCACAACTTCTTCACTTTTGAAGGCCAGACATACCAACAATTAAAGGGAACAGCCATGGGTACCAGGATGGCCCCCTTGTATGCCAACCTATTCATGGGTCGCTTAGAGGAAGCCTTCTTGGTTACCCAGGCCTGCCAACCCGAAGTTTGGTACAGATTTATTGATGACATTTTCATGATCTGGACTCACAGTGAAGAAGAACTCCAGAATTTCCTCTCCAACCTCAACTCCTTTGGTTCCATCAGATTCACCTGGTCCCACTCCAAATCCCATGCCACTTTCCTTGACGTTGACCTCCACCTGTCCAATGGCCAGCTTCACACGTCCGTCCACATCAAACCCACCAACAAGCAACAGTACCTCCATTATGACAGCTGCCACCCGTTCCACATCAAACGGTCCCTTCCCTACAGCCTAGGTCTTCGTGGCAAACGAATCTGCTCCAGTCCGGAATCCTTGAACCACTACACCAACAACCTGAAAACAGCTTTTGCATCCCGTAACTACCCTCCCGACCTGGTACACAAGCAAATAACCAGAGCCACTTCCTCATCTCCTCAAACCCGGAACCTTCCACAGAAGAACCCCAAAAGTGCCCCACTTGTGACAGGATACTTTCCGGGACTGGATCAGATTCTGAATGTGGCTCTCCAGCAGGGATACGACTTCCTCAAATCCTGCCCTGAAATGAGATCCATCCTTCATGAAATCCTCCCCACTCCACCAAGAGTGTCTTTCCGCCGTCCACCTAACCTTCGCAACCTTTTAGTTCATCCCTATGAAATCCCCAGACCACCTTCCCTACCCTCTGGCTCCTACCCCTGTAACCGCCCCCGGTGTAAAACCTGTCCCATGCACCCTCCCACCACCACCTACTCCAGTCCTGTAACCCGGAAGGTGTACACGATCAAAGGCAGAGCCACGTGTGAAAGCACCCACGTGATTTACCAACTGACCTGCCTACACTGTGAAGCGTTCTATGTGGGAATGACCAGCAACAAACTGTCCATTCGCATGAATGGACACAGGCAGACAGTGTTTGTTGGTAATGAGGATCACCCTGTGGCTAAACATGCCTTGGTGCACGGCCAGCACATCTTGGCACAGTGTTACACCGTCCGGGTTATCTGGATACTTCCCACTAACACCAACCTGTCAGAACTCCGGAGATGGGAACTTGCCCTTCAGCATATCCTCTCTTCTCGCTATCCGCCAGGCCTCAATCTCCGCTAATTTCCAATTTCAATTTGCCGCCGCTCGTACCTCACCTGTCTTTCAACATCATCTTTGACTTTGTACATCCGCCCCGACTGACATCTCTGCCCAAACTCTTTGCCTTTACAAATGTCTGCTTGTGTCTGTGTATATGAGGATGGATATGTGTGTGTGTGCGAGTGTATACCTGTCCTTTTTTCCCTCCTTTTTTCCCCCTAGGGTGGGTCTTTCCGCACCCGGGATTGGAGTGACTCCTTACCCTCTCCCTTGGAACCCAAGTCCTTTTGTCTTTCCCTCTCCTTCCCTCTTTCCTGGCGGGGCGGCCGTTGGTTGCGAGGGCTGGATTTTGTGTGTGTGTTTGTGTTTGTCTGTGTGTCTGTCGGCCTGCCAGCGCCTTTGTTTGGTGGGTCTCATCATCTTTCTTTTTAAATATATATATATATATATATATATATATATATATATATATATATATAAAATAGAGGGAAACATTCCACGTGGGAAAAATATATTTAAAAAGAGGGATGATGAGACTTGCCCGACGGGGGCGCTGGCGGGTCGATGGACACACGGATAAACACAGACATGCACACGAGACTCTGGCTTTCGCAACCGACGGTTGCCTTGTCGGGGGGGAGGGAGGGAGAGGGAGGGACGGAAGGATTGGGTTTTGGGGGCGAGGGTGGGGAGTCGTTCCGGTCCCGGGAGCGGAAGGACTTGCCTTGGGGGGGGGAAGGGACGGGTTTGCGCTCGCACGCACACGCGTGTCCATCCGCACGTGCACGGACGCAGGCAGACATTTGTAAAGGCAAATGTCTGCTTGTGTCTGTGTGTGTGTGGATGGATGTGTGTGTGTGTGCGAGTGTGGGCCTGTCCTTTTTTCCCCCTAGGGTGGGTCTTTCCGCTCCCGGGGTTGGGGTGGCTCCTTGCCCTCGCCCTTAAAACCCAATCCTTTTGTCTTTCCTTCTCCTTCCCTCTTTCCTGACGAGGCAACCGTTGGTTGCGAAAGCTAGATTTTGTGTGTATGTTTGTGTTTGTCTGTGTGTCTATCGACCTGCCAGCGCCTTTGTTTGGTAAGTCTCATCATCTTTCTTTTTAAATATATTTTTCCCACGTGGAACGTTTCCCTCTATTATATATATATATATATATATATATATATATATATATATATATATATATATATATATATAAAAACCACAACTGTAAACTGGTCCTGCAATCTCTCTTAAGCAACTGCACACAGTAGGAAATTATCTATTTGAGTGTAAAGCAAAAGTTGCAGCTGTGACAGTAAGAGAAGAATCTGGTTTATAGCCTAGGCATGTGACTTAAAGGAAAATTGTAATGTAAGTATGTAGGTAAATTGGATGCATGACAAGCTTATAAAGAGACAGCTAAGTGGAATGATGTTTGTCTTTTTTCCAATCAGTTCTGTTAACAATTTCTAAAAAGCTAGAAGGCTAAGCAAAATAAAGTGCCAATGTTTGATATTAAATTTCTGTCAATGCAAAAAGAAAAGGAAGAAAGATTATGGCCTAGTATCCCGCTAATGATAAGGGTACTAGACATAAAGCACAGGCTCAGACTTTGAAAGGAAACTGGCCATACTCTTTCTAGAGAACCTTCCCAGCATTCACCTTAACCAATTTGGGAAAATCATGAAAACCCTAAACCATGATGGCTGGATGGGGATCTGAACCACCCCTCTCCCAAATATGAACCCAGTGTGTTCCCACCGAGCCACATCTCAGTGAGTAAGGAAAACGACTGAAAGACAATCCCAATTAGTTTGTTCTTTGTGGTGCAAGTGCCAAAATTATCTACCATCTTACACAAAAGACTGCTTAATTACGGTAATATGTATGCAAAGAGTCAAGTCATATCTCTGTGGCTCGTCATACATTTTCAGTGGGCAATCCAAAATGTACACTATACTTAAAATCCGCTTCACAGGTAGATTCTAGTCTACCTCACAAAGTGAGATTAGATGTGTAATGCTTAGTGACAGCCATAGTCAGTTTTCATTCATAAAACAACTGTGAAAGGGATGTCTTTGGACAAGACTACTACGTTGTGTAGGAATGGACATAAATCTCGCTATTTTATGATTGGGACAAATATGTGACTAGTTCATCTCTCAAAATGAACCTTTCAGAGGTTGTCTGGAATGCACAGATGTCTGGAATGCTCTCAGGAAGTGGGTTGCTGCTCACAGTTCTTGTTCCAAGATGCTGTCTGGTCGGCAGTATTGGAAGAAGACTTGACATTCATTTCCTACACAACTCAGACCCAATTATTAACAGCATCACTTGTCACTGTAAGAGCTATATTGCTACTTGAGACAGCCTCATGGCGTATATTGGATTTACTTTTACAGTACAAAACTGTCATATTTCAAACATGTTTACCCACCCTGCATGCATGGACGCACACACACACACACACACACACACACACACACACACACACACACACACACACAAAAAAAAACCTCTGTTCTATCTCCCCATCGCAATCCACTCCACATTATTATACAGTGTAGCCTTTGCTTCCAATCCATTGTTCCACATTATCACACAGTGCTCACAACTTCCCATGCCAGTGATTGAACGAGGTGTGTGTGTGTGTGTGTGTGTGTGTATTTACAAAAACAAACACACAGGACTGTAGATCAGGTTGTAATTATTTTGTTACTGAATAACCTAGTCAATGAATAAAACTAAATCAAATACAAGTCACAATATGAGGAGAAAAATTTAAATTACAGACTTGAGGAGTATCAATTTCTACCTGCTTGTTACTCCAAACATGCACTGACAATCTGCATCCTTAAGCATGATACATACTATTTAGGGAAAAAACTGAATAAAACCCATTTAAGATAAGATGATCACACACGAAGATACAAGAATGAGACTGTTGCCATGGCAGTCTAACACCCTCTGAATAAAATTTACAATCACTGTCCTGAAATTGGCAATTACAATTACCTCAGAATTAAGCCATTGGTTGTCATCCTCCTTAAGGATCCTTGTGGGACTGGGCAGTGATCTTGTTGAAGACGTCTCCAAGACATCATCTGACGGAAGCAGGCCACCTGAAAATAACAACCCATGATATTAAATATGGCTAGGTAGTGAAACGGGGAGGGGGGGAATTTAGTTCTTACAGTATGCCAGTATGCCCTTATGCCCTTGTATGCAAATGACACCTGTATAGTGCAAGTATTACACAAGAAGCCACTATCACTACCTATTATTTTACAATGTTAAATGTGGTCCCAGCTATCACAAAACACAACTTTCACTGGCAATGTTGGGGGGTTGGATTGTTTTGGGGAATGAGGCCAGACAGCGAGGTCATCGGATTAGGGAAGGACGGGGAAGGAAGTCGGCCGTGCCCTTTGAAAGGAACCATCCCGGCATTTGCCTGGAGCGATTTAGGGAAATCACGGAAAACCTAAATCAGGATGGCCGGACGCGGGATTGAACCGTTGTCCTCCCGAATGCGAGTCCAGTGTTTTACCGCTGCGCCACCTCGCTTGGTCACACTGGCAATGTAGCGTATTTTTATTACTAAGTGTAAGTACAGACTGCAAAAAATGCCTCCCTATGAGAGATCAAACATTACTTCTTGTTTTTTTTTTTTTAACATAAATATTTTGTTATTGGTTTTATGTGCTACTCATTAACAGAAAACTTGCAGAGAAAAACATAGAATATAATGTCAAGCAACAGGCAAGTCAACATATAATTATTAAGCATGCAGAAAGTGAAGTATTCATGCTTTTTAGATTTTCTAGATGGAGCATAAGTAAATGAATTCTAGAACCAGTGGGAGGCACATACAAGACCAAGCCCTGATTGATATCAATGACAAATGGAGGAAGCTATCAATTGCATTTGCTGGACCAAAGATCGGGACAACAAATCAAACACACCTAATTACCTACTGCTATGACAAGAGAGAAGAATGGAACACAAAATCTTTGGATAAATTTACTTGAGTTTCTCTCCACTCCCTCCCCCTCCCCCAAATTGTATCACTGTTGCAACATAATTTGTATACTTCACTAAATCTATCTGGAGGGGGAGGGGCCCACAATTCAGTAAAAGAAATGCATTTCCCTAAATAATTATTATAAAAGCTACGTTGACTGTAGAATTTATTTATTGGCAAAAAACAAGAACTTGAACTTCTTTCAGTATTTAATTCATTTCACAACTATATAAAGATCAGAATAAAACATGGAACTGGTCAGTCTTTAAATTTCCTAGACTCAATGATTGTCAATGAGCAGCATGAGCAAAATTTTTAAATTTACAGGAAACTAGAAAATAATTCAATTTTCATAATGAATGTACTAAACAAAAGAGGAAAGGCACAGAAAAGATATGATACAAGATTATCATACATAGGTAAAGTGTCACAAAAAATTGTCAACTTATTTTCGAATACTTAAGTAAAAATATTCTCCTTTACAAACAAGACCTCCCCAAACAGGGTACAACATGTCCTTGGTTCTCGCCACTCACCTGGCCTTAATTTACATTAATTCCTTCTGTCTAAGCACTTATTAACAGTAACTACTCCTTTCTTTACTCCGTTTCAGTTTTCTACATCTCTAATTTCCTGACTTGTCTGTTTTTCGCCAAACCCCATCCACCTCTGTTACATACAATGCACTTAGCTTTTCACTCTTATTAACTCATGCACGATGTTTCAGTATAATCTCTGTCTTGCGTATTACCTGTCTTCCACCTTTAAGCTCTCAGGTTTTCGAATCTCGGCTGATGCAGCCCCCAACAATCAGCCTTTCCTTCTCATCTCATCCGGTAAGTCTCCCCCTGACCTGGGGTTCTAGGTGACACTTCTGAACTGTACTCCTTTCCCTAAACCTCTACAGTCCTTTTCATTCACCCCTCTTCCTTCCCCTTCAACTCCTCTGCTAGGAGGAGGCACCACTGGCTCCGAAAGCTTGTAAACGTTAAATCATTTTGTGTGTGTGTTTTCTGCTGCTGCCACTTGATGAGTAGAATTTTTATCTATACATTACACAAATTGCAATGTAACAGTTGCCCCGATTTCTACACTGGCAAAAAATGAAGGACCTGTCAAAGAACACACTTATGTTTTTAGACTAAATCACTGTGAAAACTCCACAATCGCTAACCACATACACCAGAACAAATACATATGGAATGGCATCCACGACAGCCTCACAGTACTTAAGTCAGAAACAAAAGGGAAGAGACTAGCCCTGTTAGAATTACTTTCAGTTTGTTCTTATTTGTACCAAAAAAAGATCTTAATCCAAGGATGATGACTATATATACAGAAAGCTATATCATTACAGAATCAAAGTAGATGTTTTTTCTTTATATTTTATGAATTTAAGTCAATCACAGCTTCAATAATATTCAAATTGCATAAAATAAAATTATGATTATTAACGCCTTGTCAAGGAAAAAAAATCAAAAGGTACTACATCAATATGTCATGAGACTTTACGACGTTTCTGCACAGTATGATTCTGCGAGCAGGAATCTTGTGCAGGTATGAAGTTCTGTCTGTGGGAACATTCAGTGACATAGTGAAGACTGGGGAGGGCAGCTAGGTCCAGTGGTAGGTTGTTTTTTTTTTTTTTTTTTTTTTTTTTTTTTTTTTTTTTTTTTTTTTTTTTTTTTTTTTTTTTGGGGGGGGGGGGGGAGGGGAGTTAAGAAAGGGCAAAATTACTACTGGATGCGTTGGCAGAATGAAGGTTGTGCAGTGCTGGAGTGGGAGCAGGGAAGGACGTAAGTGTAGGACAGCGACTAGCAAAAGTTGAGGCCAGGGGTCTTACAGGAACACAGAATATACTGCATGAAGAGTTCTGAACAGTACAGTTAGAAAAGCTTGTGTTGGTAGAGAGGGTCCAGATGGCACAGGCTGTGAAGCAGTCACTGAAATGAAGCACATTGTGTTGGGAGGCACACTCAGCAACTGAGTGGTCCAGCTGTCTCTAGGCCACAGTTTGGCAGTGGCCATTCGTGCGGACAGACAGCTTGTCAATTGTCATGTCCATGTAGAAAGCAGCACAGTGGTGGCAGTTTAGTTTGTAGATTACATGAGCGCATCCAAAGCTAGCTGAATGTTTCAGATTAAAACTTTACTTGCAGCAGTATGCCATAAATTTTATTGGGCATAAAAGAAATATGTACCATCATTTAAAGAATGGCTGCCATCTTGTACGGTCACACTCGCAACTGTTACTTCAAGTGTGAAAATCAGGACTGTGTTCTGTCTTATGCCGATACAATGGTCAAAGATGTGTTTATCATTCATACTCTGGACACAGGACTGCGTAATGATCTTATGCATTACGATAATCCCACAAAGTATGAGTGTTTACTGGTTATTCAAGTCTTTTAATAGCCTAAACAGACAGAGAAAGCATCTAACACAGAGGAACTGAGGTTTTTCAGACAGTTTTTGGAGGAGTGATACTGGCTGGAGGTAGATGGCATAGTTGAAGCTGTCTCTAACAGCACTCCAGAACAGGGACAAATCAAATTCCTTTGGACAGTTTTCTAAGTCACATCTTATGCTTAGTGCTTCATAGCTCATGGTAGACAGTCATGATGCTACAAATGCATGAAGTGTTTATACTGTCAGAAACATGATCATAAGGCAGAGGTTTGTTTACAGACATCATGCCACATCATCAAATACTCTACTTGCACCAATGATGCCAATATTATGGTGAATGGGTTTCATTCTAAGGATGACGATTTTGCAAATAATGTGTACAGTATTCTTTTTCAAGGTGGTAAAGCAGTGTTAGTGGCTATTGAACTCAATGTACTTGTAATTCTATTTCAACCTGACACTGGTTCCTCTAAAACTACCAAATGGAGCCATATATGCTTTAATTGGGTCCCCACAGTAGTTCAAAATACATGGAATGCTAACAAGTTATAGCGATCAGACAATTCAAATCAAAGGCCAAAAAATAAAAAGGTGCAGGTTCCACTTCTAGTAACACTATCAAGTACAGATGCCACCATCACTGAACTGGATCTGTTTCAAATGATTAGTTTCATGGTCTGAGATTTAGCAAATCACATACATGTCACAGATGAAGAGAGAGTGTTTTTTTTTCTTTTTTCTCCCCCCCCCCCCCCCCCTTCCTTCCATGGTAGACTCAAATACTATGAAGTGCAAATTACCTCGTGTGTCCTGACCCACTCCCTAACTTTTGTAAGGTACACCCCATTCATTATGCTTTAGGGGATGAAGTTAAACCTGATTTGGACCAGCTGGAGGAGGATGGCATCATCGAACCTATTTCCAACAATCTGTGGGCTAACCCCTTCGTCATTGTTGAGAAGCCATACAGGTATCTTTGACTATGTGAGGATATCAGGTCTACAGTTAACACAGCCTCTGTCACAGATACGTACCCCATTTCAGGGCCAGAAGGAATTTCGGTCAGGGACAATTCTTCACACACATCAATTTGACAGACATATATCTGAAATTGCCCCTCAATGCGGAGAGTGAACAGGTGGTGGCAGTCAATACGTGCTTAAAGCTTTACAAGTATAAATGACTCCCCTTTGGCATCAATTCAGCCGTAGCATTACTTCAGAGGTATCTCGAGCATCCGATTCACAAGGTTCCAGGAACCACCAATTACCTCAATGACATCATTGTCACCATAAACACTGTTAAGGATCAAATCTATAACTTGGACCAGTTACTGGACACCTTAGATCAGTCAGGCCTCCCACTGAACACGGACAAGTACTCTTTTTCACAGGAGAAAATTGGGTACCTCGGCCACATTCCATCAGTCGACGGCATCCATCCCACAACCAAACACCAAACACCTACGGGACATTGCTTGGCATCAAGCTTCCAACAACAAGAAACACTGCCGATCTGTCCTCAGACAAGTCTGACCTTACAATATGTTCTTTCTTATGGCAGTTATGATTGCAGAGCCCCTATACTAATTGCTTAGGAATGGCAAATGCTGGGATTGGTCACATGAATGTCAATGGGCATTCGAGTAACTGACAGGGACCCTCCTGGACTCCAAGTGTTTGATACACTATGACCCATGGTGGCCACAGATGTTTCAGACACTGGGACTGGGTAGATGTCAGCCTACACGGTGGGCACAGCAGGCAAGCCCACTGCATTTGAATCCAAAATGATGATTGTGGAATGTGCAGCTACTCTCAAATTGAAAAGGAAGTCCTTATTTCACCATCAAAAAATTCCATAACTATGTCTATGGTTGCAACTTTCTACTACAAACAGACCCCAAACATCTGGTAATGCATTCTTATCCAGAGACTCAGTTTCTCATTAAGACATGCAATGTCTTCAATACTGGATGTCCTTTTTCTGTTGGCCTACAACTATGAGGCTGAGTTCCCAACAGCCTCCTACAACAGTATTGCCGATCTTTTGTCACAGCTGCCAGCCTGCAGCAAAGTGCATTTTGACACACATTCAAAAGAATGTTTCAGGGTCGATGCTCTCTCCAGCCAGGCCGTGAAGCCTCCTGCTCGACACCAGTGTCAACATCTGTGTTATCACTGATGCTAGTATGGCAGATAAAGTCCTTTCGTGGGTCAAACACTTTCTGCAAAGACAATGGCCTTTGTTACAGAAGTTTTTGACTCACCTAGATCTCAGGCATTTTTGGAATCTTCAAACTGTTCTGTCACTCTACCACGAAGTCATCATCCTCCAAGCTATGGAGGGAGAAGTGCAGATCATCATTCCAGCGGCACTGCAAGTAGATACTCTTACGCTGTTGCGAAGATGCCATTGTGGGTATTGCTACGACAAAGTGAATGGTTCAGCAATATATCTACTGGAAAGGTCTGGAGAAGGATACTGAGTGCCTGCTCAGAGTCTGTGCAACCTGCAGCAAGTACCAAGCAGCACCTCCCGAGTCATATTTCACTTGAACAAAAGAATTAGAGCCCTGGAGTTAGCTCCACCTATATTACATTGGATCATTACTGGGGGACAGATTGCCTCATTCTTGAGGATACCCCACACACTAACCTTACATTGTCAGGATGAACAACTAGAACATCCCAAATGGACCTGTGTTAAACAGATTTCTGCTGTGGGCATTCTTCCTCTCGTCATCATGACGGACAATGGCACCCAGAACACGAGTCAAGAGTTTGACTCTTTTCTGCATGGCCCATGGGATCCAGCACCTCTGTAGCATGACATTTCATCCTGAATCAAACAAGATCGCTGAACACTTCGATTCGACATCCAAAGAACAAATGAAACAGGTCGCAAGTGACTAGGCATTGGAGAACATTTTACTAAAATTTCTCTGTTCTTACAGAAGCACTCCCCATAAAGATGCATCTCTGGGGGAGATGTTGCATGACTGAAAGATGAGTGTCCTCCTGTCCCTCACAGCATCGCGCCTTTAGGACAACACTGCCACCTGCAGGTTCGGCAACAGACAACAATAGTGTACAGTCAATGCCTAGGTCTCATATGCAGAGATTTGGTATAGAAAAAATGGTCCCCAGGGACAGTAGTCTGTGCTACGCAAAGTATATCATATTCATAGCAGATGCAGGCACATGTTGAAAACACATCAATCAACTCCGACCCCATGTCAAGAAGGTTCTTCCTTCCAGTAATTATAGCCCTCTCACTTACAAGTATCAATAACTTATTTTTCTTGCAGGGTGAAGGAGGAGATTCAACAGAGTAGCAGCCTCCCAGTGCTGAAGTCCTACAATTGCGTGAGCCAATGAAAGCAAAGCCTAGCAGCGTCAGTGCAGAGGCCAGAGTTGATATGGACTTCATCCAACGCCGAAGAAGAAGAGGCTTCCCCCCCCCCCCCCCCCCCCCCTCTCTCTCTCTCTCTCTCTCTCTCTCTCTCTCTCTCTCTCTCTCTCTCTCTCTCTCAGTGAGGTGAGTGTTGTGTCCCAAGTTACTACCCCTGCTGGGATGGCCTCCCCTCCCCTGTATTTATGTTTCACACAGCTCGCATTACGCAACGACAGGAGCCGTATGAGCTGCAGCGGTTTTTCGCAGATGCTGCCCACGTAGCTGAACTACTTTGCCATGTCCACGAATGCCAACCCGAGGCAATTATGACATCATTCCGCTTGGACATGCAAACAGCCAAGGAAAACATGATCTGCAGTAGCAGCAATCAATTTCATGGATTCAGTGTAGCAATCCATGTGGCAATATAATCCGTGATCCAGCAAACTGAAGGACTGTCTTCAGCGAGCAGTCTTCAGTGAGTTTTGTCTACTGTGAACAGTCACCTGCCTTTGACAAATTCCTTCAGCAGAGTTAGTTTGAAGTTAGCAACTACCATACTGAAATACTCTGTGCTGTAAACAGCCTGCAAGAATTGGAACTGCCACAGTCCATAGTGCATCAGTGTGCCTATGGACTTACGTCTCTGCACAGGTGTTTACTATTAAGTGTGACTGTCAATGATGGAAGTCAGTTCTGTCTCTACAGATTAATGATGTAACTTAAGAGTTGGGTGTTGAGACATGTCAGTTACAAAAAATAAATGCTGTTTTGCCTGGACTAATTTACCTTGTATAGCAGTTACAGAACTCTGATATCTGTGCAGTTGTTGGAATTCAACCACATCCATGGTACAATCGATATGTGATCTTAACAACTAAATGCTATAATTATGTCTTAACTTGTACATTGAGCTACCATGTATTGCCTCCTAGGTCACTTGACTTCAGTCCTACTGAATGCATATAAAACTACTCCGTGTGAGATACATGCCCATTAGGCCAAGCTCAGATAAATTTTCACAAGTTGCAGATTGCGGATAAGCATCTTAAATTAGAATGGCTACACAACACTTATGTTTCTTGAAGTCCATGACATGGCAACGTATCACAACAACCACCACCACCCTCAGAAAAAAACGGGGTCTTACCGACTGGTACACAAGTCTCGGTAATTCAACTGCTCATGAGTGAATATAAGATGTTCTGAGAATTAATTGTCAGATATTGCAAAAGCACCATGAAGATGGACAATGAATCTGTAAGCATTAGACTAAAAGGTAAAAAATTCTGAATGCAATTAAAAATGTGTGTCACGATGGTACATCACCTTCTATGTGTGTGGATTTTGAAGCTGTGGAGCTGGATGATCAGAAAGCACTCAATACATTACCAGTGCTAAAAATACATGCTCAACTGGACAAGATGGAATATACAGTGCAATTTCTAAAGTGTGCATTTTTTAAAAATTTATTTATTTAATCGTATGGCTAGGGCCCCCCGTCGGGCAGGCCATTTGCTGGGTGACGGTCTTTCAAACTGACGCCACATCGGCAACCTGCAGTCGATGAGGATGACAGGATGATGATGAGGACAGCACAACACCCAGTCCCTGGGTGGTGAAAATCCCCTGACCAGCCGGGAATCAAACCCGGGCCCAGAGGATTGACAATCTCTCACACTGACCATTCAGCTACCGGGGCGGACATTTAAATAAATACTTAAACTTCCTGGCAACTCTATTAATTGTGGTATTATAGGAAACTCCTAAGTAACTGCCTTAAATAAAAGTATAATCAAATAAAGTTAAAAGAAGTAAGTTACAAACTGCACACTGGGTAATCTGAAATGTCGTCCTGCCTCATCTCAGTACCTTCTTCACGAGGTGTCCTGCTTATACAAAGAAACTGGTACAACTGCCTAATATCATGTAGGGCCCCCACGAGCAGGTATAAGTGCCCTAATATGACATGGCACAGTTCAAATGGCTCTGAGCACTATGGGACTTAACTTCTCAGGTCATCAGTCCCCTAGAACTTAGAACTACTTAAATCTAACTAACCTAAGGACATCACACACATCCATGCCCGAGGCAGGATTCGAACCTGGGACCATAGCGGTCGCGCGGTTCCAGACTGTAGTGCCTAGAACTGCTCGGCCACTCCCCCGGCGACATGGCATCGACTCAAATAATGTTTGAAGTAGTGCTGGAGAGAATTGACACCATGAACCCTGCAGGGCTGTTCACAAATCCATAAGAGTACGAGGGGGTGGAGATCTCTTCTGAACAGCTTGCTGCAAGGCATCCCAGACATGCTGAATAATTTTCATGTCTGGGGAGTTTGGTGGCCGCAGAAGTGTTCAAACCCAGAAGATTCTTCCTGGAGTCACTCTGTAGCAATTCAGGATGTGTGGGGCGTCACATTGTCCTGTTGGAATTGCCCCAGTCCATTGGAATGCACAATGGACAAGAATGGATGCAAGTGATCCGACAGAATCCTTACCTACGTGTCACCTGTCAGAATCGTATCTAGGTGTGTCAGGGGTCTCATATCACTCCAACTGCACATGCCCCACACCATTACAGAGCCTTCACCAGGTTTAACAGTCTCCTGCTAATATGGGCTCATGACGTTGTCTCCATACCCTACACATCCATAAAATCTGAAACAAGACTCGCCAGACCAGGCAATACGTTTCGAGTCCAATGTCGGTGTTGATGGGCCCAGGAAAGGCATAAAGTTTGTGTTGTGCAGTCATCAAGGGTACATGAGTGGGCCTTCAGGTCCAAAAGCCCATATTGATGATGTTTCATTGAATGGTTCACACGCTGACACTTGTTGATGGCCCAGCACTGAAATCTACAACAATTTGCAGAAGGGTTGTACTTCTCTCAAGGTGAACGATGCTCGAGTCATCACTGAACCCTTTCTTGCAGGATCTTTTTCCGGTCACAGCAATGTCGAAGCTTTGTTATTTTTCCGGATTCCAGATATTCGTGGTACACTCGTGGAATGGTCGTATGGGGAAATCCCCATTGCATCACTACCTCAGAGATGCTGTGTCCCATCGACCACGTGCCGACTGTAACACCATCGATAACCTGCCATTGTAGCAGCAACCTAACAACTGTACCAGATACTTCTTGTATTATATAGGTGTTGCCGACCCCAGTACTGTACTTTGACTGTTTACATATCTCTGTATTTGAATACGCATATCTATACCAGTGTATCAGGGGCTGTCTAAAAAGTATTCAACCTTTGACCAGAAAAAATAATTCGAATACCTGACGGGGTTGGGACCCCAATCCCCTTCAAAGTAGGCCCCTTGTGCTTGCACACACTTAGCCCACTGATCCTTCCACTGCTGGAAACACCTCTGGAAGTCTTTTGGATTAGTGTTCAGCTCCGTCGTCGGGTTCTGCATTATCTCTTCTCTACTCTCAAAACGGGATCCTTTCAGTGGCATCTTTAATTTTGGAAACAACCAGTAGTCACAAGGAGCATGTGTGGAGAGTAGGGAGGTTGGCGAATGGCTGTAATTCCAGTTTGGCCCGTAAATTTTGGATCAAGTGGGATGAATGTGCAGGGGCATTGTTATGATGCAGTTGCCACTTTTTCGCTGTCCACACGTCTGGTCTTCTGCTCTGAACGGCGTTACAGAGTCGCCAGAGAAAATCTTGATAATAGTCCTTTGTCACAGTTTGTCCTTCTGGTGCATATTCATGATGCACAATTCCAAGGACATCAAAGAAGACAGTCAGCACCACCTTCATTTTGCTTTGCACTTGTCGCATTTTTTTTGGCCTTGGAGACTCAGCATGCTTCCGTTGCGACGACTGTCCTTTTGTTTCTAGGTCGTGCCCATACACTCATCTCCAGTTATTGTGGTGTTCAGCAACCCAGGATCAGTGTTGGTGGTGTCCAGAAGGTCCTGTGAAACGTCAAAATGGAGGTCTTTTTGTTCCAGCAACAACAACTTTGGCCATGAATTTTGCAGCCACTAGGTGCATGTTCAAATTATCGCGCAAAATTGCGTGTGCAGAATCTTTACTCACTCCAACCTCAAGGGCGATGTTCCGCATGGTCAAACAACAATCTGCCATCATCAAGTTTTGCACCCTCTCAACAACAGCTGCACTCCGAGCAGTTTGGGGCCTGCCAGAATGCTGGTCACTCTCCGCTGATGCGCGGCTATTTCTGAGTCGGTTGAAGCACTCCTTACTTTGTGTTGCACCCATTGCATCTTCTCCAAACACCTGCTGAATCTTATGAATTGTTTATCTTTGAGAATCACCAAGCTTTTGACAAAATTTGATGCAGTAGCTTTGCTCAACACGTTCAGTCATCTTGAGAGAATCGGTAATCTGACGCACATTTTGTGCAGTACCTCACTCAACGACTGACAGGCAGCAACTGACGCGCTGGAAGACAGGGACAAAATTCATGCATGCGCATAAAGGTCTCTTCCTTTACTGTGTACAGTGGCGTCGCGCTATCGTCTCTATTTCGTGCAGGAAAATCAAAGGTCAGATACTTTTTAGACAGACCTTGTATAACCATATCATGGTAAAAAAAAAAATTATCTTCAGCTCAACCACATCAGTTTTGCTATTCTTACATGGATTATAATGTCCACTAGATCACAGGATGCAGATATCAGTCAGAGTTTTACAACTGAGAAAACCATTTTGCTCTGTAAAACACAGTAAACAGTGACAAATGAAAACTATGCCAGACTGGGATTTGCTGCTCGCAATAAACTAATATAGTTTATGGCATATTAATGTCAGTGATACATCCACCCACATGCCTGTAAAATTGTAATGAGTGTACAAAATTGATATATAAAAGACTATAAATTATTAATTCACCAGCAAATCAGTAATACAAGGTGCAAATCAATGCTCTATTATGGATCCTTTTTGCTCCCATACACACATTAATGACACCCCATGGCTTCCATGTAGTAAGCTATGCAAACGACACCACAATCTTATTCTGTGGCAGAGAGAATAAATGGTTGGAGTCTATTGTGCTAATGATGTAACAGGAATAACGCAACATATGAATGATCAGAGCCTCAATATGAATGCTAATAATCTGCACTACTGATATTTAACACTGTCAACTCCTACAAATGAAATGTATGCTGTACTTGATGGACTATAAAAAATATGTTTAACTCGTCAAAAATCTTCTATGGGTGAACCATATTACTATTGAATCTGGGGAGAATCAACAGTGGTTTATACCTCCTTAGGAAGCAGTCAAACACCATCACTAACCAAATAACTGGCTACACACGACAAAAAATATTGCTAGTACAGTAAAAGACAAGAAGGATCATGCATAAACTGGACTATAAAAAAAAATATTGTGAAGCTTTAGGACACCCTCAAACATTAATACCTTCTGTATGTCAAGAAATTAAATCAAATAATTGATATGCTGCAGAATACTACAACAGCTGTACCAAATACACACAACCAAATTCAAAATGACTGAACAATACTCTTCTATGGGGTGTTTTACTATCATACTAATTTCAGGGATGCTAGACAAGGGAAAATGTATCAGTTTGTCTAGAAGAATAGAGTATAAAGCTACAAAACCAGTGGAACAAAACAAATGCACAGTAAATGGCATGATGTGAACATTGGACATGGTCAATTCTGATATAAGGGTTTGTGGGGCTGCAATTTATACTTACAAGTTGAAATGTACAGTCAACCAGGCCTAGTGAAATGGGGATTTACTGGTTACTGAATTAGCAAAACATTACTTTTTCCAAGTATGAAGAAATAAAAGGAAAATATACAGTTGCTAAAAGACTGTATTGTGCCACGCATCCACATAAGAGACATTCAGTGAATACCATGTTCCACAACCTGTTCCAGTGGTTAAAAGAGATGGGACAAGTGGTAGTACAATAAAACCACCAAGAGGGATAATAAACTACACGCGTATCTTAGAAGAAGCAGTGCTTACTCACATAGATGCTCAGTATGACATCAACACTCAATCAGTGGCATGCAAAGTGTACAGAATGCTAAGCACTACATGAGAAGGTATGTGAGAGTAGCAGCTATACCATGACCACTAACAGACACTGCAAGTTTTAACTCCTACTGACTTCACACCACTCATGTACCGATTCAGTGGGTGCTGCAGTGTTGTACTATTGATCCATGGCTTCCTGTGTGTGTAGTTCTCTCAGATGTAACATGTTTTACCAGAGATGAAATGCTCAGTACTAGTAACATCCATAAATGGATTGTTGAGAATCCACATGTTATAGTTGTGAAAAACCATCAATACAGGTTTGCAGTGAGACTGTTGGTGGTTGAAGTGAAACATTACTTAAAATGCCAGTATCTGTCACGTCCTAGATCAACTGCAGTATAGATTGCTTTCCTTAGTGCTACTTCTTTTTGTAAGTGTTTAATGTTGGCATCAATTCATGACCAGTAGCATAATATCCCAAGCACAAGCACGCATTAAATTTGTTGATCAAGAAATATAAGACTTTAGAACCTATTATTAACTGTTATTACGATATATAAAAATAAATAGGCACCGATACACTAGGAATAAACACTTATACACAACCGACTCAACAAGCATTTGTCTTACATATATTCTCTTTCTGAACTTATCACAAACTGCTGTTTCTGACAGATCTCTCCTCCTCCTCAAGAAATGAAAACATGTATTCCATCACAATGTTAGTTATCTAATGTTTTTACAGATTTTCAAATAAGAAATTTAAATGTTTTCCTTTATGTAGCACTTTCATACTGTGCATAAACTCAACAATACATTGTACTATTGGGGACACAATGGTTATGAGACTGTTTGACAATAGACAAAAATTTTAGTATTAATTCAAAAAGAATTATAAAAATAAATATATTAGAGCATAATACCGTAGTTAATCATTACTTGAAACTTACCTCCAAAGCCAGTGGGTGCAGTGGGATCACACTCATCAGAAAATCCATTAGGTAATGCAGTAGTAGTTGGTGACAACTGGTGATCATTCTTTGCTATGTCAATACCATCTGCAATTGTTATAAGAGGTGATGATGAAGAAACAGGTGCTGGTGTTGGAGGTGGTGTTGAGAGATCAAGACTCAACAGACCTGACAAATCATCTGTGTTTGGAGTGGGCTCTGCTGACAGAACTGTAGGTTCCACAGGGAGGGCTGCACACATGTCTGCTGAGGAAAGTGTTTAATACATATGACACACCCAAAGGAAATACATATTTTTCTTTCAACAAAACAAGTTCAAAATTAATGGATTGGTTGCATATTTTATTTTGTGTGAGGTGCGTGAGAAAAATGAGACTGACAACACTGTGAGGGATCTGGCAACACTGTGTTGTTCTGTTTGTGTAGACTGGTGTGTTCATCCCTTCCAAATGTTCAGACCAAGTTTCATCTTCGTAAAGCCATCACATGAGAGCACCAATAGTGACGTTGTCTCTTTGTTGTGTGTTACGAAAATGAAACAGCAGAATTTAGAGCAATGTTATGCAATCTAGTTTTGTGTTAAACTTGGGGTATCTGTAAGAGTGATTTTTGAAAAGGTGAAACAGGCGTATGGGGAACGTACTTTATCAAGAACACGAGTTTTTCGATGTCATGTTGAAGATGAACCCTGAATGGAGAGACCAACTTAAAAACCAATGAAAACATCGAATGTGTACTCTTGTCGGATGAGACTGACAATTAACAATAAAGATATAGGTTACATGTTAAACTGAAACACTTTCACCGTACACCAAATTTTGACAAAAGATTTGCATATGCAAAATTTCTGTGGCAAAATGGTGCCAAAAAACTTCACAACTGAGCAGAATTGCAATCAAAGAAACGTGCATTAATCATCTTGAGAGGTAACGAATCCTGCATTTTTGAAAAATGCTCAAATGTGTGTGAAATCTTATGGGACTTAACTGCTAAAGTCATCAGTCCCTAAGCTTACACACTACTTAACCTAAATTATCCTAAGGACAAACACACACACCCATGCCCGAGGGAGGACTCGAACCTCCGCCAGGATCAGCCACACAGGCCATGACTGCAGCGCCCTAGACCGCTCGGGTAATCCTGCATGGCTGCATTTTTTTAATACGATCTGGAGGTGAAGTGGCAAAGTGAGGAGTGGCTCACTGAGACATCTCCTTGAGCAAAAAGAGCTTGAATGAGCAAATCAAACCAATGTTGATCTGTTTTTTGACAGTATGAGTATTGTGCATAAAGAATTTGTAACTGTTGGACAAACTGTCAACCAAGATTTTTACAAAGATGGCATGAGTATTGTGCACAAAGAATTTGTTACTGTTGGACAAACTGTCAAATAAGTGTTTTACAAAGATGGCCTCAAAAGGCTCAGAAAAAGGGTGAATTGAGCAAGACCAGATGTTGTTGACAAGTGGATGCTGCATCATGACAATGCCCCTCGTGACACAATCACTTCCATCATGGAATTTTTTACCTCAAAAGAGAGTCCTGTTGCTCCATAGCCTCCCTATTCATCGGATCCGAGTCCTTGTGACCTTCTTTTTCTAAAATTGAAAAATGACTTAAAAGAACATCATTTTGGAACTTTGGAGAATGCACAAAAGAATGTAATGAACATGTTACAGGCCCTACCAGTTGAAGCCTTTCAGCACTACTACCGTGACTGGGAACAACAAACAACTCCCCCAGTGTATACTTACTAAAGGGAACTACTTTGAAGGGGGCAATATTGTTGCTTGAAAAAAAAAAAAAAAAAAAAAAAGACGAACTTTGGTACATAAAAATCAGTCTCATCTTTTTTCTCACACACCTCATACATAACAGGTACTACCAAACAGTCAATATGAAGACATGAGATTATGCTACACTAAACAGAGGAAAAAATACTCAGGTTAAAAAATTTTACAGCAAAAGTACAAATATATTAGAGTATAGGGCTGTAGCTAATTATTCACCTAAAACATATAATCACAAATTCATTTTTTAGTACAGAAAATTTATGTAGTTAACGAAGTCCAGAGACCATTTTATCAAGTGCAATGGCCTCTTATTTAGTACAGTTAGCCAGTCTTCCAGCTCACCTGTGCTTGCTGGTGTGGTAACTGCAGTAACTGGAACCGTTGCAGCTGTGAGATCAGGCAAGCACACTGTATCTGTCTGTTGTGGTTGTGGCTTGAGGAGGACAGGATGACACGTAGAATGTTGAACTGCAGTCGTGGGTGTTGTTGTAGTGAAAGGCAAAAATTCACCAGGTAATTGACTGGTTTGCTGTATAACATTGAGAGTTACCACAGAATGACCACTTGGAGCCTTTGGTAACAGTGGAAGCATACGTTGTACCACCACATTTTTGGGGCGAACTGACCTCCCTCGACGATTGCAATATCGTAATTGAAATTTCTGCAATGAAAACATGTTGGAAAATTCAGGAAGGAAGAAGCAACTATAGCAGACACAAGTCTAAACGTACTGAAATGACAACTGTATTTGAACAGCACCAATACAAAGTTGGCAGTCACAATGTAAAACAGCTCCCATAAAATATTAATAATGATAAGTGAGAATTAATTACTTTGCTTAAGATTAATACATATTGTTCACTAATTTTTCTGCATGTGTTATTTTAACTTAGGTGAGTTAGTCGTAAATTGGAAAAGATTTTATAAAAATGCAACATAATTTTTTGTCAAATGAATTCAATCTGCAAGCAGTAACTCTAAGATGATCCTTCCTGACTGTGATTTCGAAGAGTTAAATTGTTCAGTTTGTTATGTGGCATAATATTTTGCTGTCATAAGCTGTAAAGAATTATTATGGTACAAGGCTTCCATCACAACTTCCATTTTTTGTACAACTTTACTGTGGCTAGAAATAGCTTTAGATTGGTGAAGGCTTATTCCAATGAGGACATTCATTACAATCACTGAGTAATATTAAATATTAGATATCTAAAAGTGATAACCTCATGGAGCTTAAGCTTGGTTTGTAGCAGAGTGAATACAAGCAACTTGCATTTTGCAGGGTTTAAAAATGCTACGCAAGCAAGAGCACACAGCATTTGGCCACTTCTTGTTCACATTTGTAGGTGCTCCTGGTATTACTCTGCTCATCTGTCTTCCAGCCAGACATCGAAGTAAGTTGTTGTGCTTTCCATTTTGGCAATAACCTCAATGTCAGCAGCATGGAGAGCATTTATTTTGCAGTCTGCTGATTTGAGCGCAAACTGCTTTTGTTACTGAATATTATCTGGGTGTGAGAGATGGAGAAGTCAGAAGAGTATGTAACATTGCTAACAGAAAAATGTAGATATCTAGGTGCTTCTGGGATCCAAAAGATCAACAAAACAAAATGCCCAACAAAAAGAAGTTTGTGATTCTTCAGATTCTCCAAGCGTATTTCATGTTGAAATAGTTCACCCATGAACTATTTCGACAAAAAGAAGTATGCTTGATAAGAAATTGGATAGTACTCAAATGTACAAATGGAGATATTAGAAAGTGAGAAATTCATTATTTGCTTCCATCTGTCAGGAACACTGTGAAGAAGCACAAGGTGTTGTGCTTTTTTAATTACAAACAAACAGCACAATAAATTTACTTGAAAGTAAGCAAAAATGGATGGATATCTACAACACTGACTAATATAAAATTAAAAATATACAAAACCCTTGCTGCTTCTCTTGGCTTGCATAGCTGTAACTATATTATAGAAAAATAAATGATGTAGGAAGCTTTTGCTGTAATACTCAAATAAGTAATGACTTTTTTCCCTTCCATCACACAATCTCCTCTCCAACATACTATATACCAGATTTTATCAAATGACTTGAGAGAGAGGTTGTATACTTATACGTGTGGTGTCTGCTCTTTCGGACATGTCAGAAAGAACAGATGCCATTTTGAGCATGCAGCCACTATGAATCAAGAACAAAGGAACTAAAAGACATTAGCTCCCAGTGGGCACTGATTTATATCAACAGGCCAGTTGAAAATATCTGACCACTACACCATCCAGACACAACGGTCACCACAACTGCATGTACTAACATAGCACACCTCCCATCAGATTCCACACCTCAACTTATACCACATACTACTGATGTAGTGCCCCTGCTCATTAGCATCATTCCCGTAACAGTTAGAGGCTGGTGTACATCTGAACTGAAGGAATCATTGGCCATCTTTATCTTAATTGCATACATGGCACCAAGTCTTTCAGATGTGTGTTGTGTCAAGTGACAAAGGGAGACAGACATCCATAATGCAGCAATTGCTCTTGTGTTCTCTTCCATTCCCTCCATCGTAAACACTTTATTCATAGATACAAGACAGAATTGAATGGCAGTGAATACTGGCAGACTGTCTGCATAATCTTACACCTGTGTCACATCCATCCGCTCTAGTGTAAATAAGGCTTTTAAGATCCTTCACTCAAAAATGATACACTGTTGTCACTGGCTCACCTCGAGAGTAAATTTGAAATGTTTAAACAGAAAATCTATTGTGGCTATGTGTCCGAGTTGCTCAACTAGAATTTTTTGAATTAAAAGGGAAATGCTAATTGAATGTCACACACTTTGAGTCATTTAAAATGAAAACATGGGGCGTAAGTTGTTAAACAGTATTATGTTAAAGCATAAAGAAGAAACAAAACTCACACAAATAGTAATGAATCGTCTAAAGAGTATTTTGCAAGATACATCTGCTGAATTTTTCATCAATACCACAATCCCACTAAATGCAGTTAAAGATCTATTTTTTTTATTAAAATGCAGAACCTTAAAACATTTAAGATTATGGCATAAATCTAATTTCTTGAAGGAAATATAGCATAAAGTAAACAATTTTCATCAGAAACGAATTTCCAAAATAAAATTATTGTAGACATTTGGTCAAAAGCAAAGATTGCATAGTCACAATTTCAGATAACTCAGTTTAGATGGGAAAAGAACCATTGCAACAGTAACTGATAACAGGTGGTATTTTCAGAATGAGTTTAAAGGATTTGTAAGAAGTTGAAGCATGATTAGGATATAGTTTCTTGTCAACAATGAGGTCTTTAGAGATGGAGGACAAGCTTGGGTTCGTTGCAGAGAGATGGCAGCAATGACTTAAGGTACAAAAAGTGATAGGTTGATGCATGGAAAGGAACAGAAAAAGAATGTCACAGAGATAGAAGTGGAGGGCAATAGGATGGTGAATGACCCACACAAAAGAGAGATGGAAAGAATTGTAACCCCATTGCTACTTTTGGGGATTAATGTGAGAAAAGTAACTCCACTGCAGTAGTATGCGAGGCAAGCCTAAAGTAGGACTAACATGCAATTTCATAAACAAGCCACAAGACAGCTACCCGAGCTTCATGATTGGCAACATCGCAGAAAACCAGTGCAACTATGAAGTGATCTAAGGCAAGTTTCCACACAATTGGACTATGAAACATGAAGATATTGATCTGTGCATGCCTGGAACCAACATATCAGCACAGCGAATGTGCCATTAACCACAATAAATCCCCTTTGATCCTAGCAGAGTTATGCACAATCTGGCAACATTCTCCACGACACCACGGCCATGCAACCCACACTGCAAGACCACTGAGCAGCCGACATCAGTCTGGGCACCCATCCCCAACAGACAAGCTCAAATGGTTAAGTCAACACCCATGGACTTGGAGCAGTACCACGGACGCCATCTTCAGGCTCTACAGCAGCAGCCTAACTTCTGCCTTGGAGGATATCGGTTTGAGGCCAGGGCATTACCATCTCCACCCACTCGCACCATGGGTGAGCTCCTCTTCTGGTAGCAATGAATCTCTACAAGAATCACACCAGACAGTCACATCAGTAGCAATTATCGCTCACAGCCTCACAGTGCTAATTGAGGTATAAGCTACTGAATGAAGCCAACAGTCCGGCACACTGCCACAGCCCCTGCAGCTGATGGAGGAGCCAGCACACCACACACCCACAATATGGCATGTCCGTCCCGTTGCAGCACTTTGATCATTGTAACACAAAGAAGAATAAATAATTCTTACACTGAAGCTGAGATTTTATAGCCAGCACCACTACCTCAACATTCCACCACCTCTACACTGTAGCAGCATCTCTCAGCCTATATCATTACAGACTGGTGTTAGAAGTGGGATGAATTAGAAAAGACTGACAAGGCAAATGAGGTCATACTCCTGGAAGAGGAACAGTGCACTGGACATATTTTTAAGTGGTTTTCCACCTAATATGTCCAGAAGGGAGAGAATGGGTACTGCGAAGGATTTGTACTCTGTGGTCAGATTAGCCAGAGTTTCAATAAATTGATGTAGCAACAGCAAAACAGGATAAGAGGGGAGTATTTACTGCTAACATGAGGAGCTACAGACATGGGAGGATGGGACATGTGCGGAAGCAATGTTGCCTATTGCAGTGTAGCAGATTTGGTGTGGTGTAGGTGGACATCACCAATACGATTGTATGAACAGTAAGGGGATGCATAGAACAAATAAGCACATGTTAAAATGCAAGAGGGAACCTCATATCCCACTGCAGGGAGTTCCCCATAAATTTTGATGCAACAAGTACAGATGTAGAGATAGAATCTAGTATAGTGAGAGTAGTGACAGGTAGAAAGCACAAGTTTTTATTGGATTTAGGTGCACCATATCAGTAGCAAGTACATATCTTAAAGGTCAAGGATGGTTGAACCTTCCGATGTAATTTTGTGGAGTTGGAGATAGTGATGTTGAATCTTTGGGTTCAGCAATATCAAGATTTTCAGGTTGGAGTGCAGCATTTTAAACAATGTGTAGAAGTCATGCCCCGGGTAAATGAAGGTTGCAGCCGAAACAATTCTAATGAGGGAAACAACTTTGAAGTTTTCCGAGCATCTTTTAATACCCTAAAGCAAGATCAATTATCGGATGGGGCGTGTGGCTCTGTGTTTGAATGCTTCCCTGCCATGTGTGGAGATCAGGTCTCATTCCTGACAATGGTAAATTTTTAAACAAACGTACATGTTCCATGAGCATTTCTGTGAAGCTTAAAATACATAATGACAAAAAAATAATTTCTAATGATTTTTTATTTTAAATAACCTTAATTACCAATCTTTTTAAGATATCAGTAATTAAGATCTACTATATATCCGTAATGAAAACTGGATTATGTATCTGGTATGTAATTAGAAATAAGATGATGTGCATTTTCCATAAAAATGACAATTAGATAAATGTTAATTAGCACGTTGTTGTTGTTGTCGTATTTAGTCCAAAGACTGGTTTGATGCAGTTCTCCATTCTACTCTATCCTGTGCAAGCTTATTCATCTCCGAGTACCTACTGCAACCTATATCCCTCTGAATCTGCTTACTATATTCATCGCTTGGGTTCCCTCTACGATTTTTACATCCATGCTTCCCTCCAGTATTGAATTGGTGATCCCTTGATGCCTCTGAATGTGTCCTACCAACAAATCCTTGTTTTAGTCAGGTTGTACCACAGGTTTCTCTTCTCCTCAATTCTATTCAGTACCACCTCATTACTTATGTGACCCGCCCATCTAATCTTCAGCATTCTTCTGTAGCACCACATTCCAAAGGCTTCTATTCTTCTCCTTTCACTCCCTGTATTTTACCCATGCCAGCTTTAAAATTTTAAAGAGTATTCCAGTCAACATTGTCAAAAGCTTACCTTAAGTCTACACATGCTATAAATGTAGGTTTGTCTTTCCTTAACCTATCTTCTATGAGAAGTCGTAGGGTCAGTATTGCCTCACATGTTCCTACATTTCTCCGGATCCAAAATCTTCCCCAAGGTTGACTTCTGCCAGTTTTTCCATTCTTCCATAACGGATTTGTGTTAGCACACTTGTCAGTACCTGCTTTCTTTCAAATTGGGATTATTGTATTATTCTTGAACCCTCAGGGTATTTCATCTGTCTCATACAGCTTGCTCACCAGATGGAAGAGTTTTGTCATGGGCTCACCCAAGGCTATCAGTAGCTCTAATGGAATGCTGTTTACATCCTGGGTCTTGTTTTGACTTGGTCTTTCAATGCTTTGTCAAATTCTTCACACAGTATCATATCTCCCTTCTCTTCTTCCTCTATATCCTCTTCCACTTCCATGAGATTGCCCTGAAGTACATCTCCCTTGTATAGATCTTCTATATACTCCTTCCACCTTTCTGCTTTCCCTTCTTTGCTTAGGACTGGTTTTTCATCCGAGCTCTTGATATTCATACAGCTGGTTCTCTTTCCTCCACAGGTCTCTAATTTTCCTGTGGGTGGCATCTACCTTACCCCTAGTGATATATGCTTCTAGTCCCTCCTCTTAGCCATTCCTGCTTAGCCATTTTGCACTTCCTGTCAATCTCATTTTTTAGACACTTGTGTTCCTTTTCGCCTGCTTCATTTATTGCATTTTTATATTTTCTCCTTTCGTCAGTTAAATTCAATATCTCTGGTGTTATCCAAGGATTTCTACTAGCCCTCATCTTTTTACCTCCTTGATCCTCTGCTGCCTTCACTATTTCATCTCTCAAAGGTACCCATTCTTCTACTACTGTATTTCTTTCACCTGTTCTTGTGAATCGTTCCCTGAATTGTGGTCAGAGTCCACATCTGCCCCTGGAAATGTCTTACAATTTAAAATCTGATTCCTAAACCACTGTTTAACCGTTATATAATCAATCTGAAACCTTCCTATGTCTCCAGGTCTCTTACACATATACAACCTTCTCTAATAATTCTTATACCAAATGTTAGCTATGATTAAACTATGCTCTGTGCAAAATTCTACCACATGCTTCCTGTTTCATTCCTTTCCCCCAGTCCACATTCACCTACTACTTTTCCTTCTCTTCCTTTTTCTACTATTGAATTCCAGTCCCTAGGACTACTAAATTTTTGGCTCCCTTAACTATCTGAATAATTTCTTTTATCTCATTATACATTTCGTCAGTCTCCTCCTCATCTGCTAAGCTAGTTGACATTTACACTTTTACTACTGTGGTGGGTATGGGCTTCATGTCTATCTTGGCTACAATAATGCGTTCACTATGCTGTTAATAGTAGCTTATCCACATTCCTATTTTTTTTTTTTTTTTTTTTTTATTTTTTTTTTACTCATTACACAGGCCAATGAAAATTTTTTTTGAAAGCTTTTGTTACTTTGACAGCTGATCTTTATAGATTTTTATGAGCTGAATCCAAATGTAGCCTTAGTTTTCTTGTATCACCCATAGATTTCAAGCAATATGCTTTTTCTTATATAGTATAAAAATCCTATGCTATACAATAAATGGGGAAATTGATGAAACACTTTGTTACAACATAAGCATGGTTTGTATTTACAGTAAGCTAATTAAAACAATGACATGTGTTAATAGATGTTTCACTTGTCAGCTGGAATTGCTTTGTGTTTTCTTTCTCTTTTTCCTTTGAAACTTCTTGTGTAGCTTTTTCTACAATGAGTCAGTTGCTGAACTTCTTGGTGAAGTGACCAACAGTAGTCCCCCATCATGTTGGTGTTCTAGCAGCCTTTGTTGCTTTTATCCATCACTTTAATGTCCTAGTGAAAATGCTCTCGTTGCTCGTCACTAACATCTCCCATATTGTCCGGGAAGTAATCAAGGCGACTGTTCAAAAAGTGAACTTTCAGGCTCATTAATCATCCTAATGTTTTAAACTTCTTTAACATTGTAGCTATAATAGAAACATATTCTAGGTCTTTTTCATGTCCTAAGAACGACTTGCTTGAATGATACCCATGTTTCTTTCTCATTTCAGGTCGTTGTGGATTCAAATTTAACATCAAACATCAATTTTCTAATGTCAGGTCTGACAAAGACGACTTCTTTTAGTTTAGCTTCTGAAAGGTGTGGGAACTTTTGGCAGGGATACTTAAAACATGGTCCATCTTTAGGAAAACCTTTACAAACTGTTTCATTAGGCCTAATTTTATATGTAGGCGTACATTTGTAGGAGTACATATGTGGGAGTACATTTTTTGGATCTACAAGGTTTTTGCGTAGAATGTTCTTCTCACCAGGATTTAAGGACTCCCTCAAAGGCCAGTTCTTTCTGCACCAGTGTTGATCCCTAGCCCTACTGTCCCAATCACACAAGAAAAATGGAAATTTAGTAAAGCCGCCTTGCTGACCAAGCAGCATGCATGTTACTTTCAGGTCCCCACATATCCAACAATGAGCAGAATAGCCCATTTTATTTAGCACCATTTCTAGGCTTTCATAACTTTCTTTCATATTTACAGAATGTCCAACAGATATAGATACATACATGTTACCACTGTGTAATGAAACAGCCCTTAAACTAGTTTTGGATGAATCAATAAACAGCCCTCAGTCTTCCTTTTTGTATTCAATAGCAAACTCATTCAACAGCTTGGGAATGTCTGAGCAGTACACTAAATCACATTTTTGATGAAAAAGCTTGGAAATTGCTGCTCTCTCTTTCTATACATGCATATGCTGGTTCCAACTGCCAGTAAATTCTTTTCTTTTAATCTAGACCCAATCAATTCAGCTTTTTCTTTCGTTAAGCCCAGATACCTAGCCAAATCATTAAGCTCGGTCTGAGGAAACAATTTGGGCTCTATACTTTCTGTATTACAATGGAATTCATCATCATCTGGTTCATCTAAATCAGATTGTACATAAGAAAATACATCTGTTGGAATACAATCTAAATCATCTGGTGATTCAGCAACCAGCAAATCTACACCATGCTCTACTAGTCGGATGGCGGACAGAAGGATAGGGTAGCTTATTACCTTCTTGTTTTTCGAATTATAACCAGTAATATCAACACTGCAAAAGTAGCAATCGGAATAATTTCTTGGCATATTGTAGGAACAGCAAATCTAAAGGCTTTTTTCTCCTTTTTGGACCATTTTCTCAGATCTTCAACACATACCTAAACATACCTTATGCGGTGCCCAAGATTTATCTTGATCACCAGGTTTAGATCCAAAGTATAATACATAAACCTTTTTCACAAAGTCTGTAATGTTTCTTTGGTGTTTTTTAACCACAAATTCACCACCAATATAACAAAAACTGTCAGCAGGGTTTTCATAACTATGATTAGACATTCAGAGTGTATACATGGACAAGGAAAATAAATTCCCGGATTACCCGGTTCAAAATACACTTTCTCACAGGTGGAAATACACTTTTTCCGTGCTAAGTGACAGTATTCTCTTCCTCAGCACTGTAAAACTCATCAGTCCTTTGAATGGTTATGGTTTTATATACTGACGTAGAATTTCCTGGCACTTCAGAAAACGAAACTCGAGGGGGGGGGGGGCGGCACGTTTTGAATGACATTTGATGTGCAGCAACATGTACGCTGCATATATTCATATTACAAAGGTATAAATTCGATTCCACTGAACACCGTATGTTACTTTCTGAAGCATTGAAATATTGAAACCGAGGTTGCGATGCGCTTTTGTAAGCCAGTCAGAGCTCATGTCACGTAATCTCACCAGCTGATAACAGCATAGGACACGTGATGCAGTCAGTCAATAGCAATATCACTCTTAAGTAGCGTGAACACTCAGTTAAGAAAAGTTAATGGTTTAAATTAATATTCATAGCTTTCAAATATAATGTTGGTCTCAAAGATTAATAAGCTGGAAGAGAAGCTAAGCTTCCACATATAATGTTGATCATTTTTGGGGGTGTTACACTTTAACAGACATCACACAAATGTGCCAGTAAATTTTTAATAACGATGTAAATGGGCTCAAAATTCTTCTAAATGGTCTCCTCAAAGAGTTGATTTTCAAATGAGAGTCAAACGCTTTGTGATTTAAGAAATTCATTGTACATTCTCGCACAGTTCATCTTGCGACAAGGAAATTTACTTTGAATGTAACGCTTTTCAAACCAACAATCGCAACATTTTCCCGCGACCTGTTAGAAATAGGTTCGTTTCAGCAGTTGCAAGAGAGCACCAGATAACAGGTGTCACTGCGCTTGCACAGCTACGATGACGCAGGAAGCTCGATGTTCCAACGTGTAAAACAATAAAAGATCTTACATTATATCAAAAGAAGCAAGACATCAGAGGATGCTTCAAGAGCATCAGAACTTCGTGAACCAAACTAAAATACATAATTTGGCTTAAAGTGCACATTCGTATGTACGGATTCGGATGTAAATTTTCTTGGAGTACTAGTACTGTATTATCTCATGTTTGGTTCTTTATTTTGGCATAATGCCATACGTGCACTTGAAATGCAGCGAACAATTGAAACTAGCCAATAGAGTGAAATTAAACACTTCGTTTCAAATAAATTGTCTGCCTCAACAGAAAAGATTAATAAAAGTCAAATTTCTTTAGCAAACCAACAAAAATAACTTTATCGTTCTGCAAGGCAATTAACGCTTGACTGTCATAAATGTTAAAATAATATCTGAAACTAATAAGATACTTTAGCCTTTCATAATTATGCGAATGTATTTTAATTAATTTGCTAGCTCCTGCCCACAAAAATCCATTTTGATTTCATTTAACGTGAGAGCAATAAACGAAGAGGAAACAACAAAATCACTGAAAGTAAACAGAGGTCACGTGGATATGACCCATCTCCCCACCACAACTCGGACTGCTCTGTGCATCAGCCCCAGATCTAAGATATTTCCAAACTGGAGCAATACTAGATAGTGGCACCCAGCCACACTTCTGTAACCAGAAGCAACTGTGCATGCCCAAGAGAACACCCACAACTGCTCAAACAAATCTAATTTAAACAGTTGTCAAGTCACACTCATCAGAGGCAATTTGTTGTTATGAAGCATTGCATACTCTTCCTAAAGCCTTTGACACACTTTGCTGTTGGCAGACGCTTGTATGAGTACTGTGTTTTGTTGTCGTATGTGGCGCACTTCCTTCGCAACTTAAGTTTCATTTCCAATTCTTTTTATCTCTCGTTCATGTTTTGTTGCTGCAGTATTATTCTGCAGTAGCAGGATACAGTAATATCCTTAGTTAGTATCGGTCCTTACCAGCCAAAATCACAAAAATATAACTGAAAACTAAAACAATGAAAAATTCCCGGAATTCTAAACAATTCCCAGGTTTTCCTGGTTTTCTCCCAGATGAAAAAATTCCTGGGTTTTTCCTGGATCTCCCGGTTGTCCCGGGTCATATACATCCTGACATTGTACTGACCACATGTACAGCAAACAGGAAGGTGAGGTTAGTTTGACAGTAAACAAAACACCACCTGTTAACACGAAAATAGAATCGATCTTTTTTTTCCAGCAAATGTTTTTCAGCAGTGCTACCAACATCATCTACATTCATTACATCTCCTTTTTAAATTTTTTCAACTATATAAAAACTGTTAAATTCTTTTAAAAATTCGCTTAATTTAATAAATTTAGCTGTAAAATGTGAAGAAATGGTGGGTGATACAGTTTTTTAAGTATCATATTTGGATTTCCCACCCTAAAAACATAAGAATAAGGTATTTTCAGCCAAAAACTTTTTCCATCGTTGGCCTATGTTATTAAACATACTCCTGCATTAACCCCATTTGATCTTGTATTTATAACCTTGTATTCACTTGACCAGAAGCCCTGTTCCTCCTACCACCGAACTTCACCAATTCTCACTATATCTAACGTTAACCTATCCATTTCCCTTTTTAAATTTTCTAACCTACCTGCCCGATTAAGGTATATGACATTCCAATCTCTGATCCATAGACTGCCAGTTTTTTCTCCTGATAACGAAGACCTCCTGAGTAGTCCTCACCCAGAGATCCGAATAGGGGACTATTTTACCTCTGGAATATTTTACCCAAGAGGATGCCATAATCATTTTACCATACAGTAAAGCGGCTGCATGCCCTTAGGAAAAATGATGGCTGTAATATCCCCTTGCTTTCAGCCATTCGCAGTACCAGCACAGCAAGGGCTGTTTTGGTTGATTTACAAGGCCAGGTCAGTCAATCATCCAGACTGTTGGCCCTGCAACTCCTGAAATGGCTACTGCCCCTCTTCAGGAACCACATAATTGGTTGGCCTCTCAACAGATACACCTCCATTGTGGTTGCACCTACAATACAGCCATCTACAAGGCGTATCATAATTAATGGCATAAATGGATACAACTGAAAGTACACGATACTAGAAGCAAAAAAGTCTCAGTAAACATAGGATCAAAAATGCATACCGTAAGAGCTATGAGCAATTTTTCCATCTTCTGTACTGTGAAACAAATCTCTTCTACTGCAAGCTGTTTGCTTTCCATATTTTAGGAAGTGGCAGTATGGACCAAAACAAGAAAAAAATGCCCAGTAAACATGCGCTCTAAAATACATACATTAAGAGCTATGAGAGCTTTTTCATCTTCGCTACTTTGAAACATGACTCTTCTAATGAACAAATGCTCAGAACTTTTAAGGTATGCATTTTAAAGCACATGTTACTGGACATTTTTTCCTTGTTCTGATCCATACTGCCATGTCCCAAAATATGGAAAGCAAAGAGCTTGCAGCAGAAGAGAATTGTTTCACAGTATCAAAGATAAAAAAATGGCTCTTAGCTCTTAAGATATGCATTTTCGACCCCATGTTTACTGAGACTTTTTTGCTTCTAGTATCATGTACTTTCAACCGCATGTGTTTTCTCCATTAATTACGATATATCCTGTATATCTCTGAGGCACACAAGCCTCCCCACCAACAACAAGATCCATGCTTCACGTAGGAGGGGTTTAATTAGCATATATTCGATAAATTTTAAATATAAATGTTACAGGTATTTGAACTGAAAGGAAACAAACGATAAAAAAGTAATGATTGAAATGAGACTTGAACCAGTGATTAAGTCTTGAACACTACAATTATTTTTCCATATGTTTCATGGAAATGCTTGTAGAACATGTATCTTTGTTTAAAAATGTTCAATGGCAAGGAATCAAACTTGACCCACTCAGGAGCCATGGAGCCAAAACACCTATAGAAAAATCTTTCTTAGACATGACATTTTGCAATTGGTTTTAAACTACTGATGGCTTTACTAGATGGTAAACGAAAGCATCACATGCAAACAAGCTAAGAAGGCTGTTCAGATTGTCTAACTTGTTTATACAGATGAAGAACAGCAAAGGACCTTCAACACTTCCTTCAGGAATGTCAAATATCAAAAGAATTTTACTTGACAAGTTCCTGTCAATTACAACTTAGACACAAAATCATGAATCCACTTGTGCAACTGTGACAATACTCCAGAAGGACAGTATTTGATTAGAAGCCGTTTGTGAAAAACAATGTTAAAAATCTTCCGGAAGTCTAGAAATATGAACTTAGAAATATGAAAGGAATGAAGACTACTTCTCAAGAAGGCATCAAATTAATTTTTATCAGCTTTTTTAAACAAATTTTGCATTCATTTCTTAAGGATTTGGTTGTTAAGGTATTCAGTCTTGCTGTTGCTAAGAAGTCAAGTACGTTATCACAAGAATTTACACTTCCAAGTGGCATCCTCAATCAGTTACACAGAAAAATAATTTGCAGTGAAAGCATTTAATACAGTTTTGGGCAATGTTTTATTATGCCTACAAACGATGCTTCATAATTGTATGAGAATGGTACCAATTCAAAATCAGCCTTAAGTTTTCTTTCAATCTTTTAGAACTACACGTATCATAAAAAGAGCTGCACCCAAGGATCTGACTGACCCACTGCAAACTGGATGGGTATGTTGCACATCATCAGCTATGCCATTGATTACTGAAAGCCAGTTGCCCGTACTCAGGGAACATGGAGAGGGCGGTGGGTAGGTGGGGGTGGGGGTGGGGGTGGGGGTGGGGGTGGGGGTGGGGGTGGGGGTGGGGGTGGTGGGGGGGGGCTATGGGGACTCCAGTAGGACTCTGCAGGAGAGACGCTCAGTAGCTTGGTACGGGCTTTTGTTAAAGTTTCGAGAACATACCTTCACCGAAGAGTCAAGCAGTATATTGCTCCCTCCTACATATATATCTCGCGAAGAGACCATGAGGATAAAATCCGAGAGATTAGAGCCCACACAGAAGCATACCGACAATCCTCCTTTCCACGAACAATACGAGACTGGAATAGAAGGGAGAAGCGATAGAGGTACTCAAGGTACCCTCCGCCACACACCGTCAGGGGGCTTGCGGAGTATGGATGTAGATGTAGATGGAACCCGTAAGTTGATATAAGAACCCCCAAATGGCTACGCTGGCCAGCATGACAGTGGGTACATGACTAGAGCATCACCTGAGTGTGCACTATGCCCAGACGACATTGGTTGGTCTTGGGGAAGGGGACCAAACAGCAAGGTCATCAGTCTCATTTGTTTACGGAGGGATGGGAAAGGAAGTTGGCTATGCCATTTCAAAGGAGCCATCCCAGGATTTGCCTCAAGCTATTTAGGGAAATCACGGAAAAAATAAATCAGGATGACAGATGTGGGTTTGAACCATTGTTGTACTCCCCAGGCGACATGTTTGGCAGCATGCTGCCCAGCTAGACGAGTCCTAGAGGGGTCACATCGTGGGGCTGTGGCAGGCTGGGTGATCCTATCATACTGTGTGCCATACTGGTCATACGGACACCACTATTTCTGTTGTTGGTGGCAATGGGTACAGGTAGCAAGCATGCATGACCTATAGGATCTAAATTTCCAACAAGCAAAACAAGTAGGGAAAACTGATGGACTCTCTGCCAAGCATGAACAGTTCCAGTACCATTGGTAAGGGTCATAGGCCATCTTGTCTTCTATGCAAGTGCTAGTATCATTGGCAAGTGGTTGCATGATACAGTGCTCGCCACACACCAATGGTTATGGGGCCATGCAGACATACAGCAGGTAATCTTTAGTAAGGATGGCTCTGCCATTCCTGAACGTCCACAACCACACCCTATTTCGAGAGTCCTTGACTTCATATCTCTGCCACCTTCCAAGCATGCCTTGCAGTCGTGGATACCCTGCCTTAGTCATCCATAGCACCCGATCTCTTCCCAATCACAAATGTGTGGAGTATGTAGAGTGTGTCATCAGGACTCCATATCCACAGAAGATCAATCTGCAGGAACTGCATGCTCAGATGCAAACAGCATGGGCTGGAGTATCACAGAACTGTATCCAACATCTATACAACCACTATGCCGTGACGTCTGGATGCTTGTATTATCAACCTTGGGTGGACCACACCATACCGATTCATAAGTCTTGTGACTATGTAGTTCATTAAATGTTGGTCCTTCAGAATAGACAGAGTAATCATTTTCTATGGGTGGTATCATCTACCTGCTTGCCAACAATAATCATAATCCATCTTATCCTTCTGTGTGCAACTCTCTTTTATGACAATCAGTATGTATCATCCAAGTCAAAACGTCAATAAAAGGAACCAGTTATTAATTTATCCAGTTTGTCAATTATAACGTCTGATGAATAATATTATTTAAAGGCAAGAAAACATTTTATTAGCTTTGTAATTACACTCTGGATACGGAAAAAAACAACACATTTACTGTAAGAAAAACACAGAAGTTACACACAAGCCAAGAATAAAGATTGAAAGCAGAGTCATGGAGCAGCACATAAATATAGACGTCAAGGAATTTTTTCTTTTCTTTTAACACTTCCTCCAAAAGAAAAAAATCATGAAATTATTGCTTTGTCTCTTGCATGCCAATTTCTGAACATAGAAAATTAAATCGAACTCGTTCAAGAGGTTTCGTCAAAATATCTGCCAACTGGTTGTGTCCATCAATGTGCTCCAAGAAAATCTCACCGTTCAGATATCTTTCACGAACATAGAAATGTCGGACCTCTATATGTTTAGAACGTCGATGATATTCTGGATTTTTTGCCAACTTCAACGCACTAGCATTGTCAATGTAAAGAACTGGAGCCTGCCCCGACATTTCCACTAATTCTGATAGCAGACAACGTAACCAAACTAACTCTTTTGCTCCTTCACTAGCTGCAATTATTTCCGCCTCAGTTGTGGATGTGGCCACTACTTTCTGCAACTGACTTGTCCATGACACTGCACCACCTGAGTACTTTGCAAGAATTCCAGTTGTTGAGTGCCTTGTCCAGTTATCACCTGCGAAATCTGCATCAGCGTAAATCTTTAACTCTTCTTTTTTATTATATGCAATTCCAAAATTTAAGGTCCCTTTCAAATACCGGAAAATGCACTTTACTCTATTCCAGTCTTCAGTGGTTGGTTTCTCCATAGCTCGAGCAGCTTTATTGACTGCAAAAGTGATGTCTGGACGAGTTACTGTTGAAAGGTACATGAGACAACCAATTGCTTCACGGTAGGGTACAGATGACGAAACTTCTTCGTTTTGATTATTGTCCTCACGTCCAATAGGAGTTGAGATTGTATTGCATTCTGCCATTCGAAATCTTTGCAGAATTTCTTTTGTGTATTTCTCTTGACTTATCATTATTGCTCCATCTTCATATTGCTTTATTTTTATGCCAAGAAAATTGTCAAGACTGCCAGTTGTTATTTCGAATTCATGTTGTAAAACATCCATAAAAACAGCAATTTCTTTCTTGTTACTGCCGACAATCAGCCCATCATCAACGTAGATTGCCACAAAGGCTATTTCCATTTTGTCTATGATAAAATAGGCATGGGTCTGCATCACTGTTTGAAAAACCAGCTTTCTTCATGAACTCAATAAAACGTTTGTTCCAGCAACGTGGCGCTTGCTTCAACCCATAAAGACCTTTTTTTAAGAAACATACTCGGCCTGTACCATATTCAAAACCTTCTGGTTGTTCCATATATACTTCATCTTCAAGTATTCCATACAAAAAAGCTGTCTTTACATCGAATTGTTCTAGCAGCATTTTCTTTGAAGCAGCTACAGCCAACAGAGTTCGTATGGTGTCATAACGTGCCACAGGGCTAAAGGCGTCGTCATAATCAATTCCTGCTTTCTGAATACAGCCTTTTGCAACCAATCTGGCTTTAAAGCGAGTACCTCCATTGACTGCGACCTTTCGCCGTAGAACCCAGCGGTTTTGGAATACTTTGCCATTCTTCGGACGGTCAACCAGCACCCAGGTATTGTTTTCCTTAAGTGATTGAAGTTTTTCACTAATAGCTTGCATCCATTCTTCCTTCTCGTTTGACTGCAATATTTCTGAAAAACAGTTTGGATCTTTGTATCCAAGTGCATCAACTTTTGTTGCCATACAAAATTCACCACTTTCCATCCAGGTTGGTTTTCTTCGTTGTCTTTTATTCTTCTGTTTCTCTTCATTAGAAGATTCAGCAACTTCTGCTTTTAGAAATTCTGTTAATTCTTTATTTTCTTCAGATTCACTCGACTCTTGACTTTCTCTAGAATCGAGAGTGCCAATTTTTTCTTGAGTTTGGCTTCCTCCAGAAGTGTACAGCCTAGGAGATTTACATTGGTCATCTTTAGATGAATTTGGATCATTAAATTCTTCCCGAGGGACTTCAAATTCAACATGATCACTATGTAAATCACAAACAATTTCTGGCTTAAATTTTACATCGTGACTCAACACCACTTTTCTTTTAGATGGAATCCAAACTCTAAACCCATCTTTGTCATTAACATATCCAACAAGTCGTCCAAAAACTGCCTTATCATCAAACTTGGAACGGAATTGTTTGTTAATGTGAACATAGCAGCCTGTGCCAAAAATTCTGAGATGATCAAGTCGTCCTACTGGTCGATTAAACCATAGTTCATAAGGGGTTTTATTTTCAACTGAAGATTTTCCAGTACAATTTATTAGGTAGACTGCTGTGTTACATGCCTCTGCCCACAACCCTTTAGGTAATTTACTCGGATTTAGCATTGACCGGGCAGCTTCAACAATGGTCCTATTTTCCCGTTCAGCCACACCATTTTGTTCAGGAGTGTAAGGAGGAGGAATCAGTAGCTCTATTCCCCTGTCTGCAAGCAGTTCACTGACATTCTTATTGTTAAATTCTTTGCCACCATCACATCTAAATTGTTTGACAACATGTCCATTAGTTCGCACTTCATTTAAAAACTGCTTAAGCACAGTACACACTTCACTTTTGTGTCTTAAAAAGAAAATTCGACGAAATTTACTAAAATCGTCTTTGAAACATACATAATAATGCTTGCCTCCAAAAGATTTCGTGCTCATTGGTCCATTTACATCCGCGTGGATTAATTCACCAGTACTGGTAGCGCGTATTGTTCGTGTTTTGAATGGCAGCCTATGCATCTTTCCAACCGCACAGCCATCACAAAATTCACTCTTGGCATCTTCCACATTAATGTTCATTCCTTTTAAAATATTCTTCACATGTTGTTTATTCTGATGACCAAACCTTTCATGGTACACTTGCAAAGTTTCGGATGAAGTCATCAAGCTCATACGATTCATTTTTGCATTTCTAACAACACGCATGTTCAACACAAAGTCCATTTTTCACATAACCTGTCATAACAATATTGCCACTGACTTGTTTTCGAACACAGACATTATTATAACTAAAATTAGTACTGTAGCCTCTGCAGGCAATGGCTCTCACAGAGAACAGATTAGCACTTGCATCAGGGACGTACAAAACATTGTCCATTCTAGCATTTTACCATTTATTGTTTCGTCGGATTTGGATGTAAACTGTTCCTTGACCGTACGCACACATTTTGACATCTTGTTTTCCCAATGAAATTACTTGAGGAACATCGAATTCACTATACGAAACAAAATACTGTTTGTTGGGAGTGATATGATTTGTAGCGCCACTGTCGCAATACCATTTATTTGGGTCACTGTGATTACTGGTACACACACCCATAGCGTATGAAGTAAATGCAGCGTGTTCACTGTCTCGCTTCTTCTCTTTTCTTTTATTGCTGTCACGAGTGTTCTGTGGACACTCTGCTGCCCAGTGACCTAATTGTTTGCATTTATTACACGGAAACTTCTGTTTTAATTGTGACTTCGTCATCTTTACTTGCTGATTACTTGTTTGCCGTTTTCTTGTTTTAGAAACGACAAAAGCTGCACTTCCATTAACGTCTTGTTCACGCAGTTCAATAGTACAGAGTTTTTCAATCAATAAATTCAAGCTTTGCTTTTCTGTCGGTATCGTATCCCAGAGATCCTTAAAATTGTCGTAGTCTTTTCCCAGTGTAGACAAAATTCGACCATTTAAGATTCTTTCAGATAGCGTATTTTCTTCATGTTTTGCTAATTCATCGTTCAGGTCCACAAATAACTTTTGCAGTTTGGCCACGTGTGCACTAATATCTTCCGATTCATCACGTTTAACACGGAAAAAGGTTTCAAACAACATATTCAAACGCTGAGTACTGCTACGTTCAAATCAGGCGCGTAATTTGTCCCAGATTTCTTTAGCATTCTTGCACGTTAAGACGAGTTCTGCAACAGGTTTACTTAGCGCATTTGCTATAATACTTGCTGCCTTTGCGTCGTCCTTGAGCCATTCCACATACGCTTCTTTTTGTTCACTTGTCGCATCTTGCGGCAACTCTACACGTTCATGTGTACCGTTAATAATATCTTCTAGTCCATATGAACGTAGCACCATAGAAATATGCCATTTCCATTTGGCCCAGTCGTCAAGTCCTTCAAGCTTATCAATGCTGACCTTATAATCGCCGCTAGCAGTCATGTTTCTTTACAGACATACGCTCATTTCAAATATTGTTTTAATTAAACTGTGTTGTTTGCCTTTACACGTGTACTGGGCCCATAACCTGATGAAAAATATTATTTAAAGGCAAGAAAACATTTTATTAGCTTTGTAATTACACCCTGGATATGGAAAAAACAACACATTTACTGTAAGAAAAACACAGAAGTTACACACAAGCCAAGAATAAAGATATTGACAGCAGAGTCATGGAGCAGCACATAAATATAGACGTCAAGGAATTTTTTCTTTTCTTTTAACAACGTCTATCCATACTAATTCTTAGCAATTATCCACCTCAATTTCACAACAAGATAAACTAATACTAACTGCAACAAATGTGCCACAACCAACTGAATTTAATCTGTCCTTTCTGAATGCCATTACACCCTTGGTAAAAAATATCAGCTGATTTTATCTCTAGTTTTTGCCAGCTTTCAGTATCCTTAATGATTTCAACTTCTGTACTTTCTATTAATACTTGGAGCTTTGGTTCTTTTCCAATACAGCTACAACAATTTACACCACCAATGGTTCCTTGGTCTATCCTCGTCCCGTGCTTCATCTGCTTGCTTTGAGGCTTTAATGCCGTTTGTACTCTCCTGAGACCCTCATACCTAAAAATCCCTGGTCCACTCCACACAACTACCACTACCCATATATCGACCTCCTGTGTTGTTGACCCATAACATATCAAGCAGATCTTGACACCTCTCCACCCTATAGCACAATTCAAGGGATCTTCAGCCTACAAGCCCAAAAAACCATCTATTCCTTTGCTTCAGACCCTCCATTCAGCTCTCAGAGAAAGGTCTGTAATTGGTCCTATCAACAACAGTACAGATGGTGAGCTCTAGTTTTGTCACAAAAGCAAGAAAAAGGGGGAAAAAGACAGGGGATGGAACAACTGGAAACAAGAAGTACAATGAATGAAGAAATAAGGGCTATAACATTCTTAAGAGTGAATTGGAAACAGCTCTTTTTTTTTTAATTATCCATCTCCTGACTGGTTTGATGCAGCCTGTCACAAATTCCTCTACCGTGCCAACCTCTTCGTCACAGAGTAGCACTTGCAACCTATATGTCCTCAATTATTTGCTGGATACATTCCAATCTCTTTCTTCCTCTACAGCTCCCTCTAGTACCACAAAAGTTATTCAATGAGTCTTAACAGATGTCCTATCATCCAGTCCCTTCTTTTTGGCAGTGCTTTCCATCTATTCCTTCCCTCACTGAATCTCACAAGAACTTCTTCATTCATTACCTTATTAGCCCACCTAATTTTCAACATTCTTCTATAGGACAATATCCCAAATGCATCAATTCTCCTCTGTTCAATTTTTCCTGCAGTCAATGTTTCACTACCATACAATGCTGTGCTCCAACTGCACATTCTCAAAAATTGATTCCTCAAATTAAGGTCTATGTCTAACACTAGTAGACTTCTCTTGGCCAGGAATGCCTTTTTTCCTTTGCTAGTCTGCTTTATATGTTCTCCTTGCTCCACCCGTCATGGGTTCTTTTGCTGCCAAGGGAGCACAAGTCGTTGACTTCATCTACTTCATTATCACCAAACCTAATGGTAAGTTTCACACTGTTTTCATTTCTGCTACTTCTCACTACTTTTGTCTTTCTTCGATTTACTCCCAATCCATATTCTGTATTCATTACTATGTTCATTACATTCAGCAGCACCTGTAATTCTTTTTCATTCTCACTGAGGATAGCTATGTGATTAGCTAATCTTATCATTGGTATCTTTTCACCTCAAATTTTAATTTCGCTCTTTAACCTTTCTTTCATCTTCATCATTATTTCTTCAATACATATACCGAACAGCAGGTATGAAAGACTACATCCTTCTATTACACTTTTTTTAAACCGAGCTCTTCATTCTCGGTCTTCCATTCTCTTCATTCCCTTGTGGCTCTCGAACATGTTGTATATTAGTCGTCTTTCCCTATAGCTTACCCCTACTTTTCTCAGAATTTCAAAGATCTTCCACCATTTGACTTTGTTCAACACTTTTTCTAGGTTGACTAATCCTATGAACATGTCTTTATTTTTCTTTAGTCTTGCTTTCATTATCAACCTTAGCAGCACAATTGCCTCTTGTGCCTTTCCCTTTCCTAATGGCACACTGATCACCACCTAACGCATCGTCAGTTTTCTTTTCCATTCTTCTCCATATTATTCTCGTCAGCAACTTGTATGCATGAGCTGTTTAGCTGAGTGTGCTATAATTCTCGCATTTGTCGGCTCTTGCACTCATCAGAATTGTGTGGATGATGTTTTTCCAAAAGTCTAATGGTATATTGCCAGTCTGATACATTCTACACACCAATGGGAATAGTAGTTTTGTTGCCACTTACCCCCAATGATTTTAGAAATTCTGGTGGAATGTTGTCTATCCCTTCTGCCTTATCCTATCTCAAGTCTTTCAAAGCTCTTTTAAAAACTGATTTTAATACTGGATCTTCCATATCAAATCCTGTTTGTTCTTCTACATAATCATCAGACAAGTCTTCCTCTCATAGAAGCCTTCAATGTACTCTTTCCACCTATGCAATCTCTCCTCTGCATATAACAGTGAGATTCCCACTGCAGTCTTAATGTTACCATCCTTGCTTTTAATTTCACCAAAGTTTTGTTTTGGCTTTTCTTTATGTTGAGTCAGTCCTTCCAACAATAGTTTTTTTTTTTTTTTTTGCTCTCTTCGATTTTTCAAATTTTTCATAAAGCCATTTTCCTTAGCTTCCCTGCACTTCTTATTTATTTCATTCCCATGAGACTTGTATTTCTGACTTGCCCTGACCATTTTTGCAGTCAACTAAAGCATTTATTCTATTATCCACAGTTTCTTTGCAATTACCTTCCTTGTACCCAAGTTTTTCTCTCCAACTTCTGTGATTGCCCCTTTAAAAAGATGACTATTCCTCCTCAACCGAACTGCCTACTGAGTTATTCCTTACTGCAGTGTCTAAAGCCTCAAAGAACTAAAAGTTTATCTCCACATCCCACTTCTTTGTGCACTGATTGTTCCTGACTAATCAAACTTCAGCCTACTTTTCATCACTACTAAATTGTGATCTGAGTGTGTGTGTTCCTGGGTACGCCTTACAATTCAGTTAATTTCGAAATCTCTTGCCTGATTATGATGTAATCTAAGTGAAATCTTCCTACATCTCCAAGCCTTTCCCAAGTATGCCACTGCCTCTTGTGAGTATTCGCTATTACTAGCTGAAATTTATTGCGGAACTTGGTCTTTCTCCTCTCTCATTCCTAGTACTAAGTCCACATTCTCCTGTAACCAGTTCTCCGACTCCTTCCCTTACAACCACATTCAAATCCCCCATGACTATTAGATTTTCATCTCTCTTTAAATACTGAACTATGCTTCAATATCCTCATATACTTTCTCTCTCTCCATCTTCTGCTTGCAAACTATTGTTGTTGGCGTTGGTTGGTTATCAATTCTGATGAAAATAGCTCTATCACTGAACTGTTCACAGTAACTCACTCTACTCACTCTCTATCCTAGCTTCCTATTCATTCAGTGACATAATTAATATTTTCCTTGCTCTACTATGTAATTTACTAGCTCTTGTCCTCCTCTAAGGAATGGGAGGAGTATCTGGTGTCGTCCGTGACATGCCAGCAACTCTTATCGAGAGATTTATTACATTACTATGTGACACAACACAGTACATCAGTCACTTCACAGTAGCTATAAATGCAAGATTCTGTATTAGAGCACTGAGGTTGGATGCAAAACACGAGTGGCCCGAAATCGACCGACTTCTTCTCATTCAAAGCTAGAGAGCCCTCACTCTTCTCTTTGTGAACAAACTGTACACTCTACCCCTCTCCTATGACAGCTTCCAAGCAGATGTTAATCATACTCCCATTACACCATACTCTGCTGCGGTTGATATTACCCTTCCATTTCACTTTACTGACCTTTCACTGTATTTAGAATGGGCCTTAGTATTTCTCCTTTTCAGATTTTCTAGCTTCCCTACTGCTGTGTTGTCCGAACAAGACACAGCCACGGCAAAAGCACCACAGGCATAAAGATGCGAGCTGGTGCCAGTGCGATGGAGACTCAGCACTTGCGTGAGTTCCACCAGTGCCACAGGGGGTGCTGAGGAAGAAGATATTGACTTCACCTTGGTGAATTGCCGCCTGAGTACGATCTGCCAATGACTGGACGACAAAGGACAGAAACCTACTCAGAAGATAGAAGAGCAACTCTCGCCTGCTTGGTTATAGACCATCATTCTGGGCTGACATAAGACAGGAAACGTCGTTTAAGTCACAAAGGTAAGTAAACCTTTCTAACTCATTTGTGTGACTTTGTTACTTATTTGCTGGAGTGTTGTAGAACCTTCGTTCTGCTATCCTGTTACCTGACCCTGGGGCACAGCTGTGTAATTACGGCAGGGAGAGTTTGTCTTAGCAGTGTACTACACCAGGAGCCGTTTCACGAACTCACAAATTCGGCCTACCGTAACAACAGTGGCAATTCTGCCTCCACTGAAGTAGCGACAAGGCCTTTACAAAACTGGCAATGAGGATTTACAAAACCTACCTACCACATTCAAACTTCTGACATTTCATGCCCTGACTTTTAGAACATTTTTCTTCATTGGTTATTCAATCTTTTTCTCATAGTCACCTCCCCCTTGGCAGTCCCCTCCTGGAGATCCGAGTGGGGGACTAGTGTGGGATCTTTTGCCAATGGAGAAATCATCAAGACACTTTTTCAGTTACAGGGCACAGGTCCTGTGGATACACATTATGTGTCTTTAATGCACTGGTTTCCATTGCCTTCTGCATCCTCATGCTATTGTTCATTCCTGATTCTTCTGCCTTTAGGGGCAGTTTCCCACCCCACAGGCTAGAGAGTGCCCTGAACTTCTCTCCGGTCCACTGCCCTCTTTAACAAGGCCGTTGGCTGAATGAGGGTGACTCTTTATACCGGAAGTCTTTGGCCGCCATTGCTGATGATTTTTATTCAAAATTTAAACAGTGGTAGGGTTTGAAACTGTGACCAATGACATTATGATTAGTAATCACAGGCACTACCCCGTGAGACCAGCTCTTGGGGCAATGACAATTGGAAAGGTCCTAGCAACTGACAAGCCAGCAACAGAAATACTAAAAACCTTAGATGGACAAGGAAAGAAAGAGCTACTGGGTTTTTGGGAATATGTGAGGAAATACTCTTGAATGAGGAGTGGTCTAATGATTTCTTGGAAACGATCTTGGTACCCCTACAAAAGAAAACCAAAAGGAGAAATGTTAGAAACCTAGGACTTCAGTCTGATACCATATGCAGACTTAATACAAGTCCTAGTAAAGAGGTACACTTAAAAGAATAGGAAGATTCAAGAAGTTTTTAATCACCAGGAGAAAGCTTTCAATAGGGTTAGGTGGGGTAGATTCATGTGTACCCAATGAAAAAACTGTGTCAGCTGGAGACAAAGAATATTTATTAAGAAGCTGTACCTTAAGCTAAAGGCCACAGTCAGAGTTAGTGGAGAACTAATGGAAGGAATAGGAATACAATGATGAGTCAAGCAAGGATGTTGACCTTCACATGGGCTGTTTAACACCTACCTGGAGACTGTCATAGGAGAGTATGCAACAAGCAGAAGGGTAGAGTGTACAATTTGTTCACAAAGAGAAGAGTGAGGGCTCCCTAGCTATGAATCAGAAGAAGTTGGTCAGAAGTCGGCTGACTGATCCACACATATTTTGCAAGATGCTGTCAAGTTGCTCTAATACAGAATCTCGTATACTATGAAGTGACGTGCTGTGTTGTGTTAAATAGTAAAGTAATACATCTTTTGACCAGTCTTGCTGGCACATCACAGACAACACCAGATACTACTCCTCCCACTCTTCAGAGGAGGACAAGAGGTAGTACATTACATAGGGAGCAAGAAAACTAATAATGTCACTGAATGTTGTGACCAGGTGAACAAAAATAAAGAGTTGCTCCACCCCCTCTCCTAGCTGACACAGGGACAAGCTTCAGCTCTGTGAAAAGAATTCACAGCTTTTACGAAGATAATCCTGGGAAACCACCAGAAACTCCCAGCAAAAAGAGGTAAATTCCAGTTCAAAATTTTCTCTTTGAGAGTGCTTTGGAACTGCCTTCTGCTTTGTCTGGACTCCTTTAAAGTGGTCATTTTATTTTGTGTATAAAAGAATTACTCATCATCTAGTAGATGGTTGAACATGCAATAACAAAGTTAATTACTCAGAATCCCTCTTGTAGCATAATGGTTAAGATACTTGACTGGTGTGCTGAAGGCAGTGGGCATGAGCCCTGTCACATGTCAAATTTCTTCTTTTTCTCCTTTACAGCTTAATATATATGACTGCACACTATTTTTATTCAATTAACACTCTGCCATCTGGCGACACCACAGTGGTGGTGCGCGCAAAATAATGGTCAATGGCCGGCGACACCACAATGGTGTCGTGTGCATAGTGCCGCGCAGTGGCCGGCGACAGGACTTCAGTATCTTCTGCATTCTGTTGGTGTTTTGTTTAGATAACAGTAAGTTACACACGTCAATAAGTCTTTTATTTTTATAATTACTTGTGCCCTTTCATCATGGCAGACGAAAGAGACCATATGATTATTTACAATGAATGTGTGGAGCAAAACTTGGAGGTTGTCACTACATTGCATATGTCTCATCATGATCCGGTTGACAGACTTTCCGGTCACATAAAGCAACACCAACTAATATGCCTACGTATTTCCGAAATGAACAAACAAAAATGAAGAAACTGCCATGTATGTTGCAAAAACAAAAAAAAAGAACAAACAACTTAACGTGCAAGTCTTATGGAGTTGTGTTACATCTTGGAGACTGTTTTGCTGCATATCATATGATAAAGAAATACTAAGTACCAAAAGACAATGCAAATAAACAAATATATGAAACAAACAAAATTTTTATTTATTTCGAAATTTCATGAAAGTAGGGGAACAGGGTTGAGAACTTATGGGAACTAACGATGAGATTAGTAAAACGTAGCAATTTATAATCTCGCGATAATGTCAAGAATGGCTGATGGATGACAAGTCAAATAATCCGAATTAGTGCTGCTGGAGCCAAGCGAATAAATTTGTATGAGGCATGCAGACGGCAAAGTGTTAATTGTGGCCTGCATCCTGTGATACCTGGGAACATAACCTACATAATGTAACTGGTTACAAAAAGTTGATACTTCTGCTGGAGACCTCTCCTTGTTATTTGTAACTGTACTGCATAAAATGGAATTTAACTTTTTGACTTTTTTAAAATTCTCTTCACTTAGGCCAAGATCAGCTGGGAAAATCCAGTTGGGCAACTTCAACAGGGTGGGGGCGCTTGCAACAAACAGCTGATTGGACTTCTACTTGGTGCAGAAGATCACTCCCAGTCTGTGGAAACTTCAACCAATAGTCAAGGAAGAGATCAGATGGACATTTCCGCAGGACATTTTGTTCTCCATAGGATGCACTTGGAAAATATGTGCAAAATAAGAGGTTTTTACTGCTAGAGTGTGGAGACATTACTGACTGGCAGACCATTCCATAATAGTGAAACGGCCACAGAAATATTCTCTCTGGATGAAACTTGGATAAACAGTAATATGAAGGGTGGTAAATGTTGTCAAAAGGATTATGTTGTCAGAGTTACAGGGTTGGGAAAACTTCTCTAAAAGACTTATTATGGAAGTGTTCGATCAAGGAAGGGATCCGTCAGAGGGGACCTAAATACAATTCTGGACTAAATCTACAAAAGGTGATTACTGTGGTCAAATGAATTCTGGAAACTCTGAGAAGTGATTTGCAAATATGATTCTCGCAAATCTTCTCCAAAGTCATTGTGATTGATAACAGCATATAGATGGACACAACATCCACATGGCGGGCGCAATACCAAAGCAAGAACGTTGGAATGGTGGCGAAAGAAGCATGTTGCCTGTAATAAGAACATGAGAAAGCAGGTTCTGTTCGCTTTAATTCAAGAACATAGACCAGTTAAAAAACACGTGCTTGACAAATCGACAAAAGAGAAAGGTCACACAGTTGTCTGCTCGCCACTCTGTAACTGTGGTCTGAATGCAGTAGAACTGGCTTGGGCAAAGGTAAAACAGTTGTTTAGAGAGTACAACATTTCAGGAGACTGCAAGTCAATCCCTTCTGTCAATTACTGCTGAGAACTGGGAAGTATACTGCAGGAAGTTCCAACTGGAAGAAGATTATTGGAGACGTGACACTGTCGAACCCACAATACTTGAAATTATTATTAATACTGCTGAATCAGACAATATAAACTGTATCAACTGTAATGCATTATGCTCCAATGATGAGTATGCGAGTGATTCTGAGTGCTTTAAGTGCCCTTAAAATTCAACATTAGATATGTGAATAAATGTTCAAAATTATACTCATTTTCTTCCGACTGCCACAATGTAAGTTTTACTACTGGTTCTTTGTAATTTCAAGCTATGAGAAGTGATATGGAGTTGGTAGCAATAAACCTCATCATTCAACATGAAATCACTAATTTATACAGAATTACTAGCAACAAACGCCATCATTCAACACGAAACTATCAATTTAAATATCACAAATTCTGTAAATTTTTATTACGTCTCTCACAGTTTTTACTTTTATATATGCACAATATGTAGCAGCCAAAAGCTGTTACAGCAGCAGCTAATAGACAGCAGTACCAATGCTGCTTGGAGCACAAAGTGTATGTAAACACAAGTATGTTGCCCTCACAGCTTGACATTAGCATGGATTGTGCCCCCATGCTGCCTTTCTGCCCTCAGCAACCTATGACCTGGGAGTTGGTGGGTGGAGCTTGCTCACTACACTGGTACTCTGCACCACACATTTAAATTCCACGGTCGCTGTCAAAGCCAGCAAGAATTGTCCACGGACCAGTAACGATTGTTTTGTAAATTCACTGCATCGTAGTTTGTGAAACCTGCTTCATTGGTAAACAGGTAGAACTGCAATGAATTCTCTGTTAATGTCCATAGGCAGAAATTCATTCAATTATTAGATTCATCTCCATGTAATTGCTGATGCAGCGACACATGATACAGGTGAAATTTGTTACAAAGTATGTTGCATACAATTGTTTGTAGATGGTTTTCAAATGTGTGGCGCGTTGGATGATCTCTGTCCAGGTATCTTTCTGCATACAACTACAGGCTGTAGTCACCTTTTGTCTACACTGCCATTGATGAGTACCATCTCTGCCTTTTCAGAGTTAGAATAAACCATTTTCACAGTTTTTACAACACTGCACACACTGTTCTACTTGCGACCACCTCACATTCCTACTGTTCTTGCTTGTGTCCAGCACGCTATCACAGACGTCTGTTAACACAGTGTACTACAGTTATTCTGAGTACGAGGACTAATTCAGCAAGCGCTACATGCAGACACTGAGACAGCCAAACTCGTAAACATCGTAGTCTTCGAACACACACCCCTACAGATCTTGTCTGTTACAAGAAGTGACTGTACGTCTAAGGTTTCAAGCATCAACTTTACATTACAAATTATTCCAGATGTACTTAACATTTTACAATGTAAAATGTTATTAACATTATATATACTTATTAAGTTTTTTTCTATTTTCAGTTGTGCTAAATATACCAACAGGTTTCAATTTTCTTTATATAAACATAAACAGGAAAAAAAAACAAAAAAAAAAAAAAAAAAAAAACAAACAAGTATGTGTAGAATAGTCACTTCTGTGCATTTCTCAATGGTTTGTATTAACCAATTCAACCAACCCCCATTCTCACTTTTGGTCTGTGGAATTGGCTATTCAAGTGTTTGTTGTGGTTTGGGAGATGTTTTCAGTGGTAATGTTAGGCGACTCACTCTGTATATGGAGTAGAGTTTCATACGGTGCAGATATTTGTACACTGCAAAAAGATAAGGAAAGAAAGCTGAAAGTGTTGGAAATGTAGATATGGAGGAAACTAGAGGGTGTGAGTTGGGAAGACAGGGTGAGGTGCAAGGGCGGGTTAAAAAGTGTTGGGGAGAACAGAAATCTCATAGACACCACAAGGAAAACAACGAAAATTATTAATTAATTCAAGTAAATTTTGCCCAGCTGTGGTTGCAAGGTTAACATACTGTTCATTACTATCATTGTAATACCCAAGATAATGAGATAAAAAATGGAGGCAGGTAGAGAGTAGATTTCCCACCAGTGTTAAGGCCTCACGAGTCATTTATGATACAAATAAATTAAAAATGCTACAAGCTGACTTAAAGTAAAAAATATGCAAACACTTTGTTTACAAATGCACTGTGGTTTTTTTCTTCAACTTTATAATTATGATTAATTCACATGGATATATCAAAAATTGCAGGTCATTTGTTCATTACTTACTTCTAATTGAGGTTTGGTATCTACAAGACCCGAGCCGTGCTTTGGTAGCATTCTGTATCGTGATGGTGCCAACAGTGGTCTGCGGAAAACGCCATCGTGCAAGCTGGTCACACCTGCTGTAGTCGCAAGCAGGTGAGGCCTTGACACACTTGCTTCAGGTACCAACAACCCTGTACTGTGTTTTTGCTGTAAAAAGATAACCAATTAAAACCACATACAAGATTTAAGTAAACCATCTGCTAAACAAAAACAACTCTTCTCTACTTTATCTATTTGAATGTGCTCAAGGGAAACATGACTTTATTACTTTTGTTTTCACAACACAGGGTGTTTAAACACCATCTGATTTCAAAAGAATTTCTGTGTTAATTAAAACCAGTAGACTTTCACTTAAACACTGAAACTAAAAGTTTACCTTGGTGGCAGTTTTAAGTTAGCAGTTCATGTGGTTGCCAACAGAGGTCACCCTGGTGTACCTAGCTTGTACATTTCTAATCCAACTAGTACACACCCAATTCTTTACAGAATCAAGCTCTATTTACAGAAACAGCTTCAAACTTCGGACTGCTTTACAAATGAGTTAATGTGTTTAATACTTGGCATTAAGTATGTAAGCAATAGAAAGTTTAGAAAAATGTTTGAAATTATGCTTAAAGTTTGTTGGAAGCCTCTAAGCACTCTCATTATGAAACACTGGATGAATATAATCCTGACAATTTGCACTCCATTTCATAAATAGCAAGTTTTTCACACATCTCAATGTTTATGACATCACATCTCCTGGATTAAGTCTCATACAATGATATCATTTTGCAGGTACTTTCAGTAATGTATGTAGATACTGTCTACAAAGTGTACCGTGAATAGAGTTATGGTAAACAAATAACAGATTAAAACATCAAGCCTGATGCTAAAGTATGACTGCACTAACTGTCAAACGGCAGTAAATGATAAACTTTTCTTTTTTTCCATTCTTCATTTTGAGTGCGGGGTGTGTGTGTGTGTGTGTGTGTGTGTGTGTGTGTGTGTGTGAGAGAGAGAGAGAGAGAGAGAGAGAGAGAGCGCGCGCATGCACACAGGTTGGGTGGTGTCAGCCAGAGATAGTTTATACGTGAAGTATGCCTCAGAACTAATTAAACCTAACTAACCTAAGGACACACATCCATGCCCGAGGCAGGATTCGAACCTGCGACCATAGCGGTTGCTCGGTTCCAGACTGTAGCGCCTAGAACGACACTGCCACTCCGGCCGGCTGTTTTTTCGAAGTCTGACTTCTTTATACTTCTTCGACTGAGAGATTCGTGTGAGCATTTCTGTGAAGAAAACTGTTCCAATTTAAGTCAATTTCTTCGCCAGTCACCAATAGTAACTTCACCGACACCATATTTGAGAGCAAGTTTTGTTATTGTTTCTTCTTTTTCAAGTCATCTTAGTGTTTCTAATTTTAGATGCAAAGGCACAAATTTCCTCTTTTTTGTTAAAGCACTCATCTTTATAAGGTGTACAATGGAACACACAGTCAACAAACAAAACGACACACAACACTGTATAGTACAGGTACTGGGAACTACAGCAGCGTATAAACTCCCCAGTTTTGATCGGTAGCAGGAGGCAGCAGTCAGGGTATTTCGTGCCACACTGACAACAGATGTTCGTGCAACAGGGCAGCGAGCTAATTGTCGGTGTTGACTGCATTGTTGTCTGCTTTCTCACTGAGCTGTACTCTCCCTATCTATTGCAATGATGTTTTCATCATGTATCATGTCAGTAATAAAAAAAAAAAAAAAGAGAAAGTAGATCATTGCAACTTTGAGATTCTACTGTACTGGCTTCTGGGATAGTTGCTTAGTAATAAAGATGTCCATAGAGTCAAGATAGTGTTAACAAGCAACAGAAGGAGTTCCATTCTATGAAGAGAACAAGTCTGTTGCAAAAGACTCCTTGTTTAGAAAAAATGTCCTGTGTTCTCCGAACAAATGCCCCTCCTACAGCTCAAAGCACTTCACGATGGCATCAGCAGTTTCAAACACGGGATGTTCGTATAAGGTGAAAGCCATACAGCCCCCCCCCCCCCCCATCTGTTATGTACTCATTCAAAACTGAGTGCATTCAACAGAGCTTTACACATGGCCCACTGAAGTCTACTCATTGTGCCAGCTGAGACTTAGGCAGTCCGCAAATGTGCATTTGGTGTGTTTTTGTGGCTGTCTTTGAGTTTCAGACAATACAAGGTTCAATTACTACAATCTCTTCATGATGGTAAACAACAACAATATGTAGAGTTTTGTGAATTTATCCTGAATTTGGTGACAGAAGATAATTTCTAACGACTGGAAAAATTCGCATTTTGCTATATATGCAAAATCAGCTAACAGATGCTGTTTCATAGCAAATTGTATCAAAATGAACTATTTTATCAGAGATCGTTTGAAATTACTTTACTTTTTGTACATAAATACTGAAAACATGTCAAATTTTTGACTTGTGGCGTTGCATATCATCTTGGTGTGCCACATTATCTTAGAAATATAATGGGTGTAACAAAGTGTCACACCAACTGTGGATGGCAGAGTGGTCTTCATAAGATACACATCATGTAATGCAATGTAGTACTCAGCCGTGAGACCTAGCATCTTAGAACAAAGAAACACATACGTTTGTCTGTTAGCTAAAGTTCGAAAGTTGATATAATGTAGAACCTTTTAACATTTAATGTTATTTGGCAGGAGTTCTGAACTGGAGTTGCATTAAATACCACTAGAGGTCAGATCAGAAGTACCTGGTTTACAACACTGTGCAGCAAGCAATTGCACTGTAACCATTGTTTTCTTTTCTTATTCTGAAATGAGTGAAAAGACTAATCGTGACCCATCATGGGTTTAGATTATGACTCTCATAACACCTGAAGGGATCAGCAATCCCTGTGTTAGTTCTGCTTCAGCAGAACAAAGGTATAGACTAGTACTCTGCCAACAAGGCTTGTTTCCCCACACTCCTTGACCTCTTTGTTTATGCTGGCAATTGTCTGGTGATATATAGTGTTTGGAAAATGAAACCTGTCAGTAAAATTAGACTGCACCAAAATTCCTCTTCGAAAGTACAAATAGAGTTATTTTCTGTTCTGCTTCTACACTAGTGCCTTGTCGGTTCTATCAGTAGTGCTGCAAAATACTGGTAGAACAGCTACGAATGCCCATGATAGGTCAAAATTTATAATCTGCTGATTTTGTAATTACCGAATTAGGAGAGAAAAGAAAAATAAAATTGAGGAGCACCTTAGAGACATATTCAGTTTACCGGCAGGAAAATTCTGCTGCTTCTCAACACAATGATCAACTGTTGAAAGCTTAAATACAGCCAAAAGAAGAAAACAAAGGCCATTTTGGGAAAAACTTGATTTTTCTAAAAGCAAATGTTCTAGCCAAAAAGTTCCCCAACCACCACCTTTTTTTTGTCCCCGAAGCTCCATGTGCTTTGCACCATTTCCCAAGAAAAGATTTAAGATCCATTATTCTTTGCAGAAGATGGTTACAGGAGTCACATACTTCGATATGTTAGAGATCTAGTTTTTCAAAGTTGGGAGAAAATGCAGAAAAAAAATCCTTTTTTAACAGGACAAAGGACTCCTCCACTGGCACCTGCATTTCTTAACAATGAGGTGCTTCAATGACCGACAGCTGTAAGAGGGTATGGATCTCTCACTACACCAATGGCCTCCTCATAGGTCACCTGATCTCGAAGTATATGACTTTTTTGTGGGAATTTGAGAAATGCTCCATCTATGTGCTACCCCTTCCAACAACTCTGGGTAAACCGCAATGCTGCATAGCAACAGCGTTAATGCAGTAACTCTGGACATGCTTGACTACAGTTAGGATATGTGTTATTTGTGCAGCAGAGTGAACACTAAATATTCAAAATGCAACCGTAAAAAGTACCCCGAGGTTGTATGTGCATGGATGTAAAAGATACAATTTTGGAAATTAAACAGTTCTTTTGAAAATATAAACTGTTTAGTCCTATGAATAACTTTTAATTTATTACCTTGAGTCCATCTCCATTCATGTTAAAGATAAATTTTTGTGAAATTGGATGAATCTTTTTTGAAACACCCTTTAGAATAGGATACAAGGAATCAGGTTATATGCAGTACATAACACTTCCCTCTGTATCACACAACACAAGCAAGGTTGCATAATTTTCTTATAATATCACAAATGCATTTCTTCTTTTTTCCTGCATAATAGATGTAAAACAAAGTCTAGGGCTATAGATAGATAGTTGCTGAATTAAACACATTTGGCTGTCAAGAGAACAACATGTGACCCCTCCAATGATTGCTGTAGCAGAATATTGTCGAATCATCTTACACAGAATATTAAGAAATTTTGGTCATATGTAAAGGCTCTTAGTGGCACCAAAGCTGATGGCCAGTCCCCAGTGAATGAGACAGGAACTGAAATTAAAGGTAAAAAAGCAAAAGCTGAAATGCTTAATTCAGTTCTCAAATGTTTCTTTAAAAGGAAAAACCAGAAGGATTGCCCCAATTTAATCCTCGTACCACTGAAAAGATGAATGAAATACATATTAGTGTCAGTTGTGATGAGAAACGGCTGAAACGGTTAAATCTGAACAAAGCTCCAGGGCCCGTAGGAATCCTTATCAGATTCTATACTGAATTTGTAGCTGAGTTGGCCCCCCTTTTCTAACTATAATCTATCGTAGATCCCTCGAACAAAAAACCATGTTCTTGGAAAAAAGCACAGATCACACACATCTACAAGAAGGATCAAGGCAATCATGTAGATTCTGTATTTCTTGATTTCCAAACTGTGTTTGACTCAGTACCACTCCTATGCTTATTTTCTAAAGTATGATCATATGGGGTATCAAGTGAAATTTGTGACAGGATGGAGGACATTTTGGTAGGGAGGATGCAGCATGTTATTTTGGATGGAGAATCATCGTCAGAAGTAGAAGTAACTTCTGTTGTAGCTCAGGGAAGCATGTTGGGACCCTTGTTGTTCACATTGTATATTAATGGCATTGCAGACAATATTAATAGTAACATCATGCTCTTCGCAGATGATGCAGTTACTTATAATGAAGTGCTGCCTGAAAACAGCTGCATAAATATTCAGTCAAATCTCGATATGATTTCAAAATGGTGCACAAAGACTGGCAATTACTTTAAATGTTCAAAAATATAAAACTGGACACTTCACAAAATGAAAAAAACGTAGTATCCTATGACTATAATATCAATGAGTCTTTACTGGAATCAGTCAAGTCACACAAAAACCTGGGTGTAACACTCTGTAGGGATATTAAAAGGAATAATCACATAGGCTCAGTTGTGGTAAAGCAGGTGGCAGGCTTTGGTTTACTAACAGGATACTGGGGAAATGCAATACGCCTACAAAGGAGATTGCTAACAAATCACTCATGTGACCCTTCCTAGAATACTGCTCAAGTTCGATGAACCCGTACCAAATAAGACTATCAGAGGATGTGATGTGAATGTATACAGAGAAGAACAGTACAAATCCATGGGAGTGTGTCACAGACATACTGGAAAACTCTTTAAGATAGACGTAAACTATCCTGAGAACATATATTTACAATGTTTCAAGGACCAGCTTTAAATTATGACTCTAAGAATATACAAGAACCCCCTACGTATCATTCACATAGGGGTCATGTGGATAAGATTAGGACAATTATGAACTGTAGATTAAAACTGAAGAAACTGCAAAAAGGTGGTAAATTGAGGAGATGGGACCTGCATAAACTGAAAGGACCAGAGGTTGTAGAGAGCTTCAGAGAGAGCATTAGGGAACGATTGACAAGAATGGGGGAAAGAAATACAGTAGAAGAAGAATGGGTAGCTTTGAGAGACGAAATAGTGAAGGTAGCAGAGGATCAAGTAGGTAAAAAGACGAGGGCTAGTAGAAATCCTTGGTTAACTGAAGAGATATTGAATTTAATTGATGAAAGGGGAAAATACAAAAATGCAGTAAATGAAGCAGGCAGAAAGGAATACAAACATCTAAAAAATGAGATTGACAGGAAGTGCAAAATGGCTAAGCAGGGATGGCTAGAGGACAAAAGTAAGGATGTAGAGACGCATATCACTAGGGGTAAAATAGATACTGCCTACAGGAAAATTAAAGAGATCTTTGGAGAACAGAGAATGACTTGCATGAATATCAAGAGCTCAGACGGAAATCCAGTAATAAGCAAAGAAGGGAAAGCATAAAGGTGGAGGGAGTATATAGAGGGTCTATACAAGGGTGATGTACTTGAGGACAATATTATAGAAATGGAAGAGAATGTAGATGAAGATGAAATAGGAGATATGATACTGCGTGAAGAGTTTGACAGAGTACTGAAAGACCTAATTCGAAACAAGGCCCCAGGAGTAGACAACATCCCATTAGAACTAATGACAACCTTGGGAGAGCCAGGCCTAACAAAACTCTACCATCTAGTGAGCTAGATGTATGAGACAGGCGAAATACCCTCAGACTTCAAGAAGAATATAATAATTCCAATCCCAAAGAAAGCAGGTGTTGACAGATGTGAAAATTACCGAACTATCAGTTTAATAAGCCACGGCTGCAAAATATTAATGCGAATTCTTTACAGACGAATGGAAAAACTGGTAGAAGCCAACCTCGGGGAAGATCAGTTTGGATTCCGTAGAAATGTTGGAACACGTGAGGCAATACTGACCCTACGAATTATCTTAGAAAATAAATTAAGGAAAAGCAAACCTACATTTCTAGCATTTGTAGACTTAGAGAAAGCTTTTGACAATGTTGACTGGAATACTCTCTTTCAAATTCTGACTGTGGCAAGGGTAAAATACATGGAGCGAAAGGCTATTTACAACTTGTACAGAAACTAGATGGCAGTTATAAGAGTCGGGGGACATGAAAGGGAAGCAGTGGTTGGGAAGGGAGTGAGACAGGGTTGTAGCCTATCCCCGATGCTATTCAATCTGTATATTGAGCAAGCAGTAAAGGAAACAAAAGAAAAATTCGGAGTAGGAATTAAAATCCAGGTAGAAGAAATAAAAACTTTTGAGGTTCACTGATGACATTGTAATTCTGCCAGAGACAGCAAAGGACCTGGAAGAGCAGCTGAACGGAATGGACAGTGTCTTGAAAGGAGGATATAAGATGAACATTAACAAAAGCAAAACGAGGATAATGGAATGTACTCGAATTAAATTGGGTGATGCTGCGGGAATTAGATTAGGAACTGAGAGGCTTAAAGTAGTAAATGAGTTTTGCTATTTGGGGAGCAAAATAACTGATGATGGTCGAAGTAGAGAGGATATAAAATGTAGACTGCCAATGGCAAGGAAAGCATTTCGGAAGAAGAGAAATTTGTTAACATTGAATATAGATTTAAGTGTCAGGAAGTCGTTTCTGAAAGTATTTGTATGGAGTGTAGCCATGTATGGAAGTGAAACATGGACGATAAATAGTTTGGACAAGAAGAGAATAGAAGCTTTTGAAATGTGGTGCTACAGAAGAATGCTGAAGATTAGATGGGTAGATCATGTAACTAATGAGGAGGTATTGAATAGAATTGGGGAGAAGAGAAATTTGTGGCACAACTTGACCAGAAGAAGGGATCAGTTGGTGGGGCATATTCTGAGGCATCAAGGGATCACCAATTTAGTATTGGAGGGCAGTTTGGAGGGTAAAAATTGTAGAGGGAGACCAAGAGATGAATACGCTAAATAGATTCAGAAGGATGTAGGCTGCAGTAGGTACTGGGAGGAGATGAAGGTTCCACAGGATAGAGTAGCATGGAGAGCTGCATCAAACCAGTCTCTGGACTGAAGACCAACAACAACAACAACAACAACAACAACAACTACTACTACTACTACTACTACTACTACTACTACATGCACTGAGGCATTCAATCACTCTTTCTTCCTGCGCTTCATACGTGAATGGAAAAGGAAGAAACCCTTAAAGATGTAGCTGTATATGTAGATGTTATGCTGGTTAGCTGATACGTCCAGAAAAAATATTTTGTTACAAGACCAAAAAAATATTTCCCGACATGAATGGTTATTTCAAAAGGCTACTTTTACCAAAAATCAATTTCCTTTCCTCCTCAGGAAAGACATTGTTTCCAATATCACTTAATAATATCATTTACAGTACAGATAATCTAATCATATGAGAAAATTTTCTTCGCACTGAGCAATTTATTGAGCCGAAGAGATAGACAACTATCACAGGAGGCCTAATATGAAGAGTGTAGTTGGGGATGTATTTTGAAAATCAGCTTGTGCAATTTGCACATAAAGGCCAAATTGTGCACAGGTCCACTGACTTTTTTACAATATCACATTTATGAGGGCTAATCTTAATTATTTCTGAATGAGACAGAACTGCTAGTCAATAGTTACCTTTAGATGGCAAAATGCATAGTACTGCTGATAAACACACACAAAATTAAAAGTGACACAGGGTCTTTACTTTTACTTTTACTCGTGTGTATTGACAGTACCTAGCATTTTGTCTCCTGAAGGTAAGTACTGTACAGTAATTCTCTCTCCTCAGCATTTCATGACCTCTATCATAATATGATGACTTTGACTAACAAGTTTTCAGAATAAATTTCAATCTCTCACTCAAAGCATGTTAGATCTGCAGAGCTGAAATGGCACATTCATATTCATTTATCCAGTAACAAGTAGTGTTGTGCACTAACGCACCCTATGAACTGCAGGCGAGCCATGAAAGGCAAGTGGGTCACTGTAATACTGCTACCTGGGCAACCCGCACTCCTCAAGTTGCCCTACAATGGGCCACATTGATCACATCACCGCCTGGGGCAGCGATATTCAGGCATATGTAACAACAAGCAGGACTTTGTGTCACAACACAACCCAGCCGAATATGACTCGCACTGGGAGCTTGTCTCCTGACATCGGACTTGTCCTGAAATCAGAATGGGCTTCTGACGAGACTACAGCCAGTTCCATCATGCACTTCAACTTCAGTCCTAAATTCAACTGCAGCCTCAGCACTGATGTAATCTCAGTGTCAACCAAAAGTCTCCTCACAGTCCACATGGGCTACTAAATGCAGTCATGGGCCTGGTCATGGCGTCAACTGGTCTGATGCTCTCCTTGACATCTAATTAGGTCCATTCCGAGGGGGCCATTCAATGCACATAAGCACCTTCTGCTCCTGTTGTCTCCATAAATCCTGGGTTCGAATGGGCTATACCGACTGATTTACACCTCCCACACTGCCAACAGCACTTGCTGCTGGCTGCTTCGCTACAGTGGACCTAAGCAGATACTACCTACCACAGCATCTTCGCCCTCAGACAGCTGCTAGAAGCATTGCAGTCATCTCGTCCCATCACCACAGTGGTTCCCTGCAACAGACACTGATCAACTCTGCTATACAGAATGAGCTGCCATTAAAAGTGAAATTCCACATATCTTTAGAAGTGGAAGGAACTGTTCCTAACTTCTGGAAAGTTTAGGAGGAGGGGTAGGTCACTTAGACCCAAAGTTGTGAGGGACCCACCTACTTTGACGACAAGGAAAGGTAAATTTGAAGTGGCAGGTGTCTGCAAGACAGTAGGTATACTGGCAAACAACATGCCAGCTTCAGTCCAAAGGTGATATGACTGAGTGAAAATAAAAATGGATTGAGAGGAAGCAGAAAAGGAGGAGGATGGTGGAAGGGGGAGGGGAGGTGAGGTGAGAGGGAGAGAAAAAGTAACGGAATAAAGAGAATGGAGGAGGGGAGGGGGAGAGAAAAAGTAACGGAATAAAGAGAATGGAGGAGGGGGGTCATTTGTCAGTAAAAACAAACTTGCCTTTAACAAACTACTATATTTTTTCAAGAAAACAGTTCATATTCACTATCTTCAACATTTATATATATATAAAAATTTGCTCTTTTAGTTCTTTAAATAACAGTGCAGCCTGTTTTTTTGACATATGTTCACTTTCATATCATCCTTCACAGACAATTTGTTTGTGAATTAATTCCAGCAATGTTCGGAAAAATGAAAAAGTAGTCAATGGTCATCTCCTTGTACTTCTTGAAATGGAGTATCAGGCACACATTTTAGCTACAATGTCAACCCCACCTTCTGTCATGTTGTACTCAATTATGATTTCAGGTTTGTGTATTTCTTCATCAACTGTCGCTATGTCATGTACAGCAGATAAAAGTGTGATAGCATAGTTTTCACAAGGAACATATGAAACTAAGGTCTTATCCTACTGAAATCCAAAAATTGCACTTCCAATGTATCTTGTTTTGTTTGGGAGAAATTCTGTAAAAATTTCGCGTCTGCTGTTCGTCATTGTACCAATGCAAGTGATAGCCTTCTGCAGCAAATATTCAAAAAGGAGGTAGCTTGTGTACCAATTGTAAGTTGTAATGTTCCTGTTAGAATTTTCTATATTCACCACATATCTTTTCACTATGTTCTCAGGAGCATTAGATACCTGATATTGTGTTGGTTGCATGATGCAATAAACCTCAGATTACTGCAATAAAATGTTTTTGCATCACACAGAGCAAAACTTTGATACATGTTGTTTTGCTGGGTATGTAATGAATCTATCTACAGCAGTCTCCATAGGGGTGAAGTATTTCATCTATCTTGGTGAATTCATCAGGCTGTAAGAACATTGACAGTTAGCAGCATACTGTATGAATTGCAACCAACTTATCAGTTTTTCTCCTGTCATTCCTCATTTCCATATCAACAAATCGTGTACAGCTTAGAAAAAATAGAAACCTATTTTAACTCATTGCAGTCCTAAGCAGTGGCGTTCCAGTTCTGTCTGCTGCCCAGAGTTCCAGTATATTAACATGATGGCATTTTCTTCTTCTTTTCCTAAAAAATCTGAACACAGACATTATTTTGTCAGTTTATTACCCATTTTGCGCGAGAATTGATTGTCTCCCCCTGTTTATTTACATAGATATTTGTATAGTTTACAATTTCATCAATGAAGTCAAGGTCAATTACTTTCAGAAAAAGCACTAACTTCATCAGTTATACCCATCACCTTTCTTTTCTGATCTGGTGGAATCTGCACAATGTTTTTTCTGTTGGTTTTTTATGTTTTAGCACACTCAGTTTTACACGAATGTGAAACTCTTTTTCAATAAAGAAGCCTCATACATCTGCTGTCTCTTCAGGATCATCACCATCCTCACCTTCAAGTTCAGATTCACTGCCATCGTCCTAATCAGTGTTTTCATCAATCAAATCTACTTTACTTTCACCCAGGTCTGAAAAGTCTGGATAGACTTTATCATCACCTTCTTCAAGCAGTTTGCAAATTTCTTCATCTGATACACCCTTTGAATTGCAATAAAATATCAAAGAAATGAAATGAATAAATACATTTAGATGTCGGTGTAACCAAAGTAACGTTCAATGTGCCTAAAAAATAACAAAAATAAAAAAGTGAGGAAATATAGTTAACTTTTTAGTACACTTTCCTCTGGACATTGACTGCTGGAACAAAGCTTGCAACTGTCACACCAGCAGGCGTAGGTACGTGTTGTACTTTTTACAACATTCAACATGTTGTTGCTTACAATTCAGAAAACAAACTGAGAAAGCTAACCAAATGAACTGAAGGCACTTTAACATTGTTGAGAAAACATCAACAATGGAATACATGGCAGCAATGGCGCAATAGCTCAAGGTTAAGGCATCGATTAGGCATAAAAACTGCCGCTGTTGTACTTTTTACAACAGTGTGCCTGCTCGAGTGTTAAGCACAGGAGGGATGTGGACAATTTCAATGCACCTACGAGCACTACTTGAATTTTGTCTCCTGATGTAAAGTAAAGGTCAGTTATTCTGTCTCCTAACTTAACATAGCAGCACATGTTGGACTGAAGAATAATATTTTCATCAATGTTAAAACAAATCATGGTTGGTTCGTGGATTTGGGAGAGGGGACCAAACAGCAAGGTATTTCCAGGAAACCTTCTATCATTGCTCAACGACATATTTGTACAACTTTACATGATAACATCCCTTTTGTATTACAATCAATAGTTTGTGGGCAGTAGCATGAGCCTGTAAACTAATTCCTATTACCTTCATAAGTGAGTTACAGCTGAGGTCCCCCATTAGTTGACACAGTACCAAGACCTACCAGACTAAAGACTATTCTAATGCTTCCCTGGACAACATCTTCTTCTTCTTCTTCTTCTTCTTCTTCTTTTCCTCCTCCTCCTCCTCCTCCTCCTCATCCTGATAAAAAATATTTCTATAGTGATAACAAATTTTGTCTGAATTTGTGAACTGTAAAATTCATGGCTTTGTATCTCAGAAGCCAAATTCAATATGGGGAACCTCTAGCCACAATTTTTAAGCTTTTTAAGTCCTGAAAGAAATTTAAAAAAAATCATTCAACTACGACACTTAACCAAATCTCTTCAATGAACTTTAGTCTCTTTACCTCTGCACCGTCAACAGGAGTAGTTACAACAGGCCTTGTCTTCTGTGGCAACCTTGTCTTAGTTACTGTTGGCAGTTTGTTTGGGAGACCACATATATGTCCACAGGGGCATGCTACCTGTAAGTATAATGTCAGCAAGATAAGATATTGTCAGAATAAAAATTACTGGGACAGTTATTAAATTAACTAAAAAGTCAGTCTTTATTTCTAACCATTTTATTTCAAAAGGCGTATTTGTAATGACAAAGGCAGATGGGTTTGCTTACTACCTTCTTTCAGAAATGGATAATTTACAAAATACTGCAGACCTCTAACATTTTGTTTGCTCACTTATTTCTTTATATGCAGATTTCTTTGACCTACTTGTGAGAATTTGATATTAGGATGAGGAAATGTTAAGACATAATTACAAAGAAAATTATCAATACATGGATTACTGTCTGCAACATAACAATTCAAAAACAAAGACTGCAGTAAATGAGAAATGCAAGAAATAAAATGAGTCTCTCTTAAAAACCGTCTCTAAACGAAAAAATCCACCGAATATAAAAAGTTTTATTTTACTTTAAAATAACGCAATTTCACTATGTAAAGATTTAATTCTGATGGTCTACATTATTTCATATCAGAGTTGTATTCTTTAGGTGACTACACAGGTCAGCCTTACTTCTTATGTTGCGATAATAGCATATTTTCATTGTATGCAAGGTTGTCAAGAATGGCACTTCTTAAGGTGTAAATATATTGAGAGTGGTGTTAAGTGTATGAACTTTTTAAAAACTCAAAGGATACAACAGCAGTTACATGGGAGGCATTATGCATACAATTTGATGAATATTTATTCACAAAACAATTAACAGAATTTTCTTTGATATGGTTAAATTAGCTCAACTCCATAACATAAAGCAAGGTGAAAGTATCTAAAGTAGCCAACTTCCTCTGGGATTACCAAAAAATTCTACAACAACAATAAAACTGTATGTAATTTGTTTTGTTTGCATTAATTAACAATGAGAGCAATTTCTCGGCATAAGCTTCTAGACTTGCAGAAATTTTGTTACAGAATGTTAGCCTCATAAAAAAACATTGAATATGCATGATTTGTAGGGGAACAACAGTGGACCAAAGACAGAACCCATGAAGGATTCCATACCTTGTGGTGCCAAAGTAAATAGAGTAGTTTAGTCTTTTTGCTGAAAATCTTCCAATAATGGCATACTTTCAAGGAATGTTTCATGTAACAAACATTTAGAAGCCTTAGAAAGATCACAAAATATGTCAATGTGTAAAATTCCTAAATTTACCCACATGCAGGTTCTCACTGCGGAGAGAAACTACAACCTGTTTGCTCAGGGACCCTATGGAAATTCATAAACAAATGACAGTTTTAATAGGAAAGAAGAAAGTTTCAAAATAAACAGATCTTTGATTCTTGTTACTATGAAAATGACCTACATGGAGGTAAGAATAGTGTGCACATATAATTTCCAGCCAAGAGCTCAGCTTCATTGCACCACCAGCAAGACAGTAACCTTATGAGAATGCTATAGTTGGGACACTGCCTTCGTACTAAATACAGGCCTTAGCAAAGAACTGGTGGGAAGAAGACAATCAGCTGTTTCAGCGAGTTGGTGGATTGTGCAGGCGAGCATGTATTTATATGAAGTTTCTGATTTTTTTCTATTTGTACAATGCCTAGAATCTGTTGTGTCCCTGGCTGCAAGTCTAATTGTTATAAAGGAGAATATGTACCGGGGTTCTTTTTTTCCCATCTGATGAAGGAAAGAGGAAGATTGGATTAAAAAAATTCTGAGGAAAAACCCGATAGTTACAAAGAACAGGTGTTTACATCCAACATTTTCCTGAAGATCGAATTATTTGGGAAATCAGAGCAGCTCGACGTGATGGTAAGTAATTATTAATAGCTTACAAAATATTTTTATACAGTACATAAAGCATGGATTTTGATATTGAAGATGGGCTTATATTTTTTTTAGGTTTGTCATGGCAGTTCCTCATCAAAAGTTGTATTTCTATTTCCAAATTTACTGATGTATTTGTTCTCCCCTGATGTGCCTGAAGGCAATGACCCAGAAGTCTGCAGACAGTTTACGAAAAACTTGAAATAGAAAGAAACATTCCACATGGGAAAAATATATTAAAACAAAGAGTATGTGACTTACCAAACGAGAAAGTGCTGGTAGACAGACACAATATAAAAACACACAAACACACACACAAAATTTCAAGCTTACGCAACCCCCCGGTTGCTTCATCAGAAAAGAGGGAGGAGAGAGAAAGATGAAAGGATATGGGTTTTAAGGGAGAGGATAAGGAGTCATTCCAATCCCGGGAGTAGAAAGACCTACCTTAGGGGGAAAAAAAGGACAGGTATACACACAAACACACATACATATCCATCCACACATATACAGACACGAAGCAACCGTGGGTTGCGAAAGCATGAAATTTTGTGTGTGTGTGTGTGTGTTTATATATAACAGAGGGAAACATTCCACATGGGAAAAATATATATAAAAACAAATATGATGTGACTTACCAAACGAAAGTGCTGGCATGTCGGTAGACACACAAACACAAACAAACATACACACAAAATTTCAAGCTTTCGCAACCCACGGTTGCTTCATCAGAAAAGAGGGAGGAGAGGGAAAGACGAAAGGATATGGGTTTTAAGGGAGAGGGTAAGGAGTCATTCCAATCCCGGGAGTAGAAAGACTTACCTTAGGGGGAAAAAAGGACAGGTATACAGTCACGCGCGCGCGCGCGCACACACACACACACACACACACACACACACACACACACACACACACACACACACATGAAGCAACCGTAGGTTGCGAAAGCATGAAATTTTGTGTGTGTGTGTGTGTGTGTGTGTGTGTGTGTGTGTGTGTGTTTGTGTTTATATATAACACAGGGAAACATTCCACGTGGGAAAAATATACCTAAAAACAAAGATGATGTGACTTACCAAACGAAAGCGCTGGCAGGTTGATAGACGCACAAACAAACACAAACATACACACAAAATTCAAACTTTCGCAACCCCAGGTGGCTTCATCAGGAAAGAGGGAAGGAGAGGGAAAGACGAAAGGATGTGGGTTTTAAGGGAGAGGGTAAGGAGTCATTCCAATCCCGGGAGTGGAAAGACTTACCTTAGGGGGAAAAAAAGGACTGGTATACACTCGCGCACACACACATACACACACATCCATCCGCACATACACAGACACAAGCAGACATTTGTAAAGGCAAAGAGTTTGGGCAGAGATGTCAGTCGAGGCAGAAATACAGAGGCAAAGATGTTGTTGAAAGACAGGTGAGGTACGAGCGGCAGCAACTTGAAATTAGCAGAGGTATTATGTGCTTTAAGTGTAAAATTGTTTATCATTATAACTGTGCAAAGGTGGACTCAAAACAAGAGATATGGAAATGTGATAATTGCGTAAAAGTGGGCACTATAGACAGCAAGGAAGAAATAATTTCCGTGTTGTTAGAAGAACTGCAAAGACTGAAAGCTGAAAATGTCACATTGTCTGCCAGAAGTCAACAGAACAAAAGTGAATCCCAAGACGAGAGCACAAATTGTCACCAGCCCAAGAAGATACCAAAACATCTCGTTTCTCAGCAGTTATATCATCTGAATACAAGCAACCGTTTTAGTGCCTTAAGTGATAAAATTGATGAAACAGAGAAATCTACTCAGGTGGTAGGACGAGACAATGTTCCTAAAAATTCGACAACAAGACCAATTGAGAGTCAGCCAACGAATAAGATTTTATTACTATCGGACAGTCATGGGCGAAACTGTGCATCATTGCTAAATGAATTTTTGAAACCCAAGTACTACACATCATCTGTTGTTAAACCAAATGCATGCCTCAGTGGTGTAGTTGAAGGGGCATCAGATCTTACTAGTGATTTCAATTTGGACGATGCAGTTATTATCCTTGCAGGAATAAATGACATTCGTAAGAAAAACAACTTTATTCCAGACTTAGAAAAGTTGACTGCAGCACTTGATCATACAAAGCTATTGTTATGTACCGTTCCCTACTGTTATGACAAGCCAGAAGTCAACGAAACAGTGTACAGATTTAATGAATATATAATGAATTTGTCATCTAATTTTGTTAATGTGAAAGTAATTGATGTCAATTTATTCTTGCAAAGGCCTGATTACACTAATCATGGACTACACCTGAACAAAACAGGAAAGCTCAGACTGTGCAGGAACATTGCTTCATCAGTATCAAACCCATGGAAACGGTGTGATGTAGTAAAAACACTTACAACCAGCTCTGCAAGAAAGGTCAGATTTTGTACCGGTACTGTAGAAACCAATTCATGCCAAGATAGACAGGGAACCAATGTGAATACAAGAAACAGATGTATAGCTGTGTCTCACCCTGTCACTGCCAATGACATATTAATACCATATGATGAAGTTCCACCCAAAGAACCTCAAGGACTGGAAAATAATTCCGATGCAGTATCTCCAAGGATAAAAGGTAATCCCCGATTTTCTACGAGAGAAAGAAGAATTCCAAAAAGAAACAGTGATTTTTTATGGCCAGCACCCACCCGACCTCACCAACGACATCTAGTGAACAAATCTCCAGCTGCGACATAGGTCTTAATGTATCCAACACAGTTTTGAGTGCAATGGGGACTAACGGTGTTAATGGACAAGCAGACCAGCAGAAGGACAGTAGAGGTAGCTATAAGAATCTTATTCTTCATCAAAATATCAGAAGTCTCAAAAGTAAATTAGAGTTTTTATCTGTAAATTTAGGGGACATGGACACTGTTGACCGTCCTCATGTTTTATGCCTTACTGAGCATCATGTAACAGTTGGAATTGATGGGCTGCAGCTTGATGGGTATGATCTAGCTACTCATTACTGCAGAACAAGTAAGGAGAAAGGTGGTGCTGTAATTTATATAGACAGTAAAATCATTTATAAATCTTTAGATCTAAGTAAGTATTGTGTAGATCAACATTTTGAAGTTTGCGGGACTGAAATTTCTGCAAAGGACATGTTACTTACTGTGCTTGCAATTTACAGAGCTCCAGCAGGGAAGTTTTGCATCTTTATGAATAAGTTAGAATCTCTTTTGACCAAATCGTTCTCTAAAACTAGAAATTTAATAATTGTAGGTGACTTTAATGTCAACTTCTTAACTGATAACAACCTCAAAACTGACCTGGACCACTTAATGAATTCTTACAACTTGGCTGCGATGGTTACCTGGCCCACTAGAGTTACAGAAAATTGCAAGAGCCTTCTAGATAATATTTTCATTGACAAGAATAGAGTCAACAGTGCTAGTGTGAGCAAAGTAATTTATGGCCTGTCTGACCATGATGGACAACTTCTGAAAGTAAATAACATCAGTTTGTGCAATAAAATCTCCCACACCTATAGGTCCTATAGATGTATAAACACTGAAACTGTGTCTGCCTTTAATGACTATTTGTCACAGATAGATTGGGAGCCAGTGTACAGCACATCAGATGTTAATGATAAATTTAACCTTTTTTTAAATGAATTTATATCTGTATTTGAAATGGCTTTCCCAAAAAAAACTGTCAGAAAGAACAATGAGGTTTCTTCCAGTAAACCATGGATTACTGTACCAGTAAACCATGGATTACTGGAGGTATAAAAATTTCTTGCAGGAATAAGAGGGAGTTACATGCCTCACTAAGAGTATCAAATGATCCCCTTGAAAGGTCTCATTTTAAGTTATATTGTAAAATTTTAAAAAGGGTGATAAACAAATCCAAGAGCCTGTATATTAAGTCTGAAATTGATAAATCTGAGAACAAAATAAAAGCAGTTTGGAATGTTATAAAGAGAGAGTGTGGCAAGAGTAACAAGAATGTTATTACCACAGAGATAAGCTATAAGGATGAGGTTATTCATAATCCTGTAACAGTTTCCAACATATTCAACAATCACTTCATAACTGCAGCAGAACAAGTAGGTTGTAACGGTTCCTTAAATGCTGCTACGCATTTATTACACAGAGCTAACCCTAACACGTATGACCCAATTTGTATTGCCCCAGTTACTATTACTGAAGTTAAAAATACCATCAAGGCCTTAAAAAATAAAAATTCCACTGGTATTGACAACATTTCACCAAAAATACTGAAGCATTGTAGTGACCACATATGTCAAGTCCTGTGTCACATTTTTAATGAGTCTATCCAGCAAGGTGTTGTCCCAGAGAGATTAAAGCTTGCCGTTGTGAAACCACTTTTCAAGAAGGGTGACAAAACTAATTTATCTAACTACCGTCCAATATCACTACTAAGTAGTTTCTCAAAAGTATTAGAGAAACTAATGTATACAAGAATTGTAGAACATCTTAACAGCCACAACATACTCAACAGAAACCAGTTTGGTTTCCAAAAAGGTAGATCAACTGAGCAGGCTATTTTTTCTCTCACAAATGAAATTTTTGAGTCAATAAATAATAAAATGTCACCTATTGGAATTTTTTGTGACTTGTCTAAGGCCTTTGACTGTGTGGACCACAACATTCTCTTACATAAGGCTAATTTTTATGGCTTGCGAGGTAGCATTGGTAGATGGATAGAATCATATCTGCAAAACAGAAAACAGAAGGTGATAATTAATGGTGCCAATGATAGTCCCATTTCTTCTGATTGGGGCACATTAAAGTGTGGTGTGCCTCAGGGGTCCATCCTAGGACCTTTGCTTTTCCTTATCTTCATCAATGATCTCCCACTTTGCACAGACACCGAGTGTAAATTTACTCTTTTTGCCGATGACACCACTATTCTGCTTGAAAGTCGAACTAACAGTGACCTAGAAAATAAATGTAATGCTGTACTCGTTGACATCCTACACTGGTTTAAGTGCAACGGACTAACTCTAAACATTCAGAAAACTCAGTATATGCAATTTCACACATCTCAACAAGAAAATGAAGTATGCCAGTTAAACTGTGGTAACCAAAATATACTACACTGTGAATCATCTAAGTTCTTGGGCATTCTAATTGATGGCAAGCTGAACTGGTCTGAGCATATCTTAGACCTACATAGAAGGCTCAGTGTGGCAACTTGTGCTCTGCGTGTAATCACCCCCATTGGTGATGAGGACGCTACTAAAGCTGCCTACTTTGGTTATTTTCATTCTATCATGTCGTATGGCATAATATTTTGGGGCAACAAGCCTTTAGCCAAACAAATATTTACTGCACAGAAGAGAGCTGTTAGAATCATGAGTGGTGTTCATCCAAGATATTCTTGCAGAAGTCTGTTTCATAAGTTACAAATATTAACACTTACCTCTCAATTCATATTTTCTTTGATGATTTTTGTTTCTAACAACCTATCTCTTTTTAAAACTAATAGTGAATGTCATGATCATAATACTAGGTCTAAAAATGATCTACACAGGGATCTGAAACATTTAAGTCTTGTTCAGAAAGGTGTTCATTATTCAGCCACAAAAATTTTCAACTCCCTTCCATCAGGTATTAAAGATCACATTAATGTCTTACCTACTTTTAAATGTAAATTGAGAGAATACCTAATGGTAAATTCCTTCTATTCTCTTGATGAGTATCTACAGATAAAGCAATGATTTTTTATACTGATAAAAATTTGTTTGCTATAGATCACATTAACTGTTTAATTTGGAAAATGTACTATATTTCCTTTTTAGGTATTGTTTTATATTACTTGAGCTATACCTTTGATTTGATTTTAACCTACAAACTTATTCATAATCTTATGGTACATTTTTGTCATTTTATATATGTGTATTATTTGTTTAATTTGGAAAATGTACTATATTTCCTTTTTAGGTATTGTTTTATATTACTTAAGCTATACCTTTGATTTGATTTTAACCTACAAACTTATTCATAATCTTATGGTACATTTTTGTCATTTTATATATGTGTATTATATCTGTTGTATGTAATCATGACTCATTCCACATCCTTGTGATTTATCACAATACGGATTAATGGAATACGAAATAAATAAATAAAAAAAAAAAAAAAATAAATGAGGCCTGGCGGATAACGAGAAGAGAGGATATACTGAAGGGCAAGTTCCCATCTCCGGAGTTCTGACAGGATGGTGTTAGTGGGAAGTATCCAGATAACCTGGACAGTTTAACACTGTGCAAAGATGTGCTGGCCATGCACCAAGGCATGTTTAGCCACAGGGTGATCCTCATTACCAACAAACATTGTCTGCCTGTGTCCATTCATGCGAATGGACAGTTTGTTGCTGGTCATTCCCACATACAAAGCTTCACAGTGCAGGCAGGTCAGTTGGTAAATCACGTGGGTGCTTTCACACGTGGCTCTGCCTTTGATTGTGTACACCTTCCGGGTTACAGGACTGGAGTAGGTGGTGGTGGGAGGGTGCATGGGACAGGTTTTACACCGGGGGCAGTTACAAGGGTAGGAGCCAGAGGGTAGGGAAGGTGGTTTGGGGATTTCATAGGGATGAACTAAGAGGTTACGAAGGTTAGGTGGACGGCGGAAAGACACTCTAGTGGAGTGGGGAGGATTTCATGAAGGATGGATCGGATCTCATTTCAGGGCAGGATTTGAGGAAGTCGTATCCCTGCTGGAGAGCCACATTCAGAGTCTGATCCAGTCCCGGAAAGTATCCTGTCACAAGTGGGGCACTTTTGGGGTTCTTCTGTGGGAGGTTCCGGGTTTGAGGGGATGAGGAAGTGGCTCTGGTTATTTGCTTCTGTACCAGGTCGGGAGGGTAGTTGCGGGATGCGAAAGCTGTTTTCAGGTTGTTGGTGTAATGGTTCAGGGATTCCGGACTGGAACAGATTCGTTTGCCACGAAGACCTAGGCTGTAGGGAAGGGACCGTTTGATGTGGAACGAGTGGCAGCTGTCATAATGGAGGTACTGTTGCTTGTTGGTGGGTTTGATGTGGACGGACGTGTGAAGCTGGCCATTGGACAGATGGAGGTCAATGTCAAGGAAAGTGGCATGGGATTTGGAGTAGGACCAGGTGAATCTGATGGAACCAAAGGAGTTGAGGTTGGAGAGAAAATTCTGGAGTTCTTCTTCACTGTGAGTCCAGATCATGAAGATGTCATCAATAAATCTGTACCAAACTTTGGGTTGGCAGGCCTGGGTAACCAAAAAGGCTTCCTCTAAGCAACCCATGAATAGGTTGGCGTACAAGGGGGCCATCCTGGTACCCATGGCTGTTCTCTTTAATTGTTGGTATGTCTGGCCTTCGAAAGTGAAGAAGTTGTGGGTCAGGATGAAGCTGGCTAAGGTAATGAGGAAAGAGGTTTTAGGTAGGGTGGCAGGTGATCGGCGTGAAAGGAAGTGCTCCATCGCAGCGAGATATATATGTATTGGCTCTCAGAAGACAACTTCTGAAATTTGGACAACATTAAAAATACGAGGGTGGTTTGGAAAGTTCTCGGAACAGAATAGAAAAAAAAAAAAAGTACTTACATCACTGAACTTTTTTTTTTATTTTTCAATGTAGTCTCCTTGTAGATGAATGCACTTGGTCCAATGATGTTCCATTGCCTTGATCCCATCTCGAAAATGAGTTTCCCTCAGGTCTGCAAAATAATTGTCAACACCAGCTACCAATTCTTCGTTTGAAGTGAATCTTCGTCCACCAAGAAGAATTTTCAGTTTTGAGAAGAGATGGAAGTCTGACAGAGCCATATTAGGTGAATAAGGCGGGTGTGGCAACAATTCAGTCCTCAGTTCATGTAATTTTACCATGGCGATGGCACGTGTTTTTGATCCAGTGTCGCGGTACCCACCTTGTAGATAATTTTTTTTTCATTTCTAATTCTTCAGTTAAAATGTGATTTACCCTATCAAAAGACATCTGGCAAGCACACGCTATTTCACGCACTTTCTATCAGTGATCCTTCATTACCATTTTGTGCACTTTTGCAATGATTTCTGGAGTAGACACACATCTTGGCTGACCACTGTGCGAATCACTATCTAAGCTATCGCGACCAAATTTAAATTCATTTCTCCACTTGGCAACTGCTGAATATGAAGGAGCAGAGTCTCCAAGTGTATTCTGGAAATCTGCATGAATGTCCTTTGCTTTCATGCCTTTCTTTACGAAGCACTTAATCACTGCTTGAATCTCAATTTTTTCCATCTTCGCAAACCACTATGTGGGAACAACAACAGACCCATGTCACTGCCACAGCTCTCTCCCAAAACCATTGTTGTGATACGTGTTTGCAGGTAACAGTCCAATGAATATTGCATGAACAACTCATTGCGCTAGTGCTGTCACCTCATGGTAATTGCAAGAACTTTTTAAACCACCCTTGTAATCAAGGCAGATTCAACCATAATGACTGGCTAATTATAAAGCACAATGATTGTTTATACTTTATGATTTTAGAATTTAATTAATACCCTTCAGTTAGAAATGTATTGACCTTTAACAATTTTGAAACTCACATAGTGTATGGTAATGTAAACATACACACTACTAGGTTTGATTGGATTTTAGGATCACAGCTTCTTTGTAATACATATGCCAAATTGTACAACTTGTTAACTGTGGGGAAAAAAAAGAAATTAGCATTAAGGAAAACATATGCAGAATTCAGACACTACTAACTGAATGCATGGAAAAAAAATGAAAAAGGAGGAGGAGGTCTTAATTTCATACATGAGCAACTGCAATGCCTCCCATCCGAACAGCTGAGATATTCCTCAGAACTGTTGTTCCTTACTGCATGCGGTTTTTACTTTTCATTCCTAGCAGCTTATAAAATTTTGCGTAAGGTGAAAATTATTGTTTTGCCACATCCACATTATTTGGAAAGTTTAATTAATCAGGCATTAGCAGTGGAATAAACAAGTCTCTTAAAAATATTTGCTAACTAAGTATGAAGCCCTTGAATCACATGAAAATTTAGCATGCCTTTTACTGGGTGAAATATTTGTGAAGCCAAAAATTACATACAAGGACAATAGACTGGTAGGGATGGCCAGTAATTCAACAGCTATGAAAGCAGCTCCTACCATTCAGACATTAATGATTAAATCAATTTTGTCTAAGAACAAAAATTTTGTGACACTAGTTCCTTTAAAAAAAAACTTAGATGTTGAATTTTTACACCCGCATGAAAACACACTTTTTCCGTGTCATTAAGTAACAGTATATTTTCCCTCTGAACTGTAAAACTTATCAATCCTTTGACTGGTTATGTTTATATACAAGGGCGTAGAATTTCCCGGCACTTTAGGAAACGAAACTCAGGGAAGAAAATCCCTTTTGGAAAGATTTTTTATGTGCAGCAACATGTTCGCTGCATATTTTCATACTACGAAAGTATAAATTCGAATTCCACCAAACACCGCATGTTACTTTCCAAACCACTGTAATCGAGATTGAGATGCGCTTTTGTAAGCCAGTCATAACTGATGTCACATGATTCCGCCAGTCGATGACAGCAGTTATGTAGACCACAGGACACGTGATGTAGTCAGCTAATAGCAACATCACTGTTAAGTAGTGCATATACACAAACAGGAAAAGTTAATGTTTTAAATTAATATACATAGTGTTGCTACAAGAAAAGCAAAGCTTTTACATATAATATTGGTCTCCAAGGTTAATAAGCTGCAAGAGAAGCTAAGCTTTCACATATAATGTTGATCTTCATTGCGCGTGTTACACTTTAACATACCGGGTGATCAAAAAGTCAGTATAAATTTGAAAACTGAATAAATCACAGAATAATTTAGATAGAGAGGTACAAATTGACACACATGCTTGGAATGACATGGGGTTTCATTAGAACCAAAAAAATACAAAAGTTCAAAAAATGTCCGACAGATGGCACTTCATCTGATCAGAATAGCAATAATTAGCATAACAAAGTAAGACAAAGCAAAGATGATGTTCTTTACAGGAAATGCTCAATATGTCCACCATTATTCCTCAACAATAGCTGTAGTCGAGGAATAATGTTGTGAACAGCACTGTAAAGCATGTCTGGAGTTATGGTGAGGCATTGGCGTCGGATGTTGTCTTTCAGCATCCCTAGAGGTGTCGGTTGATCACAATACACTTGCGACTTCAGGTAACCCCAAAGCCAATAATCGCACAGACTGAGGTCTGGGGACCTGGGAGGCCAAGCATGATGAAAGTGGCGGCTGAGCACACGATCATCACCAAACAACATGTGCAAGAGATCTTTCATGCGTCTAGCAATACATTGTTTTTTTTTCTTTTTTTTTCCTTCTTCTAATAAAATCCCATGTCATTCCAAGTATGTGTGTCAATTTTTACCTCTCTTTCTACATTATTCCATGGTTTATTAAGTTTTCAAATTTATACTGACCTTTTGATCACCTGGTATATCAGATAAATGTGCCAGTAAAATTTTTAGCCAAGTCCAGTGACTTGTCCTTGAAGCTTTCCACAAATAAATTAGCTACCACAGAGGAGAGAGAGCTTCCCGTAGCACTACATCAAATTGCTCATAATAACGACATGAATGTCTGATCTTCTGGGTTCGAAATGGCTCGTCGTCAAACGCTCTGTGATTTAAGAAATTCATCGTACCATCTCGCACATAGTTCAGCCTGCGTAAAAGGAAATTTACTTTGAAAGTAACGCTTTTCAAACCACCATTAGCAATATTTTCCCGCGACCTGTTAGAAATAGATTTGTTTCAGTAGTAGTCAGAGAGCGCCCGATAACAGGCGCTACCGCGCTTTGGCAGCTGCTATGATGCAGGAAGCCCGTATGTTCGTACGTGTAAAACATTGAAAGATCTTACATTATGTCATAAAAGAAACAACACATCAGAGGAAACTCCAAGAGTATCAGAATTTCAAGAATGGCACTAAAATGGCACATTTGAAGTGCATACTTAAAGAGCACATTCATATATCCAGATTCCCAATGAAGTAGGCCTCAATCTGATATTAAACTTTTCAGTGTGTGTTTCAGGATGTAAATTTTCTTGGAGTATCAGTACTGTATCAACTCTTTTGATTCTTTATCACGGGATATTGCCATATGCGCTAGAAGAGGAAAATGTGCACTTAAAATGCAGCGAGCAGTTGAAATTAGCCAATAGCGTGGAACTAAGAACTTCATTTTAAACACACTGACAGCCTTACCGTAAAAAGGTTGATAAAAACCTAATTTCTTTAGCAAACCGACAAAAATAACTTCATTGTTCTACAAGGCAATTAATGCATGACTGTCAGAAAGGTGGAATTAAAGTAAAATCTGAAACTAATAACATATATTAGTCTTCCATAATTATGTGAATGTATTTTAATTCACTTGATAGTTCCCGGCCACAGAAATCCGTTTCGTTTTCATTTGTAGTGAGAGCAGTAAACAAAGAGGAAACAGCAAAATAACTAAATGCAAACACGAGTCACATGGCGACTACGCACTTCCCAACTATAACTCAGACTGCTCTGCACATCAGCCCAAGATCTATGATATTTTCGAACTGGGGCAATACTAAGATTGTATAGCCCGGTCCCCTTTTGCCTGCAGGAAAGTCTATTTCTAGATGCGACTAGGATTACCCTGATAGACATCACGTACACTATGCACGCATTCAAAAATCAACACATGATTCATTCAGAAATCAACTTACAGAGTGTGTTCAAAAACCAAAAAGGATGTGTTTCAAAATCATATGAATAATCGATAGACCAACGTGCACTGATGCTAGGCGCTGGCACCCTCCTCCCCCCTCCCAATTGTCGCCTTGGTCAGATACCTCGATTTGCCCCACTCTGCAGCGGAGTGAAAATCTCATTCTGGAAACATCCCCCAGGCTGTGGCTAAGCCATGTCTCCGCAATATCCTTTCTTTCAGGAGTGCTAGTTCTGCAAGGTTCGCAGGAGAGCTTCTGTAAAGTTTGGAAGGTAGGAGACGAGATACTAGCAGAAGTAAAGCTGTGAGGACCAGGCGTGTGTCCTGCTTCGGTAGCTCAGATGGTAGAGCACTTGCCCGCGAAAGGCAAAGGTCCCGAGTTCGAGTCTCGGTCGGGCACACAGTTTTAATCTGCCAGGAAGTTTCATATCAGCGCACTCCGCTGCAGAGTGAAAATCTCATTCTGGATCTCAGGTTATTGTTTCACTCAAATATGGGACAACATTTGTCAATTGTGAAAGCCCCCAAGGGATTTTTGAAGGCATTGATTTTCAATAGGTTGGAATTACACAACTCTAAAATAACCCCCGTCATGTGGTAAATTTGTAATGGAAATTTCTGGCAATAGCTTACACATTTGGGTGAATATGTTGCTAGGAAAAAAAAAAAACAGCTGACTGTGACGTAGCTGCAAAAAGACCTAGGAAAGCTTCAATATTTATACAACTGTAGTGATGTATGTAACACACTTGAGTATTAAAAATTGTTCCCTTTCAAGACTAGAGTACTAGGTAAAAGACAAACAAGTCAAAACTGAAGTGTTTAAGGACAATAATAAGTGTTTATTAGCATGGGTACCAATATTAATTTAAAATGTAATTTACTAATGGAACCTTATACAACATATTTTGTCATGTACATTTTACCATTTCTTCTTTATGTATGTACATATATATTACGAATGAATGCAATATTAAATCATGTAGTAATGCAAAAAGTAATTACAAACTGCTTTAATGCATTATACATGTATCCTATGTATGACAAACACTGAGCAGTATAATCTCTGTCCTTATACATTTACTTTTTGAATTTAAAATGTACGGCTACTAGAAATCTTGTAATGGTATTTTAAGGACAAGGAACGCAAACCATTTAAGTTGTGGTTAATTATATGAGAAAACACAATTGCCCAAGTTGAATTTAATTTAAATCTGTATATGAATCTGCTGCCTCACTGCCAACTCAAGGCTTGACGTCATAAAAGCTGTAATTCGGCCTTGAGTTTTCTAAGGCAGTGAGTGGAGCCATTAACGATGGCAGTCGAGTTTAGGCTCTTACTAAAAACCTGATGTCATGCATTCTCCAACAGCCAATGACTGTTCACTTGTTTTCTGAGCAGTCTGTCATAAACATTTTGGCCAGTGCAAATGTTACATGTGATTGTAGTGAGTTATTTAATGAATTTTTATTCCATTTCTTGCAGATTGTCATGGCTGATGGTGGCGGTAAGCAAAAAATTCTCCATGAAGAAACGAGAGACATAATTTACAGGGCACTTGCTTTCTTCAACCGCAAAGCAGAAAACGATAGCCCTCACACAGATGATGTCAGATCTCAGGATCGCACTGCACAAGTGAGTGGCGTCAGCTTGAGAATCATTCAGCTAACTGCCAATGGAGGTAATTTCTCTGTCCAGGCTAGTGGAAGCCCAGTTTTCAGATCACCAAGGAAACATCACAGTCATGAGATGCCTGTCACGAATTTAGAGATTTTGACAATGATGATCTAAGACAAGTTGTGCTCAATATGAGTAAGATAAGCAAACTTTCTACTGTCAAAAAAATTACATTGAAAATGCATTGTCAAGAACGACAGTTCTGAAGATATAAATGTATTGAGACTGCCACTTCAAAGAGGGTGTACAATATTTTCTTTTACATCTCATGAGTTCGTAATAATAATGACGATCTCTCCCTAGTCCATACGGTGCTGATGTCGTAGGTAGCTGCCGTTACCCGAGGACTGGCTAAAATATGTGATTTTTAGGAAGTTACAATTTGGTTTTCAAATATGTTGTTGGAATTTTACAACATTTTTAGGTTTATTGGACTTTCTACTTTAAATAAACATGTTTTGGTATCGCTAGTGTTAAACCTGACTACACAGATGAAACTTCAATTTAATAATAATTATCGCAGAAAAAAATTGAAAAGAAGTTATAGTACTGAAATACATACACTAACATGTGATACAGCACATTTATGTCAACAGAAACCCACAGAACACACGATCAAAGCAAAATTTAACGTTCACTGAGGAGTACAGTGTGATATACACTGAAACATTGAGAGATACACAGTCCAACTTTACACTCACTGGACTCGTATGCTCTGATTCAGTTGATGATATACCTGCTGAGAATCCTTCAGAACAACACACAGTCTGTGAAAATAATATGATAAACGTATGCAGCAACTCATCCTCGAAAAGGCTAGAAATAAAGCTCTTTTCAGATAACGTGTAATCTGAATTATCATCAAATTGTTCCTTTCCACCATCTGCACACTCATCAAGGACTTGTGTAAATCATTTGCTGCAAACTTTTCTCCTCCTCACTGCACATTTTGAAACATAGGCAATTTGAACGTCAGCTAATGCCCGCGAAACAAGAAACAATAAGGAAGGTTTCAAAACTGAAATAGTTTTCTGCCGATACCGCTACTGCTATCTAGCAATCAAAGCAGAAACTACAAAACATGCAGACCTCATAGGAGTTTACGGGAGCTGTAAATATACATTCAACACTCCGGAAAATCATTGTAACCGGCAATATAATGTGCACCTGCACATTCCCTTTTCCCCGCAAGCACCATAAGAGAATGTCAGCTGCACAATAACTGTTAATAAGAAAAGAAAATAATGACTTTATTATTTATTAAACAACAGTAATAACTGAGTAGAACGTTTTAAATTCCGGGAATTCATTTGAATATCCTAGCTTTTCAAGGTTATTTAAGATTCATCGCTAATTCCTGGTTTTCAAGGATTCAAGGATTGCTAGCCACCCTGATAGCAGTATGCTTCAGAAGACTATCAAGGCTGTCAAAAAACCAGTAATACAAGTTGTAGCGGTGATATGCAAGACAAGTGGAATAAAATTATAAAAGTTTGAAAGTAAGTGTGCATGGATAAAAACAAAACTTTTTGCAAACATAACAAAAGATCAAAGGTTGTTAGGGTTTTCTTTGGTATACTTCATTTGTTCAAGTTATTGCAGAACCATTTCTAAGATCGGGAACATGAAGGTTCCAAAATAACAAAAAGCAGCAATAAGTTTTAAACATTGAAAAACACATCACATTACCAAAGCAAACTTACAGCTAACTAGTGAACAAGGAAGTATGAAAGGAAGTAACACACCTATTCTCATGACCAACAACTTGCACCTTGAAATATGTTGTTCACAGAGACATCAAAGTAATTTCATTGAACTCATTAACAATATCTCTGATGTCTTGGATTTAAAGTTTCCAAAATGGGTACGTTCAGCTCTGCACAGGAATTTGAAATGAATCTTATAACTGAGGACAGTATTCTACAGATATTCTTAGACATATGGTCAGCAATGAAATTGATGATAGAGGATGGCTGTGATCTTTCCACAAAGTTTCACTACGTCAAAAAATCTCTCTTTTGTCTTTTGAAATGCCTTTTAAGTATTAAAGTCAGGTGTATATCAATTTACAGACTAAATGAAGATTGCTTTCCAAAGTACAAGGATTATATAAAACCTTATATCATATGACGTAAGAAACAATGTATGTTTCCTTATACAGAGGAGATATTTATTTGTCGGGTACATTTCAGTTACCGATGAGCTAGATTCAGCATATTCTCAATGTGACATTGACTGATTCTGAACCCCTGATAATCCTCAACACTGAGCTGTATGCAAATATTGTTAATGAAGTGCTAATAAGAGATATGCCAGAGGCTGTGAACTTAAAAAAAAGTTTGATAACAGAAGTGATAACAGTGTGCAGTGACTCTGTGATCTCTGATGTTCCTCCAGGTAAAGTGAAATAATTGAAGGCTATATTGCGTTCTTAAAGTGCCAATCTGTTGATAAATTACTGGGTTTGGGGGGAACATTAACTATGTCCATATTTGTACACACAACTTGTGTGGTTGGCACGCACACACACACACACACACACACACACACACACACACACAAGGAAAACAACAATTCTGTGCACATGTAAACTAACCCCTTTGAAAGGCATTTACAGCACATAATTTACCAATACGAATGATTTTGATATAGTAAGAATGGAATATTTTAGGACTAACCTTACTCTTCTTGTAGTTCAATTTTGCAATCGACAGAAGTTTCTGTAAGATTAGTGTCACTGGACTTCCTGCAGATATGGAAGAGTGTACTGCACTTTCCACTTCAGTACCAGGTTCAACCTTTACATTAGGCGTGGATTCCTCCCACCAGTACTCCAACTGTATTTTACCTTCACTGCCAAACTGAAAAGAAAATAATTATTACAGAACTATGTTACACTACTAAACTCCTCTTCTGCTTCTGTAAAAATTGCTTTTTAGTCCTATTATCATCCTTTCGTTTTACATTCCCACAGTATCTTCTTTTTCCCTTTTTATGCTTCCTTCCTGATTCCTGTTTAATTACAATTTATATTTTTACAGTCATTCTGTCATAAATGCATACTGTGATGCACCTCTTAGCCTCACAAATGTCATCATCTCAATCCCACATTTCCTATTCATAAAGTGACAAAACTGTGTGCTAAAATCTACCACGTGTGTATAGAAGAAGGAGATAAGAAACAAAAAACAGATAATAATTAATATTGCAAATAGTAGTAAGTTAAAGCAGGAAAACTGTTCATGATCCTGGCACACTGAAATTTTAAGGAAATTATATTGCTACAGAGACCCCTGAAGATACTACAAAATAAAGTGAAACATATTTGGTCTTCATTAGACTTAATTACAGTCACAAAATATGGTATTTAAGCTACATAACAGATTCAGTACGGTACTTCAGTCTTATGTGAAGTTCATGATACTGTTAATTGGTATCAATGACAAGTGCTGTATTCAGTAAATACTGACTACAAATTTTTGGAAAACATCGATAATACACTCTTTACAACACTCCCAACTGATGTCACTGTTTTGTTCCACCAACAATCCTAAAGATTTAACTAGATTTAATTAGTTGTTTCTTTCAAATTGAAATCAATATTCTAAAGTAAGTTTGTAACGTGACTGAAATGAGAAGTTTACAATGTGCCAACCTCAAACAGTGAGACACTGATTTTACACACAAAACATCCAAAAATGAGTGTTGTGCCCAACATGCAACAGAAAAATGCATGACAGTAATAATGCAGAGAGTCAGGGCAACAAATAAATGGATCATAAGAATATCTTACATCATGATACACTGGCAGATGAGTTGCAGAAAACTACCAAGTCTACAGCAGAAGACTAAGATGTGGATATGTCTGGAAGAGAACTTTATCCAATAGTGCAGAAAAAGTGGGTTGTTATTGTGTCACAATAATCATGTGCTACAAGTTACACACAGAATTAAGTACAAATGATTTTTGTCTAAAACTTAGTCATCTGAGTACTGAGTTGGCCCATCAACAAATACCCAACAGAGATACCTTTCACAGACAGAGACAAAAAGATAATGTTAATTTTTGTACACCTACCATTAGGTAAAGTTCTCCTATAGTAACAGCATGAGCATCCTTCTGTGTCCATCCTTCACGAACTTTTTCTATTGTGGCTTTGGAGGAATCCTCTTTGGACTCTGTCTGCTCTCCCACTGCAGCATTGCAATCTTTCTGAGAGCTTACCTCAGACATATTTTCTATTACTTTGGAGAGGTCTTCCTTGTTATCAAGTTGCTCAGCTGGTGGCGAACACTCCATGACATCTGCATCTGTTGCCTCGGTGAATACATTGCTTTTATCACTTGGCTGTGATGGACTATGCGCAGCCAATGGGCTTCCTGCAGAGGGGGACAAAAAAGTTCAACAGACAGAGAAATTTCGCATAGATTAAAAGTTACTTTCATGAGGTGCAGCAATAAAATTGACTGAGAGAAACAGTGGAAATCCAGTTACAAACTTAGCTCCTAGGGAATCGAGAGTGGATTTGAGAAGGTCGGGGTAGGGAAGCAGAGGTGGTACGGTATGGAAGCGGTAAGAGCAGAGAACACAAGACTTCTAAAGAAATTTTTGGTATTTTTAAGTCAGATGACAGGGGAGGGATGGAAGCGGTAAGAGCAGAGAACACAAGACTTCTGAAGAAATTTTTGGTATTTTTAAGTCAGATGACAGGGGAGCATTGGGGGGGGGGGGGGGAGAGAAACTGAGAGAATGGAAATGACAGCATAAATCTGATTGTTGGAGGTGTGTGTGGAAGAACTGAGTGAGAAGATGTAACAGGATAAGGGGTGGGGATGGGATAGTAGAAGATGTGGGTAGGAGGAGGGTGAGCAAGGGTTGATAATAGAGGGAGTGACAAGAAATGTGAAGATGAGTGAACCGAAAAAGGGTGGGAGGGGATGGTTGTTGAGGTGGGCAAGGGAAAAGTGGACAGAGGGGTAGTAGAATCATTTGTTGGTTGGAGAGAAAAGACAGGAGGAGAGGGAAAGGAAAATAATGAACATTGACTGGAGGGAAAGAAGGGGTCTTGACAAAGGGAGGAGACACACAGGGGTGCTAATGACCAGGATCCACATTGTGGATAAAGCACCATTATTTTCAGTATCAAAATAAGATGACGAGGTTTCTTGTTGGTAGAGAGAAACTGTGGGTTAGCAAAAAATATCCACTTATATGGACATGGCCTTCAACTTTCTGCCAATGAATGGATTACACCGGAGTATATCAAAGCCAGGGTATAACAAATCTGTTTCCCCCCACCCTCCACTGGTGCCAGCATTTTTAACCATCTTCATTTGGGCTGCTTGTACGTTAGGTGTCTTTTGCGAAACTGATTGATATGACTGATGTGCATGTATATGTGTGTATAGTGACAAGCTGTATCTACGCTGTTATTTATGAACAAAGGGACTGAACCACAGTCTGCTTCTATTCAATAGCATTAGTGGGACTTAATATTTTCGTATGATCATACAGACCACTGTCATCTGCCACATACATTCCCTCTCCACAAGACACTGAGAAGAGATTTGCAGCTTAATCCAAGGCATAATAGTTAAGTTTAATGATTGAAAACTGTACATCACCACCTTCCCTTCCCTTGCTGACAGCTAATTATTCGTGATGAAAATGTTTTCACCGCCACATCTGAAACAATTTCTTCAGAGCCAAGCACACACCTAAGTGTGAGATATTGACTTGGTCTAAACACAAAAGGGCCAAATTTGTTGTATAGGGCGGTTGTTCTAACAATTTGTACTTCAAATCCCTTGGTTTTCTCATTGCCGAAACAAATTTGTGGACAGGAGCAGTATCCTGATGAAATATAATTATTTCTCCCAATTTTTACTCAGACTTACCCTTATTGGCCATAACCCCCATTCTCCAGATGAAACGGAATTGCCCTCCCTGCCCACAGATCAGTGTCACTGGCACCCACCCACTGCTTTGAGTGCAGTTTTGTTTCTGACATTTTGCAGTGGATCCCATGTCTTAACAGTAATAAATCAATGCACAAAACAATTTGGATTTAAAATTAGTAAAAAATTGCTGAGACATTCATTTCCACACCTACCTCAGTTAGCACCCAATAAACACAGCACCCACTTTTGTAAAACTTTCTCACTGCTAATTCTCTGTGCAAAATCATACCATACTTTGTCCTGTTTACATCTGTGCTTGCACTTCTGCAATGCCCTAACACAGATCACCTTCAACAGAAAGGATGCACATCTGAATATTTTTTTAACAGTTCAAAATAAAGGTGAAGGCTCCTTATAACTCTCTTTCAACTTTGGATGAATTTCTTTTGGCAATAAACTAAACGAAGTAATACATTTTACATGTATATGGTATTCCTGTTCATCTCTCTGTAAGAAACATGTTTACACAAAAGAATTTAATAAAGGAGCTTTCTGGAGATGATGTTAATAGTTTACTTTCATTATTATGCAGTGTGTACCAACACAACAAACACAAAATTTCATTGATGCCAATGCCATCTTCGTGCCGCTTTACCCTGCACTCAGACATTTCAAAATAGATTAATAAGACACCTCATTTTATTGTTTGTATTTGCATAACATCACCTAAGGGTATTATATACTGTGTCTGATCAAAAGTTCCCAGACAACCTTATTAATGTGAAATTTATCATTAAATGTCACAAGAGGCATTAGGAGGTGGGCATTATTATTTGTCAGTAGAGAAGAGTAACAGCAGAATGGATTAGCCAGGCAGGGTTGGTACTGAATTTACAAAATAAAAATTAAGTACTTTTTAGTGCCTTTTCTTTGCTGACAATAGGAGCACTCACTCAACGCTGTAGCAAGGTCAAGAATGAAATAAACATGCAGAAATTGATGATAACTTCAATGTATTATCACTATAATAAAATTCAACACTATCAACTTAACAAAATAAGCAAAATCCTTTAAAAACTTACCAACAATACCAAAGCAGTTACCGTAAATACGTCACATTTTGGAGTCCTCTCAGCAGTTTCTATCATACAATAAAGCATGAAAGTAATTCCAAATGTGTGAAATTTTAATGAACTTGAGACTGCATATGCCATATTGAATTTGAATGATTTGGTCCGTTATTCACACTTCTAAGCCGAAATCATCTTGCTATGAGAATTCTATGTCTCTGTCTCACTTATATATTGAAAGTGCTCACACAATTATGAGTTTTGCGATATAATTTGTGGCTGTAGCTCACTGTTAAGTGCAGTGCCCAAGTAATTTTCCTTTACCTTTGTTACTTTTACTTTATTCTTTTGATTGTAAAGGACTTCATCTTTTCACAGTTTCGAGCAATAGTGATTGCACAGTAATCTTTTACCATTGTTTTATCATTAATCGTTTGTTTCATTTATACCTCACCTTCCTGATAAATTTTAACACTCTCTTCCTCAGATACTAAACAATAATTATCATCCACGTAGGTATAGATGAAGTGTATTAACAACTCATTCATGATTTATTTTGTAACACATGTAATTTAAGCACATCAAGTCAAGTCGTTCTAATCAAGTAATATATAACATGAAATAACAACTTTTATATGTGCTTTATAGGCCGCTTCTCCAATCAACACAATATCAATGTGCATTAGGAAAATCTTACTTCTTCCTTTGTGAAAGTCTTTTGGCAGCAATAGCCATTGTTTATATTCATCTTATCATGGCATAGTTGGCTTAACACACACTTTCCAGGTATTTTAATCACAATTTTAAAAAATACACCTGTTCTGCAGTGTTTCCACCAAACATTCGTTACAAGTAGAAATGGCCAATAAATCCCAGACTGATACTTTCAGATATTTCCTTGTTACAGGTGTACTATTTGGTTAAGGTTTCTGTGCCCCTTGCCATTTATGCCAACATATAGTATCTCCCCCCCCCCCCCCCCCATGAACCATGGACCTTGCCGCTGGTGGGGAGGCTTGCGTGCCTCAGCGATACAGATGGCCGTACCGTAGGTGCAACCACAACGGAGGGGTATCTGTTGAGAGGCCAGACAAACATGTGGTTCCTGAAGAGGGGCAGCAGCCTTTTCAGTAGTTGCAGGGGCAACAGTCTGGATGATTGAGTGCTCTGGCCTTGTAACATTAACCAAAACGGCCTTGCTGTGCTGGTACTGCGAACGGCTGAAAGCAAGGGGAAACTACAGCCGTAATTTTTCCCGAGGACATGCAGCTCTACTGTATGATTAAATGATGATGGCATCCTCTTGGGTAAAATATTCCGGAGGTAAAATAGTCCCCCATTCGGATCTCCGGGCGGGGACTACTCAGGAGGACGTCGTTATCAGGAGAAAGAAAACTGGCGTCCTACGGATCGGAGCGTGGAATGTCAGATCCCTTAATCGGGCAGGTAGGTTAGAAAATTTAAAAAGGGAAATGGATAGGTTAAAGTTAGATATAGTGGGAATTAGTGAAGTTCGGTGGCAGGAGGAACAAGACTTTTGGTCAGGTGATTACAGGGTTATAAATACAAAATCAAATAGGGGTAATGCGGGAGTAGGTTTAATAATGAATAAAAAAATAGGAGTGCGGGTTAGCTACTACAAACAGCATAGTGAACGCATTATTGTGGCCAAGATAGACACAAAGCCCATGCCTACTACAGTAGTACAAGTTTATATGCCAACTACCTCTGCAGATGATGAAGAAATAGATGAAATGTATGACGAGATAAAAGAAATTATTCAGGTAGTGAAAGGAGACGAAAATTTAATAGTCATGGGTGACTGGAATTCGTCAGTAGGAAAAGGGAGAGAAGGAAACATAGTAGGTGAATATGGATTGGGGAGAAGGAATGAAAGAGGAAGCCGCCTTGTAGAATTTTGCACAGAGCATAACTTAATCATAGCCAACACTTGGTTCAAGAATCATAAAAGAAGGTTGTATACCTGGAAGAATCCTGGAGATACTAGTAGGTATCAGATAGATTATATAATGGTAAGACAGAGATTTAGGAACCAGGTTTTAAATTGTAAGACATTTCCTGGGGCAGATGTGGATTCTGACCACAATCTATTGGTTATGAACTGCAGATTGAAACTGAAGAAACTGCAAAAAGGTGGGAATTTAAGGAGATGGGACCTGGATAAACTGAAAGAACCAGAGGTTGTACAGAGTTTCAGGGAGAGCATAAGGGAACAACTGACAGGAATGGGGGAAAGAAATACAGTAGAAGAAGAATGGGTAGCTCTGAGGGATGAAATAGTGAAGGCAGCAGAGGATCAAGTAGGTAAAAAGACGAGGGCTAATAGAAATCCTTGGGTAACAGAAGAAATATTGAATTTAATTGATGAAAGGAGAAAATACAAAAATGCAGTAAATGAAGCAGGCAAAAAGGAATACAGACGTCTCAAAAATGATATCGACAGGAAGTGCAAAATGGCTAAGCAGGGATGGCTAGAGGACAAATGTAAGGATGTAGAGGCTTGTCTCACTAGGTGTAAGATAGATACTGCCTACAGGAAAATTAAAGAGACCTTTGGAGAGAAGAGAACCACTTGTATGAATATCAAGAGCTCAGATGGCAACCCAGTTCTAAGCAAAGAAGGGAAGGCAGAAAGGTGGAAGGAGTATATAGAGGGTTTATACAAGGGTGATGTACTTGAGGACAATATTATGGAAATGGAAGAGGATGTAGATGAAGACGAAATGGGAGATAAGATACTGTGTGAAGAGTTTGACAGAGCACTGAAAGACCTGAGTCGAAACAAGGCCCCGGGAGTAGACAACATTCCATTTGAACTACTGATGGCCTCGGGAGAGCCAGTCATGACAAAACTCTACCATCTGGTGAGCACGATGTATGAGACAGGCCAAATACCCTCAGACTTCAAGAAGAATATAATAATTCCAATCCCAAAGAAAGCAGGTGTTGACAGATGTGAAAATTACCGAACTATCAGTTTAATAAGTCACAGCTGCAAAATACTAACGCGAATTCTTTACAGACGAATGGAAAAACTGGTAGAAGCCGACCTCGGGGAAGATCAGTTTGGATTCCGTAGAAATGTTGGAACACGTGAGGCAATACTGACCTTACGACTTATCTTAGAAGAAAGATTAAGAAAAGGCAAACCTACGTTTCTAGCATTTGTAGACTTAGAGAAAGCTTTTGACAATGTTAACTGGAATACTCTCTTTCAAATTCTGAAGGTGGCAGGGGTAAAATACAGGGAGCGAAAGGCTATTTACAGTTTGTACAGAAACCAGATGGCAGTTATAAGAGTCGAGGGGCATGAAAGGGAAGCAGTGGTTGGGAAAGGAGTAAGACAGGGTTGTAGCCTCTCCCCGATGCTATTCAATCTGTATATTGAGCAAGCAGTAAAGGAAACAAAAGAAAAATTCGGAGTAGGTATTAAAATTCATGGAGAAGAAGTAAAAACTTTGAGGTTCGCCGATGACATTGTAATTCTCTCAGAGACAGCAAAGGACTTGGAAGAGCAGTTGAACGCAATGGACAGTGTCTTGAAAGGAGGATATAAGATGAACATCAACAAAAGTAAAACGAGGATAATGGAATGTAGTCAAATTAAGTCTGGTGATGCTGAGGGAATTAGATTAGGAAATGAGACACTTAAAGTAGTAAAGGAGTTTTGCTATTTAGGGAGTAAAATAACCGATGATGGTCGAAGTAGAGAGGATATAAAATGTAGACTGACAATGGCAAGGAAAGCGTTTCTCAAGAAGAGGAATTTGTTAACATCGAGTATAGATTTAGGTGTCAGGAAGTCGTTTCTGAAAGTATTTGTATGGAGTGTAGCCATGGATGGAAGTGAAACATGGACGATAACTAGTTTGGACAAGAAGAGAATAGAAGCTTTCGAAATGTGGTGCTACAGAAGAATGCTGAAGATAAGGTGGGTAGATCACGTAACTAATGAGGAGGTATTGAATAGGATTGGGGAGAAGAGAAGTTTGTGGCACAACTTGACTAGAAGAAGGGATCGGTTGGTAGGACATGTTTTGAGGCATCAAGGGATCACAAATTTAGCATTGGAGGGCAGTGTGGAGGGTAAAAATCGTAGAGGGAGACCAAGAGATGAATACACTAAGCAGATTCAGAAGGATGTAGGTTGCAGTAGATACTGGGAGATGAAGAAGCTTGCACAGGATAGAGTAGCATGGAGAGCTGCATCAAACCAGTCTCAGGACTGAAGACCACAACAACATAGTATCTCCCACTGCCGGCACTGCAGCGATGAGTTTACATCGTATAGCAAAGGGTGTCATCAGCTGCCAGTAGTGCGCGTAATTGCACCCCCCGCCCCCCCATTTCTACTCTACATGCCTGAGACTTTATCCCTCCTGTCCAACATATAACACAGCTGAGCAACCCTCATAACTGCTTTGGCCTTCAAGCTGTACACACAGTCTCGCTCCCCCCCCCCCCCCCCCCCCCCCCCACAATCTCTTTAACCTCAGCAAGTTATCCGTAAGTTTGAATATAATTCCAAAGACAAAAATAGGGCTTATAAGGACAATAATTTTAAAAAAGACAAAATAAGCACTTTTGGCGACTTTTATTGCACAATACTGAAATTAAGTACTTTTAAGCACTTTCAAGAAACGTACAAACCCCGAGTCAGATGAGCTCAACGATTTCAAACATGAGGCATTATGTTGTCAGTAGAGAGCTGTAACAGCAGAATGGGTCAGCCAGGAGAGCTCAGTGACTTTGAACATGGATACTCATTGGCTGTCATGTCATAACAAATCCATCAGGGACATTTCAGCCCTTCTAAATCAGCCTGAGCAACCCTCATAACTGCTTTGGACTTCGACCTGTACACACGGTCTTTTTTTTTCCCCCATCTCTTTAACCTCAACAAGTTAACCAAAGTTAAACAAAGACCAGGCAGGCCTCATTTACTGAGTGACTGGGGCCATCAAGCACTGTTAATCACAGCAGTTTTACCTATATACATGTTACCTTCAACAAGTAAAGCAGCTCAAGAAAAATTCATTTTGTAGCAAGTTCTTTCAGCATGTCTTGCAAGAAGGAACGTGTTGCAGGTAAGCTCAAAAGGTAGCCGAATGAAGCAGCATGTAATCCTTTCAGTTCCATGGATCATTTTACACGATAAATCATAATTATGTGGAATGAGTCATTTTACATTCACATCACAAAATAATTTGTACATATGGTTACATGCTGAACATTTCAGTTGTAACTGATCCTTGTTGATCTATGATTATTTTGTAAAAAAATCTTGTGAGATCTCATCTTTTCTGCGAAGAACTAACTAGAAATGCTTGCTTGGTGTCGCCAATGGATATAGATGGAATCTCGGTATTGAAAGAATGTCAGGGAGTAAATTAAGATCTATTTCTAAAGTTTCATTCTATGAATGTGCATTCTTCTCATGTGATAAACTGTTAATACAATGCCTCATTTTATGACACGTAAACTCCCCTCTCTCTCCCCCCCTCCGCCCTCTCTTTTTTTACTGCATGCTCCAGATGAAATGTATCACACAATGTCTGGGTAACTTCTGCATATTTCTTTTTGATGTGGTCAATAACTTGTGCCTCATAAATGTGTTTCAGGTTTCTGTCCTCCATGAATTCTTTTTTTTTTCCCCATTGAAATAAATCTCTCCTCCGCTTGCTGAAGACTATTACATATAATATTGGGTCTTTTGGGGAAAGAAACCACTCTTCTTCTGTCTGCAAAGCAGTTTAATTTTGAGAAATCTTGCAGTAAGGCCAGTTCATCCATATTCATATTTCTGGTTTGGTCCTCTGTGATCCTCACCATTTCTAAATTCCAGAAATGTTGTAGAAGAAGGAATGGTGCCACACCGACATCATCATGCAATTTCAATCACCTACTTTCTCCACAGAGTGTGAAAATATTTTATTGACATCCACCTACATAGGAAGATGTGATCATCATCATAAAGTAAGAAAAATTATAGCTTGCACACAAATATTTAATTATTCGTTTTTCCCCCACACAATGTTCGAGAGTGGAATGGTAAAGAAATAGCTTGACGATATTTTTCAATGAACCCTCTGCCACGCACTTAATTGTGGCATGCAGAGTAATCATCTAGATACAGAATATAATCTGATTGCATTACTGCCTCTAAACTGATGTTTGCCGTAACAAGGTTTTCGTAGAGCTTGATTTGCCATCACTAAGAATCCAACGTAGAACAGAGGCATCAATACAATGGATGATGATAGTTGAATCAGAGATGAACCTGTGTCATCCTTTGTGTTCACCAACTGAAGTATCTGGATATGTTTTTTTACATCAGAAGGCAAAGTTCGGTGCACGGCAGTCACAGATGACATAGCATTTCTACAGATCCCCTTTAGAGAGAATTCTATGAGTATGACGCACTGAAATAGCAGAAGGGACTTATCAACTGACTACTGCTATCCAGAACACTGGGAGTAAGTAGGAGATTACATTGGAGCAGCACAGCAGAGTTGCATGTCGATCAGCTGCCACAGTGCTGCTTCATACCCAAGTACCGTGTAGCCAGGGAGCGGTGAGGCAGCCGGCAGGCTAGCTTGATTGTGTGGGCGGCAAATGTGCAAGTCGGCCAATCCGCAATCTTTCCCAAATGGATTTGAAGAAACTATTCAGTAGAAAAAAAAATTATTTTCATATATCTAATAGCTTTGTTTGTCAGCTTCATGATGAATGGCTTATCATTTCGTTATCATTATGGTTACCGTGACATTTCAAAATTAAGCAAGCTACAGCAATAAAATCAAATAATTTGCAATGAAAAAGAGAGGCCACTATGAATTTGTGAATGGTGAATGTTAGGTCACATATTGCAGCATACCAAATGTAGTTAATATTTTGAACTCTTCTTTAAACTTTGGGGTGGAATCTATGACTCATTCCATTCTCGAGAAAATGGATCATATATGGGAGTGGGGGCTGTTCCACTCGTATGCCCAGATCATAAAGTGACAATGAAATACTCATAACACCCTTGTACCTCATAAATGGTTTGATATACCGAGACAAAATTTTGGTAACTGATACCAAACAAAGAGAAGAGTGTGTTGCCAGATGGTTACTGTACATAACTTCCTTATCTAGCACAATAGACAAGTAGCTACAGTCTTTTTTGATGGATTAATATAATATTTTAAGGGTCATCAATTGATGAAACAAGACATGGTACAGGTTCATGGAAACCACAAGAAGTTTTCGAAATATGGCTCTGGCATTCACAATAAGATTCATAACCATTGCAACAATTGTGGAGTCAACTACCAAAGTGCTGCGTCATTACCCTCAACTACAACACATGAGTGCATTCTGAAGATATTTTCCAAATATTGTAAATTATTTATACACCATGTTCAACTTTCCAAATGCTGTCGCTGATGTTGGGGGGAAAACACTTTCGTCTAAAATGCCCACACGATTCTGGTACAACGTTAAAAGTGGTGCTAAGCACCAAACTCAGTTCGTAGAATAAAATCATGGCCATGTCACTGGTAGCTCCTGTAATTGGATACAGCTTCAGTCTGATATGACTCAACATGACAAGACATTTTATCTGCAAATTGTAGAACAAGCTGCTTAGAATGTATGGTGTTATACACACCAAAGACGGTGTAAACTAAAAACATCTGAACACAGAACGCTCTTGGTGTCAGTACCCAAACAACATGTACAACTATCGGACACATCAGTGGATTAACCCCTTAGTCTCTATCTATGCTGTTATATAAAAGACAAGTCTTAGTTTAACTTTGTTACAAATATCAAATTCTTGACAGATCTACTTCAAATTTTTACATGATACTCTAGTTGGGACACACACACACACACACACACACACTTCTATATGAAGTAAAGTCATAGTTTAGGGTCATTACCAAAAATCTTTAAATGTTCTTGACTGATTTACTTTAAATTTTTCTACAATACTGTAATAAAAAGATCAGATAGGATATACAAAGGCTGTTAGCAAAATCTACAAATGTTTTTGACAGTTTTGCTTCAGAATTTTACCTGATAATCTACTAAACATTCTAGGGGATGCAGGCCTTTTTTTTAAGCAACAATGTGCACATTTTTTGTTAAAATTGACTGTGAGAAAAGGTATACTGCAGTGCAAACATGAGTGGTTTCATTTTCTTTCTCGCAGTCAAATTTTAACTTGCATGGCAGGACATTTAAAGCATTAGACAAATTGTTTCCTCCACACATATTTTTTCACCTTATATAAAATTCTAAACAAAAGTTGTATGCTCAACAGTGTTCTGTTATGTTTTCTTCTTCGCAGTCAATTTTAAGAGGAAAAAAAGAAGTCATATTTACGGCTTATCGATTTATGACTAGAATACTGCTATCAAGTATGTACCATCGAAAACTTTGTGATCCTGACCACTCACAGATTAAAACTGTGAGAAATACTGCGAATGAGGTTACTATCCTCACAGTCCCGACAGCTGGAAAGGTCTCTCCAGTACCCCTTATACTAATGAGCCCAACCAAGTTAACCATTCATTTTAAGCGATTTCATTTTCCAATCAACTTTCCATTTGCAGTAACAATAAAAAAGGCTTATGATAAGACAGAGAGAGAGAGAGAGAGAGAGAGAGAGAGAGAGAGAGAGAGAGAGAGAGAGGGGGGGAGGTAAAGAGAAGGTGGACAGAGAGGGGGAGCCGACAAAAATTAACAGAAGGTGAAAAAGGAGAGGGAGGGGATCAGGAGGGGGAGGGGGAGAGGGGGGAGGAGGAGGAGATGCACAAAGACAGGGGAGAAGAGGAGGAGATGCACAAAAAGAGTGGGGGAAGAGGAGGAGATGCACAATGAGAGGGGGGAACAGGAGGAGATGCACAATGAGAGGGGGGAAGAAGTGGAAATGCACAATGAGAGGGGGGAAGAGGAGGAGACAGATAGAGAAAGAATGGATGAGTAGATTGGACATCCGTGCAATTCCCGCAGCCTCTGGGTGTTCCCCCCTCAACTCAATACTGATCACAGAGAATTTTATAGATCCTAGTCTGTAAATTTCTATGATCAGTCTGATGTCTCAAGCTGAACAATGTAGGCACGAATTTTCAAGTGTGTACGCCTTCCTAGTTCATACACTGTGCTCCATAATAACTTTGATCACATTACAAACTAGACCATTGGAGCCAATGTGCTCTCGCCATAATCAATGATTAACACACTGGCTGCTGTGTGGTGGTGATAGCCACAGCAGGACTGCACACCTGACACCATGTGGCCACCAACCGCCACAGCAGATTCTCATGCCTAATGCTGTGTGCCTGGCCTGGTGGTGAAACATCTGTCACTAAGTGGAAGTCATCTTGTTACTAGTAACAGCAAAGAGTCACACTTAAAACATGGTCTGGGCTACCACTCTTATTCATAACTGCCCCCAAAATACTTTAAATAATTAATGAGTAGGAAGACTGTATTAAGAAGAAGAGGCATCCATTAAATCACGATTCATGTAGTTGCTTGAACGTGTTATGACCTAGCTGTTGCATACCTTCTCCTTACTGAAGGAAAATGCCAAACAGGTGTGTGTGTGTGTGTGTGTGTGTGTGTGTGTGTAATGGCCATTTTCTTGAAAAGCCTTCAGTATATGTTTGTGTTAACTACTCAGACAACTGTATTTCCTCACTGGTCTGATGTGAGGGATCAAACTGCTTTTATCCGCCAGTTGGAGGGTTTTTTAAAAATTAAGCACTTTGAGGAATGCTTCACTTCATTTTGAAGCTGTCACAACATTTATTGCTAGATTTGCTCCCTCTTCAGCCAAGAAGGAATTTAGCTTCTGTAAGAAGGGAAAGTGAAATATTTCCTACTTTTTTTAAAAGTGATGTAACAAGTGCCCCTCTCCACAAGTCTATCGTGGCATCTGTCTTCTGTTATGGATAACAGAAGCAGTATCAGAAATCATCCTAACTGTTTCTACACCTTTCAGGACATAGTGGAATGGTTAACTGTGTTCATGGATGTTTGCCAGAACCCCTTTTTGTTGTGTTTAGTTGACATTATATCTTAGGACCACGAAACATTGGGGTTCTCTGCACCTGGTCAGCAAAATTTTGAGTCTATGTTTCTTATTTCACCTCAGCACAAGATACTATTTACGTGATTTGTGGACCTTGACACTGATTGGTCATTAGTATGGTGACTACACACACAATCCACTCAGTCTGGATGCTTTTACTTTGTTCAAATATAGTCAGTTGGTAGTACACCATTAGTTAGCTCTGCATTGTTTATATCCAGGGGGAACATCAGTTGCTGAAATTGTTTTCAATATGTTACTGTGAAAACAGTTGCAAAAACTAGAGATGCTTTCTCATGGAATGCTCAGTGCAGACTAGCATGTGTTAACAATATAATCTGTTACATATAAGTTAAAAGGTATTACAAATTAAACTGTTCTGTATTCTTTTATATTTTGCTATTTTTCACAATTTGTGATTAGTGCCATGCTTTGGAGTACTACCAGGACCAATTTACATCCAAGATTTAATTATTATAATATCTCAACTTACTAACACTGTAGTATATAGTTCTTTGTTTGAATTGTCCAACTAATTTTAAAGTTTTAGTCATGTAATTTAGTAACACGTACCCTCTTGCTGCAGTGAGAGAATATTGTTAATAGCCATGTGTGTGGGGCTACTGGGTGCAGGTGAATCATGTCCACTGTCGACATCACAGGCATTCTCATCATGTATGCCTGCTGGGTCAGGATTTGATACAGGTGCCGACTGCCTTTCTTCCGACTGACTAGCAGCATTTGAAACGACTGGAGCCACATCCTTTTGTTTTGTATTTCGTTTTGCTGCCTTCTTTGCACCCTGTGCAAAAGTTATGGGAGTATCAGGGCAATATCAAAATTATTTTAGTTATAACAAAACTGAATCACAACATGCAAATTAAGTTTGACAAAGAAAAAATACATTTGGTTAGCATTTTGATACTTTGGCTTTCAATTTTTATGTCCTTGTCAAATACATCAGACCCTGTTAAGTCATAAATCTATAACTTCAGCTACAGAAAAAAAATTGCATTAAGCACTATATGAACAATTTTCAGCTGAAGACAGAACCATGCACTTTCTGTATACTTAAAACAATAGAGATGGGGAAAACAATATCGTTAGTAGTACTAGGAGTATCTATTTCCAAGTCAACATTCGAATTGCCTTTAAAAATATTTAAATTATTAAAAAACGCTAGTGACTAAATAAATTGAAAACCGCAACAAATAACATTTCCCAAGAGCACATGGAAACTATAAAAAACAAAAACAAAATTTTCAAACTTTAAGCAAAAAAGGGGGAATATTGCAGAGGACAATTTTTGAAAAATTTTCTGAAATAATTATGGAAGCAGTCAACATTGGCATGACATGAACATACCCATTCACATAGTCATGCCGAAAAAGCATCATCAATAATGAAACTTTCTCTTATTGAGCAATACTTAATGCTGTAGACAGTAGAAAACACAACAGCAATATTTTACAGGGATACTGAGAATGTAACTACTATAAATGAAGCCCCTCAAATAAATTATGCCAGTCAATTCAAGATGAAACCTTGTGAAATAAAGGCATCCTAAGTTTGTAGTAGACAAAATCTGTAGCTCCAGTGGCTGCATCCTTCCTCTAAACTCTGAGGAAGGTGCTGGTAAGAAGTGCACTCTTTGTGATAACAAATGACATTACTCATTGCAGAAATGAGATGCACTATGTTTGTTTGATGGCTGTAACATATGGAGAAGTCTGAAATGGGATGCCTTCATCCAATGTTGTATGGAAAATTGGTTACCTCACCGGCGACAGAAACAGATTTTGAAACAAGACTGTTCAAGTTCTAGCACGCATACAAATCCATTCCTCAATGTTAATTTAATACAGTTTATTGCCAAGAGCATGATTGCTCCATCAAGAAAATGGTAAATAAAATCAAAATGTATATAGGATGTTTCACAATCACTGATGTTACACACTTCTAGAGGTTGTAGAGTGGACTTAGTAGGCCAGGCATCTTTCAGAGGTGGTAGTAAAATGTCTAGTAAACATGGCTGTAAAATGGATGCCTAAAGAGCTATAAGCACTTGTTCAATGGAAGAGATCTTTTCACAGTAGCAAAGATGAACAAGTGCTCATAGCTCCTCAGATATGCATTTTAGAGCCCGTGTTTACTGGACATTTTTTCCTTTTTTTGGTCCATACTACCAGCTTTGAAGTTAACCTACCCCTCAAACTTAGCAACAACAATACCCGTGCATGTATTTCACTTTCAGAGGTATCAGAACGGTTTTCGCTTATAACTTTTGGCTTGTTTGTTTCCGTTACAAAGACCCTTACCGCAAATTGATAAATTAATCCTTCTCCATAAGACTTTCCCAAAATCTATCCCTTTTCCTAGACCTCTCCAGTCCTTTTCCTTCACCCCTCTTCCTTCCTCTTCAACCCTTCTGTCTGAAGAAGGAGCCACTGGCTCCGAAAGCTAGGCAGTTACAACCGTCTTTTTTGTGTGTGTGTTCTGCCACTGCTTGGTGAGTAGATTTTTATCCATCCAATTAAATAACTGTCATTAATAGATTGTTTTTATTGTTATCCTAGAATACTGGTATCATCATCATCATCATCATGGAACCATCCTGCAAGTACATATATTTAGAAGTGTCAACACCTATAAATTTAATGCTCTGTAGCATCACAGGATGACATTTCCAGACACGAGTTCCTGTGTAAAACTTTATCTACTACATCTCCTCTACAACATCTAGAAGTGTGTAACATGAATTATGAAAACCCTACATAATGAACCTCAGTATGTTGGAAATCCATGGAAACTGAAATAGACACTAACAGCCAATATTCAAATTATGAAGTAAAAATAATGAGCTAGTGGTAATCAAAAGGTTGTGAGCAAGAGCTAAACACAAGAGAAATTACAGAGAGCAAATGGAGACGAAGGCAAATGGAGAAAATGAGGAGAAGAAAAAACTGAGGTAGGCATGAACATTTTCAGTCTATCTTTTTTTTATTTCAGTAATACTGAGGTTGGTTGGTTTTTTGAGGAAGGAGACCAGACAGCATGGTCATCGGTCTCATCGGATTAGGGAAGGATTGGGAAGGAAGTCGGTCTTGCCCTTTCAGAGGAACCATCCCGGCATTTGCCTGGAGTGATTTAGGGAAATCACGGAAAACCTAAATCAGGATGGCCGGACGCGGGATTGAACCGTCGTCCTCCCGAAAGCGAGTCCAGTGTCTAACCACTGCGCCATCCCGCTTGGTAGTAATACTGAGAGACACAAACAAGATAGTTTCTGTTTCTTTTATGGGCATGCTTTATCTGGGAACAATTCAACTTGTGATTAAATACTCTAAAGTATTTCAGAAAATTGTGACTTCCATGAAATCACTCTCTGATTAAAAAGTTTGTAGCATGGATGTACACAAAACTGTGTAAAAAATATTTTACTCAGAGACACAAACCTTGACCATGCTAAAAATGATTCGTCTCACTCCATAAGGGTTCTGAAATCATGGACACAAGTAGCACACTGACTGCTGCATTACATGTGTGTTTAAGGTGTACATTAACATTTCCTAATTCATTTCCTTAAAAAGCATGGAAAAAAGAATACCCAATACCTGGTATTTATTACATATACCTGCACATCTAATGCGTAATAGAACAAGAAGTGTGTTCAAGCACATGGATTTACAGTTAGTTAACATATGTTAATGGCTAGAGTGTTTCTGGGGACTACCAATTCATGACAAACAATGTACTGACGTGTCTTTCAGGCTTTCCAGGCAGTTACATTTAATGTGTGTGTTACGTCTGTCGCTCGATCATGTTTTGTGTATCCTCCAGGCAGCTGCCTGCGAGGATCCCCACAATATATCCTCAAGGCAGCTGCTTGTGAGGAATATCATAGAATACATAAAACATGATACACTGACATATATTCCTAATGTAGTTCAAAAGAACTCTGGTAATTCTACACTGGCATAACAAAAGTAATGGGATACCTCCTAATATCATGTCAGAGCTCCTTTTGCCTAGTGTAGTGCAGCAGCTTATTGTGGGATAGACTCCAGTTGTTGGAAGTCCCCTGCAGAAATATTAAGCTATGCTGCCTCCATAGCCACCCATAATTGTGGAAGTGTTGCTGGTGCAGGATTTTGTGCACAAACTCACCGGCTGATTATGTCCAAAAAATGTTTGACGGGATTCATGTCTGGCAATCTGGGTGGCCAAATCATTTGTTCGAATTGTCAACAATGTTTTTAAAATCAATTGTGAACAATTGTGGCCAGTGACAATGCCAGCACTGTTTAGGAACATGAAGTCAATTAATTGCCGCAAATGATCTCCAAGAAGCTGAATATAACCACTTCCACCAGTTCAATTGGATCAGAGAACCCAATCCATTCCATGTAAATACAGCCAACACCATTATACAGCCACCATCAGCTTGCACAGAGTCTTCCTGACAACTTGGGTCCATAGCTTTGTGGAGTCTACACTGCACTCGAACCCTACCATCTGCTTTTACAAAATGAAATCGGGACACACTGACCAGGCCTAGGGTCCATCCGATATGGTCATTAGCCCAGGAGAAGCACTGCAGGTGATATCATGCTGTTAGCAAAGGCACTCTCATCAGTCGCCTACTGCTGTAGCCCATTAATGCCAAATTTCGCTGCACTGTCTTAACGAATACATCCTACAGAATCAACCTCAGTATTTAGGAAATAAATGGAAACTAAACCATGTCCCACATTGATTTCTGCAGTTATTTCACACAGAATTGCTTGTCTGTTAGCACTGACAGCTCTATGCAAATGGTGCCGAGTTGTCCGTGGTGAGATGTAATGCCTGAAATTTGGTTGTTTCTGCATATTCTTGATCCTGTGGATCTTGGAATACTGAATTCCCTAAAAATTTCTGAAATGTAATTTCCCACATGTCTAGCTCCAACTACCATTCTGTGTTCAGAGTCTGCCGTCATGTGGTCATAATCATGATGGAAACTGTTTCACATGAATCACCTGCGTACAAATGACAGCTCCACCAATGCACTAACCCTTTATACCTAATGAAGGTGATTTGCCACCTATGTATGTGCATATCGCTGCCCCATGAGTTTTTTCATCTTAGTGTAAAGTAAATTAAGTGTTTATCATCTAAATATACCTGCAGCAACCATGTATAATAATCTTTGCACTTTTGTCTTTTCACATTTTCATGTATCCAGCACATATTTCTGAAAAGTTTTCAACACTAATTATAAACTTTTAAGTTTTCTACGCTATTTCTAATTCAAGGCATCGAGCATCTAGCATACAAACGAATCCTCCACTTTTGCTTTTTCCAATACAGTTAATAAGAAAATAAGTTCTTCCCTGTCCGACAGTGCCACAATTACCATTGATGCAGAGGTGATTTCGCAATGGTGCGAGCTGTCTGACATATACAAGTCATCAACACTGCACAGAACAACTGAAACACTCACTCCACCTACCTTATTAAAATTATGGTTTATTATAAAATTAACAATGATTCTAAAAAGGAAATACAAATTTCACCAACCTTTCAAATATTCATGGATGATTTTAATTATTATAAATTAAGTTTTCTATAACTGTGATTTCTCAAACAAAATAATATTCAGAAACATAAATATACTCACACCAGCAGTCTTTACTGTAGCCGGATCCGAAGGCCAGTTAGCTAGGCGTTCCTCATAGGCACTGAGGCAGAGTATTGAAGACGTCAAATATTCACTGAGGTTTATGGAAGGAGTGCTGATGACTGTTTCTGGTGGAGGTGCCAACCTCAGTAGAGGTTCTTCTTCTTTGCAATAATCTGCAACTGGCTGTGATAGTTCTTCTGCATTAACTGAAGAGAGAAGACGATCTCTCTGAGGTAAGTGTTAAGGAAATGAACATAGTTTCAGTGAGAGACAGTGTTGCAAACTGTCACTTCAGAAGTTTACTACAAGAGATGCTAGGTAGGAAGAAGAATGTTCAATGTTCTGTTTATCTCAAGATTGTAAGTGGCTGACCAGTAGCTCAAGGTCGAGTGAACTAAGAGTTGGCAGCAAAGTTATTGCCACTGTGGTGTAGAAACGCACCTGACAGTCAACTGGGGGGTAAGCTGCTCAGTTTGGTCGAGATCCCATCAAATGTCATTTGAATATGGAATCAATGGGTTCAGAAGGGCTGTACCCAATACAATGCCAGATGGACCCATGTGACTATAGTTCCTTTAAAATTACTTGATAGTTGATGCACGTCCCTTGGTCCTGCAGTGTTGCCATATTGCCTACTGCTCAGTTAAAGGTGACACGCAAACACAGCTGATCACTTCACATGTGCTAAAATGCTGTACATGTAACATGTGTTGAAAGCTGTTGCCATCAGATACAACAGGAACATAAGTTTCTCTGTCCACAGATGATTTTAAATGACCAATGACTGAGCTGCAGCAGGCAAAGCATTTTTTAGCCCTCAATTTACACTTGTGTCCTAACTGCAACCTCTTGATATGCAATGTACTCGAGAAAACAGTTGTCAGCAACCTGCGGCGGAACTGTTAATCGTGCTTGCTTTCCTCACAGCAACTAAAGCTGACCTGTAGAAGTAAACTCAAGACAAAAAATTCAGTTTCAGCACTAAAAGCGAACTGTAACACCCCATTTTTGCTACTGGAGCTGACGCAATACTTACCAATGACCAGTACTGGTTGTAACTCATTTACAGGTTATAGGCAATACAGGTACATTCCAAATGAAAAAAAGAATGATATGAAGAAAAATAAGAACAAATGAAGTTAATACAATGATGAAAATGATGCGACGAAAGGTTAAAAATAAAAACATTGAAACCAATTAATTGAGATTAATAACAATCAAAGTCATTTTGATAAAAGATTTAAAAATAAAAAAAAGTTATATTGGCTGAATGGATTTGAGCTCACAACCTTCTGTATCTCTTATTAACATTACCACTGCACTACGGAAGACCTTTAGATTCTGTTGTTAAATTTGTGTACCTTTAAAAGCAACAATCATTTGCTGCCTCCAAAAAATTCGATTTCACATCATGTCGTATGAAGTTTTCAAACTGTAGGCCAATCTATGTAATGATAATTGAATATGTAAAGCCGAGTCACATCTTGGGTGAAAGAATCTAGTAGTGGTGTGTACGAAACATGCGTTATTTCATCGCCATTATTTTGTGTGTTGTTTTGGGGGTGTTTATCATGTGTGATGAAATGTGAGGTAAAAGGGCAGGACCCAAGATTTGGGATCCAAACACAACAAGAAAAAAGCAAGACAAGCAATTAGAAGTGAACTGACTCTGTTGTGGCAATCTGGCAATGGCAAAAAATTCACGCATGACGTTTAGCACTCTGATTGGAGAAAGACATAGATGGAGATCTCCAACACGTGAAGTGTCGCTACAAAGTAATTTTAATCCAAATATAGTGCCTGACAGAAGGACAGACATATTGTTCATTAGGTTGTGCATGATAGTCCAGTAACATCACATACCTTGAGCAAGGAAATGGGTGTGATATTTGGAGCACCAAGGACTTCCATCAAGGCAACAATTTTTTGGCAGTGGCATGCCCTACAACAACACTGGACACAGAAATGGCACCACATCACCTTACCAGACAAGTGCAGGTTCTGCATTTAGCATCACAATGGACATATCCATGTCTAGAATTTCTGAGGAGAACAACCACTACCAGATTGCATTAGTCATTATCATCATCATCATACAGGCCCAGCACCTGGTGTGATGGTGCGAGGTGACACTGGGTACACAGACCGATCACCTCCAGCTCACATAGCTAGTAATTTGGACAGAAGCCTTTACATTTCTAGATGTGTCAAACCTCATAGTTGTGCATATCTCCGTCATCCCCTTGCAGTCTTTGTTACTGTCAGGGATTGCGAATCTCTGTACTAAATTTCACAACTTTTACACCCCCAGATTAGCTACAAATTTAATCATGTAATGTTCTTGCTAAATGCATATACACATTTACTTCCTCATGTTGCAATTTGACTATCCAACAGTAAATGTGTACTGCACCAGAACATATTTTGGCAGATAATGAGGAACAAATAATGCTGCAATGGAAGTTATGTATACTGCTGTTTCGAGTGCAGCGAAACTACACGAGTCTAAAGAGAAAAAAGAACCATCAACACAGATTCCTTTCATATGGAGTGCAACAAATATTACTTTCATTTTAATCATGATGCACGAGTAAGGATACATGCTTCAAATGTTCTGGTCGCCACCTATACTGAAGGTAGTTGACTAGTGTGGAGAGACGTCTTTGAAGAGGCAAACTAGTGCGAGCCCGAGGGTTTTGTGCAACAGACTGCACACGCGCCCACGATTTGCTGTCACGAGGACGCAACTCCACTATCACACGGTTAGGCAATTTCAACTCGTCCTGAAGTTCTGCAACAAGACAATATCTAATACAAAAGCAGAATCAATGAGAAGGAATATTACATTAAAGTTTTTAAATCAGCTGTTGACTATGATGTGTAATTTAATAACTATAACTACATGTCTTCAACAATATAGCATACAATGCATAACACACTACAGAGAGAGAGAGAGAGAGAGAGAGAGAGAGAGAGAGAGAACATAATATAAGAACCTTGGGACTGTGGAAGGAAGGGAAGGAAAGGAAAGAGCTATAAACAAGGTTGCCACAAGTTTCCCCAACTGAAATTCCTTGATATTTCCCTGATTTCAAGACAAGTTTTAGCTTTTTCCCTGATAAATTTTGAGATCAAGAGTACTGGTAAGTAAAGACATAAGTTGACAAAAAAAAAAAAAAAAAAAAAAAAAAAAAAAAAAAAAAAAAAAAAAATGTAAGGACTTTTCTATTTCTCCCCCACGTGAGCAAAAATTTTAAGTACTAATACCAGCATCTTTTGTAATGAACTGGTTTTAGGTGGAGGAAGCAAGCCAAATGGTAAGTGTGTTTCATTAAGACCACTGTTGTTATTTTATTTCAATAAAACGAGACACATTTGGTGGAGTTGCAAGACAGATTTAAAATACCTTCATTGATTTTAGAAATAACCTCAGAAAAATGTAAGTGTCTTGGAAGAAGTGTATAAGGTGGGGAAGAGTTGTGTAAACCAACACTATAGGTGACCGCCAATAACATGTTGGTTCTACTATGTTTATTATTGTCAGTTATTACCCACTGTGTTATGTTTATTATTTTACAGGTACTATGTGATTTTTTTTCCAAGGCATATACGTGTACATAGCATACAAACCGCCAGCGACTGCCACAATTTTCTTCTTCTTATCATTCATACTTTCTAATATATAAACTTGCACATTAGTGGGAAATGATGGGTTTCAGATTGGCAGAAATGGCCAGCTCTTCACATTTCACAGACACCATGTTGATGAAATAAGACTGCAGTGATCAATCCATGCAACAGATAACTTGCACAAATACTCTGAGAAAAAGTACTAATGAGGACAGGTAGCAACTCACCATAAAGATGATCGCTGAGCTGCAGACACGCATGTAGAAAAGAGAACCACACTCTCACAACTAAATGTTTGGTCATAGCCCTTGTCGGAAAAAGAGCACATACACAATCACACAATCTCTCGGATACAACTCGTGCACACTTGACCACAATCTCTGGCCATTGCATCAACAATCTCCGAGAATCAGATCCAAACAAACCACTCCTAACACCTCCCTGCCTCATCGGCAGCTGCTAGGCTAGTGGCAAGAAGTGATGACAGCACTGACTGCAAGCTGAGGGGAGTGGTAGGAATGGCAGAAGCAGTAAGAATGAGGGAGTAGGGAAGCGACACCCAGCCAGCAATGATGCACGACATCTCATAAACAAATCATTTCATCTACTTAGACAAAAACAAGATTTTTCTAGAGTTTTTTCCAAATTTCCCTGATATTTCCCTGACACGTTTGAAATTCTGTGATATTCCCTGATTTCCAGAACTTGTGGCAACCCTGTATAAATGTGTCATTACTTAGGAGCAAGCAACAAAGCAACGTATAAACAATAATGAGTAAAAAATGAGTGCGGGATAATTGGAAATAAATGGCTAGGTTAATGACATATGAGGTGTAGTGGACCAACAACAGAAAAAAAAGAGGTGGGGTTACACATAAAAGAGGAGAACCTCCATAGTAAATCTTGTAAAAGGTGGAGAATTAGATCTGATCATAGTGTGCAGAAGAAGGAAGGGGTGTTGTAATGGGAAGATCATCTCACAGACAGTGACGCTAGAGCACTGGAGTTTGGTCAATTGTACTGTGTGCTGAATATTTTCCATCACCAACAGACATATTGCATGCACCACATTCAGTTTACAGGGCAAGATATCTATTGCTGGCTTATGTACACGAATAACGGCAGACCAATCACAGTAAAAATATAAATAGCTGTACACCACAGGTTATGCATCACTAGCTATGTGATAATGATAGACAGAAATACTGTACAAGCATCTGAGTTAATGGTAGTTTGGATTCCAGAAATTATTTAAAGTAGATCTAACTACTCAAAGTATGCAGTAATTGAAAACCTGTTTAAATGTGGTGAAATGAGGTTTCCTTCCACAGCATTAGTACCGCTACTGATATAACTGTTCTTTCACACAACTGCATACATAGATAGGAAGGCTTTCATAGGATGATTTGCGTGTACATTCAACAGTCTCTCAATACGTGTTTTTCAATATGTTCCCAGTGCACTCCTATAAACCGAACACACCAGTGACATTTGTGTCACATTTCTTTATATACACTCCTGGAAATTGAAATAAGAACACCGTGAATTCATTGTCCCAGGAAGGGGAAACTTTATTGACACATTCCTGGGGTCAGATACATCACATGATCACACTGACAGAACCACAGGCACATAGACACAGGCAACAGAGCATGCACAATGTCGGCACTAGTACAGTGTATATCCACCTTTCGCAGCAATGCAGGCTGCTATTCTCCCATGGAGACGATCGTAGAGATGCTGGATGTAGTCCTGTGGAACAGCTTGCCATGCCATTTCCACCTGGCGCCTCAGTTGGACCAGCGTTCGTGCTGGACGTGCAGACCGCGTGAGACGACGCTTCATCCAGTCCCAAACATGCTCAATGGGGGACAGATCCGGAGATCTTGCTGGCCAGGGTAGTTGACTTACACCTTCTAGAGCACGTTGGGTGGCACAGGATACATGCGGACGTGCATTGTCCTGTTGGAACAGCAAGTTCCCTTGCCGGTCTAGGAATGGTAGAACGATGGGTTCGATGACGGTTTGGATGTACCGTGCACTATTCAGTGTCCCCTCGACGATCACCAGTGGTGTACGGCCAGTGTAGGAGATCGCTCCCCACACCATGATGCCGGGTGTTGGCCCTGTGTGCCTCGGTCGTATGCAGTCCTGATTGTGGCGCTCACCTGCACGGCGCCAAACACGCATACGACCATCATTGGCACCAAGGCAGAAGCGACTCTCATCGCTGAAGACGACACGTCTCCATTCGTCCCTCCATTCACGCCTGTCGCGACACCACTGGAGGCGGGCTGCACGATGTTGGGGCGTGAGCGGAAGACGGCCTAACGGTGTGCGGGACCGTAGCCCAGCTTCATGGAGATGGTTGCGAATGGTCCTCGCCGATACCCCAGGAGCAACAGTGTCCCTAATTTGCTGGGAAGTGGCGGTACGGTCCCCTACGGCACTGCGTAGGATCCTACGGTCTTGGCGTGCATCCGTGCGTCGCTGCGGTCCGGTCCCAGGTCGACGGGCACGTGCACCTTCCGACGACCACTGGCGACAACATCAATGTACTGTGGAGACCTCACGCCCCACGTGTTGAGCAATTCGGCGGTACGTCCACCCGGCCTCCCGCATGCCCACTATACGCCCTCGCTCAAAGTCCGTCAACTGCACATACGGTTCACGTCCACACTGTCGCGGCATGCTACCAGTGTTAAAGACTGCGATGGAGCTCCGTATGCCACGGCAAACTGGCTGACACTGACGGCGGCAGTGCACAAATACTGCGCAGCTAGCGCCATTCGACGGCCAACACCGCGGTTCCTGGTGTGTCCGCTGTGCCGTGCGTGTGATCATTGCTTGTACAGCCCTCTCGCAGTGTCCGGAGCAAGTATGGTGGGTCTGACACACCGGTGTCAATGTGTTCTTTTTTCCATTTTCAGGAGTGTATATTCAGTAGCCTTTTAATTTTATTTGGTGCAGCTCCCATAACACTTAAGCTATATTCTAAGATGGAACACACAAGTGATTTGTAATCTGTCTTCTTTATAGACTGCAATTTTTCCAGTATCCTGCCAACGAACTGAAGTTTGGCACCTGTCTTATCGGCAAATGCGCCTATGTGATCACTCCATTTCATGCACCTACAAATTATTATGCACTAGTATCTGTATCAATTGACTGATTCTGATTTTCAATCATTGATATTGTGGTAATAGGATACTATGTTTTTTATTTAGTGAAATACATAATGTTTACATTTCTGAATATTAAAGAAAATTGCTAGTTCTTGTACCACTTCGAAATTTTATCAAGGGGGGTGGGGGGGGGGGGGCCTTAGCTCTGAGAGTATTATTAATATTTTCCATGAGGTCACCAATATACAACAACAGCAAGGGTCCTAATACATTTCCCTCATGCATACCTGAAGTTACTTCTTCATCTTTTGACGACCTCACTGCGAAGAAATCCTGAATTCGGTCAAAAATATAGCTTGTTATTCCATGCAATCATAATTTTGATAAGAGATGTGGTACTGAGACAAATGCTTCTCACAAACCTAGTAATAATGTACCTACCTGAAAGGCTCGACCCTCGACTTTCAGGATGTTAAGTGAGAAAAGAGAAAATCATGTTTCACACATCAATGCTTCCTGAAAGCCATGTCTGTTGACATGGGGGAGATCCTTCTATTTGAAATACCCCATTATGTTTGAGTTTAGAATATGCTGCAGGATTCTTCAATAGCTGAGTGTCAATGTGATTGGATGGTAGTTTTGTGGATCACATAGTTACCCTCCTAACGGAAAATCCAGGATGTAATAATGACAATATTATGAAAGGGTTAGTTGCTACTCACCACATAGTGGAGATGCTGAACTGCAGATAGGCACAACAAAAAAACAGTCAAACAAAGGTTTCGGCCAAACAGGACTTCATCAGAACACATAGACACACTTTTTGTTGTGCCCCTGTGACTCAGCACCTCCACTAAATGGTGAATAGCGACTACTCTTTTCATAATACAGTGAAACCTCTTTATAACGTTCCTCCGTATAATGTTTTCCTCTATGTTACGTCTGTTTTTTTTCAGTCCCGACTAAAATTCCATATAAACAATGTTAAATTTTCCTCTTTACTGCATGTCCTCTATATTACAATTTCCTCCAGGTAACGCTCACATTTTTGGTACCAAGGTCAATTATTTACCTCTTTATAATGTTTAAGTGACTGGATGTAGATGCATCGTTTTCCGTTCTGTGGATTCACTGTTTGCACCGGCTCGGAAAGCCCACACTCAGCATGTTTCATATGTCGGCGGCAGGAATTAATAGGCAGTGATTCTGTCACTGCTGAGGACTTTGTGGCTGTGGATGACAATGTGGCAACCACAGGAGTACAAAGTATTGAGGAGCTGACTGCAGAGAGAATCTTGGAGAATAATAGTGGTAGTGAAAGTGACAGCGACAAGAAAGATGACCCTGTGCTCTCATATACTAAGGCAGCTGAAGCCTTTGAAGCATTCACGAGATATATGATGGCCCATAGAGTTGAGGACAGAACAGTTGTTCAACTTGCTCTTTTGGAGCAAGAAGTGATTGCCATAGTGTCTGGGAGAAATAGAAAACAAACATGCTTGCTTGAATATTTTAAAAAATCATAGGTATGTAATTTTCAGATTGCATAGGTTCCTAGAGTTTTGTGCAAATTTTAGTCACATTTCATAATTTAATTATTAAAGTAATTTTTTGTAACTAATTCTTTTTTGATCTGTACCATTTACTGTGTTTTTATGTAATGTGTTCAGTATATCATAAACAAAATTTGGCTCATATTCTATAATTGGGTCAACTGAAGAACAGGATACCACCTGTCAGCTTTGGACAATGATGTCATATCTTAAGAATCTGTTATAACTTTTTACAGAACAAACTGATCTATTTACTTCCACCCATCCACCTACCGCGCCCCATGTTTTAATTACAAAAAACGAATCATTTGATACATTGATCATTTGCAATGAATATCATATTACAGTCTTGTGAGAATTTAAAATGTCACCACCACTTGTCAAAGCTGATTAGTGGTATCCCGATCTTTAGTAGTGCCCTATAATTATTATTTGGAAGCCTTCATCTTTATAATGTTTTCCTCTGTACAGTGTTCAGAATTTGTGGTCCCTTGAAAAACGTTATATAGAGGTTTCACTGTATTGTCATAGTTATCCTTCTTATAGACAGCAGTGACTTGGGCTTTTTCCCAGTCACTGTGCACAGGTTTTTGTTCATGGGATCTACAAAATGTTACAGTAAAAATGGGAGCTAGCTCAGCTACAAATTCTGTACAGACTCCTGAGAGGATTCAAGCACACCCTTGAGCTTTGTTTAAATTTAGCTCTCTTAGCTACTGCCCAATGCCACAGATAATATCTATACCATTCACCTTTACAACAGTGTGACAAGTAAATTGTGAAAGTATGTCTGCAGTTTTTATAGTAATGGAACATTGGTTTCAACGCTTCAAGAACGGTAATTTTAACGTCTTAGACCGGCATAGTGGTTGAAGAGAGAATGTTTTCGAAGATGCAGAATTGGAGACATTGCGGAGTGAAGACTCACGTCAAACTCAAGAAGAATTGGCACGATTAGTGGGAATGACACAGCAAGCCATTTCAAAATGTCTCAAGGCTATGGGCATGATTCAGAAAGAAGGAACTTGGGTCCTGTGTGACCTGAAACCAAGAGATGTTGAATGGTGTTTTGTGTTCGTGAACAGTTGCTTCAGAGGCAAAAACGGAAGGAATTCCTGCATCACATTGTGACCAGGGATGAAAAATGGTTTCATTATGCTAACCCTAAATGCAAAAAAATCATGGGGATTTCCCGGCCATGCTTCCACGTCGACGGCCAAACTGAATATTCACGGTTCCAAGATCATGCTCTGCATTTGGTGGGACCAGCTCAGCGTCATGTACTATGAGGTGTTAAAACCAAGTGAAACAGTCACAGGTGCTTATTACCGAATGCAATTATGCATTTGAGCAGAGCATTAAAAGACAAATGGCAGCAATACAGCGAGAGGCACAATACAAAGATTTTGCAGCATGACAACGCTCAACCCCACATTGCAAAAGAGGTCAAAAGCTACTTGGAAATGTTAAAATGGGAAGTCCTACCCCACCTGCCGTATTCTCCAGACATTGCTCCCTCTGACTATCACCTGTTTAGATCAATGGCGCATGGCCTGGCTGATCAACACTTCTGACCTCATGAAGAAGTCACACATTGGATCGATTCGTGGATTACTTCAAAAGATGAACAATTTTTTCAATGCGGGATTCGTGCACTGCCCAAAAGATGGTAGAATGTAGTGGCCTGCAATGGAAAATACTTTGAATGATACATGTGTAACCAATTTGTTTAATTAAAGCCTCAAATGTTGGGGAAAAAACAGCGGAAGCAAAGTTGTACACCTTGTACTTACTTATCTATCCAGTGTGATGTTAACTATTCTTTTAAACTTGAGGCACAATACTACAATTCTTCTACATGCTTCTGCCTAGAGGTAAAGGTTTTGTGTTCATTTCTGAGATTGGACATGACTGCCTCTTGATCTAAATCACTTAAAATGCAAATCTTCCTACTTGTTTTAGCTGTCCTTTGTACTTTAGTAATCATTTTTGTTACAACTGCCTCATGGTCACTGATGTCAGTATCATTGTGAACATCCTCAAAGAAGACAGGTCTATTGTTATAGCTGAGTCTACAGATTTTCCACAGTGAATGGGTTCCTGAGCTATCTGTTCTAGGACGTTAAACAATGGAAACTACAGGCGGGAATATCAACAATATAAGGAAAAGCCTGTTAGTTATGTAAAGGTGACACATTAACCTGCAGGCAAGAACAATGAAAAGACACACATTAACCTTCAGCCATAGCCTTCGCAAGAAAAGGAAACACAACATCCATATCCGACAGCTTGGACTGGAATGCAACTGTCACATAGAATGGAAGCAGCAATCTGGAGGGTGCAGGGAAGGGGAAGGAGAAGCAGGGTAATTGGTTGGGGAGAGTAGAGTGCTGTCTGGCAGAGAGCGCAGGGACCTGACTGTCAACAGGTGCAATGTCTGGAGGCTGTGGGCAGGGAGATGAGACGGGGAGGGGAGACACGGGAGTGAAAAAGAAGAGGGGGAAGCATGGGAAGGTGCATTGGCAGAGGGTGGCACGCAAATGGGTGGGATATGAGAACAGACACAAGGTGACAGGACAGTGGAGGGTGTGGGGACAGTAGGTTCCTGTATGTCGAGGTCAGGATAATTTCAGTAATGGTGAAGGTGTTGTATGGGTAATTGCAATCTGCGCAGTTCAGAAAAGCTGGTGGCGGAGAGAGGATCCAGGTAGCTCAAGTAGTAAAGCAGCCACCAGAATCAGGCTTGTTATGTTCAGCTCCACATTGAGCCAAGATGTGGTCTACTTTGGTCTTGGGCACAGTTTGGCAGTGGCCATTCATCTTGGTGAACAGCCAATATAAAAAACTGAGCGTTGATTGCGACAGAGGCGGTGTACGACATTGCTGCTTTCACAGGTGGCCTGACCTCTGATGGGGTAGGATAAACCTGTGACAGGACTGGAATAGAAAGTGCTGGGATGGTGAATTGGGCAGGTCTTGCACCTGGGACTCCCATAAGAATATGACCCCTGTGGCAAGGGTTTGGGATAGGGAGTGACACAGGGATGAACTATGTTGTTGCGGAGGTTAAGTGGGCGACAGTACACCACTTTAGAAGGGGCGGGAAGGACGTTGGGTAGGATGTCCCTCATTTCGGGGCATCATGATAGGTAATCAAAGCCCTGGCAAATGATGTGGTTCTGTTGTTACAGTCAGGATGGTATCAGGTGACAAAGGGAGCACTCTTTTGTGGCTGGGTAGTGATGATGGTGTAGGATTAGGGATATATGGGGAAATGGCACAAGGGATTTTTAATAGACTAGGTCTGGGGAATAGTGCCTCTCTGTTAAGGTCTTGGTGAAACCTTCAGCCTACTGGGCAAAGGAGTTTTTTTCACTGCAGAAACACCATCCTCAGGTGGCCAGGCTGTGTGGGAGGGATTTTTTGGCGTGGAAGAGATGAAAGCTGTCAAAATGCAGGTGCTGTAGGTTGTTGGTGGGTTTAATGCGCATAGAGGTGTGGATGGAGCCATCAAACAGGCGGAGATCAACATCCAAGAAGGTGGCATGCTGCACTGTGGAGGACCAAGCAAAGGAGATAGGGAAGAAGGTGTTCGGAACGCGATGGAACGAAGGTCGATGACTTGGCCCTGAGTCCAGATCATGAAGATATCATCAATGAACATAAACCAGCCCAAGGGTCTGGTGTTTTAGGAGGCTAGGAAGATCTCCTCTACACGGTCCGTAAAGAGGTTGGCATAAGAGGGTGACCATGGCTGTGCCACAGATTTGTTTGTATTACTCCCCTGAAAGGAAAAGTATTTGAGAGTTAGGATGAAGTTTGTAAGCAGTATGAGAATGAAGTAGTGAGTCTGATGTCTGAAGGACATTTGGAAAAGTAGTGTTCAAAAGTGATAAGACCATGGGCATGAGGGACGTCCTCTTTTATTCCAACCTGATGTGACCCCAAACACTCAAGCAGTACACAAGAATAGGTCACACCAGTATCTTGCAACGTCATCTCCTTTACAGATGAATCTCACTTTTCTAAAATTCTCCTAATGAACAAAAGTCACTAAAATCCTCACATGCTTGTTCCATTTCATATTACTTTGCAACATTACGCACTGGTATTTATACAACTTGACTGTGATAAGCAGGACACTACAAATGCTGTACCTTACCATTACAGGTCTGTTTTTCTTACTCATTCACAGCAACTTACATTTTTTTGCATGTAGAGCCAGCTGCCATTCATTACACCGAATGGAAATTTTGTCTAAGTCATATTGTATCCTCCTACAGTCACTCAACTTCGACACCTTCCCAAACCCCACAGCAAAGAGAAAGCAGAAATGCTTAACTTGATTTGCCAGTGTTCCTTTACAAAGGAAAACACAGGAGAATTGCCCCCAATTTACTCCTCAAAACCACTGAAAAGAAAGTGACACTAGTATTAGTGTCACAGTTTTGAGAAACAACTGAAATCGTTAAAATTGAGCAAAGTTCCTTGGCTCAATGGAATCAATATCAGATTCTATAGTGGATTTGCACTTGAGTTAGACCCTCTTCTAACTGTAATCATAGATTCCTTAAACAAAAAAACGTGCCCAATAATTTGAAGAAAGCACACGTAACACCCGTCTGCAGGAAGGTAGTAGAGGTGATCCACATAACTATCTTTGACATCAAACTGTTTAAGAATCTTAGAACATATTCTGTGCTCAAACACAGTGAGGTATCTTGCCAGAATGAGCCGCTCAATGTCAATCTGTACATTAATCATGTAAAACCCAACTCACACTTTTATCACATGGCATACTGAAAGATTTGGATCAAGGCAGTCAGGTATATGCAGTATTTCTTGACTTCCGAATAGCATTTGACTCAATATCACACCTACACTTATGGTCAAAAGTTGAGTCATATGGGCTAAAAAGTGAAATTTGTAACTGGATAGAGGAGTTTTTGGTAGGGAGCACACAGAACGCTATTTTGGATTCCTATCATTGACAGATGTAGAAGTAACTTCGGGTGTACCTCAAGGAAGTGTGTTGGGACCCTGTCCACTAAGGAGATTGCTTACGAATCACTCATGTGACACATTCTAGAATGTTGCTCACGTGTGTGCAATGGTATCAAATGGGACTAAAAGCATATATTGAATGTATAAAGAGAAGGGGGAAGTTACCATGAGAAAAGATTGAATAATCAACGAAAGGATAACGTTCTAGGAGTCGGGGCGTGGAATGTCAGAAGCTTGAACATGGTAAGGAAACTAGAAAATCTGAAAAGGGAAATGCAAAGGCTCAATCTAGATATAGTAGGGGTCAGTGATGTGAAGTGGAAGGAAGACAAGGATTTCTGGTCAGATGAGTATCGGGTAATATCAACAGCAGCAGAAAATGGTATAACAGGTGTAAGATTTGTTATGAATAGGAAGGTAGGGCAGAGGGTGTGTTACTGTGAACAGTTCAGTGACCGGGTTGTTCTAATCAGAATCGACAGCAGACCAACACCGACAACGATAGTTCAGGTATACATGCAGACATCGCAAGCTGAAGATGAACAGATAGAGAAAGTGTATGAGGATATTGAAAGGGTAATACAGTATGTAAAGGGGACGAAAATCTAATAGTCATGGGCGACTGGAATGCAGTTGTAGGGAAAGGAGTAGAAGAAAAGGTTACAGCAGAATATGGGCTTGGGACAAGGAATGAAAGAGGAGAAAGACTAATTGAGTTCTGTAACAAGTTTCAGCTAGTAATAGCGAATACCCTGTTCAAGAATCACAAGAGGAGGAGGTATACTTGGAAAAGGACGGGAGATACGGGAAGATTTCAATTAGATTACATCATGGTCAGACAGAGATTCCGAAATCAGATACTGGATTGTAAGACGTACCCAGGAGCAGATATAGACTCAGATCACAATATAGTAGTGATGAAGAGTAGGCTGAAGTTCAAGACATTAGTCAGGAAGAATCAATACGCAAAGAAGTGGGATACGGAAGTACTAAGGAATGATGAGATACGTTTGAAGTTCTCTAACGCTATAGATACAGAAATAAGGAATAGCACAGTAGGCAGTACAGTTGAAGAGGAAAGGACATCTCTAAAAAGGGCCATCACAGAAGTTCTGAAGGAAAACATAGGTACAAAGAAGGTAGCTGCGAAGAAACCATGGGTAACAAGAAATACTTCAGTTGATTGATGAAAGGAGGAAGAACAAACATGTTCTGGGAAAATCAGGAATACAGAAATACAAGTCGCTGAGGAATGAAATAAATAGGAAGTGCAGGGAAGCTAAGACGAAATGGCTGCAGTAAAAATGTGAAGACATCGAAAAAGATATGATTGTCGGAAGGACAGGCTCAGCATACAGGAAAGTCAAAACAACCTTTGGTGACATTAAAAGCAACGGTGGTAACATTAAGAGTGCAATGGGAATTCCACTGTTAAATGCAGAGGAGAGAGCAGATACGTGGAAAGAATACATTGAAAGCCTCTATGAGGGTGAAGATTTGTCTGATGTGATAGAAGAAGAAACAGGAGTCGATTTAGAAGAGATAGGGGATCCAGTATTAGAATCGGAATTTAAAAGAGCTTTGGAGGACTTACGGTCAAATAAGGCAGAAGGGATAGATAACATTCCATCAGAATTTCTAAAATCATTGGGGGAAGTGGCAACAAAACGACTATTCACGTTGGTGTGTAGAATATATGAGTCTGGCGATATACCATCTGACTTTCGGAAAAGCATCATCCACACAATTCCGAAGACGGCAAGAGCTGACAAGTGCGAGAATTATCGCACAATCAGCTTAACAGCTCATGCATCGAAGCTGCTTACAAGAATAATATACAGAAGAATGGAAAAGAAAATTGAGAATGCGCTAGGTGATGATCAGTTTGGCTTTAGGAAAAGTAAAGGGACGAGAGAGGCAATTCTGACGTTACAGCTAATAATGGAAGCAAGGCTAAAGAAAAATCAAGACACTTTCATAGGATTTGTCGCCCTGGAAAAAGTGTTCGACAATATAAAATGGTGCAAGCTGTTAGAGATTCTGAAAAAAGTAGGGGTAAGCTATAGGGAGAGACGGGTCATATACAATATGTACAACAACCAAGAGGGAATAATAAGAGTGGACGATCAAGAACGAAGGGCTCGTATTAAGAAGGGTGTAACACAAGGCTGTAGCCTTTCGCCCCTACTCTTCAATCTGTACATCGAGGAAGCAATGATAGAAATAAAAGAAAGATTCAGGAGTGGAATTGAAATACAAGGTGAAAGGATATCAATGATACGATTCGCTGATGACATTGCTATCCTGAGTGAAAGTGAAGAAGAATTAAATGATCTGCTGAACGGAATGAACAGTCTAATGAGTACACAGTATGGTTTGAGAGTAAATCGGAGAAAGACGAAGGTAATGAGAAGTAGTAGAAATCAGAACAGCGAGAGACTTAACATCAGGATTGATGGTTACGAAGTCAATGAAGTTAAGGAATTCTGCTACCTAGGCAGTAAAATAACCAATGACGGACGGAGCAAGGAGGACATCAAAAGCATACTCGCTATGGCAAAAAAGGCATTTCTGGCCAAGTCTACTAATATCAAATACCGGCCTTAATTTGAGGAAGAAATTTCTGAGGATGTACGTCTGGAGTACAGCATTGTATGGTAGTGAAACATGGACTGTGGGAAAACCGGAACAGAAGAGAATCGAAGCATTTGAGATGTGGTGCTATAGACGAATGTTGAAAATTAGGTGGACTGATAAGGTAAGGAATGAGGAGGTTCTACGCAGAATCGGAGAGGAAAGGAATATGTGGAAAACATTGATAAGGAGAAGGGACAGGATGAAAGGACATCTGCTGCTAAGACATGAGGGAATGACTTCCATGGTACTAGAGGGAGCTGTAGAGGGCAAAAACAGTAGCGGAAGACAGAGATTGGAATACGTCAAGCAAATACTTGAGGACGTAGGTTGCAAGTGCTACTCTGAGATGAAGAGGTTATCACAGGAAAGGAATTCGTGGCGGGCTGCATCAAACCAGTCAGTAGACTGATGACAAAAAAAAAAAAGAGAGAGAGAGAGAGAGAGAGAGAGAGAAGGGCAGCCGAATGGTTACAGCTTTGTTTGACCCATGAGAGAGTGTTACAGTGATTCTTGATTCTGAAGAAACTGAACTAGCGGACTCTTTAAGATTGACGTAAACTACCCTGAAAAACTCTACTAACAAAGTTTCAAGAACCAGCTTTGAATGAAGACTCTAGGAATGTACTACAACCCCCTACATATTGCTCACATAGGAATCATGAGGACAAGATATGAACAACTGCAGCACGCACAGAGGCATTCAAACAATCATTCTCCATAAGCTCCATATGTGAACCGAACGAGAAGAAACCCTAATAACTGCTACAATGGGACATACCCTCTGCCATGCACTTCGTGGTAGTTTGCAGAGTATGCATTCAGATGTAGATGTAGTCGTCATCAGCAAACCCTGTTGCCAGATCATTTATGTATATAGAAAATAATAGCACTTCTGTCACACATCCCTCGGCACTTCAGACTATAACATTGTCTCTGGTGAACATGCTCCGTTAACAGTCTGTTGTGGGGTACCATGTCAAATGCTTTTTGGAAATTTAAAAATATGGAGTCTGCTTGTTGTCCTCCATCCAAAGTTGGCAGTACATCATGTGAGAAAAGGACAAGGAAAGTTTCACAAGAGCAATGCTTTCTAAAACCATGCTGATTAATGGACGTTAGGTTTGAGGAGGAGGAGATTAATGTTTAACGTCCTGTTGACATTAGAGGGAGGAGCACTTGTTCAGATTAGGGAAAGATGGGGAAGGAAATTGGCCATGTCCTTTCAAAGGAATCATCTCATCATTTGCCTGAAGCAATTATGAGAATTCACAGAAAACATAAATGAGAATGGCCCATGAGGGGTTTGAACCAATATCTTCCTAATGTGAGTCAATTGTACTAATCACTGCGCCACCTTGCTTGGTTCTAAGCTTTTCGGTCTCTTGGAAATTTATTATAATTGAACTCAAAAAACGTTCTAGAATTTTGGAGCAAATTGATATTAAGGATATTAGTCTGTAATTTTGGATATCATTCTCTTACCCTTCTTATACAGAGGAGTTACCTGAGCTCTTTTCCAGTTGCTTGGGATTCTGTATAGTGTGAGAGATTCACGATAAATACAAAGTAAAGGCCCATGCCGTAGAGCACCTGACGACTTATTTGTTTTCAACTCTTTCAGTTGTTTCTCTACGCCAGGGATGCTTATTACTATCTTGTCCGTACAGGACTCTGGGCAACAATCAAACAATCATATGTTTGTACGAATCTCCCATGTGGTTGATTTCTTAAACAGGAAATTTAAAACTTCAACTTTTGTTTTGCTATCTTCAATTGCCACACATCAGACTGGTCACCAAGTGACTGGATGGAAGCCTTAGACCCACTTAGCTATTTTACATATGACCAGAATTTTCTCGGATTCTCAGCCAGATCTTTTGCTAAGGTATGATGGTGGTAGTAGTTGTATGGATCACACATAGATCTTTTCACAGATGCATGAATCTTTACTAACTTTTATCTGTCATCTGTACACTGTCTTTTGAACCGAGTACACAACAGCCTTTGTTTCTTCAGCATTTTCCAAATTTCGTTGCTAAACCACAGTGAGTCTTTTCCATCCTTAATCCACTTACTAGGCACATACGTTTCCAGAGCACAATTTACAATCTGTTTAAATTTTCCCCATAATTCCTCTTTGTCCATCATACTAGAACTAAATGATTGCAATTCATTGTCTAAGTGAGACACTAACTACTGCTCATATGCTCTTTCTAGCAGAAACATCTCCTAATCATCTTCACTGATTTATTAACTTTTGTAACCATAGTCACTAACCCCCATCTGTGTTCTGACACCATCAATAATGTCCAGCCCATTTGCAGCTACAAGGGGTCACATTGGGCAGGAGGAAGGAGGGTAAAGCAGGGGGAGTTGTTATATGGCATGGGAAATTGTTTGCGGACAAGGTTTCAAGGTTTCTGAGATAGTGCCTGTCTGTAACACCTTCAAACATCCTGGGCAAAGGAATACTCATCACTGCAGATATGCATCCATGGGTGGCCTAACCGAATGGGAGTGATTTTTTTTATTTAGAATGGTTGACAGCTGTCATAATGCTGATAGTGATGATTGGTGGTCTTGATGACGGGTATGGATGGAGCCCTTGGAGCAGTGGACATAAGTGTCCAGGATGGTGGCACAATGGGCTGACGAGGACCAGGTGAAGTGGACAGGAGAGAAATTGTCGAGGCTGTAGAGGAATGAGGGTTGGTTGTCTTGGCCTTGGGCCTCCATTATGAAGATATTGCCAAAGAATCTGAATCAGATACAGGTTCGGGATGCTAAGGGGTTCTGTTCCAGATGGTCCATAAACAGATTGTCATAGAGGGGGGACATGCAGGTGCCCAAGGCTGTGATATGTATTGGTTTATGTATCTTCTCCACAAAGGAGAAATGGGTGAGGATGTGTATGGCTAGGTGTATAAGGAATGCACTAATGGGTTTGGAGTCAAAACACTGGGAGAGGTAGTGTTCAATAGTCTCAAGGCCATGGGCACAAGGGATGTTGATGTATAGGAGGTGCTGTCCCAGTAGCAGTGGGGTGGGGATGGCTGAGAGTTAGCGAAGGAAGTGATTTGTATCTCTCATATGAGGTGCTAGGCTATGAGCAAGTGGTTGGAGGGTTTGTCGACAAGAGCAGAGATTCTTTCAGTGGGAACAGTGACCATCTAAATGAGGCATCCAGAATTGTTGGATTTATGGATTAGGGGACACACTTAGAAGGTGAATGTGCAGGGTTTCGTTGGGGATGATGAGGGAGACATTGAGCAGAACGATTAGCTTGGTTGGATGGACTGGTAGCAATCATGTGTTTGCAGCAGAGATCACTAGGAGAAGAGTAAGTCTTTTATGAGTCCAGTATTGTTGAACTTGTGTGTGAAGCTGAAGGTGAGGCCCTCAGATAGGAATGAAACTTCTGGAGGCTTCAGGTTTTTGGTGGATGCGTTGGTAACAGTGTCTTGGATTTGTTTAGGTTCTGGATTTTATAGAATGCTGGGTGGAGTTTTGGAGGGTTTGGTAAATGGAAAAGGTCAGTAAGATGGGTTCTAGGTAATAACAGGGGTTGATTAGAGGGTTCAATGGAGGTGGGACAGGCGTTGAATGGTAGGGTGCTCTGAGGTGAGAGCAGGATGTCAATAAATCTGACAATTTTTGGAGGTGGTGTGTGGAGTCCTCTTCCAGGTGATGGAGGGCAAGGATTTCGATTTGGGAGATGTGATGTAAGTAGCTGGAAGCACACGAATAGTGCTTTGAAGAGGGGGCAGAGGTGACTGGGATGTCTGTGTCATGAAGATTTATTTCTGCAATACCAAGTTTGTGAGAAATAGGGACAGGAGGAATCTGAATATTTGGAGGTCATACTGAAGGGAAAGATGGGATCCAGAGAGTGGAAATTCATGGTTAGGCACTAGGGTAGGCTTCCCCAGTTTAGGCAGAATTTAGGGAACAGGAAATGGGACTGTGTTTTAGTAGGGGATAGGGCTGCTCCTTTGAAGTGACACAGATAGATGGAGCAGGGGTCCATTTGGAATGGGATATCTCTTTTTTAAAAAAGTGAAATAGACATGTAATGAAAGCCTTAGAAGGTTGTAAATAGAACTGTGTATAACAAGGTGCAGGTTTGGGTATTAAAAAGGCTGAAAGATATGGTGCAGAGAGGTTTAGGATAGTTCTGAGACATGAGGATATTCGTCAACAGTGGAGGGGAGAGAGGGGGAGTACGAATAACACACATTAGATTATGAAAGGGGCAATGTGAGCGAAGGAGTGGGTCAATCTGGAGATGAAAAGCAGTAATTTATTACTTAGCATTACTACTTAGCATGTTTAACAGTGATCCACACACAGGAGGGGAGAGAGCACCTATTAGGGGGAAAGACGCAGTGGATGCATGGGCATTGACATTGGTGAGTTTGTACTGAGCATGACAACAATGGTGTCGAAGTGTTTACTGGGAGGGACTGATCAGACAGAGGAAGGGGAGAATATTGGGCAGTGGGTGTGGGTGCAGTGGGTTAGCACAGATTGAGGCCAGAAGGACTTTGTGCAATAAGAGAAAATGGACAAAACAGATTAAAAGTGAAAAATTGTTAACCATCTCTTGCAATATCCAAAATAATATACACACATGACACTGAGATTACATTATTAAGTTTTTAGAGTTTGATAAACATAAGAAAAAGATCTGATCCATTACCAAGAAGGAAGAGACACAACCCAGCACATACATATTTGAAACACAGCTGACATTAAAAGAAAGTAATCAAGATTGACCCCAAACAAATTCTACAGCACTGTTAAACCAAATATGTAATCAGTAATGTAGTAAAATGAGAAATTAGAAAAATAAAGACAAACCATCGAGATGATTAAGCCTGCGCAGAGCTCGGCACAGTGGAGTGCGGATACGAATTGTCTTTCCACGGAGCCGTATCAGGGTGTGACCTTTGCTAATTAGCTCATTCAATTTCACAGATGTCTTCTCAGTAATGCAACTTAGCTTTTTGCGCATCTCCCCATAGTTAATGAGAGCATAAAGTTCCTGAGTCACTTTTTGAATTCCTGGAAAGGAATCGTTCAAATTATAAAATATGCGAACATTCATTCACAGGTGTAGTCTTGATACCACTATTTGAGAATACACACACCATTTATAATACACATTAGTCTGTAGTACCATTTATATTGCAAGATAAAAGCAAAAATTATCTTTTCCATCTTGTGGAAAATTTTGGAACCCTTTACAGAAACACAACCTTTCAGTATCACAAAAGCAGTCATAAACACTATCATATTATTACTGCAATAAGGGAAAGTATTGGGGACCTGTAGAAATAATCCAATGCTTAACTTAGTATTTTAAAATGTTTTTCATTTTTATAATATGGTAATTAGACAAGCAAAGGGGTTGGGATTGGTGGCACGTTACGAATAAGGATGGACACAAAACACTGAAAAGAAAAGAAAGCAAGTGGCACACCAAACTATTTACTTTATGGTTTCTTAAACTAATGTACCGGGGTACAAAGTCTTCTACACCAATACTACATTACATATATGGTTACCTTTATCACAAATACAATAATGCTTCTGCAACATTCAGGAGGTTACAATTACAGCTATTAACAAAAGCATGGAAGAAACCACATTTGTATTAATCATTCAATGCAAAAAACGAAATCACGATAAAATGAGAAACAGTTCAGTACAGAAGAGAAACAACAAATATTACAGTCTATAAACATGGTTGACTGAACTCAAAATCAAAATTTACTGAGCGTAATTCAGGGAAAATACTGCAAACTCAAATCAGTACAGCTGGATGGAGACTTTAACCCAAATCTTGCAAAAAATAAATAAATAAATCTGGCTTCTTGCCTTGTGTTACCTCACTTTGTGTATATCGTGTATTGTTCATACTTTAAATATTGGGCAAAGTTCGTTATTCACTCTAATGCCTTCCCTATATACCCCACACAATCTTTTTAGGACCGTACAACAAGTACTGCTGGAGCAGTACAAATAATATGACAACTGAAATATATTTCGGTATGAGGTAACAAATGGCAGTGACGAGTTTCTGATTTCCTCCTGAAGGAACAACTGAAAACTGTATTTTTGTTTTCATTTTATTACTATTGATATTGGTTCTTATACTTTCAATCAGAAATTATACAAGAATTATAGTCTACAACGCACATAATTTCTTCAAATGGATAATGCATACTGGCACACTGCCATCATATGATCTGTTGTAAAACAATGCAGGAATGAACATAGGGTATGTATTATTTCCCACATTATTAGAAGAAAGATGCACACACTAATGGATGAAAGGAAAACAGGTATTTAGGTATGAAAGATACAAGGGGGTGCTGGAAAGTAATTCCTCTGGATTTTTATGTGAAAAATCTTAAAGCTTTTTAAATAAAGCAAGCTTTATTAACATTCTACATCTTTATTCTTCATATCTGCATATTTATTTCACAACATAGTCACACTGGTGACGAACACATTTCTCCCAACAAGAGACCTGTTAGTTGATACCATCACTACAGAATGTTTAACTTTGTTGGCAGGTCCACACAACCTCACCTCTTCTTGCACCATTTCATGGCTATCAAAGTGTAATAATTGGTGTTTTTTCAGTTCTGGAAACAGAAGAGAATTACTGTGGCAAAGTTGGGATTACTGATTGGTTGGTTTGTGGGAGCCAGACCACACATCAGGGTCACTGGTCCAATCAGATTAGGGAAGGATGGGGAAGGAAGTCGGCTGTACCCTTTCAAAGGAATCATCCCGGCATTTGTTTGAAGCGATTTAGGGGAATCACAGAAAACCTAAATCAGGATGGCCGGATGGAGGTTTGAACCATCGTCCTCCCGAATGAGAGTCCAGTGTGCTAACCACTGCACCAACTTGCTCGGTGTTGGGACTGTATGTAGGACGATCGATGTTAGATTGTTGCACATGTCACAATGCTTGTGTGTGATTTGGCATTCACGCTGAAGGAGGTGGTAGTCCATGTGTAGAGGAACTCTTCGAATGCATGCTTTCAGCTTTATGAGGGTCTCGCTGGATCTTTAAAAAGTTTATGGTGGTGCCTTTAGGCATGAATTCCTAATGCACCACACCTTTAGCATTCCAGAACACACTGAGCATGACTTTACCTGCCAATAGTATGCTTTTGAATATTTTTGGCATCTGCAATCCTTTGTGATGGAACTTTGCTGATGGTCTTTTGTTTTAGGGGTCAAATAGTGTACCCAGCTTTCGTCATCTGTCACAATGTTGTTAAGGAATCCATCACCCTAACACTCCTTTCTCCTCTGTTTCATGTACACAGCAACCATTCGAGGTAACCACTATGCACAGTTTTCTGAATTCCAGTTCTCCAATAGTGGCTTGTACACACTCTCATGATACGCCACACTTACCCGAGAGCTGTGTCTGTGTTATCTGTAGACTTTCTCTGACGAGTTCATCAACCTGATTCTGATGATTCTCGTTGACTACTGTACACAGTCATCCGATACGAGTGTATCACACTCTTTGAGGTAAGAACCACCATTTGCTTATTACTATCACTATATCATCACCACCACATATAACTTTAATTCTTCTACAGATTTCAACTGGAGGCATGGTTTTTGCAGTTAGAAACTCGATTACTGCACGCCGTTTCTCATGCCTCGACACACTTACACTGCACAATGCACTCTTACAAACTACAACTCTGAGCCATCTAGCAGCAGAGGGCTGGAACTTGCATCATCAAATTGGGAAAGACAACTGAGTAAAATGTATGACATGTAAAACTTTACAAAACACGAAATTCAGAGGCATTACTTTCCAGCACGCCCTCAAACATACCAATAACTTGAAGAATCAATACATTGTATTACAGCAAATAGTTCATGATTCTACCAAATAAAAACACAAACTGGTGTAAAAAAATCACAGGTGAGAAAAGTAAACTGTATGTCATCACCAGGAGGAGCTCATAACGCAAGAAATGCACACTCTACTTTAACACAAATATAACAGGCTCAAACAGAACTGAAACAAAAATTATATTAAAAATATTTTACATTTGTGTTTCCCTACTTCATTAAGCAAAAATTATCACATTTGCATGCATTAATCGTAAAAATGTATATAAATCATATAAAACTTTGCCAAACGTGAATCTCTGTAAGAACTGGACGGTATTAGAATAAAGAGACGAAAAACATTTTTCATACAAAAGACAAGTAAGAAATCCATCCATATCTATTATAAAAATGGATGTACATTTGTGTCTAGGTTCCACATATCCTTCTAAACCACTGGACCGATTTCAACCAAACTTTGTAAAATATCCCTTACTGTCAGGCAACGATCAGTGTGGAGTAAGAACTACCTACCTATCACAGCTAATTTTATTACTTATTTGCTACTGACTCTATTACATGAAAATAATCAATTTTTGGCCATATAATCTAATTGGATGTATAAAAACCTACTTACCAAGCAGTGGCAGGAGAACACCCATATAAAAAAAAGGTTTTACTTATGCAAGCTTTTAAAGCCAGTGGCTCCTCCTCCTGGCATAAGAGTTGAAGAGGAAGGAAGAGGGGTGAAGGGAAAGGAACTGGAGAGGTTCAGGAAAAAGGGGTAGAGTTCGGAAAAGTCGCCCAGAACCCCAGGTCACACGAGACTTACCAAACAGGATGAGAAGGAAAGACTGATTGTTGGGAACTGCACCGGATGAGATTTGAAAACCTGAGAGCTTAAAGGTGGAAGGCAGGGTAATATATGAGATGCAGATTTCTGGTAAACATCTTGCATGAGGTAATAAGAATGGAAAGCTAAGTACACTGTAAGTAACAGATATGGGAGGGCGACAGAGAAAAAAAAAGACAGATCAGAAAATGAAAGATGTAGAAAACTAAAATATAGTGAAGAAAGGAGTAGTTACTGTGAATAAATGCTGAGACAGAAAAAATTAATGTAAATTAAGGCCAGGTGATTGGTGAGAACCAAGGACATGTTGTGCTAGTTCCCACCTGTGGAGTTCTGAGAAACTGGTGTCTGGGGGAAGAATCCAGATGCCAAGTGTGGTGAAACAGGCACCAAGGCCACCAGTATATTGTGTGTTGCCAGTGTATACCCTCTGCCTATGCCCATTCATGATAACTGATAACTTGGCGGTAGTCATGCCAATGTAAAACTCACTCACTCCGTCTTCAGGCCACGGGTGGCCTACCGGAACCATCCAACTGCCGTATTATCCTCAGTGGAGGATGCGGATAGGAGGGGCGTGGAGTCAGCGCACCGCTCTCCCACTTGTTATGATGGTATTCTTGACCGAAGCCGCTACTATTCGGTCGAGTAGCTCCTCAATTGGCATCACGAGGCTGAGTGCACACTGAAAAATGGCAACAGCGCATGGTGGCCTGGATGGTCACCCACCCAAGTGCCGACCACGCCCGACAGCGCTTAACTTCGGTGATCTCATGGGAACCGGTGTGGCCACTGTGGAAAGGGTTGCCGCCGATGTAAAACACCAAACAGTATTTACGTAACAGCTGGTATTTGATGTGTCATTTCGCGGGTGTCTCTCGCTTTGATAGTGTATGTTTTGCCAGTTACAGGGCTGGTAGAGATGGTGGGAGGAGGGTGTATGGGCAAGTCTTGCCGCAGGGTCGGTCACAGGAGTAGGAGCCATAGAGTAGGGAGATGGGTGCAGAAGGAGCACAGGGTCTGACAAGAATATTGCAGATACTGGGAGGGCGACGAAAAGCTATTCTAGGTGTTGTGAGCAAAATCTCGGACAGAATGGATCTCATTTCAGGGCATGATTTGAGGAAGTCATGGCCTTGTCGAAGTACCTGACTGATACATTCAAGACCAGGATAATACTGAATGACAAGTGATGTGCCCTGCAATTGTTTTTTGGAGGAATCAGCAGTACCAGAATTGGATGTGATGGCCCAGGAAATCTGCTTTTTCATTAGTCTGTTGGGGTGATTATGTCCAGTGAAGGCTGAGATGAGAATGGTGGTGTCTGCATCTGAACAAATGTGTTTGCCTTGAATGACAAGGCTGTACTGGGAGAGGAAACTTGACATGGAAAGGATGGCAACTGTCAAAATCTAAGCACTATATTGTTTGTTATAGTTCAATTCTTTTATCTTGGCGGTTCACGCATGCCCGCCCAGACGCGGGAGATTGCTGCGTTGCCAGTTGTACGCGCCATAGTATAGTTCGCAAACTTACGTTTAGGGGGGACCGCGCAGTTTATGAAGTAAAGTCACTACAGCCGCATTAACCCTTTCGCTGCTACAGAGACGTGCTCCCCGCATTCTGCGCTGTGCGCGATTTTGTCATCATTGCACTGCTCGCCTGTGCAGACACATTATGTTTCGACTGCTTTGTCACACTTTATCATTCGATTTCACAAAAACTATTTGGCACAAAAATTTGATTTTTACACATCTTCTTGTCTGATACCTTACCCCCCATAAATGACTTAATTTTGTTTCGATGTTCAACGCAGTTATTGTGCAGCATTAGATGTAGTAAACCATTGCACAAAATTCTGAAGAGTTTGCAGAGGTAAAAGTCCATAACGTATACTTTCCGTATGGTCGATTTTAGTTGCTACTAGAAATTTCAAAAAAATACATTCAAACGAATAAAATTCATGAAGTAAGACACTTCGATATTGTTTTTAAATAAAGAAAATATTAAGCACCGAACAAGGTTTGAACTTAGAACCTTTCACTTAGCAGCCACACACGTTAACCATTACGCTAACGCAGCTCGTCATTCAATAAAACTCCCGGAGGACTTTAAAATGTCACCCAAAATACCGACAAACACTGCTTGTATGACTATGAATTACTCACGTTTTGTCGAAGTACAATAGGAAATAAACAATTACCGCTGTTCTTTATTGCGAAAAAGTGGTTAGTGAGAATGATACAAACACCTTTCCTTGCTATCGCCTGAATTAGGAGGCTTATTGCTTGTTTGGTTTAATTAATTAATAGAATATGAAGCAATTGGTATAAAGAATGCTTTTTCCAAACTTTCTATAAAATAAAGTCTGCTATCAAGACAGTGCTTTTGTTCAATTACTTTATTTATGACTGAACATTTCTAAAACTGAAGACACCCGTCGTGCTCTGCACTGCAGTCGAGCTCTGGCAACATCGTTCTCTGTTCATTGGCTGACTGTGTTTTGTGACGTCAGATCCGCAGAACGAACCTAAACTCGACCGCCGTCGTAAATGACACGCACCTTAGTACGTTTTAAGTGGTCAGAAGTACTAGCTGGCCTTCAGTGACGACGAGACCAACATCTAAGAAAGTGGCATGGGATTCAGAATAGGACCAAGTGAAATTTAATTGGGAGAAGGTTTTTACAGGTTCCAGAAATTTTAACAGGTCAGCCTCACCATGAGTCCGTATGTTAATTTCTTCTGTCTCAGCACTGTTTCACAGTAACTACTTCTTTCTTCACTCTATTTTAGTTTTCTACATCTTTCATTTTATGATCTGTCTATTTTAAGCCGTCCCCCTCTATTACATACCACGTTCTTGGCTTTTCCCTCTTATTACCTCACGCACAATGTTTTAGCACTAACCTCTGTCGCGCATATTACCCGTCTTCCACTGTTAAGCTCTCAGGTTTTCAAATCTCATCTGGTGCAGTTCCCAACTATCAGTTTTCCTTCTCATCCCATCCAGTAAGTCTCCCCTGAGATATATATATGTGTGTGTGTGTGTGTGTGTGTGTGTGTGTGTGTGTGTGTGTGTGTCTGCAACTCAACCTCCCACTATATGATGAATGGTAATCTATCCTTTTCATAATATTGGCATTATTCCATCCTGTATTTTCCACTGTTCTATTTTAAATAAGTACAAAAGTGTGATTCAGTAGATTTAAACAAGAAAACATATGTTTCGTATGCAACATGAAAATGAGGCAAAGAAAGGAAACTAAGTTGCCTAAACTTGCTGTGAAAACTACAGTGTCTGGACAAATATAATGGAAACACGAGAAACATAACACACTGCCATGTCTAACATGGTGTAGGAAACCCATAGGCATTTAAAGCAGCTTCCAGTCGTCTTGAGATGGATAAATAAAGGTCCTGTATGGTTTTCAAAGGAATTTTTATTAGTCTTGCTGCAAAATAGTGGCATGTTTAGGTAATGATAATGGAGGTGAGTTGCTATCACGTATCCTCCTCTCCAAAGCAGACCACAAAGGTTCAACAGTATTGAGGTCTGTTAACTGGTGACCAGGGGAGATGCAACAATTTATTCTCTTGTCCACAAAGCCAGTCCTGGAAGATGTGTGCTGTGTCAACAGGGGCTCTGTCATCTCTAAATACAGCACGACCACTGGGAAACAAACATTGTACCTGATCAGCCAAAATGGTCACATAATCCTTGCAGAGTAACCATGGAAATGGGGACTATCATGATAGGACTGCTCAAACCACCACCAAACCTTCTCCACCACGTTTCCCTCTTGGGACATGAACTTGGTCAGAAGTTCGAAACAATGTGACAAAAAGACTCGATCGATCCAACGACTTCTCCATTGCTCCACTGTCCAGGTTTTATGGCTATGATACAATGTTTTCCCAATACAGGCATTTGCATCATTGATGTGTGGTTTTGGAATTCTAGCTCACCCTGGAATCCCTAGCTTATTGAGCTCCCTTCATGTTGTGTGCTGACAGTTTGTGTAAGTATGACATTTAGTTCTGCAGTGACTTTTCCAGTTGTAGTCCTCTTCTTTTCATCACAATCCTCTTCAATTACATCTGTCCTGATCACTCAACAAATACTTTCATCCGTGCTGAGGAGTAGTGTATGTTGTTTTCCCATATGCAGTACAAATCTTCAATGAGGTGCCTCTTGAAATGCCAAACACTTTGGCTACCTTTCTTACGGAAGCACCAACCAGAAAGCACAAACATTATGCACTCACAACTACACAGAACACTGTTATCATGACTAACAACTGCAATGTATTGATGACATTGGACAGGTTCCATTAGTGGTCAAATGCAACAGTGCAACTTGTAGGCTTAATTACCATCTGCATACATGTTCAATCCAGCATTTCTCAAGGTGTTCTCATATTTTTGTACACCCCATTTAGATGAGTTCCCCTGCATCTTGTGGACCTATCTTTTGCCTACAAGAACTCACGAAGCTGACTTTCTCTCTGCTCAAACCTAGGTGATTTTGCTACCACCAGTATCACCATATACTCAGTACGATCATGTACCATTTGACTTAAAACATTATATTGTTTTTTAAAGTTTTTAGTGTGTACTATTCATACTGGAGTACTGCATTTTTCTTTCATCAATTTGTGACCACATCTCCATTCTAGTAATATGTGAAATAATATGTACCTCATGTTTACTCCTTTTCTGTCTTATGACAGATCTGATAACAGTATGCCGTAACACATTTTCCATTTGAAGAAATAAACTGCAATGCACACAGACAATTTTTGTATTAATGTTTGTATTAGTGCACCATTATACTTCCTGTATTCAATTAATAAGAAAATGGCCTATTAGGATCTTACACAATTGTTATTGGTGAGTCAGCCTAAACCTTACAGAACCTTTCCTTTCAATAGTTATGAGATAGTTAACTCTCGATCAAACACACAATAACTAAATAATATTAATGGAAGAAATTTTTAAATACATATTCCTTATTTACCAATCTTACAAAAATCAGAAAGAGCACGAGTATCTGGTTCAAAATAAAACCTTCAAATGTATGACAGCATGTGCAAATGTACTAGGGAGAGAGGTACGGCAAGCATGTGCTCTATTTCTAATGACCCTAATCTTGATTACATCAGGGTACACTACATTAAAATTGGGGTACTTAAGGTATGATAACACATAGTTTGGAGTGCTGGATTTCCTAATCTACATCAAATCTAAAACAAATATATGCCCTAGTAATAATGAAAGAGGAAGTTTGTTCCAATTTTTTATTGTAACATTCAGCAATGGTTTAGCCAAATGCATTGCTTTCATCCTAAGTGGGGACGTGCCTCATGAAAGTTTGTTCAATAGAACAAGTGATAAAAAATTTCCATTATCTAAATCATTAACCATGTTACTTTAAGAGGTAGATTTTCAAGTAATACTATTTTCAAGCAATAATAACTAATGATCATTTCCAGTGGACCAGATTCAATGAATTACATGTCTTGCAATGATTTTTATATTTGCTACTGGAGCAATATCCCACATCAATGCCTGCGTTATTAAAAACTTGGAAACTTAACAGCAAACCTGCTGCAAACATAAGTTATATAAAATGCACACAAATCTTTAACACATTTGCTAGAAAAATGCATTCAGAAGTAGTCACCTTATGAAGGCAGTGATTTTCCAATTTAATAACCCCTCCTAAACAGTATGTCACAATTAGAGAAGAAACAAGAGAACTGAATCTTCCACAAGTTGTTCTCTCCATTTTTAGAAAGTCAGTCAGTACAAACATCTAGTTACAACATTCACCTTACATCCCACTTACAAGGGAACATCCCCATCGCACCCCCCTCAGATTTAGTTATAAGTTGGCACAGTGGATAGGCCTTGAAAAACTGAACACAGATCGATCAAGAAAACAGGAAGAAGTTGTGTGGAACTATGAAAAAATAAGCAAAATATACAAACTGGGTCGTCCATGCGTAAGATAGGCAATATTAAGGGCAATGTGAGGCGAGAAGCTCCGTGGTCCCGTGGTTAGCGTGAACAGCTGCGGAACGAGAGGTCCTTGGTTCAAATCTTCCCTCGACCGAAAATTTTAACTTTTTATTTTCAGTTTATGTGAAAAACTCTTATGTTTTCATCACTTTTTTGGAGTGATTATTACATCCACAAGAAAACCTAAATCGGGCAAGGTAGAAGAAACTTTTCACCCATTCGCCAGGTGTACTAGTTAGGTGGGTCGACAACATATTCCTGTCATATGACGCACATGCTGTCACCAGTGTCGTATACAAAATATCAGACGTGTTTTCCTGTGGAGGAATCGGTTGACCTATGACCTTGCGATCAAATGTTTTCGGTTCCCATTGGAGAGGCACGTCTTTTCGTCAACTAATCACACGGTTTTGCGGTGCGGTCGCAAAACACAGACACTAAACTTATTGCAGTGAACAGAGACGTTAATGAACGAACGGACAGATCATAACTTTGCGAAAATAAAGAAAGCAAAATTTTCAGTGGAGGGCAGATTTGAACCAAGGACCTCTCGTTCCGCAGCTGTTCACGCTAACCATGGGACCACGGAGCTTCTCGCCCCGCACTGCCCTTAATATTGCCTATCTTACGCATGGACGACCCAGTTTGTATATTTTGCTTATTTTTTCATAGTTCCACACAACTTCTTCCTGTTTTCTCGATTGATCTGTGTTCAGTTTTTCAAGGCCTATCCATTGTGCCAACTTATAACTAAATCTGAGGGGGGTGCGATGGAGATGTTCCCTTGTTAGTAATTACTTTCAATAAACAATTTCACGTAAAATTTCAATGTCAACTGACAAAAAAATTAATCCTTACATTTTTCATTCTTTACGCAGCCCCTTTAGCCACTTTCCATCTTCTCCCCCCCCCCCCCCCTTAAAAAAAGGATGTTGAAATAATCCAGTTAGGTTACCATATCAATAAAATCGAAACAAATGTTGCACAGTCCTATTACGCTCTAAAAAGAACAATTTCAGAGCCTTGTCAAATAATTTACATTTAAATATCCTGAGAATTCTCTATGTGTGAGGCAAATTTCAGAATGGAATTCTCTCTGAGGAAGTCCTGAGATAAACCTCAGTCCATCCACAACCATAAAAAGGATCCACACTTCTAAACTGTATTACTATAGCTTTTCGGTTTTATTGTTTTAATTGTTAAATCCCATTAATTAGAAATGCAGAAACAGAGTAAAGAAAAGTCTTACCTTCAGGGAATTTCAGATGTTTTGAAACCTTATGCCATGTTCGATAATAAAAATGTCTTGCTTGGTCCTTGTTCTTAGCTAGTTCAGGATTTCCTCGTTTCCTTGCTTTCATAGCAAAGTAATTTTGGATAGCATCAAAATCCTTTCCATATTCATTGAGTGCTTCAAAAAATGTATTCTTATCTTCAGGTGACCACAGTTCAGATGGTTTCCGTTTTGGTTTCGGCTCTGTGATCTGTTTACCATCTTGCTTATCATCATCTTTACTTTGATCTGTGACATTTGTCGATATAGCTGCAAGTGAAGATGTATATTAGTCTGGGAGCCTTTTGTGCTTAATATTTACACAATGCAATTAAAAAATAAAAAATAAATAAAAAAGAGAGAGAGAGAGAGAGAGACTGAGACTTTGGAACATGAAAATATTTGATCTTTTTCATACATAATTTTTGCACTGTGCATGTGTAAAAGTCATTATTACTACACTCACCTGAAAAATAAATTGAATGGGGAATTATGTATTTGTCCTACATTTGTTTCATATAAAGTAACTATTCATTAGATCAATGGAACATCTGAAAAGCCATTTTAGTCATTTCTCCGGCCTCCAGAAAATAGGATGGGGGTGGGCAGCACAAGGATAATTTGAAATTTACTGGAATGAGAGTGAGGTCTCTACACAAGTTCAGGAGCACATTCTTAAATACATTGAAGAATAAAAAACTGAAAGTACATTTGCAAAGTTGTGTAAATTAAGCATTCTTGCAGAAGTACTTCAGAAAATTTTATTACTAATGCATGTAACATGTAACTGGAGGATGTACCATTCCCTTATGTAAGATCCACAATAATGAATGAACTGAAGATTCAACACTTATCAGATGCGTTTTGCTTCACTTATTTTTTAGTACCGTTAGAGACTGTAATACCAGACAAGAATTATATATGCAATAGACAAGTTATAACTTATCAACCAATGTGTCTCTCTCTCTCTCTCTCTCTCTCTCTCTCTCTCTCTCTCTCTCTCTTTTCTTTTTTTTTCCCCCTATAATCACTGTCACATCTGTGTTAAGCTAAATCTTTTCCCAAATTGGTGAGGTATTTCACAAGTCTTGTGTGTCTATTTCATTGTACATGTATGCAGAGCCTTACTGAGGTGGTCCTGCACCCTTGGCAGAGAGAGTGCCACGGATATAATTCACAAACTGGGATGGCAATCATTAAAACAAAGACATTTTTCATTGCAGTGTATTCTCCTCTTGAAATTTCAACCACAAACTTTCTCCTTTGAAGGTGAAAATATTTTGTTGGTGCCCATCTAAACAGGGAGAAATGATCATCATGATAAAATAAGAGAAATCAGAGCTCGCACGGTAAGATACAAGTGTTCATTTTTCCCATGCACTTTTCAAAAGTGAAACAGTAGAGAAATAGCCTTAAGGTGGTTCAATGAACCTTCTGCAGGCCCGTAATTGTGAATTTGAGGGTAATAATGTAGATGTAGAAACACTGAAGGCATCGGAGGATTACATAGACAAAAAGACAAGAGCTATTGGAAATCCTTGGATAACTAAGGAGATATTGATGAAAGTAATCAATTTTTGAAAACATAATGTAACTGGTTAGATAAAAAAATCTTCTCACAAGCAACAGGAGAGCATGCACATAGAAGGTATTATGTATGCAAGCTTTTGGAGCTACTGGCTCCTCTTTCTGACAGAAGAACTGAAAGGGGAGGATGAGGGGGGGCAACGCTGAGGGAGTTAGATTATGAAATGAGCCACACAGTAGTATACAGTTTTTTTTTTTATTTGGACAGTAAAAAAACTGATGATGGTCGAAGTACAGAAGAAATAAAATGCAGGTTGGCAATAGCATGAACAGCTTCTGTGGAAAAGTGGAATTTGTTAATATCTAATATAATCCTACGTGTTAGGAAATCTTTTCTGAAGAAAACTGTGTGGAGTGTAGTCTCGTATGCAACTGAAACATGGTCAAAAGGCAATTCTAACAAGAAGAAAATATAATATCAGAATAGAGTTCTGGTTGAGAATTATGAATTATTTAGGAATAAAAGAGATGACTCACCAAAAGGCAGATGCCCCCCCCCCCCAAAAACACACACACACACACACACACACACACACACACACACACACACACACACACACAGAGAGAGAGAGAGAGAGAGAGAGAGAGAGATAGTTGGGTAGGGTGTGGGGGTGGGGAGGGGGGGCAGTGATTTGCCTTATGTTTAAGCCAGGAATGTTACGGGAGTGAAGGATATGCTGTAGGGATAGCTCCCAGCTGTGCAGCTCAGAAAAGCTGGTGGTGGTGGAGAGGACCAAATGGCATGGGTTGTGAAGCAGACATTGAAATCTCGCATGTTGTGCTCTGCTGCACATTGTGCCTCTGGGTGGTCCACCATGTTTTTGGCAATGGTTTGACAGTGGCTATTCATTCGAGTTGACCAATGTAAAATTCTGTGCATTGGTTGCCGCAGAGCTGCTATATACCATGGCTGCTTTCACTGGTGGCCCGGCCTGTAATGGGGTAGGATAAGCTTGTGACAGGACCAGAGTAGAGGGTGCTGGATGAGTGGGTTGGGAGGTCTTGCATCTGGGTCTTCCACAGGGGTATGATCCCTGTGGCAGGGGACTGGGGTTGGGAGTGGAAAACGGATGGACTAGAATGTTGAGGAGGTCAGGTGGGTTGCAGAATACCAACCTGGGAGGAGTTGGAAATATCTCGGGTAGGATGTCACTCATGTCAGGGCCACATGATAGATAATCAAAGCCCTGACGAAGGACACGGACCAATCATTCGAATCTGGGGTGGTACTGTGTCACAAGGGGGGGAGGGGGCGGGGGTCGCTTCTTCATGGTTGGTTCTTGAGGTGGCTATGAGGATCAGGTGTGTGTGAGCATATGGCACAGGAGATCTGTATGTGAATTAAGGGCGGAGGGTAGTGCCTGTCTGCTAAGGCCTTTTTAAGGTCCTCAGCATACTGGGTGAGGAATTTCTCATGTCTGAAGATGCACCTACTGCGGGTGGCTGCCAGGCTGCATGGGAGGGACTTTTTGGTGTGGAAGGGATGGCAGCTCTCAAAGTAGAGGTACTGTTGGTGATTGGTGGGTTTGATGTGGACCGAGATGTGGCTGGAGTGATTTGAGAGGAGGAAGTCGACATCAAAGAAGTTGCACAATGGGTGGATGAGAACCAGTTGAAGTGGATGGGAGAGGTTTTGAGGAATGAGGATAAGGTCTCCTGGTCTTGGGTCCAGATTATGAAGATGTCATCAATAAACCTGAACCGGACCAGGGGTTTGGGGTTTTGGGAAGCTAGGAATGTTTTCTCTAGGTGGCCCATGAAGAGGTTGGCACAGGAGGGCACCATGTGGGTGCCCATGGCTGTGCCACTTTTTTTTTTTTTTTTTTTTTTTTAATAGCTTCCCTTCAGAGAGAGAGAGAGAGAGAGAGAGAGAGAGAGAGAGAGAGAGAGAGAGAGTGTGTGTGTGTGTGTGTGTGTGTGTGTGTGTGTTTCCCCTACAAGCTTGAAAAAGGAAGTGCATTCCGAAAGCTAGCAAGGCTCAGTATCTTCCGATTGTGTACCTACTGACGCAACGCTTCTGCCTTTCTGTGAGTTGTCTCATTTAATCTTAAATAATCAGAATAGAATTATGTTTTTATTATAATTTTTGTTTCCATTCCATGGCTTTGGGCAAAGCAAACTCATTGGTTATGTCACTGAAGTCAAATTAAGCAGTTGTGTTGTATTCTATTGGCACGTCAGCTGAATTTGACACTCCACTTCACCTACACTCAACTAAATGGCTCTTTTACCACCTGTAACTTGCTGAAACTGTGCTGACAAAATGATGCAGTCACCGGAATTGTTGCAAATATCCTCGTAGCTATTTTGAGGTTTGGACAAGCATTTCATAACCTATACTTTTAAAAAAAAGCTTCAAAATACCTAAATGGAAAGCTGTGTCAATGCTCTTTAATTAGCTGTTTCTACTGGAATTTGAAAGCCACTATCTCATTAACTAGCTCAGCTGTGCTGATGTTTCTGCTATATTTGCACCAAAATCTGCTGCATATTTTGCAAAACAAAATATCGAGTTCTCATTTAAGATGTTGCTAACAGGAAATTAAACTGAGATTCAATGGGATGTTATATGTAAGATCTATGTCCCACTTCACTTATTATTCTATTAAATGACTGAAGCACTCCACCTTCAACAGTTTCACTCCAGTTCTCAGTTGGCAGAAACTGGCAAAAATCTGAAACCTCTAATTCACTGCTGAGTTAGCTGTGTAGTCAGCAGCTGTATGAACCAAGTGCACAGTTGACACATAACCCATGACACACCTGTTCAGTAATAGTACTTTCTTTATGATGCTACTTGGACGAATTGCCACTGTGACAACAGCACGCTTTTACAGTCTTGGGTTGAGGGAAACTAGCTTCTCGCAAGCAGGGTGGACCAATTCACATACCGCTCCTTGTTAATTCTTAGTCTGTTTTTGTGAGCATTGGTGGGGGGTTTCTTTTACTTTGTTTTAAAATATTTAGAAATTTTTAATTTGATGTCTGGTGTCCACTGGCACTCTGTTACAAGCTTTTGCACCAGAATATAAAACTTCATTTGGAACTCTTGAAAGGGATACACAGTCTACATAGAAATTATTTCTACTTCTTGTATTATGGAAGTTGTGAATTGCTGAATTCATCCTAAATTCACTGCTGTCATTAACCACAAATACCGTCAGGTAGTATATGCATTGGCAGGTAAGTGTAAGGACCTCAGGTCTGTAGTATAGCACTTTTTTCATTGTTGCTGCAATCCCCTAGAAGATCACACCATAGGACAGAACTGACAAAGTATGCTAACAACCTCACCGCTAAATCAACACAGTGCTTGAGGTTTCTGAGTGCTAAGCATACAAAATTGAGCTTTTTCATTAGCTTACCTGCATGCTGGTACCATCTCAGTTTAGTATCTATCTGGGTGCCTAGGAAGTTCACACACTGCTGATCTCATCCAGCACTTACCCATCTATATTACTACACAGCAAACACAGTAAATAGTTCATGGTGCATGGTCCCTCTTGCAGATAGCTTATCTACTGGCCTCCATGGGAAACAAAAATTTGATTTTCAATATTTTACACAGTGTGTTCCATATAAATCCAAACTACTTTAATGAGTCATAACACTTGAACCAATAATGGGACAGATTTGCTATTTTAGGAAATCAGAACTACTGATAGCCTTGGGAGAGCCAGTCGTGACAAAACTCTATCATATGGTGAGCAAGATGTATGAGACAGGCAAAATACCCTCAGATTTCAAAAAGAATGTAATAATTCCAATCCCAAAGCAAGCAGGTGTTGACGGGTGTGAAAATTACTGAACTATCAGTTTAATAAGTCATAGCTGCAAAATACTAACACAAATTCTTTACAGAAAAATGGAAAAACTGGTAGACACCGACCTTGGGAACGATCAGTTTGTTGCAACACATGAGGCAATACTGACCCAACGACTTATCTTAGAAGATAGGTTACGGAAAGGCAAATGTAAGTTCCTGGTATTTGTAGACTAGGAGAAAGCTTTTGACAATGTTGACTAAAATACTCTCTTTCAAATTCTTAAGGTGGCTGTCCAATACAGGAGCAAAAAGCTATTTACAATTTGTACAGAAAGCAAATGGCAGTTATAAGAGTTGAGGGACATGAAAGGGAAGCAGTGGTTGGGAAGGGAGTGAGATAGGGTTGTAGCCTATCCCCAATGTTATTCAATCTATATATTGGGCAAGCAGTAATGGAAACAAAAGAAAAATTTGGAGTAAGAATTAAAATCCATGGAGAAGCAATAAAAACTTTGAGGTTTGCTGATGACACCATAATTCTGTGAGAGACAGCAAAGGACCTGGAAGAGCAGTTGAATGGAAGGAGGATATAAGATGAACATCAACAAAAGCAAACGACGAAAATGGAATGTAGTTGAATTAAATCGTGTGATGCTGAGGAAATCGGACACTTATGGTAAAGTAGTAAATGAGTTTTGCTATTTGGGGAGCAAAATAACTGATGATGGTCGAAGTAGAGGGGATATAAAATGTAGAATAGCAATGGCAAGGAAAGCGTTTTTGAAAAAGAAGAGTCTGTTAACATCAAGTATAGATTTAAGTGTCAGGAAGTCTTTCCTGAAAGTATTTGTATGAAGTGTAGCCATGTATGGAAGTGAAACATGGACAATTAACAGTTCAGAGAAGAAGAGAATATAAGCTTTTGAAATGTGGTGCTACAGAAGAATGCTGAAGATTGGATGGGTAGATCATGTAACTAATGAGCAGGTACTGAATGCAATCGGGGAGAAGAGGAATTTGTGGCACAACTTGACTAGAAAAAGGGATCGGATGGTAGCACATGTTCTGAGGCATCAAGGGATCACCAATTTAGTACTGGAGGGCAGCGTGTAGAGTAAAAATCGTAGAGGGAGGCCAAGAAATGAATACACCAAGCAGATTCAGAAGGATGTTGGTTGCAGTAGGTACTTGGAGGTGAAGAACCTTGCACACGATAGAGTAATATGGAGAGTTGCATCAAACCAGTCTTTGGACTGAAGACAACAACAACAACAACAACAACAACAGCAGCAGCAGCAGCAGCAACAGCAACAGCAGCAGCAGCAGCAGCAGCAGCAGCAAAACTGGGAGATTACTTACTTACTTACTTACTTACTGTACATATAAAGTCCTTACAGCAAATGTTGGACACATCCTCCATCAGCATTGATGCACAGCTGTATTTGTTTCACCATGTTTGGCAACATCCTGTGAAGTGTATCCTTGCCACTTTGTTTATTTTATGTGTAATGGCTCATAAGGATACCCCAGGTGATCCATATAAGCCTGAACTATTTCAATGGCTCACAATTTCCCTCCGAAAACTCGCAGAACGAGAAAGTTGTTTTAATGTCCTCAGTAGCTTTGGGAGAATCAGAAGTGCTGCCTGTTCTTGGCAAGTTGGTTGTTGTTTCTGCACTTGCTGGGCTTGTGTTGTCCGTTCTTGGCCTCGTTGGTCACAGTTTGTGAATCTGTGAGAGTGTAGTTTGGGCCACATGACAATAACGAGCAAATTAGCGATACATTCAGTCTTTAGCTGGCAGAAACATGCAGTACAGACTTTGGGAGTGGGATTTTATTGTGGAAACATACTTGAAGACAGACTCGATGGTTAAAACACAATTGGCATTCCGGAGATAATTCAATGTGCATGACGTTCTAATAAAGGCAACAATTTTATTGATTGTAAGGAAGCCAGAGACAACTAGTGTAGCAAACAATGACAGTGGTAAATACAGACCATCACTGAGTGCAGAGGTTATTAATGTTCAAAGACAATTTGAGTACTCTCCAAGGAAATTGTTGTGCCAATTGAGCCAGGAGTTATGCATTTCATATGACACCTGTCAGATAGCTGCAAAGTAATCACCTTTGCGACCATACAAAATGCACATGATGCAAGCACTGCAAGAAACAAATCATGAGAACAGAATGTGTTACTGTTGATGTTATCGAGGGTTTCTTTTCAGTGTCCAGACACACTCTACATATCTTTGTTTACAGATAAGTCATGGCTCCATCCATCAAGTTACATCAAGACACAAAACAGCAGGTGTAAATCCTCATACAAAACACCACTGCATGATGAACAGCTTGGAGAGTAGTGCATGGTCTCAGCTTCCACAATTGCTGGTCCCATTTTCTTTGATATGACCATAGATACTACAGTTTATACTGGCATCTTCAGTTTGCGGAGCACCTGGATGACGCTGAACTTACAGAAGATTATTTCCAAAAAGGTGGAGCAACAAGTCATATGTCTAACACTTCTGTGCAAATTGTAACCAGTTCCTTTGGGGACAGAAAATTCCAAGAAATGTGTGTCCCCCAACCTCCCGACCAATTGACCTAAGCCCTCACTCCCTCCAGTTTTTTCCTTGTGGTGGTATCTTAAAAGCCAAGTGTACAAAAATGGACCACAGACAACTGTAGAACTCTGAGGCCATTACACACAAAATAAGCAACATTCGCAAAGATACACTTCAAAGGACGTCATGGTATGTGGTGAGATGAATAAAATCGTACATCGATTGTGGTGGAGGGTACTTCCAACATTTGCTGTGATGACTGTTTGTATGAATGTACATATACAGGGTGTCCCATTTATCTTGACCACCCTAAATAACTGTTTGTCCAGGTGCATATTACAAGATGTTTCAAACAAACGTTCTTTAGCCATCAGAGGGACATCAATCAGCATGATTGCCTTTGTTGTAGCTTTGTTTTTTACAAAGATATGAACAGCAGCATGACTTTTTTAAATGGCACCCTGTATTTTTTTATTTGATACTTCATTTCCTCTCCTAAAGACCTATTCAAAAATGTATCACAGAGTACCATTCACCAAAACATAACACAACACTGACACTTGATGCTCCCAGCACTTAGTGCAGGTACTTGGGATAATGGAACACATCCACGTGCTGCTGTTGACAGAGGACAAATGTAAAACATAAGTAGAATGCACACACGTCATTCGATCAACAACCATCAGTTGAAGGGTTGTGTGAGTAGAATGTACACCAATGTAGAGAAAGTAGAAATGCTACTCATCTATGGGGAATGTAAGTTAGCAGAACAGTAATTGCAATACTGTCTTCTTATGTACGGGTACATTTAGTACAGCAGTTTAGTCCTTTTAAATACTGTTGTGTAGAGGCGGCATACAGTAAAGGCGGTCCTTCCTACAAACTGCATCGACATAATGTTTCTTTTATTGTTGTTGTTGTTGTTGTTGTTGACGGTAGGCAAAATGCTAAGCAGGCAGTGGAACTGTACAGACAGCGATATCCGACAAGAACCCACGTTCCCGATGGATGTTTTCTCGTCTTGTTGCGACCCTTCAGGAAACAGGAAGTTTCAACCCAAGACAACGCAAACGTCGTAGCACTTGCACAGACAAAGCTGCCAAATTTACTGTTCTCGCTTCTGTTGCTATGAATCCACATGTGAGCATTCAACAGTTTGAACACGAGATTGGCATTCCTAAAACCAGTATACATCATATTCTTACACGTTACCGGTTCCTCCTTACCATGTACACCTACATCAAGAATTGCATAGGAATGGTTTCCAGAATCATGTACAGTTCTGTCAGTGCGCACAGCAGCAAATCCTCGCCAACCGGAACTACTTCTCCGAGGTTCTATTTACCGATTAATGTTCCTTCTCAAACAAAGGAGAGGTAAATACAAGGCACATGCATTATTGGTCCAGCGACAATCCACAATGGCTTGACATCAGCGTCAATGGAGAGTTAACGTTTGGTGTGGGATGCTTGGTACTACAACTGTTGGTCCTTATTTCATTAATGGTAGTCTAAACGGCACAGCGTATGCCAACTTCCTCAGATGAATTCTTCCTCCTTCTCTGGATAAAGTGCCACTAAGAACCAGAATGCTTATGTGGTATCAACATGATGGATGTCCAGTACATAACACCTTGCGTGCACGTCGTGTTCTGAACCGAAGGTATCCTGCCAGATGGATTGGTCAAGGAGGAACAGTTATTTGGCCTGTTAGGTCTCTTGGTTTGAATCCTCTGGACTTTTTTCTTTGGGGATGCAATACAGACGTTGTCTATCGCGATATTCCAACAACTCCAGAGGACATGCAGGAATGTATCGTGCTTGCTCGTAATTCTCTTCAGCAACACTGGAAGCAGTTAATAATTCTTTCATTCAATGAGTGTACCAGTGTATCGGTGTCCAGGGTCACCACTTTAAGCACCTTTGAATGTTCTACTCCTGGGCAACGGTACAAGAGAGTCAAAGTCAATTCTGTGTTATGTTTTTACTTGGTTTTCATTTGTTTCCTGACAACTCCAGCAAGTGGACGAGTTTGTGATCTCGGGCTCAAAGTCAGTGTTGTGTTATGTAATTAATAACAATGTGATACATTTTTGAATAGGTCATTAGAAGAGGAAATGAATTACCGAATAAAAAATACAGGGTGCCATTTAAAAAAGTCATACCGCTGTTCACGTCTTTGTAAAAACACAGCTACAACGAAGGCAATCGTGCTGATTGGTGTCTTCCTGACGGCTAAAAAACATCTGCCTGAAACCTTTTGTAATTTGCATCTGGACAACCAGTTATTTAGGGTGGTCAAGATAAGTGGGACACCCTGTATAATCTTCCAATCGTTTTTGCTGTTTGTGCAGTAAAACTGCTGCATAAGGCATGATGTTTTTAATTTATGATGGCATATCAAATACAAACCGGAATTGTTTTACATACCTTTTTGTACACAGAGAGCAGTGTGATCTCTGTTCACTGTTGCTTTCATTTACAATGAATGTTGCGCATAGCTAGAATCTTGTTATACTGATTCTTTAGTCATAATCACAATGTCCAAGCATGAGGTATCATCAGATGTTGCACCATGCATTATAATCAAGTTTCTCGCAACAGTGGGCATAAAACTGTCTGAAATTTTGAAGTGACTTATGGTATAGTTCAGGGACAACATCCTGAGAAAGACTGAAGTGTATCCATTGCCCAAAGAGTTTTACTAGGCACAGAAACAGCCGAGAATGCAGCTAATTGATGTTGTCCTAGGACCAGCATGACTAAGGAGAACATTCTCATTGTTAGCCAGCTTATTGAAGATGATCACCAAATAACAATTTCTGAAATTGCTATTGACGTTGGCGTAAACTGCGGTAGTGCTCAAGTGATCATTATGGACACCCTTGGATTTTGGGAAGTCCGCATGATGGATGCCTTGTCTTCTCACCATACAACACAAATTGCATTGTCTTGATGTGTGCCAAAAAAATTTGGCTACTAACACGCTTAAAAAACTGAAGAGGAATATTTTTTTGCACCAGACTGTCACCTCTGATGAAACAAGGGTGCGCCATAACAACCCGAAATTGAAAGAAAGCAGCCTGGTATGGTGCAAAAAGGGCAAATCTGCATTTATCAAAGCCAAAACCATCTCACCATGAGAAAGGTTCTTGTAACAGTCTCTTTTGATTTTAAAGGATTTGTTCCCACTGATTTCCACACTAAGAACACTGCATACCATTGCCAACTTTTGGATCACAATAGACCTGCATATCATCAGAAAATGCACACAATTACAACCCAGGATGTGATCCTGCTTCATCAAAACAATCAACACAACACCAGCTGCCCACACTCAACAAAAAAGTCAAGAATTGTTCTGGGCCACACTACAACATCTTTCCTCCAATTCCAGATTTATCATCCAGTGATTTTAATTTGTTTGGATCACTAAAGGAAGCAGTCGGAGGACACAGATTTGATGACAATGGCTCTGTTGAAGTTGTCATGTGCAACTGGCTCCTATCACAGTCACATCCCTTTTTCAGAAACTGGATTAAGTAACAGCCTGTCTGCTGAGAAAAAAGTATGTCCCTTTCAGGAGACTATATACACATAATGACAAAAAAATGCAATACCAAAAAATAATTAATGTATAATAATGAAATTTTGGGAATACATTTGTCTACATGACATATTTAAGTGATTAACAACAATGAAGAATACATGTTAATGTAAGCCTTTGGTAATGTGAAATGCTAGTACATTAATAACCGGTGTAAATGCCAGAATGTTGAATGCAGCATGCAAATGTGCATGCATTGTTTTTTACAGGTGCCAGATGATGTCAGTTTGTGGGATGGAGTTCCATGCCTGTTTCACTTGGTCGGTCAATAAAGGGATGGTTAATGCTTTTAGTGGATAATGTTGCAGTCATTATCCAATGATGTCCCACATGTGCCCAATTGGAGACAGTATCTGGTGATCAAGCAGGCCAAGGCAACATGTCAACACTGTGGAGCACGTTGGGTTACATGAGTGATATGTGGGCAAGCATTCACCTGTTGGAAAGCTGTTCATGAATGGCAACACAACAGATCGAATCACCACCCTGACACCTAAATTTGCAGTCAGGGTGCATGGGATAACCACAGGAGTGCTCCTGTCATCATAGGAAATCGCATAACTCCAGGTGCAGGCCAAGTGTGTCTAGCACGCAGACAGGTTTGTTACAGGCTCTCAACTAGCCTCCTACTAACCAACATACAGCCACCACTGGCACCAAGGCACAACTACCTTTCATCGCGAAATGAAACAGCCCTCCACCTTGCCCTCCAACCAGCTCTAGCTTGACAACACTGAAGTTACAAATGCCAGTGGTTGGAGGTCAATGGAATGTGCACTACTGGGTGTCTGGTTTGGAGCTGTCCCTGAAGTTACCAATATGTAACTGTTCATTGTGCACTGTGGTGCAAACTCCTGCTCAAATTGCTGCTGGAGATGCAGTACGATGTACCAGAGCCATCTGCTGAACACAATGGTCTTCCCTCCCAGAAGTGCCACATGGCCACCTGTAGCCCGATCTTCATACGACTGTACATTCTCATGAACACCACTGCTAGCAATAATGTCCAGTGGCTACATTCCTGCCAAGTCTTTCTGAAATATCGCAAGAAACACTAGCTTCGCGTAGCCCTATTACATGACCTCATTCAAACATAGTGAGGTTTGACAATGGCGTCTTTATCGCCTTAAAGGTATTCGTGACTAACATAAACTTACCACATCCAATCTCAAAGGTAACTAATGCTGTAACAAGCACTTATGACTGATGCGTGCCACTGATTTCTTTAGCTATCAATTCACATCCATGATAGTCGCAATGATGGCTGCATGACTAGGGGGCGCATGAGGTTGCAAGGGTGCGGTTATAAGGAGGACAGTGGTGCGCCTTTGTGAGAGGAAGAAACACAGTGAGCAGCAGATGAGATAGCACATGGCATGTGATACGGTGCAGCAGAGTTGGGTTGTGGAAATGTGGAGAGCGCAAGTGAACGAACATCGAGAGCAGGGTGGTTTGCTGTGGTGCTGTATAGTGAGGATGGAATAAGCCATCAAGACTGAAGGTTTGAGAGTGCAAAGCAGGAACTACTACTCCTAGATCCATGGTAACATCCTCATCAACTTATCGTTCCTGGATAATTTATCACATATTTGTCATAAACCTCAACATTGTTACGTGCTGAAAGGCATTGACTGTACAGAATCTGATGCAGGTTTAGCTAGAAATATGGCAGTCTTGGGGTATGATCCTGAGCTGAATCTTAGCGGCCACATGAAATCACTGTGACTAAAATTAACAGGCGGTGTACATCTGAGCTAGTGTTGTATTGTTCTGAGTATATTTTTCAAGTTAAACATTTGGGACCAACATAGGATGATGATGAGGTCCCATACTCCGGGGAGCGCAGAGGACAATGTGGGAAACCCGCACCGCTGTCTAAGTCTTAGCGGAGGTGGTTTGCCATTGCCTTCCTCCAAACCAACATAGGACAGAGAACTATTTTAACAAAGGAAGTTTTGCATATGAGCTATTGGCTGATATGCGAGTGGCTACAGCCCCCTAGCTGAGATATTCTCTGTTGTTATTCATATGGCAATCTTTAACATGTTCTGGCAGTACTGCCATATGCATTTTTTTAGAGTAAAATAGTTACATCTAACCTCCAATCACTCCTTTATGTTCAAATTGTTACCATTGTATACTTTTAAAACCTCCCACCTGTTATGCTGCAGGATTTGACGGCTTCTTCATTGATAAGTCATAACCTTATTTATGATTAAGTATCAAGCAGCTAATGTCCACATCATTTCATGGGAACAGTTGAACTAACGTGTACTGGCGTGTGTCACCATTGCTGAAGCCACTGGTTAATGCAAGTATTGTTTTCACATGCTGTGTCTATCAAGGCCTATGTTTGAGGATGTCCTGTTAGACAATTAGCTCCAATAGTGTTTTGAACTGAAACTCCCAAGCACCTGATATTCCTCAGGAAAATTGTTAATCCGCTAAATTTATTGGCGGCTATAGCCATGAAGTTGTTTAAAAAAAATTTAGGTGATGTGTGTGGCCAAGGACCAGATTTAAAAATGTTTGGTGTATTTTTGAAGTTAAAATGGCCAGTGCCAATTCACACTGGTAAATTCATTGGAGAATATAAAGATAGCTAAGCACAGAGTTAAACCTAAAATGTAATATGTTTGTGTAAGCTATTAAAATGGTTAGCACCATGGGCATTTCAGTATTAAACTGCTCGTTTAGTTTGAAAATTTAAACGGCTAGTGCCAATTCAAACTGATAAATTCATTTGAGAATTTAGAGAATGCTAAGCTCCAAGTTAAACTTACAATTTAATCTGTTTGTGTAAGCTGTTAAAACAGTTAGCACTGTGGGCATTCCATTATTTAACTGCTTGTTTAGTTTGAAAATTTAAATGGCTTGTGCCGATTCAGACTGTGCCTTCAATTTTGGCTAATTGCCATGAAACACTGTGTTTTGTCTATCTGCACAATCTTTTAGATCATTGGTAAATTTATCTTATTTTATGGTGCATGTAGTTTGCAATTTAAGCGGCTACTTCCGGTGCAAGTAGGGAAGTCGAGTTAAGGGTTTTAAGGCAGCTGCACCTTGAACAAATTTTAGTATTTTGATTGTTGTGTAATCATACACAGACAGTTAGAGCCACTGCTGATTTGAATGATTCTATGGCTTATTTAGTTATTCCCACAGAGCAGCTAGTGCCAACTGGAACCGACAATCATAAATGATCCTTTTAGATGAGACTGCTGATGACTGTGGAGAATATTAAATCCTATTGTCTTGCAATAAAACAGTAACTCAAGGCCAGCTGAATTTGGATCACTTGTTAGCTTGTGTTATTTTTTTTTAAAGGTGGCTTGGGCCATTTGAAACTTAAGAACCCTGAATAGTAGTGTCTTTCTGAGTTAAATTGAAAACTGGAATATATAGTTATGTAATGTGGCTAACGCCCCAGTTGTATGTTGTTTTTATTAATAACTGTATGCACTGTTTAAGTACCGAAATATGATTTTATCAATACAGTAAATTTCATTTTTTGTGCCTAGTACCTTCTACTCCAGGACCCTTGTGCCCTAGCTACCCCTGCTCCAAAGAGTATCCCCATTCCTTGCTTCTGTGGTAGGACGAAGAGGTTGGGCAGGAAGGGAGGGGAGATTTCAACAACCACTACAGTATTTATTTAAAGCAAAGCTGATCTGCATCATCTTTCACATGTAGAAACACATCTACCAACTCTTGTTTACGTCACAATATTCCTTCTTTGTGCTACGATTTTTTCCCCATCAGCGTCGAAAAGAAAATGTGTGTGTATAAATTGTTCTGAAGCTTAAATACACTTATAAAAAAGGATTCCAGTTTAATTGGTTCATCCTCATACTATTTCTTCATTAACAACTCTATTTATATTACATTTTGCAGTTAGTGCCTATATATACCACTAAATGAACCTGGAAAATTATATAACTGTCAACAAATAGTTCAGGAGATCTGATGTCAAAAACATTTGAGACGCATGAAAAACTGGCTTTAGATTACAGATGAGTGCAAATTACCTACACTATACTCATTCAATGTTTGATAATGAGAGCACTTACTGGTTTCCAACAAAATTTTAAACATAATTTCAAACCTTTTCTAAATTTTTTCTCATTTGCACACTTAAAGTCAAAAATTTAACATATTAATTCATTTGTAAAGTAATCAGAAGTCTGAAGCTGTTTTATGCATGGGGGTTTGATTCTCTGAAGGAGTGGGGGTTTGATTGTTCATCTATTTTTGGTACCTGTAAAATCAAACAATGGAAAATCCAGGATGGAATAATGACAATATTACGGAAAGGTTAGACTGCACACACACACACACACACACACACACGCACACACACACTTATGCAAGCACAATTCTCACTTCTCACACACACATGGCCACCGTCAGCAGCCAGACACAGGGGCCGTGTGTGTGTGTGTGTGTGTGTGTGTGTGTGTGTGTGTGTGTGTGTGTGTGTGTGTGTGTTTTCTGACTTAGAAGATGCCTTTTGGCAGAAAGCTCACTTGTTTACCAGTCTTTTGTTGTGTCTGTCTGCTACTCAGCATCTCCACTATTTGGTATCTGGAAGTCATTTTTATTTATTTGGAATCCACATAATGTGAGTCGAAGCTGTTGGCTGTGAAGCAGCCATAAGCCCATTCCATTATTCTCCTGGCCGTGTCTGGTATACATACATTTGAACGGAGCTACTGTTGTGTATCCTATGAATTTTGGTAACAATATCAGTGTAGATACTTACACGATTAGTGCAATATTTTTTTTTCTTGTTCTAAGGAAGTGTTTTAAAGTTTATGATTGTATCATAGACATAGTTCTTACAAAGCTGACTGGTGTGGTGTAACATCTTGTTTCACACGTATTATAAGGGTATCCTGAAAAGTAATGCACACATGTTTCTAGAATGTGAACAAAATGACCTAGAGAAACTGCCATGAGGCATGTGGAAGCTGACTTCCCCATCCATTTGCATGAGCTGTTTGAATATGTTGTGTTCATCTGGTGTATTTTGAATGGCAGAAGTATGGAGATGTGTTTTAGTGCTATGTCACTGTGAGTTTAGCAATGTGCTCTTATTGAATTTATAACTGCTGATATAGTTACAACTGCTGAGATTCATAGGTGTTTAAATGTTGTTTATGGTGATGATGATGATGTTGATATGTCTACTGTAAACTGATGGATAATAAAATTTTGTGGTTGCAAGCCTGGAAAAGCCATGATTGTTGATGAAATACACAGGGTCTGATCACTGGCACAGATTATAAACATTGCAAATTCACCTACAATTTGATTCAAGATGACTGGCAAATCATTCAAAAGCATATCACAAACCACACTGGAACATCCAAAGGAATGTGTTGGCTTCATTATTAAACAATAATCTCGCAACATGAAAACGCTTGTCCACACACCTCATGCACAACGGAAGACACTATGTGAAAGACACCTAAAGTTTGAAGCGATTCCTTACCCTCCTTACTCCCCTGATCCCATGGCCTGTGATTTTTATTTCTTTCCTCTACTCAAGAGAGACCGCAGGGGTAATCATTACACCTCAGACATGATGTGAAGGCAGCTATCCAGTCTTGAATTTGAGAAAAGTTAGAAGAATTTTTCAGTGACAGAATGAAAAAAATTGTTACACGTTGGGAGAAATCTGTTAGTCGTAACAGTAACTAGGTTAAAAAGTAAGTATGTAATTTTGAAACCTAATAATTGTACTTTAATGTAGTTTTACCCAATCTTCCTAACTGTTTCTGTTTGTATTCTACAAATGTGTGCATTACTTTTCAGCCTACCCACGTATAACAGCGTGTAGTGTTCCAGTTAATTTCCCCCTTCAACAATAATTAATGTTGTCTATTACTGTCATAAATTTCCACCATTTTAGAGTTTGTTATGTAAGTGAAACATTAATAAAACAAAAGTTCGAGACAAAATTCTGAGTAGCTTCACGCAATTAGTAAATTTTATCTCAGGTTTATCTTATTACAACACCAACTTGAGAGCTGTGGTTTAAGTTTTGCAAATGAACTTTTAATCCTTGTAAAGCAAAGAATCCCAAAATTAAAAGCGAATCACTGATGTTTATTTGAAGTTATTTGCTTGATGTTTGCATCAACCTTGTACCAGATACACTGCATCCCTGCTGTGAGTGCAGTTCTTGAACAAGCAACACGTCAGTCACTGTTTGTAACAAGCTAGAAACATCCCCAATTGTTGTCAAGTGTTGGATACTGCTGCGAATGGTGTGCTGGGCAAACAGCTGAGTGTCATGAACCAAAGACACCAAACGTAACACAACTACTATCCTCCTCTCTAAATACAGCCTCCTCCACAGAAAATACAGAACCTATCACTACTTGTCAGCTCAACTGTTATTGAGATGTAGCGGTACGTTTAGGGGCATTGTACAGAGGAAGCAAGGGCTAAAGAGAGTCAGAGTGATCCATTCATCTCCGTAGGGGGCTGTCTTCCACCGAAACAGAGCCAGAACAACAAACTTCGTACCTTGAGAAGCCTGCTGTGTCACATGTCAGAAGGATCCAAGCACAGAACAGCAGAGGTTGTCAACTGTCAGTAGTTCAAATGTAAGTGAACAATGGTGCCCCTTAAGGAATTAGAAACCAGGACTGAGAAGAATCCCCTTGGTACACTGTGTATGCCTGTAAGCCTTATTCAATCTGTTGAAAAGACTGAGGAAACAGGATGTAATCAACCGCAGATTGCAGTACACATTGATAAAAATGATGCCCGTCATCTGGGCTTCAAGGTCATGCTTGGATAATTCCTGCAACTGGAAAAGAATGTTGAGAAGACCACCCTTGCTCACAATCTGAAGTAGTGTTCCATATCTTGATTGAGTCAAGTGAAAGACTCCAATGTCATACTTCAAAGACTCGGCGACAAGATAGGTTGAGAGTCACTTTAAATTTTTTCAACATTTCTCTGTCTACTATGTATCAATTTCATTGTAAACCTCTCTTGATCACTGAACAAATTGCTTCATACAAATTTGTTTTATGTTGCTCAAAAAGTTTTATGCTGAATTAGCAATTCCGTTCAAAAATATTAAACATGGCTGTAAATATGGAAACTGAATGGCAGCAAAATTTGGAGAGGTTGAAGGAACAAACTAGTTGGCTGATTCTTTCAACCTTTCCAAATTCCTTTTAATCAAACAACCTTATGTGAACAACTAATATGCAAATGGCATAAATTTTTCTTTCGAACTTTCAATGTGAAATTAAGTAGGATCAATGATGATGGTATTCAAGTGATAGTCATATAGTTATGATTATCACCTTGAAAAAATAAAATCACTTAATTACTTTTTGTTTGTTTATTTGTGTGCAATGGTTATAGTGATCACACAAACTGGAATTTCCATGCCATAGTACTGTATCATGATACTAGATGAGAGAGAACAAAATGGCACAGCCTACTGGCTGAAGTGCAGATGGGGTGCACCATTTTGTTTTGGATCCTCTAGTGCAGAGTTATGATACAGTGGTATCGGGACTTAACTGTGTACGGATTACAGGCATGTACCTTTAAAAAATTAATTACATAACTTTATTTTTTTGAGATCATAATTAAAACTTTAGCCCCACTCGTGACTCACTATCAAACAAGCCATTTGATGTCACTGTTTTAAGAGACTTTTGACTTTCAGTTTTTTAATGTTAGTTGTTATCAGTCACATAGATCTTACTTTGTTCACTCACCCTGCAGCACTACAAACACACAATAATTTCATAATTATATTGACTCAAACATCCCATAGCGTCAGTAATCTTGGGACAAATAAGGAAGGTATAGCAATTTAGAGTCTCTGTTGGCTGCATTCTTATGTGTGCCTAGTTAGATATAGTGTTTTCATATGTTGGCATTGTTTGGATACGAAACTCTTTATTTTACATTTGTTATACTGCAAAAGCAAGTAATACTGCTCTCAATCAGAAGGTTGGTTTGAATACTACAGTACTTAACTAGACAGAGTCCTTGCCTTCTTCTGATCCTTTAATTTACTTATCTAGCCAGTTATAGACCAAAACTTAACTTCAGCCTGACGTTAACTTCAGCTTATCATAAAGTTAACTTCAACCTACCCTAAAGCTAATTTGGACATCAAAGCCAAACGGCAAACCTGACATTTCTCTCATTAGTAGAGGTGAAAGAATTGATAAGCTGTTGCTAGAGGTGAAAGAATTGATAAGCTGTTGCTAGAGGTGAAAGAATTGATAAGCTGTTGAGCATTTTTTAATGTAAACATGAAAACTTTCTGGAATAACATTTTTAAGGTACATTGATATCATCTGATTCAACTGCTTCAAAGGCCAAAACAAGTTCAAGTGGTGTTGACACTGCCTTGGCTTCACTCATTCCAAATTTCTCCAGAACTTTTTTTGCATAGGATTTCTGGGAGACCCAAATTTTCCCTTTTTCACAATCTCATGTAATTTCATGCCTAGGCATTGGTTTATTTGTCCTAAATGTTTTTTCTCACATAAGCTCTTCAAAGAACTTTTTAATTGATCCAAAACACTTCTGTCATTTGAGAATAATAGTATATCATCAAAATATAAAGCTATCAGACTGGTTTGGTGCCATCTCTGTGAAAATAGACACATGGATCAGTGTCTGATCTGTTCAACTTCAGATTTCTTAACACTTCAACAATTTTTTGATTTCAATTCCAGGGGTTGCAAGATCGTATGGTGAATGACATAAATTTCTTCACTTAAGTCTGCACAGAGATAAGCAGTAGTGATCTCTACATGGTCAATCTCCAGGTTCTCTCGAGCTTCCACATGCAAGATGGTGCGAAGGTTTCCTTATAATCAAAACCTTGAGCTCGAGCGCATTCTTTCACCACTAGACGTGTCTTAAACATTTCTTGTATACTGCTAGTCCCAGGCTTTTAATACCCGCTTACTCTTGAGTAGTTAGTATCCCATGAGTAGCCCTACTTCTTTAATTTTTTATTACGAACTAGACATGAGAATTCGTTCTTTGTTGTTTTTTCCACTCTTCATTATTTGTCCGTTCCAAGGCTTTTTTGACATCAATGTCTTCACTTGGAAGTCCTCCTTTCAAACAGTAACATTATAAGGCCATGTCTTGGGGTTTGGTTCTCTGACCTACGAGGTGTAATCTCTTGAAATACGTTTTGATTCTCATGACCCTAGTCTTTTGAGCTTCATTTTCTACTGAATAATTGTCAAAGCCATATAAGGGTTCATTATCACTGTCTTCTGATTTAATTTCTCCCTTAGTTGCGAAGTACTGAGTCCCGAAGAACTGCCTCATTGTTCCAATCCTAAGGCATTTGTGGTATTGCGTTCCTCTGTCTTTGAACTTGAAAAATTCTCATCCTCCAGGAATTTTATATCCCTGCTGACAATATCTATCCAGTGTACCTATTGAAGAATTGATAACCTACGGTTGCCTGACAGTAGCCTACAAATGTCAACTTCTGCGACTTCTTATCCCACAGCCCGCAATGGGGTTTTGGAATGTGAACCATTGCACTGGATCCAAAAATTCTCATATGTGATAAACAAGGCTTTCTCCTATGATGAAGTTCATCGGTGTCTTATCTCCAAGTGTGGTGGCTGGCAAATGATTTGACTGGTATTCAGCTGTAGAGACAACTTCAGCCCAATTCTCCTTTGGTAGGTTAGCATCGAACATCACGGAACGATCTTTTTCAACCAATTTTCTATTAGCTCTCTCGAAAACACCATTTTGCTGTCGGACTGTAATATTCTGTAAGCTGGTGGACGACATCTTTTTAGTTCATCAATGACATGCTCCCTTCCATTGTCAGACTGCAACTTCTTCAATATTTCTGCCTGCCTTTCTTTTCCACTGTGACTTTGAAGTTTTTAAACATCTGTGTTACCTTCGATTTTTTCTTCAAGAAATAAACAAACTTCAATCTTGAAAAATCATGAATGAATAAGGGAAAATAATGATTTCCACCGATAGATGGTGTCTCTATTTGCCCAGACAAATCAGAATGTACTAAGTGTTTGCAATACCTTTTGCTAAGTTTGAATGGAAGGCGTAACTGTCTTCCCGTGATGAACTACTCACAAGGATCCTTCACCACAATATCTTCATTTAGTCCTGCTGCAACCTTTGACAATTTCAGCATACTTTCATGATTCATATGTCCTAGCCTGCAATGGCATGAGAATCCACTATCTTTTGTATAATAGCAGTGTTTCACTTCATATGTATTCAAGCAATAGAGGCCACTCTTAGGCACTACTTTGGCAATTACTTCACCTTCTGCATTGTAGATGAATCCACCTTTTTTGTTAAGTCACTTCATGCCCTTTGCTTACAATTTTACTGACAGAGCAAATTTACAGGTTAGTTTGGGATATGAATGACATCAGATACTTCTGCTTCTACAGTTTTATCACCCGGAATAGAAGGTCAAATCAACACTTCCAGAAGTCTCTGCTACTAGGATATCACCTCCCACACTGACCACTGGAGTATTATATGACTTAACATTATGAAGCTTCCTTCCACCATTAGTAATGTGAAACAAGGCACAGGAATCTAAATACCACATATCCTTTCCGTGAGACTGCTTAACATCAGCTGCAAGAATAGCTTTATTTTGTTGTGACTGTTTCCTAAATACGTATGAGCCCTCATTATTATTTGACAAGCTTCCTCCTTTTCCGTCCTTGCCAGAACAATACTTAGCAATATGATTCAGCTTGTTGCACTTTCAGCATTTAATAATATGTTTTGCAGGCCTCTGCTTATTTGTATACACAGCCAATTCTTTATTTCCGTTAACCTCTTCGGTTCTGATGACTTGTAGCAGTTTCACTTTAATAAAATCTCCCTTGACACATCTGCCACTGTTTTCAAGTGTAACATTCGACTGCAGTAGTCGTCCACCGACTTGCTTTTATCTACTTTGGCTGTGATTCATATTCTAAGCAAGCCCACTCTGTGTGCAAGTCCTGAGTCTTCCAAGGCTGTCTAGGCGTCTGTTGCCATATTTGTGTCCCTTATATGGGAATATTTCATCTTGTCCACATAAAGAATAATCTGGGAATGCGCATTTTTGTCTCTGTTCTTCCAACAATCTTGTCAGATCTGAAAGAGTTTTCAACATCCCACAGTTCGTCATGGACCAAATATGTGTTCATGACAAATTTCCATGTCTAATAATTTTCACATACGATCAACTTTCCAACCGGTGGAAGTCCATTTGGGGCTGCACCACTCATTTTCAACTTTGAGTGAAAAAACAAAAAAAGAATATCAGCAGTTTGCACACATGAATGATCAACTGACAAAAAATGAATAAGTGGCACACTTGTAACTTCCGAGCTACCTCTGGATTTCCACGCACAATTCAATCTTAACATATGTAAAGCCTTATTTTCACACCTGTGCCTGGGCCCACGACCTTTTCTTGAGCGTTTTTAATATAAATGGGAAAGCATTCTGAAATAATGTTTTATTAATTAACCAGTACATGCACAACAACAACAACAACAACAACAACAATATACTCCAGAACCCATAATCACCACCAGGTAATTACAACACAAAGGAGTAAAGGCAAGAAAAAGAAAGATTTCTATATCAATTTACATAAGTGACAGAAAAAATTTTGTCTAGAGCTGAGCCAATGACACACATTCCTACATACATCCTACTGCATTCATCAAACAGAAAATGCAATGAGGTATCTGAAACAGAATGACTTCCCCTATGACAACTAGCACGGATTCTGAAAACACAAATAATGTCAAAGCCATCTTGCACTTTTCTCACACAGCATCCTGATGGCTATACATTAAGGCAGGGGCGGGCAAACGTTGCACGCGGCTCATGAGCGCACAGCGCTGCACGTGTGCTGCTCGCGTGCAATTGTCGACTGGGGCAGTGGCGACAGTCGGCAGGTTGCGGCAGTGTAGTACCAGGCTAAGCTGCGGACGTTGATGTGTAGCGACCACTACGTAGTCAACGTTGTATTTCAAGAACCGGAAAATGCAGAGTGAAACAAGGAAACGGAGAAGTGGAGATTTGCTATCTTTTAAAAAGCAATGGGAGAATCATTTTTTCTTTGTGCAAAAACGTGAAAATTCAAAATGTTTAATATGTGGCAGTATTCTCGCTGGTCAGCGGAAGTTTAGTATTGAAGGCTATTATAACAAATTTCACAAGGACAAGTACAATTTATTGTCGGATTCTGAGCGGATGGGGAAATTGACTGAGCTTAAGAAGAGCGATCTGACGATACTAGATGAATCTGTCGTAGTTGCTGTGGTCACGAGAAATCTGCGACTTCCTTTCGTCATGTCTCTCATGTAACTGAGTTAACATTTTATGGAGCACAGTTTTCAATTTTTCAGGACGGCAACAATAATAGCCCAGCGGTACGAGCTTAATATAGCGAGAGCTGTAAAACCATTTCCTGAATTATTAAGTGTCGGTTAAGAGCAAACATCAGTGATGAAAATTTAAGTAACTGCTTGCGTTTGTCTGTATGTAGAAATTTTGTTCCACTCCACCTGTGATAATTAAATAAAACGTATCACAGGTAATAGGTAATCTTTCAAAACACGATATCTTTCAAGCACTACTACTACTAATCTTATTCCTACATTCAATAAAGCAAGCTAGGAAACAAAACGCATTGCAGAGGAAGGAGCGGACAAAAGGTATTGCGGGGAGGGGAGATAAGCGGGTGACCAGCTTGCCCCTGTGTGTACGCAGAACACCTGTTAACTGCACGCATGCAAGTGCACTGCACACGTGCAGGATTCCTGCCCGCCCCTGCATTAAGGCATCAGGTGGCTGTAGTATTTCTTGCTTTTCGAAACATATTTGACTTGGTACCACAGGAACATTTATGAACAGAAATATGGTTATATGAGATATCAAACAAAATTTATGACTGAGGTGTGGATTTTTTTATATGGAGGATGCAGCATTTTGTCTTGGATGTAGAGTCACAGAAAAGTTTAGGTAACTTTCAGCATGCCTCCCGGAAGTGTGTTGGGATCCAGGCTTGTCATGTTGTGTATTAACAAATATGATGCAGTTACTTGTAATGAAACACTGTCTGAGAAAGCTACAGAAATATTCAATCAGATCTTGATTAGATTTCAAAGTGGTGCAAAGATCGGCAACTTGCTTTAAATGCTCAGAAATTTAAGTTCGTGCACTTCACAAAATGAACAAATGTAAATCAATGTCAGTGATCCACAATTAGAATAAGTCAACACACACAAATACCAGTGTAAATAATTGGATGGATAAAAAATCTGCTCACCAAGCGGCAGCAGGAGGAGATACACACAAAAAGGTATTACGGTTTATTTGTGTGTTCTCCTGCCGCCACTTGGTGAGCAGATTTTGTATCTATCCAATACATTCATTTTCAAAAAATTTATTATTTTCATTGACAAATGCCAGTAACAATTTGTAAGGATGTGAAATGGAATGATTACAAAGGCTCAGCTGTAGGTATTTTGTATCAATAGTCTTTTTGTAGACATGGGTCTACAACTGCTATGAGTTTCTTGAGGGAAGTCTTTCCCCGTGCAGGCTGTTTTGTTCTGAAATAATAACTTTATTTCATGATTTAGCAGTTAGGTAACTTCATCTCCTTGGGCATTTTCAAGTATCTTTGTTACTTGCATCATACTAAAAATACCTTAAGCTTATAGCATCTTACATCCCACACATCTGTACGTAAGAAGCAATATCTGATGGTGTCCTTAGTAACAGTTTCCCATAACCAGTTCCAGGTATGACTACCTCATATGTGAACTCCACACGTAAAACTGGCGGACTTTTTAACCCTCTAGTTACATATATGTAACATAAGTTTTATATGGGTTTCAGCCAATGTTAGTACACCAATGCCCACTGTTACACATTTGTACAAGCCATGCAGCACATTCTATGAGGAATAATTGGAACTACTGTAGAGATATTATCTTTGACCATGTCTGTAGCTTCTTAGTTGCTCCAGGGCAGAAGTTGTTTGCTATCATGTCACGTAAGGTATGTGGGATCCTCTATTTGTGTGGATAATATGTTTTTAATCAGTATATATTAAATATTTTCTCTTTAAGTAAGTACTATTGGACCAGTTATTTTTATTCTTTTGGTTCTGCTTATTGAAATACTCTAGGAATGTTGAAATTAACTCATGTTACATATGTGCAACAGTGGACATTTAGGGCTGTGTTTATGGATGTTCATATTGTGACGTTTAGGTATTTTCTTTTACTTCCAGTTAACGACTGATGACATTCTTGAGGTTCTAAATAATCCCGATGAAAGTGATTTTTCTGAACTTGATGATGAGGATGATGATGAAATTCTGACTAATGGTAGCACGTATCATGACAGTGGAGAAAATTCTACTCCAGAGGTGTTGCAAGAGTTGGCTGTTTTTGATTCAGTAAATCCTGAGGATGTTCCACAAGATACAGAGTTGTATTGGATCGATGGTGACTTTACTCCAGAAATTCATCCATATGTGCAGCTTCCAGAAGATGAACCTGAAGAAGTGCTCACCCCTTTGCAGTTCTTCAGATCTCTTGTGACATGTGAAATGCTGGAACTGCGTGTTTGACAAACTAATATTTACAGTATTCAGAAATTGAGTACAACTACTGACATTACCCTAGCTGATTGGAGCAGCTTTTGGGTATTTATTTGAGAATGGGCTTGGCTCAAATCCCTAGCGTGCCTTGTTATTGGGAAAAACACATGGCACATAATCTGGTTTCTGATATAATGGCTCGAAGTTGCTTTCAGAAACTAGTATCTCTGCTGCATTTCCAGGACAATCTTACTGTTACTGAACTAACACAGAAAGAAGATAACGTATGGAAAATTCGACCTTCGCTTACTTTATTCTCACACTTACTTTGTTCTCAAAAGCTTGCCTGATAAAACTGCCCAGGAGACTCAGTGTGTTGACGAAATAATAATCCCTTTCAAAGTATTCGGTGGTCTTCGACAATATATACAAAATACACCAAGAAGATAGGGATTCAAAAAGTGGGCTCCTCAGGATACTTGTATGATTTTGACATTTACCAAGGTGCAGCTCCTTAGGCAACAAAGCATGTATCTGCAAAAAGTCTTGGTTTCAAAGTTGTGATGAAGCTAACTGCAGCACTGGAAGACAGTCCCTTTTTTAGGTTTATGCAGACAATTTCTTCACATCGTATCATGTGAGTTACTACTGAAGAGGGGTATTTATTATACAGGCACAATAAGAGCTGAAAGATTCAAGCAATATACTCTTCCCGACGAAAAGCAGATGAAAGCGCAAGTACACAGTACTATAGCTTCACAAGTTGACACAAGGGACAAGTTCATCATTGTGAAATGGTACGATAACAAATGTGTTACACTTTTATCTTCGCTAACAGGTGTAGAGTGAAAGGACATGGCAAAAAGATAGAATAGGACTACGAAAGAACATATTCCTGTCCCAAGATCATCCACTGTTCAAATGTACAATTGTAACATTGGAGGAGTAGATCTTCATATGTTGACATCGCTATACAAAAGTCCCATAAAATACAGATTATGGTATTTGTATATCTTTTGGCATACAATAACAATAGCTGTTGTCAATAGCTTGCTGAAATATAGAGAAGACTGCAAGGCTCTGTCTGAAAAACATGTTTCTTTCAGGTAGTTTCAAGCTAATGTTGCAAGTGCATTGATATCTGCTTGACAAAGAAAATTCAATAGGGGACGTCAAAGTACTGAAGATGTCCAAAAAATTCAAGAATCCTGTTACTACAATAACACCAGTGCTAGAATGCCAAAAGGACAAAATTGTCCACTTTCATCAGTGGAATAACACACAAGGAAGGTGCAAAATTTGCAAGAAACAGAATACTTTTGTCCAATGCGAAAAATGCAAAGTTCTTCTGTACTTCAACAAAGACAGAAACTGCTTCAGAAGATTCCACTACTAAAAGAAATGTATGTAAGTATGTTTCTTGTTACATTATTGTATGAGATTTTGTAATAAACTAATTCAGAATTCAAAACTGTGATTATACATTTTTCTTACCCATGCCGATATCATTACTTTGAATCCCAATGTTATATATGTGTAACGCATTGTAAAAAAGGACTCAAAAATGAAAAAATGCTAAAAGTTGTACATTTGTCCTCCAACATATTGGTAACTGTAAATAATACTCTGGTAAGAACAACCTACAATTAATATTAACTGTTGTGGATCCTAGAGGATTAAGACAAAACACAAATTACCTCATGAAACATGACTTACAAAATTTCACAAATTAGGATTAAGTGATTAATTTTTGCAGGTGATGTAGCTATAATGAAATACTCTCTGTGAGAAGTTGCATAAATATTCAGTCAGATCTTGATAAGACTTCAAAGTGGCGCAGAGATTGGCAACTTCCTTTAAATGTTCAAAAACGTACAATTTGTGCACTTCACAACATGAAAAATTGTAGTATCCTATGACAGCAATATCAATGGCTCACTACTAGTGAAGATTAGAAATATTACAGTAGCTCAAAGGAATTCAAACAATCTTTCTTCCCACACGCAATATGTGAACGGCACAGGAAGGAACTCTAATAACTGGTACAATGGGATGTACCCACTGCCATTCACTTCATAGTGGTTTTCTGAATATAGATGTAGATATTCTTCAGCCCCCACTGTATCTTTCCCACAGGGATACTGAAGACAAGATTCCACTGATTACAGTACACACAGAGACATTTAAGCTTTCTTCCCCCGCTTCATAGACAATTAAAAATGCCTTTGCTAATTAACCTCTGTCATGCCATTCACAATGGTTTGCAGAGAATTTATGTATGCAGATGAATCACAGAATCAAACATTAGTTGGTTGTGCATAGTGCAGATTGAGAATTAACCGAAGAAAATGTGTGTCTACTTTGTTTTTCGTTAGTCAAGTTCCACACAAAAAATAGTCTGCCAATTTCTTTTTGGTATTGATACAGAAGAATAATCTCTTTATCCACAAATAATTTATTCACAATATTTTATTGTCTATTTCTTCAAATAACTATCTAGGTATAAACATTTGAATATTGTTCATCTGCAGCTAGGAGTAGCATAGAAGATTGGAGAAGACAAGAAAAAAGCAATTCTGTTTGACATTATATGATGGAAGGATGAAAAGGAAGCCCAACAGCAGTTCAGATGCACAAGAGGAAGAAGTATAATATTATGAAATGATGCTTTGCACAGCACAAAAACACACATATTTATCACAACTAGGAGACCAGAAGATGGCAAAACGGATTAGGCTGAGTGGAAAGCAACAGAAATCTGAAGAAAGTGGTAAAATTCACGACTGGGGAATGCTGTTCAGCAGAGTGGAAAATTATAAAGAAATTAGTGAATGAGAGTATAAAGTGTGAGCCATTAAAAACATGATCTGAAGCAAAGAAATATCCCTAGAGACTGATATACTACCATACTACACTTAAGTATTGACATATGCAGTAGAGACATGGCTGATGGAGGGAAGGAAGGAGTTAAATACAAGCAAGTGAAAATAAATTTCTGGGGAGCAGCACACAAGACGCAACTGTGGACAGAATAAGAAACAACTATCATGAAAACATTATACGAAGAACACTTGCAAAGAAAGATAAAAGGTAAGACTGGACTGATATGGGCACATAAAGAAACCCTGGGCACATACAGGATACCGAAGCTTGTGATTGATGTGAACCATGAAGGCAGACAGCCTACACCCAAATGGTTGAAGGGAGTGCAGGAAGCAGTGCATAAGTGAGAGACATTGGACAGAAATGGACTCTGAGATGGTAGGAGGATAGAAGAAATTAACTAGGCATTTGTTACAAAAACATCCTATAAAAGACTAGAAAATTTTAGAGATGATGATACACCATCATACATTCTATAGTGTATACAAATTTCACCAGCATTAAGCCCAGAACAAAATTAAAGTCAGCTTTAATGTAGCTTAGACATCGATTCCCTCGCTTTGTTACTTTTATTGGTTATCTATCAGTTAGCTTCAAATACACTGTAATTACCTGTTCCGCTAGCAATAATGTGCTTTGATGAGGTCTTCAAAATAGCCTGTTGGTTCTGACCAATGACCTCATCAAACTGGTGGGCATGAGTGACACTGAAATCAAATATGCAAAACATATGCACTGGAGGGAAGGTGATATTCTTTTATAGGAACACTACTGAGAAAATTTAGAGAAGCGGCATTTCAACTTGACCGCAGAAACATTCTACTGCGGCCAATATACATTTCATGTAAGAGCAACATAGATGATATAAGAGACGTTATGGCTCATATGGAGGCTTATAGACAATCTTTTTTCCCCTCACTCTATCCACCAGTGGAATAAGAAATGAAATGAGTGGTAGTGGTACATGGACCCCTTGCCATGCACTGTATGGTGGCTTGCAGAGTATGTATGTTAGGTGTAGATGACAAGAATTATAGCTATTCTCATGGCATAACTTTCATTGGTTTCACCAACTCTCAATAAAATTGTTTTCTTTCAACTGAACCTACACCCTTGGCTATGCTACAGATTAGTATGTCCCCACAGCAAAGATTTTGTATTTACATTCATTGGCTTTGCAAATACAGAAGAAAACTATCACAATTCAACCTAACATACGAAGTGTCGCCAAAACGTACACTGAAAAAAAAATTACAGATACAATACAAATACTGTCAATGTTCTATCCTTTTTCCGTCTGGATGTGTATGATGCCACAAACCACAGCAGCATTGCATCACAAGTCAAAGCTGACATTTGGTATCAATAGGTTCAATTGACCCATTACAGAGTAGCCTGCAGTTACGGTTGGGATTAAAATGTTAATTTACCATTAAAACACGTCATCTCAACAAAAAATGCATTATAGCAGACAAGATTTTTAGAGTTTTTGTTGTAGCTTGCTTTAAAAAAATGCAATTAGATAAATGACACCAACTATTACTCGCAGAGACATATGATAAAAGTCCATAACTGCACGATCATGGAATATGAGGTGATGGCACAGCCACTCTGCTAGTTAATACTGTACCATCATCAGAAATAAATCACATTGTACAGTTTCAAAATGTAGGGAAAGTGTTCACAGCACAACATGAAGACTCTCAAAAATGATGCACAACAGACACAGTAATTTCTTTTAGAACTGATGACAATTGTGCATTTTAGCACAAGTTATCTGTGTTGAGACCAACATTACAAAACCATTTATTAGTAACGATGATCCCTCACAATCAAGACTCTAAACACATTTAAAGGTGACTGATGGATGGTAGATCATAATGTTGCCATGGCATATGATACAGCTTTTAAAAATGTACTAAGAAAGAGAAATGTTTCACAGATGTCAAACAATTACAAGTATAGAGTACCCACTTCATTTTACACAGTCTCAATCCCATGTCACATTTCTATTGATAACCACTGAACAGCAGTCATCATTTCCAAATCTGTTTGCAGTCAGAGCATTTCTAGATAGGCGTCCTTTAACTAGTGTACCCGGCAACAGCAATGACATTATTGAGAACGGATCTATTTTTTTAAGACAAAAAAACAATCCAGCATAATGACCCTCACAATTAATGACAGATAAAAAGGCTTGCAACAAATCACCTGGATGCAACTGAAGTCTTCACTGAAATTAGCTTGTATGCCATTAAATATTTTTTTAATTCTGCGAATTTAACACTGCGTACCTTTCTTTTCGACAGCGACAGCAGAAGCAGAAGGTACAGAAACAGGCGCCACAGAGACAACAGGAACTGACTGCGGAATGGAATCAAGTCGCATCTTCTTTGATACTCGCGCACTGGACCGTATCTGCAGACCTGTGGGTGTTCCATCAGACTCCTGGCTAAGTGTAACGGAGCCCAGCTGTTCAGTTTCTTCGGTTGGGTAGTCACCCTCAGAACTCTTCTCGGTGGGAGTGGCAGCGTTTGGCGAAGCACTACAGTCTCTATCATATTTTTCGAGTTGTTCACACACATCCATACCTAGAAATTTAGGGCAATAGCAGCAACACGCAGAATGCAATGAATTCTAAATTAGGAACTTTCAACATAACTACAGAGCCGTGGATGAACGACCTGAAGAATATCTTCGAATCCTACAAATGTTTACAAGATTATAGCTATTTGACAATACAATAGTCAGTTGAAAAATGAAACTACGGCTTTCATATTCTTCGAGTAACACATATTACTAATTCGCGTATTAAAATCAAATTCACAAAAATTCACGAAGCTACTGACTGCCAAAACAAATTCCTTGCAAATGGCGGGTCTGTAATTACACTCGCTTATATATTACCGTTTATCTCCTTTTTCCTGACTTAAAGTAGAAAATCTTACCTTGCTGGCAGTTACGCACATTCGTACAACGATTACTAACACACAACACTCCTCTGTAAACTGCGAAAACAAACTTTTACAAGGGCTACATCATGTCAATATCCCCTTGTTCACCAGTACGGGAAAAATCATAGTCCCTCTCAAAAACAGTGGACAGCTGCCAACGTCATGGTGCAAATGTCCCAAATTTTGAAGCTCACATTACAAGAAAAATCTATTTTCCGTATGCTCAAAAAAGAGCCCACCACTTCTTTACCACCAAGTAAACAATGCAATACTCGAAACCTGTTAGGGTTCCCTTTGACACCGCAGTATAACTGTAGGTTAAACCAAAGTTGACAGCAGTGATATAAATTGCTGTCATTTTCCTCCTCCCATCGCTATCATCTCAACCGAAGAGTCAATAAAAAATGCACGAAAAATATTTTGGAACTATTTCGCAACGACTGAAGAGTGGAATCCGCCCCCAGGAGAGCGCGCGTCTTAAAATAAGTATTTATAATGACTCTGATTGCGAAATCTTCGTCCAGTCCCTTGTTGCGTGCTGATGCTGTCGGCAAATTTTCATCTAAATCCCAAATAAAACTATAGTTTCCTCTTTATTTTTAAGAAATATATAAGAATAAATATATTGATATTCAAACGATGTAAGATGCGTAGACTGAGCGCAAGATAAATTTATCAAAACGTACCGCGAGTACGCTAGAGTCAATGATAAATACAGCTCATGATCCTCGGACTCAATATAATCGAATGTGGGTGGTAATATTTAATAACGCGATCTGGGCAAAGAACAAGACGTTAAAAGATATCAACAATTACATGTAGCATGTAAAACGACAGCGACTGATGTTATTCATGAGTTTATGATAACGATGAAACTGTGAGCGGCAGTATTTGAAACAGCAGTTGCTGTGATGAAAAGCACAGTTGAAAGCCCAGACCAAATGGAGACATGAAGGAGGAAATTTGGGAAAAGCAGAAATAAAGAAAGTATAGTTTTACCAGACATAAAGAATGTTCGAAAATACCAAGTCATTCAATATCAGAATTCAATTTCAGTCAGTCATGCTGATCCTGAACCTGATTCTCAAGGGCACCCACACCTAGGTGCAAGACGCTAGGAGGGGGGGGGGGGGGGGGGGGGGGGGGGAGCGTAGGCGTGAATCCCCCCCCCCCCCTGTAGCTCACAGTTTTCGCCCCCCCCCCACCCCGGAAGCTCACAGATTTCAGGGAAAGGGAAGAAAATATAACGCAGTCACTTTTTCATCAAGAATATGATTTAAAAGTCGGTATTATGCAGGTTTTTAACAATGGCTAGTTGCAAGTCGCCATTCGCTTTCCAAAATAATAAAAATACTCTATACTTTAACCTTTCAAATTATCACATGGGTACCCCTGCTGTTTGCTTAATTTTTTACAGATGCAAAAATTATCCTAAATAATAACGCACCAAGAAAGCTTTCACATTAAATAAATGACACTTTCAAGTGATTCATTTATTTAATTATATATCACATTCCATAGAGCCCATCAAAAAGGAAAACCTTCCAGTGTATGGAACATGATACATTACAATTTTCTGGACTTATCTGTACTTGCTATAGATCTTTTTTGCTGAAAAATGATTATTAATGCTAATTCAGTATCCAGATATAAGGTATACTACTATGTCCTATGTAGTTCCAAACACAATACCCACATCTCTATTACTAAAAACCTTTGAAGACTTTTATTTTCAAATTGTAAACAACATTCCCGCATTATGAAAAAATTAGACAATAGATCACTTTATTTATGAAGTGAGAATTGTAGGCAATCTAATAAAAGCATAATACATTCTTGTACGCTTCAGAGATAAAGTCTAAGAAGCTGCATTGCATTAAATGCTGCATAAGATCCAATGATTTCATCCTTGTGTGTATCCAGGCTTTAGAGTGTAAAGTTTGACATAAGCTTCAAAAAGAGAGGAACAATATAATTTTGCAGACAGTCATTGATTTGCCTATATCTCCGTGAAGGATATTGTACCTGCATTCTCATAAGAAAATCATCTACCATTCATTCATTGGCCCCTTCTTGCTGCTTGTTTTGTCTTTATGCAGGGTGAACTCCAACTCTATCAAAAACATTTCAGAAGTTTTCCATGGATATTTTATGACAATATTGGCGTAAGGGAGCTTTGTAACCACACAGTAATAACATAGTTATGTTTCATTTGATTCTTTACCACAAATACTCTTGTTTCAATGGCAATACCCTTACAACAGTGAAAAAGACTGTAAACGCAATCACCAAAATGTACAACACAAAACACAGAGCGATGTAATGAAATTCACATACTCTTTCATCACTGTGTGTTCAATTTGTTCTGATAGTGTACAGTGCACTATGTAGCAAATGCAGAACTATTCCGTTACAGGTATTATTCAAACTGTTGACCAATGTGATCATGACAGAGTGTAGGGCAATGGACCTTTAACTGTATTACATGCCGTGGCTCTGACTATCCTGTCAACCAAAGTCTCATAAACTTGACTCTTCCAGTGCCTTATAAGAAGCCCATTGATGTCATGTCTGATGACAGAGCAGGCCATGGAATAGGACCACCCTGACCAATCCATTGTTATACAAAATGAACATCAATATGGATCCTAACACAGAGTAAAAAGTGTGTTGGTGTCTCATCATGTTGAAACAAAAACTGAAGAATTCATAGTGAAACATTTTCTAGGAACTGTGAGAGAAAATGTTGAAGAAATGTTCATGCACAACTCTGTTCAGTTTATGGGAAGTACATAATGTCCAATCAAATTATGCAGTCATTGATAATACCATTCCACATTCACAACAACCTTTAATTGAAAAGATCAACATACCAGTACATGTTGGTTTTCACCACAATTTGTACTGTTGAACATGCCCTCACTTGTAAAAATGATCTCTTGTATAGGGAATGTGAAAGCAAATACTTTTTTTTTTCTGCACAATGCTGTAGGAAGCTATTCGCTAACTTCATTCGACATGAAAAGCCTGTTGACTCCAATCAATGCACCTTCTGTGAATGACACAAGTGCAACATTTGTTTGTGTAAGATTCTAAAGATGGTTTTTTAATCTGTGTTCAGAGCTTGTGCACTGTGCTGAATACTGGTGGCTTGATTCTCACAAATCACCTATAACATGTTCTCTTCCATATGAGGTGTTCTAACATACCTCACATAGCCATAATCTTCCATTCCAAAATAGAAGAATCTGGCTTCTCATCAGTTTCTATAATTCTAAATCCAGTCACAAATTTTGCTTCAAGACAAAGTGTCAGCACTACTGAAAAGCAATGGGGCTCATATAATACTAGGTGCAGAAAGCTGCATAAAACCCAAAGGTGACAGCAGTGAGATTTCTGCAGGACATTTAAGAGTGTATAGGCTGCTGTGCAGCGAACAACGTTAATTTAAGTATTAACTGTATTTTTCTTACTTCTCACTTCTTCTTCCATGTGTTTTTGCTTTTAGGAAGCTTTAATTGTCGAGTGCTAGTAATAGTGTTCCATAGATTTCATGTTTGTTTTGAATACAGTCAGAGAGAGTCCCTTTAGTCAGCCATAGTGCCAGTAGTGACAGTGTCATCTAACTGCCGTCTGCTTCATGTCTGCTGTGCAGTGAGCTATGTTAATTTAAGTAGTAACTGTATTTTTCTTACTTGTCACTTCTTCTTCCGTGTGTTTTTGCCTTTAGGAACTTTAATTGTCGAGTGCTAGTAATAGTGTTCCATAGATTTCATGTTTTGAATACAGTCCCTTTCGTCAGCCGCAGTGCCGGTAGTGCTAGTGTTTGTTTTGAATACAGTCCAGAGACAAGTAGCGCTATTTTCATTGTTTTCTACAAGAAGTGTCTAGTAACCACAGTTTAGTCAATTATCAGCTGCCTTTAGTGAATTAGCAGTCTATTTAAAAGTTGATTAACTCTCTACAGTAAATTGATTTCTTAGGATGGATAGGATGTGTAACTGCTGTGTACGGATGCAGCAGCAGCTGGCCACTGTTCGCGACAGCTGAGCGTGTTGATGACTGCGGTCAGCCGTCTTCAGGCTGCTGCCTCGGAGTGTAGCGGCAGTGGGGAGTCTGGTGTGACGCATTGTACATCCCAGGTGTTACATGCTTCACCCACTGTCCCTGCTGTCGAGACATCTTTGCAGGTACCGGGCGCAGTTGGACCACCCTCTCCCCAAGGGAAGTGGCGGGTTCAGCAGCGCACGAAGCGAAGGGTCAATGTGGAGGCTGGCCATGTGGCATCGCCCGCTCTGCCTGTGAGTGGACATGTGGCCACTCCTTCAGCGAGGTCTGAGCAGGCACACAGGGAGAGGGGTTTATTAGTGATTGGGAGCTCCAATGTTAGGCGGGTGATGGCGCCCCTTAGGGAAATAGCGGAAAGGTCGGGGATGAAGGCCAGTGTTCACTCTGTCTGCTTGCCGGGGGGTCTCATCCGAGATGTGGAGGAGGCCCTGCGAGCGGCAATAGTGAGCAATGGGAGCACCTGACTGCAAATTGTTGCTCATGTCAGCACCAATGACTCCTGCAGTCTGGGTTGAGAGGTCATCCTCAGTTCATACAGGCGGTTGACAAAGTTGGTGAAGGTGGAAAGCCTCGCTCGCAGGGTGGAATCTGAGCTAACCATTTGCAGCATCGTTCCTAGAACCGAATGCGGTCCTCTGGTTTGGAGCCGAGTGGAAGGCTTAAACCAGAGGCTCAGACAATTCTGCGGAGATCTGGGGTGCAAATTTCTCGACCTCCGCTATCGGGTGGAGAAATGTAGGGTCGCCCTGAATAGGTCAGGCGTGCACTACACGCCGGAAGTGGCTACAAGGGTAGCGGAGTATGTGTGGAGTGCACATGTGGGTTTTTTAGGTTAGAGAATTCCCTCCCTAGGCCCGACAAGACGCCTCCTGAGATGCGGCAAGGTAGGAGTAGGCAAAATGCAACAGGGAATAACAATATTAATCTGCTAATAGTAAACTGCAGGAGCGTCTATAGAAAGGTCCCAGAACTGCTCTCATTAATAAATGGTCACAATGCTCACATAGTACTAGGGACAGAAAGTTGGCTGAAACCAGATGTAAACAGTAATGAAATTCTTAACTCAGATTGGAATGTATACGGCAGGGACAAGCTAGACAGTGAAGGGAGAGGCATGTTTATAGCGATAAGAAGTGCAATAGTATTGAAGGAAATTTACGGAGTTTCAAAATGTGAAATAATTTGGGTGAAGGTCACGGTTAAAGCAGGCTCAGGCATGGTAATTGGATGTCTCTATAGGCCCCGTGGCTCAGCAGCTGTTGTGGCTGAGCATCTGAAGGATAATTTGGAAAATATTTCGAGTAGATTTCCCCTCCATGTTATAGTTCTGGGTGGAGATTTTAATTTGCCGGATATAGACTGGGAGACTCAAATGTTCATAACGGGTGGCAGGGACAAAGAATCCAGTGAAATTTTTTTAAGTGCATTATCTGAAAACTACCTTGAGCCATTAAACAGAGAACTGACTAGTGGCAATAACATATTAGACCTTCTGGTGACAAACAGACCCGAACTATTTGAAACAGTTAACGCAGAACAGGGAATCAGCGATCATAAAGTGGCTACTGCATCGATGATTTCAGCCATAAATAGAAATATTAAAAAAGGTAGGAAGATTTTTGTGTTCGATGAGTATGTGCCAAGCAAGATCATAAGAGATGGAAAAGAGCCACCGTGGTACAACAACCGAGTTAGAAAACTGCTGCGGAATCAAAGGGAACTTCACAGCAAACATAAACATAGCCAAAGCCTTGCAGACAAACAAAAATTATGCAAAGCGAAATGTAGTGTGAGGAGGGCTATGTGAGAGGTGTTCAATGAATTCAAAAGTAAAGTTCTATGTACTGACTTGGCAGAAAATCCTAAGAAATTTTGGTCTTATGTCAAAGCAGTACGTGGATCAAAACAAAATGTCCAGACACTCTGTGACCAAAATAGTACTGAAAGCTGTTTCACAGAGGAAGACTGCACTGTAGTTCCTTCTCTAGATTGCCGCACAGATGACAAAATGGTAGATATCGAAATAGACGACAGAGGGATAGAGAAACAATTAAAATCGCTCAAAAGAGGAAAGGCCTCTGGACCTGATGGGATACCAGTTCAATTTTACACAGAGTACGCGAAGGAACTTGCCCCCCTTCTTGCAGCGGTGTACCGTAGGTTTCAAGAAGAGCATAGCATTCCAAAGGATTGGAAAAGGGCACAGGTAATCCCCGTTTTCAAGAAGGGATGTCGAACAGATGTGCAGAACTATAGACCTATATCTCTAACGTCTATCAGTTGTAAAACATGTATTATGTTCGAGTATAATGGCTTTTCTGGAGACTAGAAATCTACTCTGTAGGAATCAGCAAGGGTTTCGAAAAAGACGATCGTGTGAAACCCAGCTTGCGCTATTTGTCCACAAGACTCAGAGGGCCATAGACACGGGTTCCCAGGTAGATTCCGTGTTTCTTGACTTCCGCAAGATGTTCAATACAGTTCCCCACAGTCATTTAATGAACAAAGTAAGAGCATATAGACTATCAGACCAATTGTGTGATTGGATTGAAGAGTTCCTAGATAACAGAACGCAGCATGTCATTCTCAATGGATAGAAGTCTTCCGAAGTAAGAATGATTTTAGGTGTGCCGCAGGGGAGTGTCCTAGGACCGTTGCTATTCACAATATACATAAATGACCTTGTGGATAACATCGGAAGTTCACTGAGGCTTTTTGCGGATGATTCTGTGGTATATTGAGAGGTTGTAACAATGGAAAATTCTACTGAAATGCAGGAGGAACTGCAGCAAATTGACGCATGGTGCAGGGAATGGCAATTGAATCTCAATGTAGACAAGTGTAATGTGCTGCGAATACATAGAAAGAAAGATCCCCAATCATTTAGCTACAATATAGTAGGTCAGCAACTGGAAGCAGTTACTTCCATAAATTATCTGGGAGTACGCATTAGGAGTGATTTAAAATGGAATGATCATATAAAGTTGATCGTCGGTAAAGCAGATGCCAGACTGAGATTCATTGGAAGAATCCTAAGGAAATGCAATCCGAAAACAAAGGAAGTAGGTTACAGTACACTTGTTCGGCCACTGCTTGAATACTGCTCAGCAGTGTGAGATCCATACCAGATAGAATTGATAGAAGAGATAGAGAAGATCCAACAGAGAGCAGCATGCTTCGTTACAGGATCATTTAGTAATCGCGAAAGCATTACGGAGATGATAGATGAACTCCAGTGTAAGACTCTACACGAGAGATGCTCAGTAGCTCGGTACGGGCTTTTGTTGAAGTTTCGAGAACATACCTTCACCGAGGAGTCAAGCAGTATATTGCTCCCTCCTATGTATATCTCATGAAGAGATGGTTCAAATGGCTCTGAGCACTATGGGACTTAACATCTATGGTCATCAGTCCCCTAGAACTTAGAACTACTTAAACCTAACTAACCTAAGGACAGCACACAACACCCAGCCATCACGAGGCAGAGAAAATCCCTGACCCCGCCGGGAATCGAACCCGGGAACCCGGGCGTGGGAAGCGAGAACGCTACCGCACGATCACGAGATGCGGGCTCATGAAGAGACCATGAGGATAAAATCAGGGAGATTAGAGCCCACACAGAGGCATACCAACAATCCTTCTTTCCACGAACAATACAAGACTGGAATAGAAGGGAGAACTGATAGACCCTATGCCACACACCGTCAGGTGGCTTGCAGAGTATGGATGTAGATGTAGATATAGAAATGGAGGTAGTGTATTTGTTGCAGTAGATAAATAACTCAAATCCAGAAGATGGAAATTGAAACTACATAAAGGATTGTTTGAGCAAGGCTCAGTATCAGGGGTGGACATAAAACTATGAGTGGATCCTTTATTGGCTCGCCTCCTAATCAAACCAAAAACTTAAGACAGTAACACAGTTCACTAGTATATAAGTCCCCCTGTAAATAATGTTGCACTAAATACAATGATGTTACAATTCAAAAACTAAAAAATAAAAAGTCAGTAGGCTTAGATGAAGTACCAATGTGTGTATGGAAACAATGCATAGGGATTATACAAGACCCCTTAACAAATATATTAAATGAATCCTTCACATCAGGGACATTTCCAGAGCAGTTAAAACAGGCAAGAGTTGTACCTTTGCTTAAGAAAGGTAATGCAGAAGACATAGAAAATTACCGGCCCATTTCCCTGCTGTCAGCATTCTCAAAAATAATACATTACTGGCCATTAAAATTGCTACACCACGAAGATGACGTGCTACAGGTGCAAAATTTAACCAACAGGAAGAAAATGCTGTGATATGCAAATGATTAGTTTTTCAGAGCATTCACACAAGGTTGGCACCGGTGGTGACACCTACAGCATGCTGACATGATAAAAGTTTCCAACTGATTTCTCATACACAAACAGCAGTTGACCAGCATTGCCTGGTGAAACGTTGTTGTGATGCCTCATGTATGGAGGAGAAAAGCGTACCATCACATTTCTGACTTTGATAAAGGTTGGATTGTAGACTATCGCAATTGTGGTTTATCATATCCTGACATTGCTGCTCGTGTTGGTCGAGATCCAATGACTGTTAGCAGAATATGGAATCGGTGGGTTCAGAAGGGTAATACGGAATGCCGTGCTGGATCCCAATGGCCTCATATCACTAGCAGTCAAGATGACAGGCATTTTATCCACGTGGCTGTAACAGATCGTGCAGCCATGTCTCAATCCCTGAGTCAACAGATGGGGATGTTTGCAAGACAACCACCATCTGCACAAACAGTTCAACGATGTTTGCAGCAGCATGGACTATCAGCTCGGAGACCATGGCTGTGGTTACCCTTGACGCTGCATCACAGACAGGAGTGCCTGTGATGGTGTACTCAACGACGAACGTGGGAGCACAAATGGCAAAACGTCATTTTTTCGGATGAATCCAGGTTCTGTTTACAGCATCATGATGGTCGCATCCGTGTTTGGCGCCATCGCAGTGAACGCACATTGGAAGCATGTATTCGTCATTGGCATACTGGCATATCACCTGGCGTGATGGTATGGGGTGTCATTGGTTACACGTCTCAGTCACCACTTGTTCCCATTGACGGCACTTCGAACAGTGGGCGTTACATTTCAGATGAGTTACGACCCGTGGCTGTACCCTTCATTCGATCCCTGCGAAACCCTACATTTCAGCAGGATAATGCACGACCACATATTGCAGGTTCTGTACGGGCCTTTCTGGACACAGAAAATGTTCGACTGCTGCACTGGCTAGCACATTCTCCAGTTGTTGTTGTTGTTGTGGTTTTCAGTCCTGAGACTGGTTTGATGCAGCTCTCCATGCTACTCTATCCTGTCCAAGCTTCTTCATCTCCCAGTACCTACTGCAGACTACATCATTCTGAGTCTGTTTACTGTATTCATCTCTTGTCCCCCCTCTACGATTTTTACCCTCCATGCTGCCCTCCAATGCTAAATTTATGATCCCTTGACGCCTCAGAACATGTCCTATCAACCGATCCCTTCTTCTAGTCAAGTTGTGCCACAAGCTCCTCTTCTCCCCAATTATATTCAATACCTCCTCATTAGTTATGTGATCTACCCATCTAACTTCAGCATTCTTCTGTAGCACCACATTTCAAAAGCTTCTATTCTCTTCTTGTCTAAACTATTTATCGTCCACGTTTCACTTCCATACATGGCTACACTCCATACAAATACTTTCAGAAACGGCTTCCTGACACTTAAATCTATACTCGATCTTAACAAATTTTTCTTCTTCAGAAACGCTTTCCTTGCCATTGCCAGTCTACATTTTATATCCTCTCTACTTCGACCATCGTCAGTTATTTTGCTCCCCAAATAGCAAAACTCCTTTACTACTTTAAGTGTCTCATTTCCTAATCTAATTCCCTCAGCATCACCCGACTTAATTCGACTACATTCCATTATCCTCATTTTGCTTTTGTTGATGTTCATCTTATACCCTCCTTTCAAGACACTGTCCATTCCGTTCAGCTGCTCTTCCAAGTCCTTTGCTGTCTCTGACAGAATTACAATGTCATCGGCGAACCTCAAAGTTTTTATTTCTTCTCCATGGATTTTAATACCTACTCTGAACTTGTTTCCTTTATCGCTTGCTCAATATACAGATTGAATAACATCGGGGATAGGCTACAACCCTGTCTCACTCCCTTCCCAACCACTGCTTCCCTTTCATGCCCCTCGACTCTTATAACTGCCATCTGCTTTCTGTACAAATTGTAAATAGCCTGTCGCTCCATGTATTTTACCCCTGCTACCTTCAGAATTTGAAACAGAGTATTCCAATCAACATTGTCAAAAGCTTTCTCTAAGTCTACAAATGCTAGAAACATAGGTTTGTCTTTCCTTAATCTTTCTTCTAAGATAATTCGTAGGGTCAGTATTGCCTCATGTGTTCCAACATTTCTACAGAATTCAAACTGATCTTCCCTGAGGTCGGCTTCTATCAGTTTTTTCATTCTTCTGTAAAGAATTCGCGTTAGTATTTTGCAGCTGTGACTTATCAAAGTGATAGTTCGGTAATTTTCACATCTGTCAACACCTGCTTTCTTTGGGATTGGAATTATTATATTCTTCTTGAAGTCTGAGGGTATTTTGCCTGTCTCATACATCTTGCTCACCAGATGGTAGAGTTTTGTCAGGACTGGCTCTCCCAAGGCTGCCAGTAGTTCTAATGGAATGTTGTCTACTCCGGGGACCTTGTTTCAACTCAGGTCTTTCAGTGCTCTGTCAAACTCTTCACGCAGTATCATATCTCCCATTTCATCTTCATCTACATCCTCTTCCATTTCTGTAATATTGTCCTCAAGTACATCACCCTTGTATAGACCCTCTATATACTCGTTCCACCTTTCTGCTTTCCCTTCTTTGCTTAGAACTGGGTTTCCATCAAAGTTCTTGATATTCATGCAAGTGGTTCTCCTTTCTCTAAAGGTCTCTTTAATTTTCCTGTAAGCAGTATCTATTTTACCACTAGTGAGATAAGACTCTACATCCTTACATTTGTCCTCTAGCCATCCCTGCTTAGCGATTTTGCACTTCCTGTCGATCTCATTTTTGAGACGATTGTATTCCTTTTCGCCTGCTTCATTTACTGCATTTTTATATTTTCTCATTTCATCAATTAAATTCAATATTTCTTCTGTTACCCAAGGGTTTCTACTAGCCCTCGTCTTTTTACCTATTTGATCCTCTGCTGCCTTCACTATTTCATCCCTCAGAGCTACCCATTCTTCCTCTACTGTATTTCTTTCCCCCATTCCTGTCAATTGTTCCCTTATGCTCTCCCTGAAACTCTGTACAACCTCTGGTTCTTTCAGTTTATCCAGATCCCATCTCCTTAAATTCCCACTTTTTTGCAGTTTCTTCAGTTTTAATCTACAGTTCATAACCAATAGATTGTGGTCAGAGTCCACATCTGCCCCTGGAAATGTCTTACAATTTAAAACCTGGTTCCTAAATCTCTGTCTTACCATTATATAATCTATCTGATACCTTTTAGTATCTCCACGGTTCTTCCATGTATACAATCTTTTTTCATGCTTCTTGAACCAAGTGTTAGCTATGATTAAGTTATGCTCTGCGCAGAATTCCACCATACGGCTTCCTCTTTCATTTCTTAGCCCCAATCCATATTCACCTACTATGTTTCCTTCTCTCCCTTTTCCTACTGACGAATTCCAGTCACCCATGACTATTAAATTTTCGTCTCCCTTCACTACCTGAATAATTTCTTTTATCTCATCATACATTTCATCAATTTCTTCGTCATCTGCAGAACTAGTTGGCATATAAACTTGTACTACTGTAGTAGGCGTGGGCTTTGTGTCTATCTTGGCCACAATAATGCATTCACCATGCTGTTTGTAGTAGCTTACCCACACTCCTATTTTTTTATTCATTATTAAACCTACACCTGCATTACCCCTATTTGCTTTTGTATTTATAACCCTGTATTCACCTGACCAAAGGTCTTGTTCCTCCTGCCACCGAACTTCACTAATTCCCACTATATCTAACTTTAACCTATCCATTTCCCTTTTAAATTTTCTAACCTGCATGCACAATTAAGGGATCTGACATTCCACGCTCCGATCCATAGAACGCCAATTTTCTTTCTCCTGACAACAACGTCCTCTAGAGTAGTCCCTGCCCGGAGATCCGAATGGGGGACTATTTTACCTCTGGAATATTTTACCCAAGAGGACGCCATCATCATTTAACCATACAGTAAAGCTGCATGCCCTCAGGAAAAATGATGGCTGTAGTTTCCCCTTGCTTTCAGCTGTTCGCAGTACCAGCACAGCAAGGCCGTTTTGGTTAGTGTTACAAGGCCAGATCAGTCAGTCATCCAGACTGTTGCCCCTGCAACTACTGAAAAGGCTGCTGCCCCTCTTCAGGAACCACATATTTGTCTGACCTCTCAACAGATACCCCTCCGTTGTGGTTGCACCTACGGTACGGCTATCTGTATCGTTGAGGCACGCAAGCCTCCCCACCAACAGCAAGGTCCATGGTTCATGGGGGGAGGACATTCTCCAGATCTCTCACCAATTGAAAACGTCTGGTCAATGGTGGCTGAGCAACTGGCTCATCACAATACGCCAGTCACTACTCTTGATAAACTGTGGTATCATGTTGAAGCTGCATGGGCAGCTGTACCTGTACACGCCATCCAAGCTCTGTTTGACTCAATGCCCAGGCATATCAAGGCCATTATTACGGCCAGAAGTGGTTGTTCTGGGTACTGATTTCTCAGGATCTATGCACCCAAATTGCGTGAAAATGTAATTACATATCAGTTCTAGTTTATCATCTGCACTTCTTCTTGGTGTAGCAATTTTAATGGCCATTAGTGTAGAAGCAATTATGAAAGACACATTAATGAATTACCTGAATAAATACAATCTTTTAAGCGAATCACAATTTGGTTTCCAAAGTGGCAAAAATACTGAGTCATCCATAGTAGAATTCACAAAAGTTGTACTTGATGCTCTTGATCGAGATGAGTGTGTCACAGGCATATTATTGGATCTTACTAAGGCGTTTGATACAGTTGATCACAAGATCCTATTAAATAACTTAGAAGCATTAGGAATGAGAGGGGTAGATAATGTCTGGTTTCGATAATACCTAACAGATAGGGTACAAAGAGTATAGATAACACATACTTCAGATAGATATAAACATTTAGTAAAACACCTATCAGATCCAAAATACATTAATATAGGGGTTCCGCAAGGCAGCATATTAGGACCAACACTGTGCCTGATATACATCAATGACTTTCCCAGTAGTGATACGCATGGTGAAAAAATCCTCTTCGCTGATGATAGCAATATTACAGTCACTGAGAAAACAAGAGAACTCCTTGCCAAGAAAGCAAATGAAACTCTTAAGGAAGTTTATGATTAGTCAATAAGTAATAAAGTGACACTGAACATAAAGCTAGAAGCTAGAAGCTAAAAAGAAAGCTAATGCCATGAATTTCAGTTTGAAGAGAAAAAATGACAATGTTAAACTAAATGTAGATGGCACCTCTATAGACTGTGTAACAAATGCAAAATTTCTAGGAATGAATGTTGATTCTCAGTTGAAGTGGTGTGAACGCACAAAGGTACTTGCAAACAGAATGTCATCAGCATGTTATGCCATCAGAATCCTATCATCAGTGTGTAACATGCAGTGTCTTTTAGTTACATATTATTCATATGTACACTCAATTCTTAGCTATGGCATTCTTTTTTGGAGAACAAATGCGCAAAATATGAACACAATTTTCAAACTCCAGAAAAGTGCCATAAGAATAATAACCAAAAATACTAGTCGAGCTCATTGTAAAGATCTGCTCAGAACACTGGGGATTTTAACTGCTCCATGTGAATACACTTACCAGTCAGCTGTTCACATCAAAAATAACATTGGTAAATTACTGCACAAACAGCTCTCTCCATGACCATGCAACAAGAAATAGAATTAACATACATTTGCCAAGAAAAAATAAACATAAAACTCAAAACAGCATTTTCTACCAAGGAATAAAACTGTACAATAAATTACCAAAAGAGATTAAAGAAATTACAAAAATACACTTATTTAAAAAGGCAGCTAAAAAGTACATGTTATGCAATACATTTTGTACATTTAAGGATTACTTAGCTAAAACAGAGTATGGGTTTGATAAAAATATTACAGAAATAAATACTAATAATTACAACAATGATTATAAAATATGCAACATTCCACATAACACCTTCACTTTATGTTTTTTTCCTTTCTAGAAATACTTACCCTGAAGCTATGCATGCCACAATACTAACACCTCTTCCTCTTTCTGAGCTCAACATCTCACTCATTATGGAGGAACGCTGACTCAGTTTTTCAGGATAGCAAATGGGAAGTTGCGGTACAGAAAATGGCCCAGAGACCACCAGTGTGTGTGTGTTTGTGTGTGTGTGTGTGTGTGTGTGTGTGTGTGTGTGTGTGTGTGTGTAGTGAACGAAGTGTTATGAAACAACTTTTTTTTGTGTGTAGAGTGTGTGCAGTGACTGATAGTGAGATATGAGTGAACAATGTGGCATTACATTATTTAATAAGTTATTTGTAAAAAAAGTATTGTATACCAGCAGTAAATCTAATGATTGTCTCTAATAAGAAGTCTGTAAATATATGTGTATACAAATTAACTCATTTTAAATTGATCCAAATTTGTAAATACTTTGAAATGAAATGGAAATGAGCGTTTGGCGTCAGTGGCCGGGAGGCCCCTCGCGGGGCAGGTCCGGCCGCCTTGGCGCAGGTCTTATTACATTCGGCGCCACATTGGGCGACCTGCACGCCGGATGGGGATGAAATGATGATGAACACAACACAACACCCAGTCCCTGAGCGGAGAAAATCTCCGACCCAGCCGGGAATCGAACCCGGGCCCGGAGGACGGCAATCCGTCACGCTGACCACTCAGCTACTGGGGCGGACTGTAAATACTTTGACATGTCCTATATCCTTGTAAAAAGAGATCTACTGATGAATAAAGCTACTACTACTACTACTACCCCCAGTCATACAGGGCTATTACAAATGATTGAAGCAATTTCATAAATTCACTGTAGCTCCATTCATTGACACATGGTCACAACACACTACAGATATGTAGAAAAACTCATAAAGTTTTGTTCGGCTGAAGCCACACTTCAGGTTTCTGCCGTCAGAGCGCTCGAGAGCGCAGTGAGACAAAATGGCGACAGGAGCCGAGAAAGCGTATGTCGTGCTTGAAATGCACTCACATCAGTCAGTCATAACAGTGCAACGACACTTCAGGACAAAGTTCAACAAAGATCCACCAACTGCTAACTCCATTTGGCGATGGTATGCGCAGTTTAAAGCTTCTGGATGCCTCTGTAAGGGGAAATCAACGGGTCGGCCTGCAGTGAGCGAAGAAACGGTTGAACGTGTGCGGGCAAGTTTCACGCGTAGCCCACGGAAAATTGGCTCATGCCACAACTGGAGACCGACAGCACCGACTTCATCTTTCAATGGGATGGTGCTCCACCGCACTTCCATCATGATGTTCGGCATTTCTTAAACAGGAGATTGGAAAACTGATGGATCGGTCGTGGTGGAGATCATGATCAGCAATTCATGTCATGGCCTCCACGCTCTCCCGACTTAACCCCATGCGATTTCTTTCTGTGGGGTTATGTGAAAGATTCAGTGTTTAAACCTCCTCTACCAAGAAACGTGCCAGAACTGTGAGCTCGCATCAACGATGCTTTCGAACTCATTGATGGGGACATGCTGTGCCGAGTGTGGGAGGAACTTGATTATCGGCTTGATGTCTGCCGAATCACTAAAGAGGCACATATCGAAAATTTGTGAATGCCTAAAAAAACTTCTTGAGTTTTTGTATGTGTGTGCAAAGCATTTTGAAAATATCTCAAATAATAAAGTTATTGTAGAGCTGTGAAATCGCTTCAATCATTTGTAATAACCCTGTATTGTAATCAGTGGATGAGAATTTAATGATCCAACAATCAACTGAACTAATTATAGTTTTCTTAGTTGTGGGAATGACAAGACATCCTGTGTATGAAACTTAACTAAATGCCTTTTCTGAAAACTTCCTAGAACAGATAGCTTGGAACCCCAGTCATGGTGGAAATATATTAAATCCAATGGCAATAAACAGTCCTGACCTCTTTGAGTATGTCCACAACAAAACTGATATCAATGACCATGGCACAGTTGTAGCAACAATAATTACCAAATTACAAAGAACAACTAAAACAAGTAGAAAGTTTTGTGTGTTCCATTAAGTAGATAAAGAAGCAGTAGTGTCATATCTCACTGAGAAATCTGAAATTTTAGCTCAGGCCAGCAGCCTATAGAGGAGCATGATTCAAGCTCAAAAGAATAGTTGACTATGCAGTGGATAGATATTTACCCATCAGAACAGTTTGTCATGGGAGAGACCAGTTACTGTAAAGAAATTCCTAAAGGAACAGAGACTGCTGCATAACAGGTATAAAACAAAGCAGAGGGCTATAACTAGAGAATTGGTGAATGAAATATGTTTCCTATTAAGAGATCAATGCATGAGGCTTTCAGTGACTACCATAGCAGAATATTGCTGAAAAAGCTTTCACAAAACTCAGAGAAATTCTGGTCATTCATAAAGGCTGTTAGTGGCACTGAAGCTATTGGTCAGTGACTCGTGGATGAGACAGGGATTGAAACTGAGGGTAACAAAGCGAAAACAGAAATGCTGAACTCTATTTTCAAATGTTCCGTTGCAGAAGAAAACAGAGGAGTATCACCACAATTTAATTCTTGTAGCACTGAAAAGGTGAGTGAAATAGACACTAGTGTCAGTGACACTGAGAAACAGCCGAAATTGTTAAAATTGAACAAAGCTCCAGGGCCCAATGGCAATCATATATTCTGTACTGAATTTCCAGCCCTCATGTTAACTATAATCTACCATAGATCCCTTGAACAAAAAACCATTCCTAGTAGTTGCAAGAAAGCACGGTACACCCATCTATAAAAAAGGTAGCAGAAGTGATCCACAAAACTACCATTCAGTATCTTTGACATCCATGTGTTGCAGTATCTTAGAACATATTCTGAGTTCAAATGTAATGAGGTATCTCAGACAGAATGACCTCCCCCATGCCAATTAGCATTGATTCAGAAACATTAATCATGTGAAACCCAACTCACACTTTTCTCACATAAAAAAAAAAACATGGATCAAGGCAGACAAATAGATGCAGAATTTCTTGATTTCCAAAATGCATTTGACTCGGTACCACATCTATGCTAATTATCAAAAATTGATCTTAAAGGTATCAAGCAAAATTTGTGATCTGATTGTGGATTCTTTGGTAGGGAGGGTACAGCACGTAATCTTGGATGGAGAGTTATCTTCAGATGTAGAAGTAGCTTCAGGTGTGCTCAGCAATCCTTGGGATCCTTGCTATATCAATGACACTGTGAACAATATCAACAGTAATCTCAGACTTTCTGCAGATGATGCACCTGCCTATAATGAAGTACTGTATGAAAGAATGAGATTTTCACTCTGCAGTGAAGTGTGTGCTGATATGAAACTTCCTGGCAGATTAAAACTGTGTGCCGGACCAAGACTCGAACTCGGGACCTTTGCCTTTCGTGTGCAGGGTTCGCAGGAGAGCTTCTGTAAAGTTCTCTAAACTTTCCCAATAATGGTCCTCGAAAAGAATGTCACCTTCCCTCCAGGGAGTCCAGTCTGAGTTCCTGGATCAATTCTGTAACACTTGTGTGTTGTTTGAGCCTACCAGTAACAAATCTAGCCTCTGAAGTTCTTTGCAGGTCTATGTCTAACCCAACCTGGTGAGCATCCCAAAAACTGATGCATATACAGAACAATAATGGTTCTATCAGAATTCCCTGGGACACTCCTAACAATAACCTTTTCTCTGATGAACACTCGCCATCAAGAATGACATACTGCGTTCTGTTACTTAAGAAAGCTCTGAGTCACTCACATATCTAAGACACTATTTCATATGCTCATGCCTTTGTTAATAGTCTGCAATGGGTCACTGTGTCAAATGCTTTGCAGAAATCTAGTAATATAGAATCTGCCTGTTGCTTTTTATCCACAGCTCACAGTACATCATGCGAGAAAAGGACAAGCTGAGTTTTGAACAAGCAGTGCTTTCTAAAACCATGATGATTTGGGGAAATAAGCTTCTTGGTATTTAGGAAATTTATTATACTTAAACTCAGATGTGTTCAACAATTCTGCAGCAAATAATATCCTTAAGGTAATTGGTCTGTAATTTAACAGATCAGTTCTTTTACCCTTCTTATACACAAGGATCACTTGTGCTTTTTTCCAGTCACTTGGGACTTTGCACTGCATGAGAGATTCATTATAGATGCAAGATAAGTAATGAGCCAATGCCATAGAGTACTCTTTGAAAACTGAGTTGGGATTCAATCCAGACCTGGTGACTTACTTGTTTCCAGATCTTTCAGTTGTTTCTCTACTACCTTTTCCCAGTTGAAATGTGATGAGACATGGTGGTGATAGGAGGGCCTGCTTCAGGTTCTTCAGTAGCCTGTTCACATGGCTCCAACTACAAAAGGCACACGCTTCTTCCACCGGTTATTGATCAGCATCACACTTGAGGGTGCACCTGGATTAAATTTTCCATAATACTTTTTTCCCCAAGAGGGGAGAAACTGGAGCTCCTTTAAATTTGTAGAGCTAGGAAGTGTGATGATGACTTTGACCAGCTTGTGTGTAGGCTTAATGCCTTTGCAAGAGATAGATGATGTGCCCTAGGTATTTCATTGGTGGTTGAAAGAAAGAAAGAGAGAGAGAGAGAGAGAGAGAGAGAGAGAGAGAGAGGTTTTTCAAGATTGCATTTGAGGCTTGCGAACTGGAGGGTGTGGAACAGCCTTTGCAAGTTCCCTAGGTGTTCTCCTGTTTTAGTCCCCTTCATCTAGATAATTTATGCAACCCACACATAGATACTCTGCAAGCCACTGTACAATGCATGGTGTCATTCCACTCCTTTCCACTTGCAGATAGAGGGAGGGAAAAACTACTGTCTGTACACCTCTGTATTAGCCCTAATTTCTCATATCTTATCTTCATGGTCCTAATGTGCAACGTATGTTGGTGGCAGTAGAATCATTCATCAGCTTCAAATGCCGGTTCTCTAAATTTTCTCAATAGTGTTTCTCAAAAAGAACGTCGCCTTCCCTCCAGGAATTCCCATTTGAGTTCTCGAAGCAGCTCTGTAAAACTAATGTGTTGTTCGAAATTACAAGTAACAAATCTAGTAGCCTGCCCTGAATTGCTTCCCTGTCTTTCTTCAGTCCTGGTATGGATCCCAAACACTCGCACAGTACTCGAGAATAGGTCACACCAGTGTCCTGTATGCAGTTTCCTGTACAGGTGAAGCACTCTTTCCTGAAATTCTCCCAATAAACCGAAGTCAAACATTTGCCTTCCCTACCACAGTTTTCACATGCTCATTCCACCTCATATTGCTCTGCAACGTTACACCCAGATATTTAAATGACTTGACTGTATCAAACATTACAGGTTTGTTCCTCCTACTCATCCATATTATCTTACATTTTTCCACATTTAGGGCTAGCTGCCATTCATCACACAAACTAGAAAATTTGTCTAAGTTGTCTTGCATCTTCCTACAGTCATTCAAATTCAACACCTTCTCGTACATCACGGCATCATCAGTGGTTCTATCACACTTCCCTGGGGCACTCCTGCTGATACCCTTGTCTCCAATGAACAATTGGCCAGAGAAAATAGCATACTCCTTACTGAAGGTATCCTTCCATGAAATTATACTTGTTCTGCAACCAGGTGGACAGAGTCACTGTTGACAAATCCAAAAGAAGAAAAAGCATCAAGGCTGCATAGATTCTCCATATCCATGCTGTGAATAAAAAGAAAGGTGAAGTGTCTTACAACATTTTTGTATGGTGCCATGATATTGAGTTTTCTTTTGAATGGAATGAGTTGTTTGTCACATGCGACCAAATGGCAGTGGATTGAAGGGGCCGTGCTCTCAGCTGGAAATACATTTTATAGTTTAACATTGGTGCAGAGGCATTGGTGTCAACCTGTAGCTGAACTTGTTTATTGTGCAAATCAAGCATGGTAGACAGTTTTTTTAGGTGACAACATTGTGGTGAGAGACTCTGACAAAATCTCATTAATGTCCAATAGGTCCTGTCAAGGCAAATGTATTTTGTTCAGAGCATGGCAGACAGATGTGAGATGTCCATTCTTCTGCAATGCCTTGCACTATTCTCACCTGTTGAGGCAGCTTTCTCTGCCATGTGTTTGAAAACAATCCGGCACAATCGAAATGAGTGTCAGTCAAGGGTAGAGACTTCTTTCCATGTTTATGAGATGGATCCAGAGTTGGTGGTGTTTGTACTCTATTGTTGCTGCATTTGCTGTGTCGGCAAAATTGGATTTCTCTCCCAGGTCTGATGAGCTGGCTGTCACCTGACTCCAGAATTCTAATTGACAGCTCGTGGCCTGGGAACTTCTAAATCTTTAAAATGTCCTCCAAGGTAAGGTCCTCAAATTGCCAAACTTTCTGATCATCCAGAGCTGGCCAAATGATCGCATCCCTGATCATCACCTCTGCATATGATACCTTATTTACTGGAGTCACAAAGTGGCACTTCCTACTGAGTCCTGCAGTTCAGCCGGGCATGCGCAGTGTGACTGATTTGGCTGTTTAAGACACTGATTAAATTCTACACAGGACGCAATGCATTGTCAGTAAAACTGTGTAGTTAATAGAGTAACATTTCATCACAGGCCAGGTGTGCCAGTTGATTGAGAGGGGCCAGTTTGCACAAAAGCTGGTATGTACTTGGTGAGATACACAACAGGAAAAGTGATTTCACCACAACTGGATCTGTTACCAGGAATGCAGCAAAGTTCTGCCAGAAGCATTTCTTGTATACTTCTCACTCTTCTGCTATTTTGTCTTAAGGTGGGAAAAGTGGCGGATTTGCAGCTGATGGCCAGGAGAGCAACGTGGGCAATGAGGCTCCTAATGTTTCTGTCCCTCTAACTGCTGTTGCATAAATTGCTGTAGTACAACTTCCATCAACACACCCAGTTAAGGTAGCCATTTGCACTGTGTCCATGGTTACGTAACAAAGATAAAAAATGCCCACAATCTTTGCCAGTTATCTTGTAACTCACAACATAAAATGAAAACAAGTTGGCACCTCTGGAACAGGTATATTTAACAACCTCACAGGACAATAGTTCACAACAGATCCAATGTATGGCATAGCCACATGGCAAGACAGGCACAGCACAGTTCTGAAACTTCCTGGCAGATTAAAACTCTGTACCAGACTGAGACTCGAACTTGGGACCTTTGCCTTTCATGGGAAGCTGCTCTACCAACTGAGCTACACAAGCATGACTCACAACCCGGTCTCACAGCTTTCTTCCGCTAGTACCTTGTCTCCTACCTTCCCAACTTCACAGAACCTCTTCTGCAAGACTTGTAGAGCATTAGGGCCACCAAGACTCTGATTGCTCTGCTGAGTGGGGAAATTTCCAGCTGTATACTCACTCTTCTGCAAACCTTGCAAAACTAGCACTCCTGGAAGAAAGGATATTGCGGAGACGTAGCTTTGCCACAGCCTGGGGGATGTTTTCAGAATTAAATTTTCACTTTGCAGTGGAGTGTGCACTGACATGAAACTTCCTGGCACATTAAAACTGTGTGCCAGACCGAGAGCTGAACTCGGGAGCTTTGTCTTTTGTGGTCGAGTGCTCCTTTCTTCCATGTGTGCTAGTTCTGCGAGGTTAGCAGGAGAGCTTCTATGAAGTTTGGAAGGTAGGCGACGAGGTACTGGTGGAAGAAAGCTGTGAGGACAGGCTGTGAGTTGTGCTTAGGTAGTTCATATGGTAGAGCACCTGCCCGCGAAAGGTTTGAGTCTCGGTCCGGCACACAGTTTTAATCTGCCAGGAAGTTTCATATCAGCAGACACTCTGCTGCAGAGTGAAAATTTCATTCTGACAGCACTGTTCTGTCCAATAGTACACAGCACAATGAGTGAAAACAGACTGAATGCATTGCTGGGCAGTAACTGCATACGTGGATGGCATGTCAGAACTGGTGCTTGCAGGCACCTGCACAGCTGACAGGCATGGCCGCTCTGTCACAGTGTTTCCTCCTGGTGGCCACAGTTCGCAATAGAGGACACAAAGTGACTGTCATGTGATATGTGCCAGTTGTGCAATGACAGAGATACTGGCTGGTGCCTGATGTCTAGGTGGTAGCCCAGTGGGTTACCATGCTAACCTTACAATGTTCATCCATAGATGGCATTCTTGTGCAAATAGGATAGTTCTCATGGACACCCATCTGCTGGAAGTCCTTCTGCACTTCATCTTCCCATCATGTTTTTGATCTTCCAATTGGACTAGTTCCATCGGGTTGTTCTGTAAGCACAACTTTGATCCAGCATATATCCAGACTCTTGGCAATATGCCCTGACCAGCTTATTCTCAATGCTTTCATTTTCTGCACTGTGTTCAGTTGTTTATCAGGCTGCACAGTTCCCAGTTATTTCTACATCTTCATAGATTGGTCCAAAGATCTTTCTTGTGATTTTCTGTTCAAAATCAACAGACTCTTTTCACCATTTTTGTGGTGCTTATGGTTTCTGTCCCATATAACAACACCAGTACTATCATTGCATTATAGGCTTTAAGTTTGGTCTCAAATAGCACAGTTTGTGATAATATTATCAGCTTCAGACTGAAATAAGTTTTTGATTCATTGACAATACATCGATTAATTTTTTGTTTGAGCTTATCATACATGTTAAACCAGCTGTCAAGGTATTTAAAATTTTCCCCTCTGGCTATTCTCCATATTCCAGCCTGTAATGGGGCAGTATTATGAGCTTGTTTGGATACTTCTATCATTTCAGTCTTCTCTGTATTAATCCTGACTCCAATCTTACTGGCATTCTTTTATAAGTTCTCTAACACTTCTGAAATCTCCTATTCTGACTCCGCTATGGCTGAAATATCATCGGCATATCCCAATAACTGTGTTCTCTCAATTAGCTTTACACCTTTGCCTTTCTTTTTCATTTCACAAATTACTTTCTCCAAGTGCAAAGTTAGAGTGGTGCATCAAGTTTAAATGGCATTAATAATAAGTCTTAGAGTGTACGACAGGGAAAATGGAGGGGGACGTTGTAATTTTAGGGCCTTACCCTAGTAGTGAAAACAAGAGAGATGATGACTGGAGTGAGGGCAATTAAAGGATTTGAAGGTACAAAAAAGGAGTAACACAGCAACCATGGATGTGAAAGGAGTATAGAAAAGGGCATTACGATTACGGAGTGAGTATCGTATTGCTGAGTCAGTAGACATAGCACAGGTACGAGATGTTGTAATTCCTAGCATTTTTGTTGAAACTTGACAACCCAGTATAAAGAAAGAGCGGTATGCATGATGAAATGACCTAGCTTCCATAGTCAACTACACTTTCCTGGTGAAGTAAAATGTTCAAGCAATAGTTTCATTTCAGTACGTCATTTGTATAGCTTGTCATTTTTAATGGGTTTGTAAGCATTTTATTCAGGGAAGGGTAGCTATAATTATATATGAAGTAAAACTATTTACTGTTTCATTTATATTTGAGTATGAGCCTACCGCTTTATCTTTCGTCCATGAAACAGTTCAGATGCTGGGTTCTTTTACATTTTTGAAAGTAGTAAGAGGAAATTACTGTCAGTGCTGAAGGTTCCTATTAAGGGAGTCAGAACAACTTCTCTGTGTTTTGGAAGGGAAGGCTAACAGTCATAGTTCTGTAGCATTGACGAACACCTCTCTACCCATCCTGTTGATCACTTACTCTGCTGGTGATGGAGGAAGCAGTTCGAATATTTGGTATCTGTCATCTTTCTTTTGTAGTTTCCCACAGTCTATTGCTTCATTTCTTCCTTTAATTTTGGAGTACCAATCTATTTTCTTACTGCCTGTTGTTCATATGTAGCACTGTCTCTCCCCCCCCCCCCCCCCCCCCTCCCACCACCTGGAGCACAGTAAATAGAAATAATCTTCCAAAATGTCAAATATATGCCAAAGTTTGACAAGAAATGGGTAGATTTAGAACATTTAGAAAACTGTTCGAGGAACTTTGTATTCTAACTATTGCTTCTCAGTATAGTTATCCATTAATGAAATTTGTTGCAAGTAATATATCTCTACTTCCAACCAATAGCTCAATACATAGTACCAATACTAGGAATGAGAACAATCTCCAAAAAGACCCAAAATCACTTACCTTGGTCCAAAAAGGGGTCCGATATTCAGGAACACACATTTTCAATAAACTGACAGCAACCATTAAAAACTTAGTTTCAGATAAAGCACAGTTTAAACAGAGTTTGAAAGACTTTTTGATAGGCAACTCCTTCTACTCTATAGATGAATATCTTAATAGTGACTCTTAGACCAGCTTACATAAAAATGTCTGTTAGATATCAGTTTTGACAGCACTTGGTCACAACAGTCAAGATTAAGTATTTTGTGTATGATTAATTTATTAAAAGTGCCTAACTGTGTTTCATTCTGACAGTGTATTAATTCTGTAAATATTAGCAGTTCCAGTTTACTGTAATATATTCAACTATTTTGTCAGTCTTCTGACAGATGATCAGTGCAGTGCGTGTTATATGCTAATGTTTTATGCTTTTTATGTTATATTTTCTGACTTGTTCCACACTCATGACAATCAGCTCATTTTTGGGTCTATGGAATGAAAACTGAATCTAATCTTATTTAAGTGTAAAGCAATTTCAATTTAAAATGTCATTACTAAAGAAGCTTATTATCCCCATTTTATTCTAAACCAGAGGAGCTAAATTGTATTACTTTTTTGTACTATTGTGCATCTAAAAAGGACAGAATTACGTCTGGATTTGTCGAATTTTATACTCAGTTGAGACAGTTTTCAAGATGTCAGGATGTTAAATATCATTAATAAATGGTAGGAAATAATGAGCTCAGTATTGTAATTTAAGAGATTTTGGTTGAATTAGTAAGCATTTAAGTACACTCCTGGAAATGGAAAAAAGAACACATTGACACCGGTGTGTCAGACCCACCATACTTGCTCCGGACACTGCGAGAGGGCTGTACAAGCAATGATCACACGCACGGCACAGCGGACACACCAGGAACTGCGGTGTTGGCCGTCGAATGGCGCTAGCTGCGCAGCATTTGTGCACCGCCGCCGTCAGTGTCAGCCAGTTTGCCGTGGCATACGGAGCTCCATCGCAGTCTGTAACACTGGTAGCATGCCGCAACAGCGTGGACGTGAACCGTATGTGCAGTTGACGGACTTTGAGCGAGGGCGTATAGTGGGCATGCGGGAGGCCGGGTGGACGTACCGCCGAATTGCTCAACACGTGGGGCGTGAGGTCTCCACAGTACATCGATGTTGTCGCCAGTGGTCAGCGGAAGGTGCACGTGCCCATCGACCTGGGACTGGACCGCAGTGACGCACGGATGCACGCCAAGACCGTAGGATCCTACGCAGTGCCGTAGGGGACCACACCGCCACTTCCCAGCAAATTAGGGACACTGTTGCTCCTAGGGTATTGGCGAGGACCATTCGCAGCCATCTCCATGAAGCTGGGCTACGGTCCTGCACACCGTTAGGCCGTCTTCCGCTCACGCCCCAACATCGTGCAGCCCGCCTCCAGTGGTGTCGCGACAGGCGTGAATGGAGGGACGAATGGAGACGTGTCGTCTTCAGCGATGAGAGTCGCTTCTGCCTTGGTGCCAATGATGGTCGTATGCGTGTTTGGCGCCGTGCAGGTGAGCGCCACAATCAGGACTGCATACGACCGAGGCACACAGGGCCAACACCCGGCATCATGGTGTGGGGAGCGATCTCCTACAATGGCCGTACACCACTGGTGATCGTCGAGGGGACACTGAATAGTGCACGGTACATCCAAACCGTCATCGAACCCATCGTTCTACCATTCCTAGATCGGCAAGGGAACTTGCTGTTCCAACAGGACAATGCACGTCCGCATGTATCCTGTGCCACCCAACATGCTCTAGAAGGTGTAAGTCAACTACCCTGGCCAGCAAGATCTCCGGATCTGTCCCCCATTGAGCATGTTTGGGACTGGATGAAGCGTCGTCTCACGCGGTCTGCACGTCCAGCACGAACGCTGGTCCAACTGAGGCGCCAGGTGGAAATGGCATGGCAAGCCGTTCCACAGGACTACATCCAGCATCTCTACAATCGTCTCCATGGGAGAATAGCAGCCTGCATTGCTGCGAAAGGTGGATATACACTGTACTAGTGCCGACATTGTGCATGCTCTGTTGCCTGTGTCTATGTGCCTGTGGTTCTGTCAGTGTGATCATGTGATGTATCTGACCCCAGGAATGTGTCAATAAAGTTTCCCCTTCCTGGGACAATGAATTCACGGTGTTCTTATTTCAATTTCCAGGAGTGTATATTTGATGGTTCGTGGAGATAAAGTTGTGGACAAAGCACTATGCTGTACGAGAAGAAAAGAAATTAGACAGAAGCATTAGCTGATGCTGTCAAGAACTGACACTAACATTGTGCTTGTAAACAATAATGAAATTTTAAGGTATTGAGATAAGTGGTACACCATATTTTTGACACAGTTCACAATTTATGTTAGTGATGAATTGCTTTCTAAAAGCTAGTGAAAACCAAGTTCATGGAATTTTCAGTACCAGGCAATAATGTGGTATTATACTTGATAGTCTGATTTGTTCAAGAAATAGTGCATCAAATATTAGTGTAGAGCCACAGTCATTACATCTTATTCATTTATAAGGGTGTTATGTGTAATAACGTCACCAAATTTTCAGTTGTGCGATTTTTATAGCCAGGAAAAGAAGGTCATTTTTCATCTCAGTTCATCACATCTATACCTCCAATAAATGGAAATAAACTATCTTCTTTATAATAAGTCTACAATAAGGTTTTTAGATATTTTACATGTTGTAATACTGTTTCTTGATTTATTATGTTTGCAGTATCCAGGAAACAGGGCAGTAGGATGCAGCCAGTGAAAGGTACTGGCTGCCCAACCCTACTGCCAGCTGTTGTCAAACAGGGTATAAACACTGTCTAAGTATCACCTCATAAAAAATTGTGCCCACCAGGGGGATGGAATCAAGTAAAAATTGTTATTAATTTATACCAATTTACTGTACGTAGCTTTCTTATTCAGTTTGAATTGTTAGATCATCATGAGAACATACATAACTTTTGTATCTAAGACATTATGATTATGAGACAAAAAATCTGAATGATTTACTGAATGTATGTATGGACACACTATTCAGATAAAAGTATATAACAAAAATTTTAACTGATTCTTTTGGTGAAATTTAATTTAAAATATTTAAATGGCAGTGATTAAGAAAAACAGGTAGAGGCAGTAGTGAGGAGCAGTTTCAAGTAAATATGAGTTACTAACTTACATTCTTACTGGAAACTTCTGTTGAATTTTTTTAATTTTTTTTTAATTTTTTATTTTTTTACCTAAGTGGAATTTTCCTTATCAGAATAGTGGAAAACAGTCACTATTACATCAAAGAATTCATGTAGTATAACTTCATAGTCTTAATGAAAAAACTATATGTGACCTGTTGATTATTAAAACTGTTAATGATTACACTCTAGGGAAAGAAAAAAAAGAGTGCAATGAAGGAATTATCCAAATGGTATGGAAATTGGTAGATTTGATGTGCAAGTACAGACAAATAAATTATTACAATTTCAGCAAAATTGGATGATTTATTCAAGAGAAAGAGCTTCACAAACTGAGCAAGTCAATAAATAATGCACTGGTCCATCTGTGGCCCTTATGCAAGCAGTTATTCAGCTCGGCAAATCCTGTTCAATTGGCACCTTAGATTATCAAAATCCCAAGCTGGTTGGAGGGGCCTGTCCATAATGCTCCAAAGGTTCTCAATATAGAGAGACCTGGAGGCATTTCTGGCCAAGGTAGGATTTGACAAACACAAAGACAAGCAGTAGAAATTCTTGTTGTGTGCTGGTGTGCATTGTATTGTAAGCCCAGGATGGCTTGCCATGGATGACAACAAAATGAGGCATAGAATATCATCTTCATACCGCTGTGTTGTAAGGGTGCTATGGATGACAACCAAAGGGTGCTGTTATGGAAAGAGACAGCACCCCAGACCATCACGCCTGGTCGTCACACCGTATGTTGGTTCACAGTCAGGTTGGTATCCCGCCGCTATCCTGGGCACTTCCACCCACATCTTTGCTGGTCATTGGGACTCATTTTGAAGTGCGACTCATAACTAAAGACAATGTTACTCCAGTCGATGAGATTCCAGGCCAAAGACCTGTCTGTAGACGCTCCAGACAATTGTGGGATGCCAACGTGACTGTCTGTCACCCAACTTATGGCCTAACAACTAGGAATGATGTTTTGTTTTCATAGTTGACCACTTCAGCTGTCTCCGCAGCACCTTTACAGCATAATGGTACATAGAGGATATTCTATGCCCCATTTTGTTCCCCTTCATGGCAAGCTATCCTGGACTTACATTTCAGCAAGATAATGCCCACCCACACATGGTGAGAGTTTCTACTGCTTGTCTCTGTGCATGCCACAACTTACCTTTACCAGAAAGATTGCCAGACTTCTCCCCAACTGAGAATGTTTAGAGCATCAAGGGCAGGGCCCTCCAACCAGCTCACGATTTTGATGATCTAATGTGCCAGTTGGACAGAATTTGGCAAAATATCCCTCAGGAGGACATCTAACAACTCTATACATCAATGCCAAGCTGAATAACTACTTTCAGAAAGGCCACAGATGGACCAATGCATTATTGACTTCCTCAGTTTGTGAAGCTCTTTCTGGTGAATAAATAATCCAATTTTTCTGAAATTGTAATCATTAATTTATCTGTACATGTACATGATAAACACCTACCAATTTCCATCTGATTCGGATAATTGCTTTCTTGTGTGTCATTTTTTTTTCTTAGAATGTAATTTTGGTTCCATCTATTGTATATTTACGATTTGTAAAGACAAATGAGACAATAGCTGAAAGAAAAATATTAAAATAATAATTCAGCTGTCACACATTGATCTCTTCTTGACATTGTCCAGCTTTCATATTAATGATATTATTGAAATTCCTAAATGGGAAACATGTAAAATAAGCGAAAGCTAACCACTTACCTATATAAGAGTGGTACGGGGCGCACAGGAAAATGTAATAGAAAACAGATAACACTAGCTTCTGAGCGCTTGCCCTTTTTCTAGTAAGAGTACACACAAACAAACAAACAAACACGCATGCACGCGCACACACACACACACACACACACACACACACACACACACACACACACACACACACACACACAACTACACAGACACGCAAACATCCACACTTGCAGTACTAACAAAGCTAATTATTGAATATCAGTTGTTGAAAGCAGTTGCCCCAGTTGGTGGTGGAGAGGGAGTAAGGAAGGATACTCTCGAGGAAAGGAGGAGATAGTAGGCTACCGTGAGGCATGTCTTTCACCAGATGACTCAGCAGCTGTACAACAAGATGAACAGAGTTCATAGGTTAGAATGTATACGGGGTAGAGAGATGGAGAGAAGGGAGGGGGGAAGGGGGGAGAGGGAGGGGAGAAAAGGAAAGTTGTGGTGAAGAAGGAGACAAGCAGAGGAGAGTGTAAGGGAGAGGGGTGGAAAAGTGGTGTGGGGGGAGAGAGGTGGGGGGGGGGGGCAGGAACGAGGGAGGGCGAGAGGGAGGGAGAAACCACATGAGTGGTGATGAAAGGAAGAGTGGTGCAAGTACATGATCTGAATGGACAAGATGTGATGTGGGCAGAAGAGAGAAGGTGAAGTGCGAAACAGATTAGCAGAGGTGATTGTGAGAGTGCAAGATATACTGGAGAGACAGTTCCCACCTTCATAGTTCAGCGAAACTTGTGCTGGAAGGGAGTATCTAAATGGCCCATGTAGTGAACAGCTGTTAAAGTCTCTAGTGCTGTGGTGCATAGCATGTTCAGCAACTGGATGGTCAAGTTTGCAGTTTGCCACATGGCCATTAATGTGGGAGAACAGTTTGTTCTAGTCATGCCCTCACACAATGATGCACAGTAGTAGCAACGTAGTTGATATACAGGGTGCTATTTTCCAGAGTGTACAAACATTAGGGATTGATCGATGAGAGGATAAAGAACGAAAAAAGGTCCAATGAACTTATGTCTAGAAATGCATGGTTTTCATGCTAGAGACCACCTATACAATCATACTTTGTTCCAGAGAATGCTGTACCATGCAGCCACAGTTACAGTATGCATTGTTTCTTCCTACAGGGTGGTACTGTTACTCATATGTCACGCCCTAATGCCCTCTCCTGCCGCAGTAATTGATAATGTTGCATCCAATTCACTTCTCCTGTTGACTCACCGTGTAGTGGATGTGATACAGCATTGTACACAACAGTTCTGTATTAAAATCAAGAGCTTGCTGACATGCTGTTTACTTACAGAAAGACAAATGGCAATGAGCAGGGAGCAGCAAGGTTGTATCAGGAGACCTGTCCCCTGCCGACAACAACCACAGCACTCAATGTTTGAAACAGTGTTTTGCTGTTTGTCTGAGTCAGTTTTGTTTCAGGAAGCAGGAAATCATGAAGGATGTCCTCAAAATATTCAGACACCAGACTTGGAGGAAAATGTGATTAATACTGTGGAAGGCGACCACTGTGCCAGTACCAGGCAGTTGGTCTACCCATACTGGGTAAGCCTGACAACCATGTGGAACATTCTCTATGTTAAATGTTACTACCCTTATAACTTGCAGCATGCATAGGGCTTACTAGTGACAGACTTTTGGCATTGGGAGCAGTTTTGTCACTGGTTTCTTCACCAGGCAACCACAATTTCGGGACTTGTGTCATCCATCCTATTCACAGATGAGACCACCTTTACGCAGAGTGATATCTTCAACTTTCATAACAGTCATGTGTGAGTTAGTATGCAGAACCTCCATGGTATGGTGACAGTGAGTCATCAGCATTGGTGCAGCTGGAATGTGTGGGCCAGGATAATTGGTGACCGTATTTTGGGGCCAGTCTTCCTTCCACGTCACCTAACAGGCCAGAACTATTAGCGTTTCTTGTGAGAGACTTTGCCTCCCCTGCTGGAAGAAGTGCCATTTATGATTCATAGAATTATTAGCTGCTACACAATGGTGCTCCAGCCCATTTCACTGACAATGTCTGGACACATCTCAATCGTGTCTTCCCTGGCCGATAGATGAGATAAGGGTGTCCAGCTGCACGAACTGCTCGTTCACTGGATCCCAAACCATGCGATTTCTGGTTATGGGGACATCACAAGAGTATTATGTATGCAGAGCACATTCCAACTGTGGAGACAATGGAACAGTGTATTGATGCTGCCTTTGGCACTGTTTGGATGCAGGCTGGCTGATGTGAATGTGTGAGACAGAACATGTTATGGCACATACACTCCTGGAAATGGAAAAAAGAACACATTGACACCGGTGTGTCAGACCCACCATACTTGCTCCGGACACTGCGAGAGGGCTGTACAAGCAATGATCACACGCACGGCACAGCGGACACACCAGGAACTGCGGTGTTGGCCGTCGAATGGCGCTAGCTGCGCAGCATTTGTGCACCGCCGCCGTCAGTGTCAGCCAGTTTGCCGTGGCATACGGAGCTCCATCGCAGTCTGTAACACTGGTAGCATGCCGCGACAGTGTGGACGTGAACCGTATGTGCAGTTGACGGACTTTGAGCGAGGGCGTATAGTGGGCATGCGGGAGGCCGGGTGGACGTACCGCCGAATTGCTCAACACGTGGGGCGTGAGGTCTCCACAGTACATCGATGTTGTCGCCAGTGGTCGGCGGAAGGTGCACGTGCCCGTCGACCTGGGACCGGACCGCAGCGACACACGGATGCACGCCAAGACCGTAGGATCCTACGCAGTGCCGTAGGGGACCGCACCGCCACTTCCCAGCAAATTAGGGACACTGTTGCTCCTGGGGTATCGGCGAGGACCATTCGCAACCATCTCCATGAAGCTGGGCTACGGTCCCGCACACCATTAGGCCGTCTTCCGCTCACGCCCCAACATCGTGCAGCCCGCCTCCAGTGGTGTCGCGACAGGCGTGAATGGAGGGACGAATGGAGACGTGTCGTCTTCAGCGATGAGAGTCGCTTCTGCCTTGGTGCCAATGATGGTCGTATGCGTGTTTGGCGCCGTGCAGGTGAGCGCCACAATCAGGACTGCATACGACCGAGGCACACAGGGCCAACACCCGGCATCATGGTGTGGGGAGCGATCTCCTACACTGGCCGTACACCACTGGTGATCATCGAGGGGACACTGAATAGTGCACGGTACATCCAAACCGTCATCGAACCCATCGTTCTACCATTCCTAGACCGGCAAGGGAACTTGCTGTTCCAACAGGACAATGCACGTCCGCATCTATCCCGTGCCACCCAACGTGCTCTAGAAGGTGTAAGTCAACTACCCTGGCCAGCAAGATCTCCAGATCTGTCCCCCATTGAGCATGTTTGGGACTGGATGAAGCGTCGTCTCACGCGGTCTGCACGTCCAGCACGAACGCTGGTCCAACTGAGGCGCCAGGTGGAAATGGCATGGCAAGCCGTTCCACAGGACTACATCCAGCATCTCTACAATCGTCTCCATGGGAGAATAGCAGCCTGCATTGCTGCGAAAGGTGGATATACACTGTACTAGTGCCGACATTGTGCATGCTCTGTTGCCTGTGTCTATGTGCCTGTGGTTCTGTCAGTGTGATCATGTGATGTATCTGACCCCAGGAATGTGTCAATAAAGTTTCCCCTTTCTGGGACAATGAATTCACGGTGTTCTTATTTCAATTTCCAGGAGTGTACATGCATTTGTTGAGGCACATGGAAACCATTTTCAATACATTCTGTACATGTGGCTGCATGGTACAATGCATATTACACTGCAGTCTCTGTAACAAACACATAAGTCTGAACATATATAATAAACTGTCACAATCAGTAAAAAAATCTCATTCTTTTAAATTTAATGTAGTATTAGAGGTATGATTTAAACATATGGCATATTACTCAGTGGAAGAATGCTTTCAAAATAATGCGAAGGACATACGTAATGAGCAAAACACCCTAACTAGTAGTAAATAAGCATATCATACCTGTGCACTTATTCAAATCATGTACATAATCCTAATACACTTTTTCATTCATTTAAAACGTAAAATACCATGTATAATGTGAATCTGGAAGAAAGTGTGTGTATTTCTGTAATATGCAGATATATACTGGAAGAGTTGGCATGTTTATTCATATATAACTGTGCACATATGTAATGAGATATCCTAGAAAGTACAATATGTAATGAGAATCATCAATTTGTAAGTGCCTTAAACTGTATGTATTTAACTAAAGAGTACTTGTAGATTTATAACTTCAATTGACAAAGCCAAATGCATGGTAAACATGTTGAGAGGCTAATGAATAAACATCTAAGAAATTATTGTAAGAGGACAGTCTGGAAAGTTACCTCAATTAGCCAAAAATAAAACATTTGAATATGTGAAACAAACTGGTTAGATAATATCTTAAAATTACTTGTTTTATTGCTTCTCTACATAGTTTCTACTCAGATTTAAACATTTGTCATGTCTCTTTATGCACTGACAAATCTGCATAAAATTCTGCCACATCACATTTCAACCAGCCCATGAAGTTCATCATCAGATTCAAAGCATCGAGAGCTAAGCCACTTTTTCATGGCAATGAAGAGGTGGAAACTGCATTGAGACATGTCTGAACTGTTTTTCACAAATATTTTCATCAATTTTCTGTACCAATTTGTTGTTGGTTACAGAGGAATGTATCGACACTTCCATCATCATAAACATTTTTCCTTCCACTCTTACACTAACACCACCATTGATGCACAATACTTTCACTCATATGGCATGTATACAGCATTAATCTTGCAATGTATACCATCAGCTTTACATGACTTATACTAAAAACCATATTACATAACAGATTTCACATTTGGTGGAAATTTTAATTACAAAGCGACTGTTGGTGAACAGAAAGTCTTGTAGCTTTCTTCTAAGCACACTGATCTACTTACTTCCATTACTTCCCACAAAACCGAATTTATTTTTCAGATCACCTATGTGACTATAAAAGATATTGTAGTAACTGGAGTACAGTTACATGTGTAAAATAAGCATATTTCAGATTTCTTAAGGAACAAATTGTGGATAACAAAAGGATGCTGGGAAGTCATGACTTCCTACTTTCAGCTGTAAGATGAAGTTGAAGGCAATGGTAGCACTATAGTAAAACAGAAGGGTAATAAATATGTGAATTTATTATGAACAATTTTACAAAATTTATAAGCCTGTACACTATAAGAGTAAGTCAGTGTAACATGGAACTATGTGACAATATTAATGACAACTTTCACAGCGTCAGGACTTGCAGGGCAATATATCACTTACATGTATCATGAAAGTTTGGATGCATATTATTTTTACATAGATTTACAAATATGGTTCTGTTTAATACAAAACAACATTACAGGGATTTTTATCATCTGCCACTGAGTAAAGAAGAAGCAAATATCTGTTGCAGGATTTGGGGTATGTTCTTCAGATCAAGACAGACAAATGCTCTCCCTGAAGGTAACTGCTTCACTAACCTGAAACACAGAGGAAATATACCTTAAATAAATTTTTTTCCTTTTGATTCAGTTTAATATGTAGGACATGTTACACTGTTAAATTGGCTATGGACCAATGGCAAATATTTTCCTCTCATTAGTGACAAATATTCACTCATTGAAATAGTGATAGTTGATGAAAAATTTAATGTGAAATACAGTATCACATATAGAGGATTTCAAATCCCACAGTGTAGTTGAAATATGTGAATTGACATTAGCAGGGCAAAACTGTTACCTTTCCAGTTTTTGGAACCACTTATAGTTTTTACAGTAAGTTAAGTGAAATGAGTGAGCATTGTATTGTTGTTGTTGTGGTCTTTGATCCTGAGACTGGTTTGATGCAGTACTCCATGCTACTCTATCCTGTGCAAGCTTCTTCATCTCCCAGTACCTACTGCAACCTACATCCTTCTGAATCTGCTTAGTGTATTCATCTCTTGGTCTTCCTCTACGATTTTTACCCTCCACGCTGCCCTCCAGTACTAAATTGGTGATCCCTTGATGCCTCAGAACATGTCCTACCAACCGATCCCTTCTTCTAGTCAAGTTGTGCCACAAACTCCTCTTCTCCCCAATTCTATTCAATACCTCCTCATTTGTTATGTGATCTACCCATCTAATCTTCAGCATTCTTCTGTAGCACCACATTTCGAAACCTTCTATTCTCTTCTTGTCTAAACTATTTATCGTCCACATTTCACTTCCATACATGGCTACACTCCATACAAATACTTTCAGAAACGACTTCCTGACACTTAAATCAATACTCGATGTTAAAAAATTTCTCTTCTTCAGAAACGCTTTCCTTGCCATTGCCAGTCTATGTTTTATATCCCCTCTACTTCGACCATCATCAGTTATTTTGCTCCCCAAATAGCAAAACTCCTTTACTACTTTAAGTGTCTCACTTCCCAATCTAATTCCCTCAGCATCACCCGACATAATTTGGCTACATTCCATTATCCTCGTTTTGCTTTTGTTGATGTTCGTCTTATACCCTCCTTTCAAGACACTGTCCATTCCGTTCAACTGCTCTTCCAAGTCCTTTGCTGTCTCTGACAGAATTACTATGTTATTGGCGAAACTCAAAGTTTTTATTTCTTCTCCATGGATTTTAATACCTACCCCGAACTTTTCTTTTGTTTCCTTTACTGCTTGCTCAATATACAGATTGAATAGCATCGGGGAGAGGCTGCAGCCTGTCTCACTCCCTTCCCAACCACTGCTTCCCTTTCATGCCCCTCGACTCTTATAACTGCCATTTGCTTTCTGTACAAATTGTAAATAGCCTTTCACTCCCTGTATTTTACCCCTGCCACCTTCAGAATTTGAAAGAGAGTATTCCAGTCAACATTGTCAAAACTTTCTCTAAGTCTACAAATGCTAGAAACGTAGGTTTGCCTTTTCTTAATCTATTTTCTAAGATAAGTCGTAGGGTCAGTATTGCCTCGTGTGTTCCAACATTTCTATGGAATCCAAACTGATCTTCCCCGAGGTCGGCTTCTACCAGTTTTTCCATTCGTCTGTAAAGAATTCGCATTAGTATTTTGCAACTGTCTCATACATCTTGCTCACCAGATGGTAGAGTTTTGTCAGGACTGGCTCTCCCAAGGCTGTCAGTAGTTCTAATGGAATGTTGTCTACTCCCGGGGCCTTGTTTTGACTTAGGTCTTTCAGTGCTCTGTCAAATTCTTCACACAGTATCATATCTCCCATTTCATCTTCATCTACATCCTCTTCCATTTCCATAATATTGTCCTCAAGAACATCATCCCTGTATAGACCCTCTATATACTCCTTCCAGCTTTCTGCTTTCCCTTCTTTGCTTAGAACTGGGTTTCCATCTGAGCTCTTGATATTCATGCAAGTAGTTCTTTTTTCTCCAAATTTTTCTGTAGGCAGTATCTATCTTACTCCTCGTGAGATAAGCCTCTACATCCTTACATTTGTCCTCTAGCCATCCCTGCTTAGCCAATTTGCACTTCCTGTTGATCTCATTTTTGAGACGTTTGTATTCCTTTTTGCTTCATTTATTGCATTTTTGTGCATTGTATTTGCTATTAACTTTTCATATTTAAAGACTGCAGACACATTTTTGAGATACACCATGTTCAATCATATGAACCTGATGTTACTGACTGTATGGTTTAATGGCTATCAATAATCCGATGAAAATACCAAATCATTTTCATGAAAAACAGGTGGTTTTACACATATAGATGTGCCAGCCTTTAATACCCTGCAGGTGAGTGGTTTTCTTTCTACATTTATGTTTATTGTTTTCATAAAAGAAGGTTGTTTTAATGTAAGGAATGCCAGTGACAACGTTGTGGTCAAGTGACCATGGCATACATTTTTTCCATCCCTTCAACTGTTAGAAAATATAATTTAGCAGCAAATGAGTACAATGAAGTTAGGGTGTAAGATAGACCACTGAGTCTCAGAAACCATTGTTACAGTCTATGCTGGATGAATGAATCAGTAGTAAATTATGATCAGCCACTAATCAAGGAAAAAATCTGGCATGTCGTGTAACAGAATAGGGCCCCAGAAGAACAGACTTGTCATGTAAAAACCTGCCATAGTATTTTCATCACTATCAGCAAAGATCTCTTAAAATTTAGATGTTAAATTTCAGTGTGGATATGCACTGAAGTTACTCAAAACAATTTATGAAACATGACACTTTTCACACATTGTTTCTGCATTTCAATCTGTCTGGTGCACCACCCTGAATTGTCTCACAGTGACACAGAGCTCTCTTCACACTGCTCCCATTATTTTAGGAAGTGAGCACTGAATCACTAGTTAAAAGTGATCACAATATGTGGTGTGCGTACGGTAGGACCTTCGGTACACACACCATCAGTTTATTTGACTTGTCGCTCTAACGAAGTAGGCGAGTGTCAGCAATATGTCTCGTGGTCTTATCGTGGCGTGTTTATCTTCTGCCATTAGGTCAGATGATAGAAATGCCACTTGCACGCTTAGAGTAGCAGACTGACAGTGACCAACTTTAAACAGAACTTGATTAATTTTCACACACATTTATTAAAATAATAAATAACATAGACATTACGTAACTTGATTCTGGATGCTGTTTACAATTGACAATCTGAAGTTTCTTTGGTCTTGGTACGTTAATCTTATTCTCACATATCTCTGATACTTGACAAAGTGTCTATACATTTCTCTTCATGGCTATGTACAGGAATATGGTAATATTATTAGGCGCAGATTGAAACTTGACTACAGACTGGTTCAGACTAATGCAGACTGACTAATCAGAGGTCTGTACACTCGTTATAATACCTCGCGCGTTCAGGTATCACTGCGCGAGTGTGATCCGCGAGGAGAAAAGGTTCTACATTAGCAGCAATCTCATTGGCTGCATTACATATTAATACGCGGATCGTCAGAAACAGAATTTGGTCCGTCTCTAAGACAGCTCCATCTTGTAGTGCGGAGACGGACGAGCGCTGCGCCTGCACTGTTGTGCTTAGCGGGACGCGCTCTATTGGGAAAGTTGTGTACGCGTTGACTACGCGGAACTATGTACACAACACAATATAACTCAATTTTATACAGAAATGCAATTTATATTGTACTAGTGACCCTTTCCCTTTTCGCATTGGTAGCACTAAGCAGCTATGGCTGGACAACCACTTCATCTAAATCACCATGTACATAGATACTCCACAAGTCACTGTACGGTGCGTGCCAGAGGGTACCCTGTACCGCTACTTGTTGTTTCCTTTCCTGTCTGATGCAGCAGCAATATGAAGAGCATTCAATAAGGAATGCAACACCTTTTTTTTGAAAGCAGATTGGTTTTATTCAGGATTCCAATACACCATATTATTCCCCACTCTTTTGGCTATAAAAACCTATTTCTCAACATAACCTCTATTCACTGCAATGGCCTTATGCCAACTTACTAGAAGGGCCTGTAGGCTCACAAGGTACCACTGTACTAGTTGATGTTGGAGCCAATGTTTTGCTGTATCGATGACCTCTCCATTATCCATATATTTCTTCCTAACGGATGCATCTTTCATTGGACTACACAGATGGAAATCAGAAGGTGGAAGATCTGGGCTGTAGGGCGGATGAGGAAGAAAGTCCAATGAAGTTTTGTGAATTCCTCTTGGTGTGCAGACTTGTGTGAGGCCTTGCAATGTCACAGAGAAGGAGAAATACGTTTGCATTTTTGTCTCCACTTTCCAACACCACAGGAGTCACAGTTGTGTGCTGCTGGCTGGTATGTGGAAGATCAGACAGGTTTGCACGACATTGTTGCAATAATGATGGATACCTCACCCAAAAACTCACCGTACTTTTGTTCACATTCTGGAAGCACCTATGAATATCTGCAACGCTCAGGTATTCCGCCAAAAGAAACTCAGTGACAGCTCTCTGCTTGGAACACAGTTCTGTTACAGACACCATTTCAAAGGCTACATATAGTGCTGCTATGTATCGAAAATTCATAAAACTATACATGCTGAAGTCAGAATTATCCATGATGTCCCACAACAAATTCCACATTTTTTCCACCGAAATTGGTCAAGAAAAAATAAGTGTTGTTTACTTATTCAACACACCTCACAGATTACATACACAAATCTTCCTCATGAATCATTCTATCTGTTAGTGTAAACTGTATCAAAATCCCTACAGTAGTTCCTAAGGTTAGCCTTCACATATTGACAGAAAAATGCAGTGGGTGGAATTCGATATAGTAAAATGTGTAGCTAACAATTTTTTCCAAACCGGTAAGGAATATGTACAAATAAATACAAGGTCCTCATCATGTCAACATTAATTTTATTCGTTTCAAGTATAGTAAAAATGTGAAATACTGATGCAATGAACCCCCAAGTGTTCCTCGAAAGAGTTGTTAGGCATTTTTTTGTCTGGTGTTTCAGCAGAGTTCTTTGCAATTTTTTTTTTTAAACAAACGGTGCTCATGATGTCTTTCATGCAATGCCCATTATCAGCAGAAAGCACAGGTTTGTTACCTATCACAAACAAAATGGTTTTTAAACAGGAATTTTATGTGCTCATCATTCAACAATCCCATAAGTCACAGAATGCCTTTGATGTTCCTACACAAAACTGAGCCAGGATTAGGAATGCATCCAGCCTAAAGTCAGCACACTTTAGGGCATGAATATTTAATCAGATTTTTAAACAAAGCAGATGAAAACTGATTGTGCATTTATTTATTTATTTATTTAGCGTATGGCTCATAACATCACAGTAAAAATTACAGAAACAACACGATTAAAAAAAATCACATATGTATAAACAGAGCAATAAATAACAGTTTGTATATAAGGACACCGCCAATTGTAAAGTTACACTCACAGAAGACCAGTCACAAGCAGACGTCCAGCTTAGATAGTAAATAGTCGATTGCCTCTTGGGTCGCCATTAGGAAATCTTGTGGGTCACCCTCGTATGCCCTTAGTGGGCATTCCTGCACGATGTGTTTGACCGTCTGTCTCTCAGCGCCACAGTCGCAAGCGGCCGAAGGAAGTTTACCCCATCTGTGTAAGGAGTCGGCACATCTCCCACAGTTGGTTCTGATGCGATTAAGAGTTGACCAAACTTTGCGAGGGCAATCAAATCCTTTTGGTTTACTAAAGATGCATGGCATACTGTGGCAGTTTACTACTGTTCTGCTCTCCCATTCCTCTTTCCATCGGTCATTTATTTTGAAGTTGGTTTGGTGCAGAGCCTGTGCGGTCTTTAGTGGAGGATGCCTAGACCGGAGTCGGTTTCCTTGGATGTCGTGAGTATCTTCATGGATTTGTAATTGAGGGTTGGTCATGATTTTTTGAAATTCTCTAACCAGAGCGTGTTCACGGCGCAGGTTAGGAGGGGCTATGTTACTGAGAACGGGCAGCCACACTGTAGGAGTTGGCCTGATTGTGCATTATTGATTGTAATTTAAAAATACTGCCATGGTAGTAGGTTGGAAACTGCAATGATCTGTCCACAATAATTTCCTCTGTTACCATCCTGTAAAAGATCTTTCACGAACAGAATAAATTTGCAGTCTAATGACTGAAGTACATTCATCATGCCAAGTGAAATTTGAAATATTGTACTTCTTTGCCACGGTATGTTCAAAAAGAAGCTCATAAAGATTCAGAATTTTCATGAGTTGACCAAGAATCTGTAAGGAGAAGTGGAAACAGACAAAAAAAATAATACCTGAAGAAATGTTCTCTTTTTTCCATTCTTACACACTTCAGTAAGTCTTCTGCCTCAGCTTTTCACATGTGATCCATCTAGGTTGATCACATGCACTTCTGTGTATGAATGTGTACGTGAAAACATGGGTTGTTTAGTCATCAGTTACCTCCTTAAGTTTTACCTTTTAGCACACATTTCTTTTTCAAAATTAGACTATCTGCATTGGACACATGAGACCGATAAGAACCAAGACTCTTACATTATTTACGGAAAAAAGTCTTAGATCATTTCAATTTGAATGACTTCTTTTCTTTCAACATGTTTCTTGCCATAAATTTTTGAGATTCCTTGATTAATGGAATCCATCTTGGAGAACCTGGAAATTCATTTGTGCCTGTACTGTTGGCAATATCTCAAGCCCAGTCACGCAAGATTGTACTGGTGATATTAAATGACTTTTCACTGACTTCAGAAAAAAGCTTAACAAACCTGTATTCAACATCATCATTATTTCCAATCAACTATTATACCGATGTGTGACTTCATTTTTTCATTAATACAGTTCACATTCAGAACAAGCAAATCAAAATTTCTTTTGTTCAGTACTGACATGTGGACATTTCTTACTCTTTTTGAGATAGGTGATAAATGTGGCACTGTCATTCATACACTTTCCACGAGAATATTGATCTTCAGTTCTTCTCTTTTGCTGAATCTGCCATTTGTAACACCAAGTATTTCAGTCATTTCTAACCATATATCTGCACTATTTAAATGTTCAGCCAAAAGCATAATAATATTTTGCCCATTTTATAATTTTCACATGTATTTTCTGTGGTGGTTTCAGTGGATAGTTATTGTGTATGTCTACAGCAAATACAAAATGTTCTCAGACTTCCCATCACCTGCACAGTGAGAATGAATGTCAGAGGTCACGAGAATTGTTTCAAACATACAGCATGAGGATCTCTGTGACCAAGTAAGAAAAATAAAGACAACAGAAAAATTATAACATCTGAAAAAATTTAACAAAAACAAATTGCATTGTAAAATTATGCAAATCTGAGATTGAACTTTTACATCCTTTTCACTACAAATTTTCTTCTAGTTCAGCAATTTCCGAATATGATTATGAAATCTCACACTAAACTTTATTGTTCTCATACAAATAAATGCTTGTTGCAGCTTACCTTTCAGCCTGGTCGCCAAGAGAGCCTATGAAAATGGCATATGCATTGACATCAGCATTTGATGTGAGGGCAGCAGCAAATCTCTGTGGTGGTATGCCATAGCGTTCTAAGTTGGCATCTGACAACAAAACGACTATTGCCTCATCACAATCCTCTTTTGCTAGTGAGTCAATAGCCTGCTTTGTTGCTTCTAATGTATTGTCTCCCGACATACAGAACTGTGCATGTGCATGCATTGTCTGGAATGAAAAACATTATGTAACAGCTCAAACAATTAATTTTTCAGCCTCAGTTGTTAATCTGGAATACCAAACAACGTGGCTATCCATTATCACTGAGTAATTAGTATAACATGGTATTTGAATTTAATTTCAGAAAATTCAAGACAAGCTACAACAACATTTCAAATAATGGAAAATCTGGGTTGGTGGGCTGGAATAACAACAATATAATTAGGATAGGTTGCTATTTACCAAACAGAGAAAGTACTGATCGGCAAAGATATACACTTAAAAGCAGATTATAGGAAATTGTTAAGCTATCAGATTAAATCCATCATCAGATGCAGACGAAAAAACTCACATCAACTCACGACTACTTTCATCTCTGGGCCCTGAGGCCCAAGCTGATGGCAGGACTCTGTGTGTGTGTGAGTGTGTACAATTTTCATATTTCATATTCCATACCACATTTATGGTACAAGAAAAAACAACATAGGATATATTACCAGAGAAATATTTTTTTTTGAAGTTCAACTGTTTAAACAGTTTATGACATAGAAGCTTTCTCCCTACAGTGACACATACAGGAACCAAAGAATCAAGCATGAGTCACTGAGGTAGCACCATCATTTCAGAGAAATTGTGTTCGGCATTTAAGAGCTATACAATACCATCAATTACTACTATCAGCATAGTAGACTTGAAAATGCAAAAAGTGACCAGTAGCATATTAAATACATTTCTTCTTGAAGGGAAATGAACTCAGGCATTTATGGGGGAAGAAATCATGAGTAACGATCAAGGTTTGCCACACCTGTCAACCTGAGCACAGATTTTAGATGATCTCTCACTTCAGATCATAACTTCCAACCAACATATGGCCTATAAAAGAATGTGGAAAATAGAAGTATACAGATAATGATAACTGTCCATCAAACAGACACACAAGCAAACACTGTAACAACTTCGGACTTCTGGCTATAAGCCAAAAAGAAGGAAATTAGCAAAAAGAAAAAGAAGAAGAAGGAGGAGGGAAAATATCCCTATATATTAATGAGATGACATCATTTCAGAGAACTCGTGTTTGGCATTTAAGAGCAATACAGTACCATCCATTACTACTATCAGAGTAGTGAACCTGAAAATGCAATATACCTAAAAGTATCCCAGATACAAAAATGCTTTTTCGTGGCTCAGAAATTACACATTTAAAAAACAGATGAAGCGTCTATTGCCTCTGTCTGCACTGTCATTTAAGCATAGTTTTCTATGTGGTACAGCCAACTGTTGTGACTCACCGATCTTTCAAAGTGCCGCAGAGAACTTACGCGTGTCCTCTACATGCGGCGCTGTCTGCCAGCCATGCAGCAGCAGCGCCACCTAAGCGGCCAGCCAGCCAGCGGCCGCTAGACTTGGATTCAGTTATGATTTGACTGTTAAAGTGTACACACATCTTACTCTGTTTACTTGATCTGTGACTTTCATGTATAGCATTTTCCTCAAAATATATTTTTTCAACTTGAAGTTATTATAACTGGCGACAAGGTAGTGATTTTCCTTTTCTATCATTGACCCACATGTTTCCATGGCTACTTTAGAGCAACTATTGCAAAGTCTCATAGAACAGAAAACGCTTCTCACAAATGCGATTCGTGATTTCAGCGCAGCATCAAATGTGGGACGTTTCTCGTCATTGTCTCTACCTACTTTTCCTCCTTATGGCGAGACGGCGGAAGACTGGTCTGATTACGAAAAACGTCTTCGACAGCACTTCTTGGCATTTCATGTCGCGGATGAACAAACATGTAAGTCTCTGTTCCTTTCATGGATTTCACCTCATACGTATCGGTTGTTGTCACAATTGGCTCCTTTGAAAGATACTGCGTCTTTGTCCTTTGCTGAAATTTGCTCACTTCTGTCCGTTGCGGCAAGTCCGGTTGTTATAACAGGAGACACGGGCGATGCGTCCGCGTCCGTAGGAGAAGGAGGCGAGTAGAGTTGCTTCGCCAGATGATGGTCATCTCGTTCATGCATGGGCACATCTCCTGGTGGCGTCAGTTCTTGTGCTGGCACTGATATGATGATGAGAGGACTGCGTTGTGAGTAATGAGAGATTCCAGTATCCCAAGCGTCAGGTAGAGCCAAAGGTGGTGTAGCGCCATCCGGAGCAGGCGCTGCTGGCACACGAGGCCGAAGCTGGTCTGAATGACGCACTGCAACACACGTGTCCATCTGGATTTCATACAGGCATCGGCCACAGTGTCATAAGATGCAGCCACGATTCCATTTTAGTCACCTGCCCTATCACCGTACCCATACAAGGTCGTCGGTGGTGAACCAGCCAAGCGAAGGCACCCGCGGCCGTGAGGTGGAAGGCCACAGAAGACGAAGTAGCGTCCGGGGCTGCCGGCCATGTAAGAGCTCAGCCGGGCTGTGGTCGCCCATGGGGATGAAACGATAAGAAGCCAGAAATTGGAGAAGCGCATAATGAGCAGAAAAAGTCAGGAGTTTTCTCATCTGAGCCTTAAATGTGCGGACCAGTCGTTCAGCCTCACAATTTGACTGTGGATGGAACGGAGGGGCCGTGACATGCATGATCTCGCAACAGGCCGATTGGTGCACGGGGCCCCAGCAGATTCGACCCCCACGTCTCCTGTCATCTCGACCCGTTATCATCCGGGACACTTCCGTCCGTACGGGAAGCCTCCTCCTCGAGGCCTTACGGCCAGTCAAACAACACCTATGGACGTTAGCAATCTACAGGCCACCTCCATCAAGACCTGTGCAAAATATTCAAAGGGAGGAAAAGTGTTGTGACTCACCGATCTTTCAAAGTGCCGCCGCGCAGTTACGCGTGTCCCCTACACGCGGTGCTGTCTGCCAGCCATGCAGCAGCTGCAACGCCACCTAAGCGGCCAGCCAGCCAGTGGCCACTAGACTTGGACTCGGTTATTATTTAACTGTTAAAGTGTACACACGTCTTACTCTGTTTACTTGATCTGTGACTTTCATGTATTGCGTCTTTCTCGAAATACATTTGTTCAACTTGAAGTTATTACACCAACAGATAACATCATCAAACAATTCAGTTTTTCTTGTAAGGATGTGTCTGTGATCAGACAACATTCAGACTCATTGTTTCAAAGGGACAGGACTGATTTGCATTCCATTTCTGTTTCATCATCACACTCTAGTGATTAGTAATTTGTGATCATAATCTATTAGCCATGTGACAAACTGTACTCTTGCCATTCAGGCTTGTCAGTAATTCATGTAGTAATGTGACAGTTTACAAATGTTTTTGAAGCAACAAGGATCTGCAGTTTCACCACTGACAAGCAACTTTAGTTTCTCTTTTCTATTAGCACTGGCGTGAGTACTGTCAAATTGTCTCCTCTGGGCTTCCCGCCATGGCAGGCTTCATTTTGTTCAATGTAAGACTTGTATGTCATGAGCTCGGAAATCATTCAAAATTTCCTACACTAAAAATGTCACCCTTTTCATATAGAACTGCCAAGTTTTTAAAGACATCATTTTACCAGAAAGGAACATCATGACTGGTCACTTAGAGTAATTGATGCAAATCCAGTCTGGTACATCCACTGAATTAAAACATGTTCAGCTCAACAAAATTCATGACTTTTACTTTCCAATACTTTGTAGCCCATTTACAAGCAATAGTTGAAGATCCTTCCACATGTGAACTTTCACTTGTAATGTAAAAGATGGTATCCTGTGAGACATAGTCTCTTTGAGAGTGTCTTACTTTCACTGTACTTCCACATAACTTGCAATTTTTTGGCCAACAAAAATGCTTGCTTATTATTTTGCACAGCCATTGCACAAAACTCTAGACATTTTACTGAGTACAAATGGCAATACTATTCAGTGGCTACACACATTTGTCACAAATTAGCGGTTGATAGGAAACGTCAGACTATGTTAGCTGTATGAAAAATGTAGTCAGCAACTGGAACTCAGGAAAGTAACAACCACGGAAGGAAGGAAGGTAAGGGTTTAACATCCCATTCAGATAGAGATCAACAGAGATGGAGTATAAGCATGGAATGTTTCAAGGATGGGAAAGGAAATCAGCTGTGCCCTTACAAAAAGACCATCCCAGCATTTGCCCATAGCAAATCACAGAAAACCTAAACCAGGATTTTAACCATCATCCTCCTACATGAGAGTCCAGTGTGCTAACCACTGAGCCACCCCACCCCAGTGTGTAACAATGAGCGAGGGTATGATGTCTAGTTATTAACAACCCGCCCTTTCCCTTGTGTTATTTCATAAGATATGTATCACCTGCTAACCGCCTTTTGTGAGGCTTCCACAGCCATAGAATAATTTTCCACTCATGGAGAAACAGCATATCGTATGTGGGAGAGGGGGCTCTTTAAATGGGAAACACTCTGTGTAGTCTTTTCTGGAAGCTTTTGCAGAACTTGAGTCAAGGAGTGTTTTATGCTGGACATGATTGTAAAGGGAGATTCTTAATGGGGTTTTACTGATACTTACTTTTCACCTTATAATAGAACACAACTGGTACAAATCCTTTGAACGTATGCAGCTGAAGCCATGAATTTTGTAATTATTACAGTTATATAGTATTATAGATGAACAGAAAATCTTACGGAATATAATGGAAGAAATGACTCATTTTTCACAATATTTTACAACACAGCTTATTTGGCAGAATCGGATATTGCTGAAATTGTGAACTGTCAAGATGAGCAGATGTTCTATGTTGTGTCTACACTTATACTGTTAGATCACGATGCCAAAACTACTGTTTTAACAATGAGGAGTCAGCCAGAACTGAAATGCCAGCTTTGGAAAACTGATTCAGTAATGAAAGAACACACTGAAAGTGAAGCATAATGGTACCAGTACATGCTGAGAGAACATTTTACATATAGGAAACAGGCATTTCAGAATGTACATGAGAAGTGATTGTTATGGTGTCGCAAAACAATGTCAGTTTCTCACCACAGATCAATGTACCACCTGTGGTGGGCTTTGGTCAGTGAGCAGCGCACTACTGGTCACGGTGTGATAGGTCACGCCAAGTATAGAGGAAGGGGGACAGGAGTTCTGTGTTGCACCATGTTTCTGTTAATAGCCATCACTGAAGACTGAGCCCTTCATGCTGATTACTCGAGCTAACTGTTCTACAGATGCCAACCATTGGGCTATCTGGACTATGTTTGTGGATATTATTTGGATTGACTGTGATTCTGGTATTAACAACTTGCTGTGAGCTGTTTTACAGGCTGCCACTTCAGCATAGTCTCACAGGTTGAGGCATATTGAAATGTATGTGTTTAAACAAAACCATTCCCCAGGCCTGATATTTCATCAGGGGTAAGGTAAATTGGACTTTATGTGTGGATTAGCAAATAATGGAATCAATACTGACTTTTTACAGCTGTGGCAAAGACAAATGATGTTGAATGAACTGTAAATAAAGCAGCTACAGGAAAAAGAGAACAAACAGTTCGTGTGACAACAGAAATTGTGAGACTGGAGGTTGCAAACACAGCAGAAACTCGTTACAGCACAGGCGCTGTCCACTATGGTGCTGCCAGCTTTCTCACCAGTTGAGAATGTGAAAGAGGTCTAGGAGTTCTACATCAAGATATTGTGGCAACATTTTGAAGTTTTTAAGGAAAAGGACATGCACAGCCATAAAGCTTTCTTGTTCTCATAGTCTGTACTAGATGTGCTTCTTTCGCCACCTAAGCTGCACCCAGCAGTAGATACATACAGTTTGTTATTTGTGTAAGTTTGGATGTACTTGTAGCATTCTACAGCCAGCAGACACAAATTGTGGCAGAAAAGTTTTTGTCAAATGTGCAAAAGTGTGAATTAATCTTACAAGGCAGAGGTAACAAATTTGCAGGAATTAAGATGTAAACGCGCCTTTACATGTTTATAATGTCAGGCACCACATACAGACTCTCTTATTCATCATATCATTCTGCAGTATGCAAGGCTTTAAAATTGCAAGGCCCTATCTAGCTCAGATATCACAGATAATCTAAGCATTTACACTTCCCCAGCAAGTTGAAATACATACAGAACATGAAACGGAAAAAGCATTGGTGCACCGAGCGCATAGTGCATTACCGACATCCTCACATTAGATAAGTTCAGACTCACATGAAGCACCCCCTAGGCATGTGTAGTCAACTGGTAATCTCTCACAGCCACCTTATGAATGAGATCACCATCAGGAAAGACACCCAATGGTGATACCAGAATTGATTATGGTCACAGTGGTTTGGTTGCCACTGCCTCCCCATCCACTACCATATACCCAACAGGTGCACAAACTGCAGCCTCCAGAATGCATGCTCTGGCCCAGCCTTGTCACTACCAAGTGCTGCCCCACAACACCAGGGCCCAGCATCACCCTGATACTTGGCATCAGGGTATTCTCAATCAGGTGGCTACAAGCAAAGTAACTCCCTCCCCACTAACTCTGCTGGTCTCTGAGACAGTCAAGCCTCAGTATCATGCTAACAGACGCCAGGGAAACCACTCTTCCCCCTGAGACCGTATGTATCATAGTTATGTACCACAGCCATATACCATACCCAGGCTGGATGTGGAGGGGGAGGGGATGGAATGGACACAGGTATGGTGTTACGTAGGGACATCAATATCCAGCCAGAGGTGAACATGTGATGAGGAACTGTCTCTCATCAGAGGGTAGCACTGACATATGGTGTGCTACGCAGCATTTAAAAGCTGCTGTCACCATTTGAGCACTTGGTGTTCAATGCCGATTATACTGCTCATTCAAGCAATGCACTGTGCTAACCTTCAAAGCTAGACAGACAGTGACAGTGCTAATTATGGCTTACTATGAACTGGTTTACATATTGCCAATTTTGCCTGGTATCTGTACTAAAGTTACATGTATTGTCATGTGTGTTCGTGCCTGCAGAGACATTCTTGTGTTTAAAACAAATCGTGCCTCAGGGTCAATATTTCTATTTTAATATGAATCAATGTCAGGAAAAAGATGGAATTGCAAAACCCCAATTAATACTTTAGCACATCAACAGCACCACAAGATCTTTACTTAAATTCTGTGTCAATCATTCACTTACATCTGGCTCTATCACTCTGAACTTAATTTGCACCCTAATCTTGGGATATGAGGACAGACAATATAATGAGGTGTCTGTGATATTAAAGGAACTCTGTTTTAAACAAACATTTGTGAACGTTGTGTTGCTACAATGCAACTTAAAAAACTAGGTATAGAACAGTTTTTGTCACCGGGAAGATTAAAATAAAGTACACTACCTTGACGACATCCAATCTCTTCTTGTTATCTGTTGGTGGGGATTTGTGGTTGACAAACATAATCTCTGCATCTTCACCTGAGTGACCAACAATGTCGTACTGTATTTGGGACTCATGACCCTCAAATGCCTCCATCACCATTACAGCTGCCTCCATCTCTCTGTCTAAACGGCCATCGTAACCATTGAACCTGTAAAAAAGTGACAAAGTCTTAGCCACAGGTTTAACTGTAGTTCCTTCCAAGTACTTACAGAAGATCAATACATATGAATTCTTTATTTCTCTGTTACTTATGCACTTGTAGAATATGTCTTCATTAATTAAAGTGAAGAACTAACTGCAGTCATTTACATGCCAATATTAGGATGACATACACTGAGGTGACAAAAGAGTTGAGATACATCCCAATATCATGTTGAACCTCCTTTTGCTCATTTTGGTGCAGCAGCTCCATGTGGCATAGACTCAAGTCATTGGAAGTCCCCTGCAGAACTATTGGGCCATGTACCCTGTATAGCTGTCCACTATTGTGAGTTTTGCCAGTGCAGGATTTTGTGCACAAACTGACCTCTCAATTTGGTCCCATGTCAGGTGATCTGGGTGACCAAATCATTTGTTAGAACTGTCCAGAATGTTCTTCAAACCAGTCACGAACAACTGTAGCCCAGGGACATGGAGCATTGACATCATACAAATTCCGTTGTTGTTTGGGGACATGAAGTCCATGAATGGTTGCAGATTGTCTCCAAGTAACTGAACATAACCATTACAGTCTACGATCAGTTCAGTTGGACAAGATGACCAGTTCATTCCATGTAAACACACCCCACAATGTTATGGAGCCACTACCAATTTGCACAGTGCCTTGTTGACAACTTGGGTTCATGGCCTCATGGGGTCTGCACAAGCTTGAACTGTACCATCAGCTCTTACCAAATGAAATCAGAACTCATCTGACCAGTTTATGACTGTCCAGTTATTTTAAGACCAACCGATATGTTCACAAGCTCAGGAGAGGCACTGCACATGATGTTGTTCTGTTAGCAGAGGTATTTGTATGCCTATTAATGCCAAATTTTGCCACAAGACGTAAGGGGTATGTTCATCATACATCTCCCATTGGGGGGGGGGGGGGGGGAGGGATAGGTGCTCCATAAGAACAGAGATTCTCTCAGTGGCGGCACAGTAACTGACCAAAAGGGGGTGTCCTGGGTGATTGTGTTTAAGGACTTTACGAAGAATGTAGAAGGTACGAGTGCAGAGAATGGTAGGGGTGAGGAGCAACTGAATCACATTCTTCACCAGGATTTCCAGTACCTCTCATCGTGACCTGAAATGAGGAATACCTTACCCACTATCCTTCCCACCTCTCCCACAATGGTATTACACCATCCACTGAACCTATGCAATATCCTTGTCCATCCCTACTTCACCCCTGCTCCCAACCCCTTGTCTCATGGCTCACATTCAGGTAATAGATCTAGACACAAGACCTGTCCCATTCATCCTCCCACCACCACATACTCTCATCCAGTCACAGGCACCACCTATCCCAACAAAAGTAGGGCCACCTGTGAAAGCAATCATGTGATCTACAAACTAAGCTGCAGCCACTGTGCTGCTTTCTAAATAGGATGACAACTAACAAGCTATCTGTCTGCATGATACGCCACTGAAGAACTGTGGCACCTGGTACTCCCAGTTGCTGAACATGCTGCGCAACACAATTTGCTTCACTTCAATGACTGCTTCACAGCCTGTACCATTTGGATCATTCCCACCAAAACCAGCTTTTTCAAATTTGTTGATGGGAACCCTCCTGGCACTATATATACATTCCCAATACCCCTGTGGCCTAATTGTCCCTGTCCTTGCCACATCCCTGCACGCTGCCACAAGCAGCACTATGTCTTCTCACACCCTGCCCTTCTATCCCTCCCCCTCCCTGCCACAGTCCCCTCATTACCCCTACCATCTGCAGATTACTTCTCTGCTTCTCCCATAAGGCACAGTTGCTGTACACAGTCTGACCTCAGCTACCAGACTAAGTGGTCGTGTATATGTGAGCTGTGCTTGTGTAAATGCGTATGTGTTTTCTACTTTAGAAGAAGGTATTTTTGCTGAAAGTTCAGAAGTATAGCAGCCTTTTTGTTACGCCTAATTGCACCTCAATGCCCTCATATGTGTTGAGTAGCATACTACCATTTTCATAAAATTCTCTGTAACAGGGAGAGCAGCTACCACGTTGTTAAGGCCTGGCAAAATAAATAAGGGCATGAACAGCATCAGAAGTTGCATTATTAATGTGTAGGACATGACGATGCAGTGTACTTGTGTGAGACAATGGTGCCAACACTTGACAGAGTTTGAAAGTGGCCTCTTTGCAGATTTCCACTTGATTGGGTGGCAAAATTGTGCAATATGCAGATTTGTGGTGCATTCAGATGCGACAGTGGCCAGATGTTGAACTGCTTGGCAATGTGAGGGCAAACACCCTCATCATCAAGAGTGCAGTAGACCATGTCTCACCACCACAAGGAAGGATTGCCATATTGTGCACCAAGCACATTGTAATCCCTTTACATCTGCACTTGCAATCCAAGAACATTTAATGGACTCCCTGCAACACTCTACGTCATCCCACACCATTGGTTTGAGACTAGCAGCAACTGGACTAGGGAATTACTGTCCTATGAATAGGCTGCTATTAACACCACCAGATAAACGGATGTGTTTGGAGTAATGTCACGGCTGGGAAGCATGGACTGCTGATAATGGCATTGCACGATATTGTATTTAGCCATGAACCACAGTTCCACACTACCCTGGATGACCACTGTCAGCAAGTATGGCAATGACCTGGGGAGAAGTTCCAGTCTTACAGTGTTTTGTTTTGGAGAGGCACAACAGTGTTACTGTGGTGTCACAGTTTTGGGATACCATCAGATACGACTTCATGTCACAGCTGGTAGTGATTGACAAAAGTCTGACAGCACAACGGTACGTCGTGAACATCCTGCACCTTCATGTGTCACCTCTCATGCGACAGAAATTAGGTATCATGTTTCAACAAGACAATGCTTGTGCACACAGCATGTGCTTCTACGAACTGTTAGCATTATGTCAAGGTACCCTCATGGCCAACAAGATCCCCAGATCTGCCCATCCCCCCCCCCCCCCACCCCCAAAAAAAGAGTAGGAACAGCACGGACATCAACTTTCAGTGTATGTATCCAGGCCAGAGTGGACTTACATTGCAAAGTTATTTGTAGATTTGATTTGATTCTGTGACCACTGTAATCACTCCACATATCCTAACAGACCATGATTTTGTTTCCTCCTCCCATTCTGGGTGCTTTCTTTCTTTGTTAGGCACTCTATAAGGGGACAATTCAATTATAATTAAACATCATACTGAACGGACAATGTAAGTTTACCTTCTTCTCTTGACCCAACACAGCACTACAAAATGTAAAGTAGTTTTTATTGTGCATATATGTCACAACTACTACAGAATTTGTGAAGCGATGTTTCTATCAATCAAGATGTATGTATTATTTCTGGTCCTTCAGTACACATTCAGGTCTCAAAATGGAAGGCAGAAGTTTAAGTCATAGTGTTTTTAGTGTTCACAAGAGCCATAATGCACTTTCCTAACAGACTGTGACACACACACACACACACACACACACACACACACACACACACACACATGTTTATAGTTATCAGGTTCTATTTGCACTTGTAGTTTAGCTGTTACAAATTTTCTTTTGAATCTGGCACAACTTGTAATAACAGGTTCTGAGGTGGAGCCACTCCAAAATATATATTGAAATAAATTTCTCAATAACATACTACAAAACTGAAATTATCAGAAAGCATTTCACATTTCCCACACATATTTCAATAATGCCGGCAACATTTTTGGAATTGTTAACACATGACATCAAGCAATATTTTTTGAATAGGTGGTAGCTAGTCCTAGAAGTGCTGCGTAGCTCTGCACAGCAGAGGTTTGGGGGTGTGGCTTCCTTGGAGCCCAGCTCTTATGGGTGTTCTGAAGACTTCGGTATTTCAGCCTAAGCATGTCCTATCGACCTACACACAATCTTCACATTTCATTGCTCACATCATAAGGGAATGAACAGAGTTGCTGAAACTTTGCTATTGAATACCTGTCTGTGTATATCTCTATTATGCTCTGATGCATCATTAATCACCATTTAGTATTATTGTTTTGATGGTTTTTTAGAGAGTTTTTTTGTTTCTGCCATTGGCTATTCTATACTCTATTGTAATTAGTTATCAAATGTCTCACCAGAGTGCACTAGTGTACAGTAACATACGTATCACCACTTACAGAGTGTTTCAAAATGACTAGAGAGAAAGTGTGAAAAACATACCCCAGCGTGAAATATGTCCCGTTACTTTAATTTCCTTGCCTTATTAGCAAGTATCTTTTTTGGAGTGTATTATGCATGAGTTAAGTGAGTTTTACTTTCTTGCTAAAACCAGCAGCATACCATGAGTTCAAAAACAATGCAATATGAATTCAGGGTGCAGTTTATCAGGTTAAAATTTGGAGCATGTGATCAGGAAGAAAGTGAAGGAACTTGGTGCCCCCAGACCCATGTAGATATGAATCGACAACAAAAACAGTGTAAATCCAGACACAGGTGTACATGCAATTTTAACAAGCAATGTACAATGCAGCTGAACGGTTGTGTGCGCTACACCAATTAAAATGCATATTTCTGTAATACACAAGTATAAATATGACAAATACGGTGTGTAAATTACCATGGCGGTTGCTCATGTCAGTCAGTCACAGCACAAGATCGGTGCTGTCATGGAAACATCACTGTTTCGTCACACAAACTCAAATTACCATAATTTGAGTGCACAGAAGATTGAAAGAAAATGCTAAAAAAATTTAAGCGCACAGTGAAGCTAACATACACCGCATTTAAGATCTCTCCAAAATGCCTTTTAGAGTATGATATATTGCAGTAAACTGTTGGAAAATGTGACACTGGGAGGTAAGTAAGCTGCCTATACACTTTTCCTTGGAGTTAGCTCTTCATGTTATTTAGTAGTTGATTATGAAACAGAAAGAAGATACAGTATGTAAACATTTGGTTAGAATGTGGTACTGTCCCCCACCCCCGGTCCTGAAATTTTGGTTGCGATGAGAAGACTTATCTGTAGTGTATCCTGAAGTCTAGGTTACTTCCTACTGATAAATGAACACAGCCTTCACCAGCAAGGAAACCACAAGCCGCGCCTACTAATTGTAGCCAGTGGTACATGCACTGTCTGGGGAAGTAACTCTAAAGCATCCATTTTTGTTTGTTTATTGGTGAATGCTATGTTTTCGGTGATGAAGTAATTATTGAATTTTGTGGCCAATGATTTCCGTTTGTCATTTTTACCACAATTGCTATCTGAGGCCTCAAAATAATTCACAATGCCATTATTGGTTGCTTCTCATTTAATAATGACACAAACTCTTTTTGGTTTATTCTTGAAGTATATATGTTCCTCTTTTTTTTCTTTTCTGATACCAGACAACTAGATTTTGCAATACTAGTGGTAGCAGAGTTTCATCTCTTGGTGCTCATATCTGGATTAGGCAAGGCTCCCTCTTCCGAGAACAACACCCTTTAATTATTCACTCCTTGTACCTGCTTTTATTTAATCCAACCTTTGTTGGTTTCAAGGCAAAACAAGACAAAAGACAAAGCGCTTCAGCAATATTTTGAAGAGGGCATTAAATTTCCCCATTTCCACCATCTGCTCTACAAGTATCTTCTAATTGTTCTTCCCATTTTTTTCTAAGCACCAAGAACAATTAATTGTTGTTCAGATCCTGTGATACATTTTCACGTGTTCTGAACACAGCTGGTTAGCATATTTTATTGTTAACATTTGACTACCACAATCAGATAAACCATTAACTATAATTTTTACAGCTATCACAGTCAGATAAACAGCTAGTTATCAGTTTTACAACTAAGTCACTGTAGCTAGTTGAGTCAAAAGTGAACTGTCAATGAGTGTTGGACTATTTCCTTCAATCAACATGGGGACTTTTACTGTGGGAAATAGTCCAAAATTGGACATCGACAACTTTAAATGTCCTCAGTGGGTGTTAAATAACAGAAAATAAACATTAAAGTGGCCACAAACAATGATTCTTTAGTTAAGCCTGCATAACATTATTAAAAGTGTTTCTTATTGTTTCGTAAAGTTCAAAATAGTTCCTGATGGTGGCCTTTAAAGCTTAAGTACTACTAGCTTATGTGTTTGCTGATATTTGGAACACGATTCAAGGAGCTCATCAACACAATTTTCCTCGGCCTGAAGAGCCTGACATTTAAACTCATTTTTTGCATAGATAGGCAATGCCCCTTTAGCAAAATATGCTTTGATATCAAAGTTCTTTCTTTATGATCATCATTCTTTGAGCATCATCTTGTACAGAATCTTTGTAGGTGATATGTTGAGGAACTACATTGCTGAAGTGACCCTTTTGCCGAGAATTCTGTGCATAAGTTGACTTCAAAGAGTAGGCATTGTCCTTGGCAGTGGTTTTGTTGCAACAATTGGCAACAACATTTTAGTATTATGCGGGCAGTTTATCGTGGCAGCTTGCCATGACCATAAACAAATGAGAACTGTGACTGACCGAGGTGAGAGGAGCAGTGCAGGGGAATAAGCCCCATCTCTCTCTCAAAGGGCTGCCATCCTGTGTCCACATTCTGTGCTTCCATGAAAACAGCACTGACATAACTGTCATAGAGATCGCCGATTCTCTTTCTTGTGGTGACAGTCACATTAGAATCCCTTTATGCACCAGGATTAGTCTCTTCACTCATTTCAAAATAAGGAAAAAAAAGAACACGCAATCTACAATGCAAAGCAAATTGCAGTACACAAAGCATTTGGTAATGGCTACAGCGCAAATGGTTGTTGGGATTGGCAGTGGTAGTTCAGGCCCGATCTCTGCTGGCATATTACGTAACCATTGTTCAAAACAATCTCCACCTAAAACTGCCATGATGTAGTGTCCACATAATACAGAGAATGAAGTGTGGTTGTCTGAAGTTAACTCCTTCAGTTTCAGGAAATTTGTCTGAGTGTCTTTAAAGACTTCTTTCCTTTATGGGTGCACAAGATATGAATCCTTTTTCCAGTTGTTTTCAACAGTCTTCTTAAGAATTAAAATGACCTGTAGCATCTAATTCTTATTTTTAGGTTTATCAGAAAAACTTCTCCAGTAATCATTCATTGTAGCTAAGAAGTACCTACTTACTCCAGCTGATAATGTATTCATTTGGTTCTCACAGATTCAGCTGAACTAATTCAAAAATGTTCTTAGCTCAAGAGATAGAAGACTGGAAGAAGTTTGGTATGCTTGCTGTCTAAGCGTTTTACACTGAGGTGTTGACAGCTGCTTTATATACAAGGGAAGATTGGAAAGTAACACACAATAAGTTTATTACCGTAAAGATGAATGGGTAACAATACAAAAAACATCACAAATGAACTTATATTCTTTACCTACTTCTTAACACATTTTTCCCATTGTGGTACCAATTTCAATATGCCCTGTTCATAGAAGTTAATGTGATTGGAGTATAGCCATCTACGGACTGATGATTTCACTGCTGCATCTATTGGAAAGCGTTGGCTGGACAGGAATTTCTCCATGGGACCAAACAGATGAAAGATCAATGGTGCAAGGCCCAGGTTGTATGGTGGATGCTGGTGCACCTCCCACCCAAATTTGGCAGCTTTCTCACAAATAGGAGCAGCAACATGTCAGTAAGCATTTTCATGAAGAAGTTTGTCACTGTGAGCATTAATGTTGTGATGTCTGTCATGAAGTGCATGACACAATTAACCAAACTTTTAATGTAGGCTACTGCATTCACAATGGTCCAATGTTCAATAAAGTCCACCAAAAACATACCACACATATCCCAGAACACTGTCATAAGCACTTTCCTAGCAGACTGAGTCATTTTGAATTTATTTCGTACTGGGAAACCAGCATATTTCCACTCCATAGAGGCCTGCTTTGTGTTTTGGGTGTGCAGTGGTATGCCTGCAACTCATTGCCAGTGATGATTTCTTTCACAAAGTGAAGTCCTTTTGTGGCATAACACATTAAGTGCTTCAAGCTTGTCATCATTTGCTAGCCCTTGTGGTCTTCTGTCAGATTCTTAGGCATCCAGCAAGCACAAACTTTACAAAATTTTAGTGAGTCATGAACAATATGATACACCGCACCATAGAATATGCTGAACTGCTATGATCAGGTCTGCAGTTGCACATGCCAATTGTTCAAAATTGCTGCCTCAATGACTCTGACATTCTGCGGGGTTGTAGCTGTTACCAGCCACCTGGATTGTGGCGAATCACTAAGGTTCACGCAGCCCTCTTAGAAGAATGCACACCAGCTGGAGACATTGCTATGGTCCATACAGTTGTCCCCATACGAGTCAGGAAGATCTTTGTGAGTTTCACTTGGGTTGTACCCTTTGGTCCACAAATATCAAACTACATTTCGCTGCTCTTCACAAGCTGATGACAGTAACATGCACACCATTTTTGTTCTGTAGTTCTTGTGCTACAGCTGCACATAAAAAGTGCAAACTTTGAATTATATCATCATGAAATTTCTACATTATAGCAGCAATACCACGGGAGAAAAAAATTATTGTGTGTTACTTTCTGATCGTCTCTCATATAACATCTTCTGACAAATATATACACTGAGCTTCCATTGCATCAGATTGCAAATATCTCAGCCTCTTTTTGCCATCTGAAAATAATGCTGACTTTTGCTTCAATTAGTCAGTTCAACAGTCGACTCAGTTTACGCATTCTATTGTTAACAGTACTGTGGCAACAAGATTATGCACTACATCATGAGTGTCACAATCTTATTATTTAAATACAATGAAATACACATTATTTTTTTATTCTACTTAATGGAAGCAAATTTGTACTCGCTTTTGGTATATAAAATACACCAGTAATTTAAATTCATCTCTTTGCAACACCCACAAGGACATCAAAGTGTGTGAAACTGATTCCTTCTACATGTATATTCTCCTTGTTGCTACAATAACTTATTACCTAAGTATTCCCTTGGATGAATTTAAATCACATAGGAGCTTTTAAATACATGTAGATACACCAGAATATCTACGCAACTGCCTGTTACAATGGTAACATCTGATGCTGGTGTTGTAAAGTATGCTGTATCTGTTGCTGCTTTTGCCAGTAACTTATGGACATTCTTAGTTTTACTCAGACAGTTCTTTGCTATACAGCCATATTTATTACAAGTCTGATACCTTGACTCTCTGAGACCATAGCATGCCTCGTTCAAGTGACCATTCTTTTATATCAGAAGAGTCACACATGTCTCCCTCTACTCCTTACAGTAACTGTGTCTTAGTCAAATCTCCCATGGCAAGAAAAGTAGACTTTTTCAAAAGCAGACTTTTTCAAATTGAATGGAATCATCTCATTCAAATTTTACATCAAACTTAATCCATTCAACCTGTTGGAAGTAAAAAATGTCCTTTGATATGTATACAACCATGCATGAATAATGTTCTAGTTATGTCATAATGAGGCTTCACTACAAGACTCTTCTTCTTAAGAGTGTGACATCTCTCAGTTAATTCTACAGTCCTTGCGCATTTGTCAAATTCGTACATACACAAATGTGATGGATCTTGTGCTTAAAGCTTTGTTTATCTATGATTTCTCACATGCTGCATCTACATAATTGTTCATGTACTAGGCATGTCTTTATTAAGATGTGGTATGTGCTGTAATCCTACCTTCCCACAATTTTTTGAATCAATGGCAAGTATATGGCACTGATATAAGCAACAATGTCCATCAATTATTGCAGGGCAGTGAATGCTGGTCTCATAAACTGTGGTTCAAAGTATTTTCACTTTGATGACTACAACTTATTAACCTTTTGTAATGCAGAAAAACATACGCTTAACATCTAAAACATAGACTATAACACAGACAAAACATATATTCCAATACACTTACAGGTAGTAATTAATTTTATGACCTGTTAGCCACATATGACTTTCATATGAAGCACACTTTATGAAAGCAACTTCAGGCCAAAACAGAGTCAAGGCTGAAAAGTACAGCAGTTGGTTGAACAAATTAAAATCACATTTGCAGTGTGGACTGTTGGTAAGAATATGCACTACTTGCAAGACATGTTACAATAGATTACCTGTACATGCTTCCTGAGACATCAACAACAAACTTGAGTCTTTTGGGTTTCAACTGAGGTGTTCCTAATTCTGGTTCCTTCTCTGCTCGTCTCCTGAATATTGTCTTTTCACCAGTAAGACCTAAGAATAAAACTTTTAATGTACATTTATGTTCCAAAGAGGCAATTGCAAGCAGTTCAGCTTCAAAAAAAGCTTCAAATCAGAATGAGTCCTTCTAAAACTATGCAAACTCTTGCACAAACAACTATGTCAATCAGTGTGATAAATCACACTGGTTCACTTTTATGATCCAAAACTGCAAAAAAAAAGGATAGATATTGTAGTACGACTCATAAAATGATACAAATTAATAGTGGTGCAATTGCTTGAGGAGTTTTAGCCTGTCCATTTTGATGCAGAGAAAATCTAAAACTGATTTAAAGTAAATTCCAATTACTTAATTTACTCAATACTGCCACAAAATATGAAGAAAAGCATTTACAATCTTCTCTTATGGAGTACTTGGGTGACAATTTGATTAATAGGAAAGTATATACAGGGTGATTCAAAAAGAATACCACAACTTTAAAAATGTGTATTTAATGAAAGAAACATAATATAACCTTCTGTTATACATCATTACAAAGAGTATTTAAAAAGGTTTTTTTTTCACTCAAAAACAAGTTCAGAGATGTTCAATATGGCCCCCTCCAGACACTCGAGCAATATCAACCCGATACTCCAACTCGTTCCACACTCTCTGTAGCATATCAGGCGTAACAGTTTGGATAGCTGCTGTTATTTCTCATTTCAAATCATCAATGGTGGCTGGGAGAGGTGGCCGAAACACCATATCCTTAACATACCCCCTAAGAAAAAATCGCAGGGGGTAAGATCAGGGCTTCTTGGAGGCCAGTGATGAAGTGCTCTGTCATGGGCTCCCTGGCGTGCTTGAACCAATTTCAGACGATAAGGTTTCATAACTAACCTTTTTCGTAGGACTCTCCATACAGTTGATTGTGGAATTTGCAGCTCTCTGCTAGCTCTGCGAGTCGATTTTCCTGGGCTGCGAACAAATGCTTGCTGGATGCGTGCTACATTTTCATCACTCGTTCTCGGCCGTCCAGAACTTTTCCCTTTGCACAAACACCCATTCTCTGTAAACTGTTTATACCAACGTTTAATACACCACCTATCAGGAGGTTTAACACCATACTTCGTTCGAAATGCACGCTGAACAACTGTCGTCGATTCACTTCTGCCGTACTCAATAACACAAAAAGTTTTCTGTTGAGCTGTCGCCATGTTAGCATCAACTGACGCTGACGCCTAGTCAACAGCGCCTCAAGCGAACAAATGTACAACTAAATGAAACTTTATAGCTCCCTTAATTCGCCAACAGATAGTGCTTAGCTCTGCCTTTTGTCGTTGCAGAGTTTTAAATTCCTAAATTTATGGTATTCTTTTTTAATCACCTTGTATAATGGAGAGGCTTTAAGGATTGGTATTAGTTGGCAATACATTAACAAAAACATCCATATAAACAGTTTACAGAATCTTTCATAAGACCCATCTCTGTAGAGATGAGGGCGTGAAAACAATTAATCAATTATATTGCCTCAAAAATGTTTCTATTGTTATTTTTAGACTGTCACTGAAGTACATATAACATTAACCGAATTTTACGTGAGTCTCAACACAATATGGCAACAATACTAAATGGAAACACTTTCCTGATTATCTGGAAATTTTTGCAGAACATCAGGAAAGATTTGTATATTTTGATTTACTGTGGACGCAAAAATTTTGATTACAACAGGACTTTTGTCCGTTTTCAAATATGACAACATTTTCCATGTGTAATTTCCATCTCTCCATTTTTTCTTTTGGACCTGCCAGTATTTTTCTGTCAACGTTTCTGGCTGTAATGCCTTCATTTGGTGATTCTCAGGCATAGTGTTTCATTTCAATCACCACCACTGATGCTACCACCACCATGATGCCAGAAATCAACCAAGTCCTATAATAATACACCCAGATGACTGGTCACAGCAAAACTACGTGGAGGGAAAGTTTTACCAGCTAGTGGCAGAGCATGACACTGAGCACAAAAATGTAGGTTTCAATGAGTCAATCCGAATCCTCTGGAATCCCCCCCCCCCATATCTAGCCAACACCACTTTTGTTGAATTGCATATATCCCCCTTTTTTTTAATTTCACATACCAGCCTCATTCTCTCATTAGTTACTAGTCCAGCTTCATTTCTATTTGCCCTTGTCCCTCTGCACCTTGTACCCCCTCTGTCCCCACAGTTACTCAGCCCCTTTTCCTTCTCTGAAAACAGCCTGTTCCTTCAGTCAGGCTGTAGTGCCTTAATAATGTAGATATGTTTGTATGCCTGTGGCTGAAGAAAATTTAATTTTTTGTAAGCTGGGCTGCCATATTATAGTTCTCATTTATGCGCCTATCTGCAAGTCAGTTCTAGCGCTACACAGTTAATGGTTGTCATTACTTATTCCAAATTTATCAAAGAGCAAATATTAGATAAGACAATTTTCTATTGATAAACAAAATTAATATGTGAAGAAAATAGAATTCCCTCTCAAAATAAAAACCTAATCTTGTAAAGAAAACTTTTTTCAAATGATTCAATTAAAGGCAAGAAGCAGCATATCTCTACGTAACATAACTGGATCAGTATGTTTGAAAGTAAATATTTACATCAATACATAATGTAAGAATATTGTTAGAATACTGTCCACTGCAGCATACGAAGCATTATAAAACCACATAAAACATTCAGCATTATTTCTTTAACAATGTTGTTGCAGCAATTTAGTGCTTCTTTTCCTCTCTTTTTCTCTCCACTGCAGTTGTACAGTCAAATTTGAGCCAGTATAACCAAGATCTTAGCCACACAGGAGTGGATTACTTACAAAACCATGAAAGAAAAATAGTGACATGAAAGTATGTTTTTAAAAAGTACAGTTTTCCATATCCGCAATTAATAGTCACTAGTTCACATGATAATTCAGAAAAACGTTGTGCTGTCAGTGTATTTACAGGTCAATATGCTAATCCCACCTTCTATGAGTTTGCTATCATCAAGTTCTCCAGCTGTTTGGTGGCGCAGCCATTGTCTTTCCTTGGATTTCGCTTGCAGACTACTCAGGATGACTCTAAGCCTCCGAACCTGTTAAAATGAAACTGGTATTGGAAAATTTTCTGACTCATTTAATTTTAAAGTTATACTGTTCAAAAGAAATACATGTTTTTAGAAGATGCCTGTTTCATGGAACGAAATCTGACAATCAAATATACCTTCACTGTTTATAAATTAAGTAAAGACCAAAAAATAGCTGATTATCCATCTCTAATGATTTGATCATTGAAGGCACATTAACCTTTTTCTTCTTCTTCTTTGTCTTCTCCTTCATCATTAACTTTCTGTGCAGATATCACAATATCCTCTTTATACTGAAAACAAAGTTAGAAAATGTGCTCATCCAAGTCAGTTATATCAGAACTGAAGAGCTGCAATATCATGTTTGCTCTGCACAGCAGTCAGAGTAAAATTGGTAAGGGATTATAATAAGTTTGCTGTTTTATTTTCACAATTTACAAACATAGTGTGGGTGTAGAAAGAGATTTTTACTGTGCAGCGGAGTGTGCGCTGATATGAAACTTCCTGGCAGATTAAAACTGTGTGCTGAACCCAGAGTCGAACTCGGGACCTTTGCCTTTCGTGGGCAAGTGCTCTACCTTCTGAGCTACCCAAGCACGACTCAAGATCCATCCCCATTCTGGAAACATCCCCCAGGCTGTGGTTAAGCCCCTTAGGGATATGGCAGCAAGAGAGGGGAAGAAAACCAATGTGCACTCCGTGTGCATACCGGGGGGAGTCATTCCAGGTGTGGAAAGGGTCCTTCTGGATGCCATGGATGCCATGAAGGGTACAGGGTGCACTCATCTGCAGATGGTTGCTCATGTCGGCACCAATGATGTGTGTTGCTATGGATCGGAGGAAATCCTCTTTGGCTTCCGGCGGCTATCTGATTTGGTGAAGACTGCCAGTTTCGCTAGCTGGATGAAAGCAGAGCTCACCATCTGCAGCATCGTTGACAGGACTGACTGCGAACCTTTGGTACAGAGCTGAGTGGAGGGTCTGAATCAGAGGCTGAGACGGTTCTGCAACCGTGTGGGCTGCAGATTCCTCGACTTGCGCCATAGGGTGGTGGGGTTTCGGGTTCCGCTGGATAGGTCAGGAGTCCACTATACACAGCAGGCGGCTACACGGGTAGCAGGGGTTGTGTGGTGTGGACTGAGCAGTTTTTTAGATTAGATGGCCTCGAGCAAGTACAGTAAGGGCAACAGCCTCAAAGGGTGCACGGACCAAGCAGCAATCGGTATTGTAATTGTAAACTGTCAAAGCTGCGTTGGTAAAGTACCGGAACTTCAAGTGCCGATAGAAAGCACCAAAGCTGAAATCATTATAGGTATGGAAAGACATTCTACCGAAATTTTTACAAAGGCACACACGGTGTTTAGAAACGATAGATTGCATGCAACTGGTGGTGGCGTGTTTGTCTCTGTTAGTAGTAGTTTATCCTGTAGTGAAGTAGAAGTGGATAGTTCCTGCGAATTATTATGGGTGGAGGTTACACTCAACAACCGAGTTAGGTTAATAATTGGCTCCTTTTACCGACATTCCGACTCAGCAGCATTAGTGGCAGAACAACTGAGAGAAAATCTGGAATACATCTCAAATAAATTTTCTCAGCATGTTATAGTCGTAGGTGGAGATTTCAATTTACCAGGTACAGACTGGGACACTCAGATGTTTAGGACGGGTGGTAGGGACAGAGAATCGAGAGACATTATACTGAGTGCACTATCCGAAAATTACCTTGAGCAATTAAACAGAGAACCGACTCATGGAGATAACATCTTGGACCTACTGATAACAAACAGACCTGAACTTTTCAACTCCGTAAGTGCAGAAGAGGGAATCAGTGATCATAAGGCCGTTGCAGCATCCCTGAATGTGGAAGTAAATAGAAATATAAAAAAAGGGAGGAAGGTTTATCTGTATAGCAAGAGTAATAGAAGGCAGATTTCAGACTACCTAACAGATCAAAACGAAAATTTGTGTTCCGACACTGACAATGTTGAGTGTTTATGGAAAAAGTTAAAGGCAATCGTAAAATGTGTTTTAGACAGGTACGTACCGAGTAAAACTGTGAGGGACGGGAAAAACCCACCGTGGTTCAACAACAAAATTAGGAAACTACTGCGAAAGCAAAGAGAGCTTCACTCCAAATTTAAATGCAGCCAAAACCTCTCAGACAAACAGAAGTTAAGCGATGTCAAAGTTAAAGTAAGGAGGGCTATGCGTGAAGCGTTCAGTGAATTCAAAAGTAAAATTCTATGTACTGGCTTGACAGAAAATCCTAGGAAGTTCTGGTCTTACATTAAATCAGTAAGTGGCTCGAAACAGCATATCCAGACACTCTGGGACGATGATGGCATTGAAACAGAGGATGACACGCGTAAAGCTGAAATACTAAACACCTTTTTCCAAAGCTGTTTCACAGAGGAAGACTGCACTGCAGTTCCTTCTCTAAATCCTCGCACAAATGAAAAAATGGCTGACATCAAAGTAAGTGTCCAAGGAATAGAAAAGCAACTGAAATCACTCAACAGAGGAAAGTCCGCTGGACTTGACGGGATACCAATTTGATTCTACACAGAGTACGCGAAAGAACTTGCCCCCCTTCTAACAGCTGTGTACCGCAAGTCTCTAGAGGAACGGAAGGTTCCAAATGATTGGAAAAGAGCACAGGTAGCCCCAGTCTTCAAGAAGGGTCGTCGAGCAGATGCGCAAAACTATAGACCTATATCCCTGACATCGATCTGTTGTAGAATTTTAGAACATGTTTTTTGCTCGCGTATCATGTCCTTTCTGGAAACCCAGAATATGCTCTGTATAGGTAGATGCCATTTTCCTTGACTTCCAGAAGGCGTTCAATACAGTTCCGCACTGTCACCTGATAAACAAAGTAAGAGCCTACGGAATATCAGGCCAGCTGTGTGGCTGGATTGAAGAGTTTTTAGCAAACAAAACACAGCATGTTGTTCTCAACGGAGAGATGTCTACAGACATTAAAGTAACCTCTGGCGTGCCACAGGGAGTGTTATGGGACCATTGCTCTCCACAATATATATAAATGACCTAGTAGATAGTGTCGGAAGTTCCATGCTGCTTTTCGTGGATGATGCTGTTTTATACAGAGAAGTTGCAGCATTAGAAAATTCCAGCGAAATGCAGGAAGATCTGCAGCAGATAGGTACTTGGTGCAGGGAGTGGCAACTGACCCTTAACATAGACAAATGTAATGTATTGCGAATACATAGAAAGAAGGATCCTTTATTGTATGATTATTTGATAGTGGAACAAACACTGGTAGCAGATACTTCTGTAAAATATCTGAGTGTATGCGTGCGGAACGATTTGAAGTGGAATGATCATATAAAATTAGTTGTTTGTAAGGCGGGTGCCAGGTTGAGATTCATTGGGAGAGTCCTTAGAAAATGTAGTTCATCGACAAAGGAGGTGACTTACAAAACACTCATTCGACCTATACTTTAGTATTGCTCAAGAGTGTGGGATCCATACCAGGTCGGGTTGACAGAGGAGATAGAGAAGATCCAAAGAAGAGCGGCACGTTTCGTCACAGGGTTATTTGGTAAGCATGATAGCATTACGGAGATGTTTAGCAAATTCAAGTGGCAGGCTCTGCAAGAGAGGCGCTCTGCATCGCGGTGTAGCTTGCTGTCCAGGTTTCGAGAGGGTGCGTTTCTGGATAAGGTATCGAATATATTGCTTCCCCATACTTATACCTCCCGAGGAGATCACAAATGTAAAATTAGAGAGATTCAAGCGCGCACGGAGGCTTTCCAGCAGTAGTTCTTCCCGCGAACCATACGCGACTGGAACAGGAAAGGGAGGTAATGACAGTGGCACGTAAAGTGCCCTCCGCCACACACCGTTGGGTGGCTTGCGGAGTATAAATGTAGATGTAAGCCATGTCTCCGCAATATCCTTTCTTCCATGAGTGCTAGTTCTGCAAGGTTCACAGGAGAGCTTCTGTGAAGTTTGGAAGGTAAGAGATGAGATGCTGGCAGAAGTAAAGCTGTGACGATGAGGCATTACCCTTTGCGTGTGTTACCCTTTAAAATACATCACACAAAAATGCACCAGTAAATTTTTAAGTAACGACACAAATGTCTGGTCTTCTGGGCTCGAAATTTTTCTGAGTGCCTGGTCCTTAAAGTGTTAAGTTTTGAATGAGAGACAAACATTCCGTGATTTAAGAAATTCATAGCACATTCTCACATGTAACATAATTCATCTTGCGTGAAAGGAAATTTGCTTTGAAAGTAATGCTTCTCAAACTGCCATTTGCAATATTTTCCTGCGACCAGTTAGAAATGTAAAAAGTTGTGACGTCACACTCATTGAAAGCAGTTTATTGTCACAATGTATTGCATAGTTTTTGTCCTAAAGTCTTTGGCATTTTGCTGTCAGCAAACGCTTGTGTGCGCACTGTGTTTCGTTGTTGCAAGGGGTGCATTTTCTTTGTAACTTAAGTTTTATTTGGTGTTATTATCTTGTTTATGTTTCACTGCTGCAGTATTATTCTGCAGTAATGGGCTAAAGTAAAATTCTTTGTTAGAGTATCAGTTGTTACTAGCCAATATTACAACAACAAAAAATCACTAAAACAATGTAAAATTCCCAGAATACATTAAAATTCCCAGGTTTTTCAAGGTTTTCTCTTGAACAAAAAAATTCTCAGATTTTTTTCCAGATTTCCCATTTGTCCTGGGGCAAATGCACCCTGAATGAGCCACTGAAAGTAGTACACAAGTTTTGCTCTTTGGACAGCAAAATAACTGATGATAGTCAAAGTAGAGAGGATTATAAAATGCAGACTGGTCACAGCAAGAAAATGTGAACAATAAATAGTACAGACAAAAAGAGAATAATGATTCAGCAGATCAGATACCTTATGAAGCCATACTGAACTGAATTGGGGCGAAAAGAAATTATAGCACAACTTGACTAAAAGAGGTGGTCAATTGATTGGACACATCCTGAGGCATGAAGGAGTCATCAGTTTGGTAACTGATGGAAGCATATGTATGTGGAAAGTTGGGTTGAAAATTGTAGAGGGAGAGTAAGACTTGACTACAGTAAGAAGATTCAAGTGGGCTTAGGTTGCAATAATTATGGAGAGACGAAGATGTTAGCATAGGACAGACTACCACGCAGTTTCGAATGAATGCCAAAATACACGATGTACCAGTGGTTATTTTCAGAGACACATCATAAAAGTTTTTGCTCAGTTCTACATCATTAAGTCTACTCTCAAAAAGCAAAGTCAATTCTGTAACAGTTGCTACATAATGTTTCACATATAGGGGGTCCCAAAAATGTACAGGTGGTATATATTCTTTTACAGCTCATAACTACAGTATTTTTTTTTTCTTTTACAGGTGTGATGGCTTGAAAAATGGCTGAAGGCAGGCTGGGCCTTGAGGAAAAAAATCCCTTTCTGAAGTGCTGCAGAAAGACTGAGACTGTAACTGAAGTGCAAAACTGGTTCAGAATGAAGATGCAACAAGATGAACCAATGCCACTGACAAAAACTTATCTGTGAGATAAATTTGAGGAAGAAGGAACTGTCCAGAAGGCACACGAAAACCATTCCAGAAGACCACAATCAACCACCAGCCCCACAAGGGAAAGAGAAGTCATTGAAAGGTTTCAGCGATCTCCTAGAAAGTCTATGTGGCAAGCAGCCTGTGAAACAAATTCCAAAAATGAGCATCCATCACATTTTGAAGCATGTCCAATGGAAAAGTTTTATTTTGAACAGGATAGATTCCTACTTGCCATATAGCAGAGGCAATGCGTCGCAGGCAGGCACAACAAAAAGACTACTAAACATGTAAGATTTTGGCCACAAGGTCTTTATCTGAAATAGTCTTCTTCTGAAACAGAACACATACACACACACTTAACGCAAATGCAACTCTCTCTCTCTCTCTCTCTCTCTCTCTCTCTCTCTCTCGCACACACACACACACACACACACACACACACACACACACACACACACACACACACACACACACGACCACTGCCTCTTGCAGCCAAGACCGGACTGCAAGCAACTGTGCATGATGGGAGAAGCAGTCGGGGTAGTGGGGGGTAAGGAGGGTGCTAGGGAGAGAGAGAAAAGTATGGGAGGAGGATGGTAAAGTGCTGTTAATGGGAGCATACAGAGATGGGGTGAAGAGGTGGTAGGGAAGCTGGGTGCAGTTAGGTGGCTAGACAGAGGGTGGGATGGGATGGAAAAGAACAAAAGTAAACAGAGAGTGGGAGCACTTGTGAATAGAAGGCTGTGAAATGGGAACAGGGAAGGGATAGATGGGTGAAGAACAATGATTAACAAAGGTCAAGGACACGAAGGTTATGGAACATACATATACGGCAGGGAGAGTTCCCATCTGCGAAATTCCGAAGAGCTGGTTTTGGAAGGAAAGATCCAGACAGCACAGGTAGTGCAGCAATCATTAAGATAAACTTTGGTTTGGGCAATGTGCTCAGCTGCTTCTTGGTCACAGTTTGTCGGTGGCTATTGATACAGACAGGCAGCTTGTTGGTTATCATGCCCATGTAGAATGAAGTGCAGAGGTTGCTGCTTAGCTTGTAGATCACGTGACTGGTTTCACACACAGCCCTGTCTTTGATGGGATAGGTAATGCTTGTGACCGGACTGCAGTGGCGAGGGGATGCATGGGACACGTCTTGCATTTAGGTCTGTTAGATGCATATGATCCATGAGGCAAGGTATTAGGAGTAGAGGTTGTGTGGGGATGGATGAGGATATTGTATGGATTTGGTGGCCAGTGGAATACCTCTGTGAGAGGGAAGAGGAGGATATTGGGTACGACATTCCTCATTGAAGGATACAGCAAGAGGTAGTCGAAACTGTGGTGGAGAATGTGATTCAGTTGCTCTAGTTCAGCAGTACTGAGGCACAAGGGGAATGTTCCCCTCTGGCTGGATGGTGGGAGTTCGAGAGGTGGTGGGTGACTCAAGAGATAAGGCACATGAGATCTGTTTCTGGGCAATGTTGGGAGGGTAATTAGGGTCTGAGAAGTCCTTAGTGAGACCCTTGGTATATTTTGAGATGGACCGCTTGTCACTACAGATGTGGCAGCCACTGCTGGCTAGGCTGTGTGGAAGGGACTTCTTGTTATGGAGTGGGTGACAGTTGTCAAAGTGGAGATATTGCTGGTGGCTGGTAGGTTTGAAATGAAAGGAGGTACTGATGTATCCATCTTTAGGAGCAGGTCAACATTGAGGAAGGTGGCTTGTGAGGTTGAGTAGTATCAGGTGAAGCGACTGGCAGGGAAGGTGTTGAGGTTCTGGAGGCATGTGGGTAGGGTCTCCTTTCCCTCAATCCAGATCAGAAAATGTCATAAATGAATATTAACCAGGTGATAGGTATGTGATTCTTGGTGTATATCCACAGGACATGTGGCCTGTAACTGAAAAAGTGTCATGCTGATCTCTCAACTGGCAAAAGACTTTGGAATAGTCCTCCATTTGCATGGAAAAGCTTTATTCCTGGATTGCTCCATGCTCTGAATGAGGATGATTTTGACTGAATAATTGAATTTTGCAAGTGGTATCAAGCAAGATGTGCACAGGAGAAACAATTCCCTTACATGTCTGCTTGGAGTGGTGAGGCTACTTTTAAGTCAAATGGTTCAATTAATCATCACAATTGTAACTATTGGGCAACTGAGAATCCTCACATGGCAGGGGAACATCATGTGAACCTACCAGGAGTTACAAGTTTGGTGTGGTTTATCAGCATTTGGTTTGATTGGACCTTTCTTTCCTGAGCATACAGTGACTGGTTGTAAATTACCTGTACTTACTACAGGAATATGCCAGTGTCATGTATCACACAGATGTTTTGGGATGGAAAATAGTATTTCTAGCAGTATGGAGCAGCCCCCCCCCCCACCCTCCTCATGGCTAGCAGCGTGACATAAGGGGTTACCTTGACCAACACCTATCGGACAGATGGATAAGACACAGAAGCAGTATATACGACAAAGAGGCAGTAGAGTTCCCTCTATGGTCATCAAATCTGACTCATATGTACTTTTTTCTATGGGGCATACAAAGCACAATGTTTATAGCACAAGGCCAGCTGTAATCAATGAGCTAACAGTAGCCACTGAAAACAAATGTGCCGAAATACCAATTGCAACTACCAGGAATGTGTTGGACTCCATCAGTCAGCGTTATCGGCTGTGACTGGACCACAATGGCCAATAATTTGAACACCTTCAATAAATAGGTGGTTTCTATATTTGTTCATACTATTTTGAATTTTTTTTATCTCAATAAATATTAATGTTACAGCCACAGAAACAGTGTACACATTTTTTTTTTTATTTTTATTTTTTTTTTGACACACTGTAAATAGGAAATACTATTAATAAATACATTTTTCTCCTTTTCAGTACAATTCTGAAACCTTAATAAACTAGTTCTTTGATGTAATTCTTATGTGGAACATACCTGTGGGGCTATTGCCTCTGAGAATTGTCCATACAGTTTTGCATCATAATCACTCATCTGAATCTCTTTTAGCCGCTGTTTGAATGCCTTCTGGGCCATTTCTCTGGCAGCCTTCTTTACTTCTTCTGGTACTGCATCTTTCTCTTCCTGGCTAACCTAGCAGAATAAAATTATAGATCTTTGTCTATTATCATTAGTACTACTATTCAGGTTCAAAAATTAATTACTCTTCAATAAACTGAAATAATCTCTAAACAAAGTAAGCTGTATGAAATTGGAACTGATAATTTGTGGGGACTTAAACACTGACTTCTTGCTAAAAGTAGTAACAGAGAAGCACTTTTAAACCTTGGAATATTGACCATTTAAATTTTGAAATAAATGCTGTTGCCACTGCAAAAGCCACTTTTACAACTGACTAAGATAAATTTCTGGTTAATGTTAGTACATGTAAAATATCATTGAAGTCTTCTTAACACATCTGTATACTAAGCCACAATTTTCAAATTGTGTTTCCATTCAAAAGAGTTCAACTCCTTCCCCACTCCTCCACACAATAACATTGTTTCAAAGATGTTACTAAAGGAGAACCTTCTTGGATGAGGAATGAGTCATGGTATATATTAACAAATGAGAAGCAAATCATAGAAACTTAATCTGAACACTGTATTAAGAAACACAATCTGAACACTGTTTTAACAATAAACTATCAACAGTTTGCTTAATGTTTTTCATGTTTATGCTACCTGAATTAAATCAAATAAATCAGAGAGAAAGTTGCTACACCGAGAAAAAACTGCCACTTCCTCAGTTATGTTACATAGTTGCTGCTTATATCCTACTGATAATTTAATATTCCCTTGATTAAGTTGGTATTTTCAAAGAATATAGTTACCTACATTTGTAAATAACAGTTCTATTTATAACACATCATGCAGCTTTACAATGAATACCACTACTTGAATATAGATATTACGACAAAATGCTCAAATAATGGTTGATTAGGTATGCTTTTAATTTGCTTTTGGACTGGTTGGATTCCAAGTTTCTTGCTTTATATTAGGTGGCAATCTGTTGAATAGATTTGCAAAGCACATAACTACACAACAAGGAGGCAACGTCCAGTCCTGCTGAAGGTGATTTTTATTGAAAAAACATTGACGAGTAAATGTAATGGGTACTTCAATCAAGTGCTTCAGGATGCTTAAAAATGTCTCAGCAAGGTGTGTAGTTATCTACTCACTCAATATTCTTATGGCTGGCTTCCAATGAATTAATACTTTATTTACACTTTAGGTGCACTACCTGAGAAGATAATCCCACAACAGCAGGGAGTTAGAATATATAAAATAACAAAATGCATTTGTCTTTAGGTCAACACAATGAGAATTAAGCTAAGGGGTCAAGCATTCCAGGCTACAGTAGGGTGAGCTATCTCTGGTGGTATATTCCTGTCTTCTTCCCCTTTCCCCTCTTTCCCTCATCCACACCACCCAACAGATCATCTCATACCACTCAAGTTACAGGGCCATGGCAATGTAGTTTTGAGTGTACATTCACTTGGAAGAATAAGAACAGAAGTTTATTAGCTCTGATTTTATGTTCCAGTTCTGGTGTATGAGCCTATCCACTGTGCAATGTCTCCATTATATGATGGACATTTATCTCTATTCATTCTGCTGCTTTTATTTAAAAACAGTATTAATCCCTAATCATCTTTATGTTTTACTTAGTTATAGGAATCATATACACTGCCTGACAAAAAAAGTGAAGCACCCAGAACTCATTGATGTTTGTACGCAAACTGCTACTGGTAGACATTTAAATGATTTAGAGTTGCAATTCTCTATGGCCGGTAGAACGATCACCAGAGTGCATTAGTGCTGTTCATGTTTAATGTTGTTACAACTCCTGGTAGAGGAGCACAAACAGCATCAGATGTTGAGTGTAAAGGATACGGAGATGATGTGTACTCGCACGAGGCACCATTATCAGCACAACAGATTTTGAAAGGTCCCTCTTTGTAGGCCTACATTAGGACAGTTGGTTGAAATATGCAACATCCAGATTTGTGGGGCAGTTGAATGTGACAGTGACCTGATGTTGGACTGCCTGTGAACACGTGTGCAATCATATTCATTGTCAAGGTTCAGATCAACCACATCTGACCACCACAGGGATAGTCATATTGTGCACCAAGCACACTGTAACCCCCTTCACTTCAGCACTTACCACCCAAGAAAAAGTAGACTGTTGGCAACATTCTTTGTCTCCCTGCACAACTGGTCGGAGACTAGCAATAGCCAGACAAAGAAATTACCATCCCATGTGTAGGATGCCATTAACACCACAATACAAGAAGCTGTATTTGGAGTGGTGGTGTGAGCAGGAAGTGTGGACTGCCGGTGAATGTCATCATATTGTTCCAGCATTGAATCATAGTTCCGGATTACACAGGATGACCACCATTGGCAAGTATGGTGGCAACCAGGGCAGGAGTCCCACTCTTCCATGTTTTAGAGAGGCGCCATGCTGTTACTCCTAGTGTTATGGCAAGTGGACATCTGGTATGACTTCAGATCACAGCTGACAGTGATCGAGAGAACTATGACAGCTCAATGGTACATCACAGACATCCCGCATCCTCGTGTGTTACCTCTCAAGCTACAGTATCTATCTGCCCGAATTATTTTTTTATTTTTATTTTACATGTCTAATTCTATAGAACCAAATTGAGGAGTAAATCTCCCAGGTCATGGAACATATCAGTACATAAATTGCAATATAAAAGTAACAGTAGATAAAATAAAATGTCTATGAACCCAAAAAAATGACAATACATAAGTTAACGTAAACATAATCAACAACATAACACAAGAATTAGCTTAATTTTTTCAAGGAACTCCTCAACAGAATAGAAAGAGTTACCCATGAGTGAACTCTTCAATTTTGAATGGAAAGCATGTGGGTTACTGCTAAGATTTTTGAATTCTTGTGGTAGCTTGCTGAAAATAGATGCAGCATTATACTGCACGCCTTTCTGCTCAAGAGTCAAGGAAGTGCAATCCAGATGCAGATTGGGTTTCTGCCTAGCATTAACTGAATGAAAGCTGCTAATTCTTGGGAATAAGTTGATATTGTTAACAATAAATGACAGTAAAGAATATATATATTGAGAAGCCATTGTCAGGATATCCAAACTAGTGAATAGGGGTCTGGTTGGAAAAAACACAGCCTGCAGCAAATAAGATGAATTTAGGATATCTTCCAACACCCTTTTTCTTGCATAGTCACATACAAAATTAACATTGAAGTCACCACACATAACTAATTTTTGGTACTTCCTATAAAGTGAACCAAGAACCGTCTCTAGTGTGAGCAGAAATGCTCTAAAGTCAAAGTAGGGGACCTATAAACAACAATAATTGGAAGATTAGTTTCACTAAATTCAACTCCCCCTGCACAACATTCAAATACCTATTCAGAGTTGTGTCATGGTAAGCCTATGGACTCAAATGGAATACTGGTTTTTTATGTAGGTGGCCACTCCCCCACTCCACAAATAACTCCTTGAAAAACAGCCAGTTAATCTGTGTCCTGGTAAAGGAAGCCTCTGATTTGTCAAATTATTTAAGTGGGGCTCTGGTATACCAATAATGTCACAGTGAACATCTATAAGCAGTTCACTAACTTTATCTCTAATACTTCTTATATTTTGATGAAATATGTTAATTCCTCTACTACTTGGATACCTGACCTCCTTTGAAGGTAATTCCTATGTTAGAGGAACTTACTTTAAGTAGGAATACCTATCAGCTGACTGCAATCTAAAAAAGGTGCACCTGTAACACCAACTACTACAGGAATTTTTCCAGGACACTGTCACCCATAAGCTTTGCCCGCCTCCCCAGCCAATCTACTAATAGATTCAGCTGGCACCACTGCAATGTGAGCCATACCCTCCACCATCAGCACCTTCTCCAGCCCATGTTAACAAGTCTAACAGCAGCATTAAGATGAGGCTGATCATGATGCTGAAAGAGTTGTTGAGATACTTGCATGGCTAGCAAGATCCTCAAATCTGTAATGAATAGAATATGTGTGAGACCAGCTCAGACTCAAACTGTATCCCAGCACAAGTATTCAGGATATTGGTGACCAATTACAACAGCTGTGGGCCAGCTTCCCTCAGGACAAGAGACAATGGGTTTCTAACATTCTTCCTGACTGAAGCAATGCACATATCCAGGCCAGAGGGGGTATAATAACATACTGATAAGTGGGCCCTTACTGCCACATTCTCTGTCAATTTGTCTCCATTTTGTAATCACTGCAATAGTGTAATGTACCCTCTCAAACCATGAAGTTCATTAGATTTTCTCCTCCCCTTATGTGTGCCTCACTTCTTTTGTCAGGTAGAGTACATTGTGCTCTCTTATAGATCCAGTCTTACACAGAGAGTTCCGCTACTGACTTACCTGATGCACATTATGGCCAGCATCTAGCCGATAGGGTCCTCCTTTACCACCCAGGCCAGCTGTATCACGCCCACCAGTGCCTCCTGCCCAAGTGTTACCACCCACATGAGGAGCCCCAGTTTCATCAACTTTGCCATGCTTTGGTGCAGTGACATCCTTATTACTAGGTCGGTCAACTGTCATCTGTAGGTGTTCCCTACCTGTTGAAAAAGTCTTTATAATGTTTATGACAATTCACAAAAACAAATTACACAACATTGTATTTAGAATGATGTAAGGCTTATGATAACATGAAGTAAGTTGTGTGTCGTAACTAACTCCTTATCAGTTAAGTTGTGCATGTTTTCAGGCAATGTTCTTGACTAATAATTTAGGCGGCTTGACACTTCAACAATCATAATCATGATGCTGGAAAACTCCCATGTATTAAAGCATTAGGAATGGTGATGTGAACTACACTCTTTAAAGTTTGCAGTGTAAGATGTTTCATGTACCTTTAACTAATGTCCTAGCTTCCTGTCTAAAAAATAGGGACAATGGACAGATTAGGAGGAGGAGGAGGAGGAGGAGGAGGAGGAGGTGGTGGTTGTGGTAAGTGTTTAACATCCTGTAGACAATGATGCCATTAGAGATGGGAGCACAAGCTCAGTTTAGAGAAGGATGGGGAAAGAAATCAGCCATGCCCTTTGTCAGAGGGAACATCCCAGAATTTGCCTGAAACAATTAAAGGGAATCACGGAAAACTTAAGTCAGGATAGCCAGATGTGGGCTTGAACCGTCACCCTCCCAAATGTGAGTCAAGTGTGCTAATTCCTACGCCACCTCACTCGGTATGGACAGATTAAGCATAGCCAATGAAAACAAGACTCCATTGCATCTATGCATTAACATAATATCTTTGCAGCTCCATGGAGCCAGTCGCCACAGTTTTTCAAACTGCACCAAACCATGACAAATACAGCATTTACAGAGGAAGAGAATCTTGAGTTAAGTTCACTGTATTGTAGAGCTGAGTGAGAAAAGCAATTTGTTACATGGTATAAGGATGCAAGCACAGGAACTTATACTCTATCAAGTTTAAATACATGTGGTTTTCCATCTTTTCTTCTTATTCCTTTTTCTCAAAAGAATTATAGAAAAGAGTTGGGCCTAAGTTCTCTGCTTGGGGAGAAAGAATATAAATAAGTTACCTGAAATTGTATTATGGAAAAACGTAAGAGAGATTTTAGTGAGTCGAATGTTTCTATTTTGGATTTTTATATTTTTTTATTTTCAGGACCTCACTCTGCACGATTGTTACAAATTAGAACAAACTTTTATCAACAATTTCATAGTACTACAGTACATATAAAATACTTTAGAGAAAAACGTACAATAAAAATTTTTAACAGTTTTCAACCAAACTGAAGGTTATCCACTTACCTGGTCCTATCATCTCTTTCCATGCTGCTGAAGATTTTGCCAGGCTAACTAGTGATGTTTCCCAAAGACGAATACAACCTCCTGCATCAAGCGTAGCAACTCCATCTTCACTGGTTTCAGCAATGTATACTGGCAATTCATTGGATGCGTACAGCCATGCCATCAAAGGAGATACTGTTACTGCCCTATAAAAAAAATTGCAGGAGCCAGGGAAAGTTACCATCTTCATGTCTTTTGTTACGTAACAGATCGAGATTCACCAAGTGAAGTGTACAATATGCCTCTTTAATAAACATTGCAATACACTGTAACTTTCTTGGATGAACATATATTCTTGACTATGTCTTAATTTTCAACTTACACCAATCATTTTATAATGAAAATTGGAAGATAACTGACCTTTAGAAAAAATACATTAATAAAATTATTGATTTAATGATTAAAACATGATTCCAAGTCTTTTCTAATTTTTGTCTGAAATTCATTGTACCTTGCTTTCAATAGCTGCTTTTCTTTTTCTGCTATTCATTTTTCTTATTTTCGAAGCAGGAGATACCTCTAAATTTGAACATGCAAAGTCCAAATTGGTAATAGCTTCCTCATTGGGAATATAAGGTTACATGATTCACAAGAAATATTTTTGAGTAACAATTTGGGCACAGGGCATTTCCAGAAATCACAATAAGTTTCACTGGTGAAACTGTTTTGCTCACACTTAACACGGACAAATGTCCAAGTTTTATTTCCCTCAAACCTTTAATAACTGGCTTTTTATGAACTTTTGAGTGAATCAGAGCATTTTTTCCCCAAAAATGTGATTGTACTTCAGAATACATTTTTTTCTCACCATATTCACGAACTGATGATACAGAAGGACAGTGGCTCCTTCTAGAGACAGAAGAGTTGAACGGGAAGGAAGAGGGATGAAGGAAAAGTAGTGGAGAAGTTTAGGGGCATAGTTAAGAGAAATCATCCAGAGCCCTGGGTTGGGGGAGAACAATCAGTCTTTCTTTCTCATCCCGTCCAGTAAGTCTCCCCCAACCCGGGGTTCTGGATGACTTTTCTGTACTGTACCCCTTTCCGTAAACCTCTCCAGCCCTTTTCCTTCACCTCTCTTCCTTCTCCTTCAACTCTTCTGTCATAAGAAGGAGCCACTGGCCCAAAAAGCTTGTAATAGTGAACTCCTTTTGTATGCTGCTGCCGCTTGATGAGTAGATTTTTATATAATATTATATATAATTGATTATTTTAGAAGAACTTACTCATAATTTAAACAAACTTTGTATATCTCCATCAAGATCTTTAACACTGGAGCATCTTTACTTGTATAACGTGATAAAGATTTGAGACTGTACATTACCGTAGGTAACTGGAAAGCCTATTTGTTTTAAATGAAAACTTACATATTTGTACATTAATTGCTGAATAGACTTATTTTATGGTATTAATCACAGAAAAACTTTTAGCTTTACAAAACAACTTATTTAACATCTTTTATTCATCCTGCTGAATATGTTGTCACATTTAAATTAACTTTAACAAAATTCTTCCATTACAAATTATGAAAAATTGTAATTGTAACAAGACAAAAATAATTAGGCAGTGTCACATGTCACGAATCTATATAAGAGCCAGTGTTAGGCCAAAGTGGGGATTAGTTAAGTAGTCATAGCTAGACACATAAGTAGTATTTGTTATGCAGCAGGCAGGATATAAGACAGCAGTTGTGGCTAGTATATGAGTTGTTGGAAGTCAGAATTGTTAATAAAAGAAATAAATATGTAACCTGAATGTGAATATTTATTTCAAAAGTATGTACACAAATGACAGAAGAAAAATCCTGGACTATTGCTGTGAAACAGAACGAAGAATTATCACAATCAACAATTACCAGCAATATTGAGAATTTCAAGCAGAGTACATGAAACACTGTGTCACATTTTAGATTTCAATCTCTCTCTCTCTCTGCATCGTCTGTCGTTTTTGCAAAATTAAAGATGCCTAATTTTTGTACAATAAATATTAGGTTTTATTACTTCAGGTCAGTTTGCGGCCATCTTCAAATATACCAAAGAGAAGGAAAGGAAGGAGATCACTAGAGGGATAGCATGAACTCTGATGGGAAGAAGATGAGAATGGAAATTGGCCCTGGAATTTTCATAAGAGCCATCCTAGGAAATGGCGTAACTTGTATAGAAATCCCTGGAAAATGTAAATCTGCATGGCCAAAGGACACTCTGAATCCTCATCCTCCTGAATGCCAGCCCAATGTCTTAGCGACCGTTTTTGGTACATCAAAGGTGTTTCTGATGCCCGTATGTCAATGACTCTCAAAACAAAACATTGTGTAACAATATTTGAAAAGGATAGTTGCTACTCACCATACAGAGGAGATGCTGAATTGCAGATAGGCACAATGAAAAGACTGACACAAAATAACCTTTCAACCAACAAGGCCTTTGTCAAAAAAAACATTTCACAATATTGTTGTATTCAATCCTGTATTTTCCATTGTTTGATGAAATATTATGCATAGATAAGAATACAGAGTTTATAATCATCTTCTGTAAAGGTGTATCTTTACTCCCTAGTTAATATTGTAGGTTTTAGGGCTCATTGTTACATGCTCATACCACCAATTATTGAGTTGTATGACTTAATCACCTCATAAATGTTGCAGTTCTTATTTCTGTGCTCCTCTGAAAATTCTTGTTACATGTTAATTCCTTGTGTGGTTATATGAACATTTGACACAAAATATTTACATCTGTAAAAGGAGCAGTTATTATCGAGTATTTTACATTAGTCTGCATACAGTACAGACTTGAGGCACATATCAATGAGTTGCTGCATTCTATGTCTATGTCTAAAGGTTTTAGTTTTATAATAAATTTGGAAATAAAGTGAATGTATACACATGTTTACATACCTTACATGAGCTACTCATTGTTTCTGCTGGTAGCTTTAAATCTACTAAACAATTTACAGCTTGTCATCTGTAAATAATAATTTCATTTGTTTTGTTGTATGTTTTTTAGGATTTGAAGTGTTGTTGATGTTTAGCTGTGTGTGTGTGTGTGTGTGTGTGTGTGTGTGTGTGTGTGTGTGTGTGTTACCTGATTATGTGTTTTGCCTGTTTTTGTATTTTATTGTTTGCATCATACCCATTCTCTTGTGCAACTTGTTTTGTTGTGCTTAATTTTTCTGTGTAGTCATGTTTGCTTATACATGTTTTGTTCACTCTGTGTAGTGATCACATGAAACTGGTTCCTTTATAGGTTATGGGATGATTAGGTTGGTTATGAATGATGGCACTCATGATTGTAGGTTTCCTATAAATTGTGAAGTCATGTTTGTTGTTTTTCTGCGTATAGTGAAGTCTAAGAAACTGAGTTTTTCAACTGTTTGTTTTTCAATGGTGAACTGTATTTGTGGGTGGATAGTGTTTATGTCTTCGTGAAGTTATTTTGTATGAGACTGTGATTCATCTATTAGGTTGATTACATTGTCTAAACATCTATACCAATATTTTATCTTGTACTGCTTTGGTTTAATTGTTTTGTTGAAGATTTCATTTTCTGTGTGACTGATGAATATGTCAGCTAGAAGGTACAGACTGGGGATCCAATACATAGTCCTTCTAGTTGAGAGTGAAGCTTGTTCTTGAATATAAAGTAGTTTTATTCTGTTATGAATTTAGTTACGGCTGATACTTCTTGTGTGTTTGTTGCAGGGATGTTTCCTTGTACTCGTAAATTTCTTTCTATGAAGTTGGTGGTTTTTTCTGTTGAAATGTATGTGTACACATCAAATGAAATAATATTTCTGTGTTTGGTATGTTTTCATTTCTTATTTTTTTCTATTAAGACACTTGGGTTCTTTAAGTTTCTGTTTTTAATGTGTTTGTATATTGTCTGTAGCAATGTGTGTGTCTGCTTGGCTAAGTAGTCTATTGGTGCATTGGTAAAGCTTATCAATGGAAATATTGGATATTTGCTTTGTGAATTTTAAGCAATGATTTTAGAGGGGGAGACTTGGGATTCTTTCTGTACCATTTTTGAAAATGAGTGTCTATGAAAATTGTTTCCAAGTTTTTCAGAATTTGTGTATAATGTATTATTTAGGATTAAAGGAGACAACTCACTGAAAGGCAGAAGTGCTGCATCACTGACAGATACATACACAAAAGGTACAGAGCTTTACTTTGTTAGCATTTGAAATGGAATTCCTTTCTCAAATTGTACGAGAAACATGCATGTTTCTTTGGTATCAGTTTGTTGGATCACTTGTTAATTATGTTTTGTCAACGTATTCCTTTTCTTTTAAGAGTACAGTTGAACTGCCCTTATCAGATTTTGAGATAATGGCATTCTCCTGCATTAATTTTTTGAGTACCTTTCTGCAGATTTTATCTTCAGTTGTTATTATGTTTTCTTTTAAGGTGGTTTTGTTCTCTTGGATTATGTGTTTTATTTCTGTGGTGATTAGTTTTCTTGTTAAGTTGCATTGAATTCAGATGTGTTCAGTCCCTCTTGTTTCTTTATGAAGTATTCAGTTGATGCTACAATATTCTCTATTGTTCTGTGGGACACCACTGTGTTTATGTACGTTTGGGACCCTTTCGAAGCAGGGTGCATTCTTGTTGAGATAAATTTATGTCTGTTAGATCTATCACCCTTTTGTGAAAGGTGTGTTTGTTATATTGATGTTGTGACGATAAGCATTTGTGTCCTTATCATTTTTGTGAGTTTCTTTTGTTGGATTATTGGTTTTCTTTCTATTACAGTTCTGCATCTGTTCTAACCCTATGCATTAACTTATTAAAAAATCATCTATACTTTATATCATATGCTAGTTCTATAAGCAATTTGTATAGTACAATATCCAATGCTTGTTTTTTGAAATACGGATACCAGATTTCTTACTTCACCCACATGATTTTGGCTTTATGTTTTGTTTGCTGTGCTGCACGTCATGTTGTTTAAAGTTATGATTACAAAGCTGGGTATTATTTTATATGCCAAACACACTTAGTTGAATTTTATATTAAATATTGTTTTATGAAGTTAAAATGGTAGGTACAAAGAAAATACATGACTTGGTGTACAAATAATCATGTTGTAAATGATTAATGGAAAATCTCATATCAAGATGTGAAACAAATACTAACAAAGAGATAGAGGGGCTGGCCAGTACTTACCTCAGCTCAGTACAGCCGATAGATACACAAAAAACACAACCGAAAATTTACGTTCCTAGCTTTCGGAACAAATGTTCCTTCATCAGGGAGGAGAGAGGGGAAAGAAATGGAAGAAGGGAAAGTGGATTCAGTTACTCACAACCCAGGTTATGGAGCAACAGGGAAAGGAAAACAGGGAGGGTAGCAAGGATGGAGGCATGATTATCAGGGGGAAGCCAAAGATATTCTACTGTACGTACTGTGCCAGCTTCAAACCAAAGAGGATGCATACAGAAGTAAAGAGGTATACAGTATAAAGATAAACACAACTATGTAGGATGAAAAGATGCGTGAATGGCTAAAGACGAAAGGGAAAGAGAAGAAGACTGAAGAGTAAATGGGAGTGAGGTTGTTTAACATAGGTTCAGTGCAGGGGGATGGCGGGATGAAAGGATGTGTTGGAGTGCAAGTTCCCATCTCCGCAGTTCAGAGGGACTGGTGTTGGGTGGGAGAAGCCAAATGGCACATACGGTGTAGCAGGTTCCTAGGTCCCTAGAATTATGCTGGAGGGCATGCTCTGCTACTGGGTATTGGACATCTCCTAGGCGGACAGTTCGTCTGTGTCCGTTCATGCGCTCAGCCAGTTTAGTTGTCATACTGATGTAAAAGGCTGTGCAGTGCAGGCATGTCATCTGATAAATGACATGTGTAGTTTCACATGTGGCCCTGCCTAGAATTGTGTATGTTTTACCAGTAGCGGGGCTGGAGTAGGTGGTTGTGGGGGGATGCATGGGGTAGGTTTTGCAGTGGGGTCAGTTACAGGGGTAGGAACTGCTGGGTAGAGAAGGTAGTCTGGGAATATTGTAGGGTTTAACAAGGATGTTACGGAGGTTAGGGGGGGCGACGAAAGGCAACTCTGGGTGGTGTGGGGAGAATTTTGTCAAGGGATGATCTCATTTCAGGGATTGACTTGAGAAAGTCATATCCCTGGCGGAGTAATTTGTTGATGTATTCAAGGCCAGGATAATATTGGGTGACAAGGGGGATGCTTCTGTGTGGTCTGGGGGTAGGAACATTGTTGTTGGACGGGGAGGAATGTATTGCTCGGGAGATCTGTTTGTGGACAAGGTCTGCAGAACAGTTGCAGGAGAGGGAAGCACTGGTCAGGTTATTGGTGTAATTGTTGAGGGATTCATCACAGGAGCAGATGCATTTGCCACGAATACCTAGGCTGTAGGGAAGGGAACGTTTGATGTGGAATGGATGGCAGCTATCAAAGTGAAGGTACTGTTGTTTGTTTGTGGTTTTGATATGGACAGAGGTGTGGATGTGAGCTTCAACAAGATGAAGGTCAACATCCAGGAAGATGGCTTGGGTTTTGGAGAAGGACCAGGTGAAATTCAGATTCGAAAAGAAGTTGAGGTTATGGAGGAAATTAAGGAGTGTTTCTTCACCATGAGTCCAGACCACAAAAATGTCATCTATAAACCTATACCAGGCCAGGGGAAGAAGCTGCTGGGTCTTCAGGAAAGCCTCCTCCATGCGGCCCATGAAGAAGTTAGCATAGGACGGAGTCATCCTGGTTCCCATGGCCTTTCCCCTGATTTGTTTGTAGGTTTGGCCTTCAAAAGTGAAGTAATTATGGGTTAGGATGAAGTTGGTAAGCGTGATAAGGAATGAGGTTTTTGGAAGATCTTCGGGTGGGCATTGGGAGAGGTAGTGCTCAAAGGCAGAGAGACCATGGGTATGTGGGATGTTTGTGTAAAGGGATGTAGCATCTATGATGACAGGAAGGTTTCAGGTGGGAGAGGAGTGGGAATGGATTTGAGGTGTTCTAGGAAGTGGTTTGTGTCTTTGATGTAGGATAGGAGTGTGCAGGTGATAGGTTGGAGGTGTTGGTCTACCAGAGCTGAGATACGTTCTGTTGGGGCTTTGAAGCCTGCTACAATGGGACGGCCAGGATGGTTCTCTTTGTGGATTTTGGGTAATAGGTAGAAGGTAGGAGTACGGGGCTCAGGTGGAGTGAGTAAGTCTATGGTAGCCATTGTGAGGCCTTGTGAGGGACCTTGGATTTTTAGGATTTTCTGCAGCTCAGTCTGGATGGAGGGAATGGGATCCTGGGTAACAGCTTTGTAGGTTGAGGTGTCGGAGAGTTGACGCAGTCCTTCTGCCACATACTCCACATGGTCAAGTACCACAGTTGTGGAGCCTTTATCCGCCGGGAGGATGACAATAGAGCTGTCTGTTTTCAGCTTCTTAATGGCACGGGATTCAGCTGGGGTGGTGTTGGGGGTTGTCGGGATGTTCTTCAAGAAGGACTGGGAGGCAACACTGGATGTGAGGAATTCCTGAAATGTCTGAAAGGGATGGTTTTGGGGGAGGGGAGGAGGATCCCTTTGAGAAGGTAGTCGGAACTGTTCTAGACAGGGTTCAACACTGGGTCTAGTATTTGGGGGCTGTGCTTGGGTAGTGAAGTGATATTTCCAGTTGAGGTTCCGGGTGAATGAGAGGAGATCTTTAACCAGGGCAGTGTGGTTGAATTTTGTAATTATGGGTTAGGATGAAGTTGGTAACCTGAGCCCCGTACTCCTACCTACTACCTATTACCCAAAATCCACGAAGAGAACCATCCTGGCCGTCCCATTGTAGCAGGCTTCAAAGCCCCAACAGAACGTATCTCAGCTCTGGTAGACCAACACCTCCAACCTATCACCTGCACACTCCTATCCTACATCAAAGACACAAACCACTTCCTAGAACACCTCAAATCCATTCCCACTCCTCTCCCACTTGAAACCTTCCTGTCATCATAGATGCTACATCCCTTTACACAAACATCCCACATACCCATGGTCTCTCTGCCTTTGAGCACTACCTCTCCCAATGCCCACCCGAAGATCTTCCAAAAACCTCATTCCTTATCACGCTTACCAACTTCATCCTAACCCATAATTACTTCACTTTTGAAGGCCAAACCTACAAACAAATCAGGGGAACGGCCATGGGAACCAGGATGGCTCCGTTCTATGCTAACCTCTTCATGGGCCGCATGGAGGAGGCTTTCCTGAAGACCCAACAGCTGCTTCCCCTGGCCTGGTATAGGTTTATAGATGACATTTTTGTGGTCTGGACTCATGGTGAAGAAACACTCCTTAATTTCCTCCATAACCTCAACTCCTTTTCGAATCTGAATTTCACCTGGTCCTTCTCCAAAACCCAAGCCATCTTCCTGGATGTTGACCTTCATCTTGTTGAAGCTCACATCCATACCTCTGTCCATATAAAACCCACAAACAAACAAAAGTACCTTCACTTTGATAGCTGCCATCCATTCCACATCAAACGTTCCCTTCCCTACAGCCTAGGTATTCGTGGCAAACGTATCTGCTCCTGTGATGAATCCCTCAACAATTACACCAATAACCTGACCAGTGCTTTCCTCTCCCGCAACTATCCTGCAGACCTTGTCCACAAACAGATCTCCCGAGCAATACATTCCTCCCCGTCCAACAACAATGTTCCTACCCCCAGACCACACAGAAGCATCCCCCTTGTCACCCAATATTATCCTGGCCTTGAGTACATCAACAAATTACTCCACCAGGGATATGACTTTCTCAAGTCAACCCCTGAAATGAGATCATCCCTTGACAAAATTCTCCCCACACCACCCAGAGTTGCCTTTCGTCATCCCCCCTAACCTCCATAACATCCTCGTTAAACCCTACAATATTCCCAGACTACCTTCTCTGCCCAGCAGTTCCTACCCCTGTAACTGACCCCGCTGCAAAACCTACCCCATGCATCCCCCCACAACCACCTACTCCAGCCCCGCTACTGGTAAAACATACACAATTCTAGGCAGGGCCACATGTGAAACTACACATGTCATTTATCAGCTGACATGCCTGCACTGCACAGCCTTTTACATCAGTATGACAACAACTAAACTGGCTGAGCGCATGAACGGACACAGACGAACTGTCCGCCTAGGAGATGTCCAATACCCAGTAGCAGAGCATGCCCTCCAGCATAATTCTAGGGACCTAGGAACCTGCTACACCGTATGTGCCATTTGGCTTCTCCCACCCAACACCAGTCCCTCTGAACTGCGGAGATGGGAACTTGCACTCCAACACATCCTTTCATCCCGCCATCCCCCTGCACTGAACCTACGTTAAACAACCTCACTCCCATTTACTCTTCAGTCTTCTCCTCTTTCCCTTTCATCTTTAGCCATTCACGCATCTTTTCATCCTACATAGTTGTGTTTATCTTTATACTGTATACCTCTTTACTTCTGTATGCATCCTCTTTGGTTTGAAGCTGGCACAGTACGTACAGTAGAATACCTTTGGCTTCCCCCCTGACAATCATGCCTCCATCCTTGCTACCCTCCCTGTTTTCCTTTCCCTGTTGCTTCATAATCTGGGTTGTGAGTAACTGAATCCACTTTCCCTTCTTCCCTTTCTTTCCCCTCTCTCCTCCCTGATGAAGTAACATTTGTTCCGAAAGCTAGGAACGTAAATTTTCGGTTGTGTTTTTTGTGTATCTATCGGTTGTACTGAGCTGAGGTAAGTACTGGCCAGCCCCTCTATCTCTTTGTTAGTATTTGTTAAATAATCATGTTGTGAATGTTGCATTTCAAATCTGCATGCCATATCTTAACAAACACACTACAAAACAAGTGAATACCACACGACCATAACAACACATAATGGTGGCAGAAACTCTGTGCTTGGTGAACAAATCTTATAAAATGCACATGTAATGACAATGATGAAAGAAGTAAGTGTGTCACCTAAACACAAACAAGGGGGGAAAACACAAAAATCGCAAAACTGTAAGTAACACCCTATAAAAAAATTAAAAAAACACGATTTATGGTCATTCTCAGTTGGAAATTAAAAATAAAGAGAGAAATAAAAAAATATTTCGTGCCCAAAGTTCATATAACTTAAACAAGACGTTGATATGTAACAACAATTTTTGCAGAAAGAAAATAATGAAATAAACTGGTACTGACCCACGTAAGATTCCACACCCGCGATCTGGGCGAGCAGCTGTACAGCACACCAAAGAAATCGTAAGAGGCAGAGGCCCCCACTTTCAGTTGCACGCACAGCCTCCCCATGGTGGCAGTATACCAGCCAGCTGAAGGCTTACAGAGTCGGGCCTAGCAAGCCTCTTACACAGTCCTACATTTACTCTCAACAGATGTGTCTTGAAGCAGTATGCCAGAAACTCTGTGGCAAGTGTTTTGCTGTACTTATATTCTTGAAGTAATAAAGTTTTGTAATCATTATTACCTGTGTGTCTTGTAGACAGAACACACTGGTGACAAGGATGGGAATGTTTTTCATGTGTTTAATTGTGAAATTGCTTTTCACATTGGGTTGTGACATTTTGCTTATTGTGATGTGAAAGCTCTGCTTCAAACTTTGATGCAACAGCAGACAGAATTTCTAACAGTTATGTGGCAAGCTGTGCCAGCATTGCTCTCTCCATCTTCACCTCCAGTTGTGTTTTCTCCTCCGTTCCTGATGTTTTAGGTGGCGGAAGATTCGAATGTATACGAATATGTGACAGATGTCATGCACTGTTTTTTTCATGGATTTCTCCCACCTTGTACCACATGTTGTGGCAGTTGGCCCCATTACAGGAACATTCTTCATTGTCCTTTTACAATTTATGCTCACTGTTGTCTGCCTACTGTTGCTGCTCCACATATGTTGTGATCACTAGGTTTGAAGCCTACCAACGCAAGAAACAGCCCCATCAGTCTTATTGTGTCTGCGCTGTGATTCTCATTGGCCTTAGTCTCAAGTGCCATTTTGTCACACCCACATCAAAAGAATCTAATGCAGATGACATGGTTCACAATGCTATAAGGAATTCTGGCCCTCCAATTAGAAAACCCCTCCATCGACGTGGTGGTGCCTACTGTCCAAGGGTGTGAGGTCTCATACGCTGCTGGCTGGCAGCTGGAAGCATGGGGTGAAGTTGTGGCCCAGCTGCAGCCACTGTGTCCAGCGAGGATGACACAGCAGCTGTGCAAGCTGGCCAATCTAGTGGCTTCCATGCAGCATGTTAACAGCATTCCACCCGCTGCTCCCTGTTGCTGTCGTGTGCATCCTGTTACTCCCAGCCTGATAGATAAGAGTGTCCCCAGCATTGAGCCTTCCATCTTAGGTGTCGGAAAAAAGGCCACACTGTGGCAGTCTGCCAATCAACAGCACAGAATGCAGTATCAGAGAACATGGACATGTATATCCAGTAAGTGTCAATGTGAGGACAGTTCCCGATCAGGTGTCCAACAAGCTTTTTATTGAGGTTTTGGTTCTCTCATGGCAGCTGTGACTACAGGTGGACACCGGCATGGTACTTCCCAAGCTTAATGCTCGAACATATTCAGACCTCAGGTCCCCTCTGCTGTCACCAGTAAACAGGCGCCCAAGGGGATATGGTAAACAGCCTGGCCATCATGTATGTGGTCACCAAATTTCATGAATTCTTGTATGACACCAAATTCCAACTCATTACAGACCACAAGCCATATCTGATGTTACCTATAGATTAGTAAATCAGCCTATCACCTTTATTACTGTTCACAATCCTAGTTCTGCTAACCTTTTTGGGTTTGATGGCTTTCAGGCCTTTGGCTTTTCAGTCAGAGGCCTCATAGAGTTGGTGTCTGCCAACATCCCTATGAAGCACTGGAATTTCTGTGCTTTGAATTTCAGGATATTTTGTTGAAGGCCTATGGTGCACCACAGACTTTAAAGCCCATGTAACCTTGAAACAGTTGGCTAATCTGAGATTTATTCATGCTCGGCAGATTCCAATAGCTCTCCACTCCCAAGTCAAGGTGGAGTTAGACCAGCTCACATTTCTCAGGGTTGTGGTTCCCAATTCCTCTAGTAAATGGGCCACACCCCTTGTTATCTTGACGAAAGCCTCAGGTAAATTGTGACTTTGATGCAATTTTATGGTCACCATAAATTCAGTCCATGGTCAAAGCTTACCCATTGCCACATCCAGTTCATTCTCAGCACATTCATCACTGTGCACACTCTCTACCTTCTTCTCCACAAGGGTGCTTTTTTTGTATGGTCTCTGGTTTGCAACCAGGTCTTTTGTATGCTGAAGGACCACCTTAGGTTGGCACCGTGTCTAGCCACTTTGATTCTAACAAACCACTGGTTTTGGCTATGGACACCCCACAGTACTGTGTGGGGGCGATCCTCCCCATTGGAATGCAGATGGCTCTAAGCAGCCAATGACATTTGCATCCAAAACACTCTCAGTCCAGCACAGGTTCATTGCTCTCAGATTGAGACAGAGGCTCTGGCCATCATGTATGTGGTCACCAAATTTCATGAATTCTTGTATGACACCAAATTCCAACTCATTACAGACCACAAGCCATACGTTGTTCAGTCTGTGTGTGTGTGTGTGTGTGTGTGTGTGTGTGTGTGTGTGTGTGTGTTTGGAGCTTATGGGCACTCAATGCCAAGGCTATCAGCACCCTTACACATATTAAAAGAAATGACTGTGCATAAAATATCTAAAATTGTTGTCATACAGTGAGGAGGAAACCTAAAAATGACACCCATTCACTCACTCCCACCCTACTCGCATTGATCCACACAGTCACTCTACCTCACAGGCCTTTTATTCAGTACATCCACATGGATCCCCAATAAGGCGGCGCATAGGTTGCCACGGTGGGCATTGCTTCTCTCCAAATACCACTATGACACTCATTTTCAGCCCAATGGGTGTCATTCCAACGTGGATGCCTTATCCAGGTTGCCCCTCAGTCTGCACCCCGATTTTGATAGTGAGGAGCTCATGTGTTTTGATTTGGATGTTGCCTCCCGTCAGGCAGTAAACAGCTTTCCAATAACTAGTACCCGGGTCATCAGGGCCACAGTGCCTGGCACAATCCTCATGCAGGTTGTCCACCTTGTCCAGCAGGATTAGTCCTCTCATCCTCCAGGCCGTGCTTCCCATCTGCTTCATAAGTATTTTGTCTTGCACCATCATCTCTCAGTCTTTGAGGGGGTCCTCCTCCTCTCCAGAGATGACACAGCCCCCACACTGATCATTGCCAGTAGTTTGGGGCAGGAGATCTTAAAACTGTTGCATGAGGTCACTGGGGTGTTTCCCACACCAAAGCCTTGGCTTGCAGACATGTGTAGCAGCCTGGCATTCACAGGGAGCTGGAGCATTTGATGGCTGCATGTCCTCAGTGTGCCAGTCAAAAAGCAGCTCCCAAGGTTTCCACGATCTCCAGCAACCCAACCCTGGGGGTCACATTTATGTGGATTTTGTGGGTCTGTAGCTTAATGTGTTTTGGCTGACTGTCATTCACGTATTTTTGCATTTTACATACGGAGTCCAGTGCTCCTCTGCCACTACTGAAGTTCAAATTTTTTTTTGTGGAAGGTCTCCCTGTTCTTCTCATTTCTGACAACAGACATTAGTTCCTGCCCCAGTCATTTCATAATTTCTGTGTGTGGTCAGTCAGGCATTGGCCACATTCGCTTCCCTCCCTTTCATCCCCAAATCTAAGGGGGGGAGGGGGTGTGTGGCAAGCACACAGTTTCACACTTTTAAGACCCTGATGAAAAAATATATGCAGGACTTTCCCATCGAGGTGGTGTTACTTCCCCCCCCCCCCTCCCCCCCCCCCCCCTGCCGACAGCCTATTGGATGACTCCTATTGGTTCTCATAGTCTTGCCACACTTCTTCATGGGTGCCAGCCACGACTCTGCTCCACCAACTCCATCCAGATTCTTGCCTACCATCCCATTCCACTATACTGTGCTTTTTGCCAGGGATGGCAGTCTGAGAGCGTACTTTCGGTCATACCCCCACTGGTTACAAGCAACCATTGTGCATCAGAATGGCTGCCGTGTCTACACTCTCCAGATGGGAGGCTGGTGGGTCTGACACCACCAAAATCAGCTATGAGCCTGGCTGTTCCACTGCCTTCACCAGTGCCCAGGTCACTGGGTGCCTCCTATCCATCAGAGTTCCAGTCTCAATTTCTGCCTGCATCAGTGCACCTTCGATATCACGGCCTCCATCAGCTGCTCCAGTGCCCCTCCAGCCAGTGGATACATTCCTTGCTGGTTCAATGTCTCCTGCATGGCCTCATCCTGTAGTGGAGTCACCTCCTCATTCCCCACCACCACAGGACACTGCGATGGATCCCAGCTTGGAATGACCATCACCGATCCTGTCAACTTGTGCTCCCCTAGGAGGGCATCTCTGCTTGCCGAACAGTATCATCCACATTCCAGGGTCTTCGCTGACCAGGAGTTGTTCTCCCCTCTGGCCTCTGAGGCCTCCATGAATGTGGGCACCTCTCCACATCATGGCCATCCACTCCTGGTCTGGGAATCAGCAACATTCTGCCCCCAGAGCGGGAGCGGTGTAGTGACCCATGTAAGATTCAACACCCATGATGTAGTTGTGCACCTGTACAGCACATCACAGAAGTTGCACAACACCAACCTACTGGCAGATGACCTCCACTTTTGGACATGCGCACAGCCTCTCTGTAGTATACTTTACCAGCTGGTCGATGGCTGGGCGTGGCCAGCCTCGTTCTCAATCCTATGTTTAGTTTCAGACAATGTGTCTTGAACTAGTGCAGCAGCCAGTCCTTCACAAGTGTTTTGCTGTACCCATATTCTTGAAGTAATAAAGGGTTTGTTGTTATCAGCATTTTCTTGTGGATACAATGAAACCCACTGAATATAACACAAAAATTGCTAAAACATGACCAAGTGAAAACAAAACTACAAAACAATGTATTGTATACGTCAGAATTCCTTTCCAACTTGAATAACTTAGCCACCATCTTTTATTCCACCGCTCTCTATTCTTTACATCAGCATTAAACCTTATGACTTTTCTTTCAAATTGTCAGATGCAACTTACGTGTACAGGCATTGTAACAGGCTACATTATAGAATGTTTGACTTTCCATTCTCACAAGTTCACCACATACCGAGTATCGCTGTGGTTTGACCACATATACTGCAAATTGCTGAAACTAATACACAGTTTGTTAGAGGCATTATACACATATTATTTTATTTCTGAGTAAATATCTCAGGAATTAAAAAAATTTTAGACTACAAAAAATGACCAGTGATACTGATCCATGGAGTTAGCAATAGGACCTCTGTGGCTGTTTGTTTAACTCTAGGATTATTGTTGTCACTTGACAAAGTAGCCACTCATTAATGATTTTCACAGCCAACAGAGAGTTTCTTCAGACAGACACTCACAGCCATGACAAACGACAGAAGTAAACAGAGAGGTCCTAGGCCCACAGCAACCCTCACAGGTGCGGAAAAGGGAGTTATCCAGTATGAAATATGGCTTCTCTCTTTATTAAACAGGACTTCAGTCTCTCACAGAGTTCAAGAAGAAAGTGAAAACATTCCTAACGGACAGTAATTTCAATAAAATTGGTGTTCAGTCAATAAAATGTAGCTACACAGGTGTGTGTTTGTGTTTGTGTGTGTGTGTGTGTAAGTGAGTGGATTTCATAACTCATACTTTATTTATATTAATAAAATGCGTGACTTTTTAGAGTTGTAAGCTGGTCTTCAATATTAGGCATACTCATAACAGATGCATTACAGATTCAAATTCATAAAAGCAGCAAGTTATTACTGTTGATATTGTTGGAATTGTGTGAACAATATATTTTGTGTGTGACGGCGCAAAGTGCAATGTGTAAAATAGACCTCTTTGACATTGTCTAACACTCTTTGTGTGCGCTAATTATTCTGTTGTGTTCGCTGTAATTTTATTTGTTCTTGAATGTTCAAATATAGTTATTAGTAAGATGTCCTTTTTTCTCCTTAATACTTATTCAGCTGCGCAAATTCCAATAGGTTATGGGCCCAGCGTGCATTTGGAATAAGTATATCAATAAAATAGTAAGGAGAAAGTATTGGAAAAGTTCCAATTTACGTGAAGTGCGAGTTATCCTTACAAGACGATCGCAATTTTTTTCCGCATTATTTTTCGGTGTTCTTTACGCCAATAAAAAGCAAGTTACCGTTAAGAATGAGAGCGGCACAAATTCCACAGATTGAAAGACTTACAGGTCGCGAAAACTATGCAACCTGGAAGTTCGCAGTAGAAGCGTATTTACGTTTAGACGACCTATGGGACGTGGTAGTTGGGACAATGAAATCTACAGATCAGAATTATTCAAGTAAGGATAGGAAAGCAAAATCAAAATTGATATTACTGATTGATTCGGTGAATTATGTTCATGCTGAAAAAGCTGCTACAGCGAAAGAAGTCTGGGACAATTTACGAAGTGCATTCGAGGATGGTGGTCTTACGAGAAAAGTAGGATTATTACGTGAGTTAATTACCACTCTTCTGGACAAATGTAAGACTGTAAACGAATACGTTAGCAAAATAATAACCACGTCGAACCGACTGAGAAACATCGGATTCGAGATCGCTGACGAATGGATAGGAACATTGCTGTTGGCAGGACTGCCCGAAAGGTATGCACCTATGATTATGGGACTTGAAAGCTCGGGTATACCAATCAGAGGCGACAGTGTTAAGGTGAAAATCCTGCAGGATGTAAAGAGTGCTCCAAGCTGTTGTACATTGGAGAAGGAAGGTGCGTCTGCTCTCTACTCAAAAAACAAAAAGAAGAAACCGGTGAGGTGCTATAAATGTCAGAAGATGGGACATATTGCGTCTCAGTGCAAAGAAAAAGTAAGCCCAAGATCAGACACTCAGCAAAAGAGGTATGTTACTGATAGCCCAGAGAGAAGGACCAATAACAAAGGTAAGGCACTCTCATGTTTTTATTCTTTTGGTGGGATGAGCAATCGTGATATGGAATGGATTTTAGACTCAGGTGCATCTGTGCATATTGTTAAAGATAAATCACTTCTTTATGGCATCAAAGAAAATACTCATATGGGAATATCTACTGTTGATGGCAACAAGCTCCAGTGTCACCTGGCTGGGAAACTAGATCTACATGTAAGTGTAAATGGTGAATCAGATATGGTTACAGCACACAATGTTCATTATGTGAAAAATGTGGCAACTAACCTGCTGTCTGTAGGGGAAATTGTCAATAAAGGAAATACAGTCACCTTTGACATGCAGGGTGCAAGAGTAATCAGTGAAAGTGGTGAAGTTATAGCTACAGCAAGTAACGAAAGGGGTATTTTTAAGTTGGATACCATTGACAGTAAACATAAAAATGTTAGTGATTCAGTATATTCAGCAGAAGGTTTTTTATGGCACCGGAGGCTTGGGCATCTAAATAGAAAGAGTATGTCTATAATAAAGGATATGGTAAAGGGAATACAGAATTTTAGTGTGTCCAAGGATCCTTGTGAGACATGTATAAAGGGAAAACAAGCAAGGTTACCCTTCAAGACTAGTAAGAGTAAATCCACAGAAGTCTTACAGTTAATCCACACAGATGTATGTGGCCCGACGGAGTGTGAATCCATAGGTGGGAGTAATTATTTCCTTACGTTTATTAATGATTACTCACGATATACTCATGTTTATTTTCTTAGTTCTAAAGACCAAGTGAGAGATATCTTTGAGGAATATTGCAATATGGTTGAAAGATGGACAGAAAAGAAGATCAAGATCATCAGGTCTGATAATGGGAGAGAATATATTAACCAGAAATTGAAGAAACTTCTGGCAGAAAAGGGAATCAGCCCATCTCAAAATGGGGTTGCTGAGAGGGCTAATAGGACCATTGTTGAGAAAGCAAAGAGCATGATGACTGACGCTGAATTATCCAAAGATTTTTGGGCAGAGGCAGTGTCAACAGCTGTATATTTGAACAATAGATCACCTACAAAAGCATTAAAGAATAGAACCCCTTATGAGATATGGGTAGGAAAGAAACCTGATCTAAGCAATATAAGGGTTTTTGGGTGTGATGCAATGGCACATATTCCAAAACAGCTAAGAGGAAAATGGGATCCGAAAGCTAAAAAGTATATTTTTGTAGGCTATTGTGAAAATTCAAAGGGCTACCGATTAATGGATCCATTGACTAAAAAGACTGTCACAAGTAGAGATGTAATATTCTTTGAAAATAGAAAGGACTCAAAAGAGAGTAAAACCACTAAGTCAACTGCACCTAGTTCACAAGGTGAAACCTTGTGTGAGGAAATAGGAAGTGAAGAAGAGGAAAACGACAGCCAAGGACAAATGGATACTATTTATGATGACAATGAGTTAGAGGATGAAAAACATGAATAAAACAATGTAAGGCGTTCTTCTCGTGTACCAAAACCGAAGGAATATCCGGATTTTGAGATGTATACAGCACAGTCTTTTAATGATGAGCCAAGACCAGCAGAAGAAGCAATGAGTGGCCCAAACTCTCAAGAATGGAAAGAAGCGATGAAGAGAGAATTAGAATCTTTATATCAGAACAAAACCTTTGAATGGGTAGATATGCCAGGAGATAAGACACCACTGCAGGCAAGATGGGTATTCAATTTGAAGAACCCTGAAAGCTCATCACCAAAATACAAAGCAAGACTTGTGGTAAAAGGATATTCACAAAAACAAGGGGTAGATTACGAAGAAATTTTTTCACCTGTAGTCAAGTATGCATCATTGAGATATCTTTTAGCCTTGGCAGTAAAACGAAATTTAATAATTCATCATATGGATGTTAAAACGGCATATTTAAATGGGAAATTGGAGGAGGAGATATATATCATTCCACCAAGGGAAGCCATAAAAACCAGGCCAGAAAGTAAAAAGTTTGGCGTTTGAGAAAAAGTATTTATGGACTTAAACAAAGTGGACGTTGCTGGAATCGATGTCTACATGAAACTCTAATAAATATGAATATGAAGCAATCTAAGGCAGATCCCAGTATTTACTATAAAGGGAGAAAAGAAGAAATAATAATAATGGCGATATGGGTGGACGATTTCTTTATCCTGACTGAAAGTGAAGGTCAAATGAGAATTTTCAAGAAACAGCTGCAAACCAAGTTTAAGGTGCATGATTTGGGAGAAGTCAAATGTTATTTAGGTATGCAGATTACTAAGGATGAAGAAAGACAAGAATTGAGCATAAGTCAATCATCATACACGGAAAAAATATTAAAGAAATTTGGCATGAGTGATTGCAAACCCATAAGTACTCCAATGGAAGTAGGAGTGAAGTTAAGTGTAAATGAGACTGATGTGGAATGTGACAAGAATGTTCCTTATTTAGAAGCAGTAGGGAGTCTGTTATATTTGTCTCAAATGTCACGACCCGACATTGCTTTTGCCACCAATGCAGTGAGCAGATATTGCAGAGACCCAAAGGAAAAGCACTGGAAAGCTGTAAAGAGGATATTCCGATACCTAAGAGGAACCTCAAACTATGAGTTAAAATAGCATAGAGATGGTAACGCAAAACTAGAGGGATATAGTGATGCGGACTGGGGGAGTGAATTGGGAGACAGATACTCCACCACTGGCTGCTGTTTTAAATTAATGGGGGGCCTCACATCATGGTCCTGTCAAAAGCAAAAAACTGTTGCATTGAGCACCGTAGAGGCCAAGTATATGGCACTATCTTACACCACACAGGAAGCATTATGGCTACGAACATTAATAAGTGAAATAGAACCCAATTTAATTGAGGAACCTACAACGATCTTCTGTGACAATAAGGGAGCCATAAACCTAGCTAAAAATGATGTTACTAGTGCTAGGACAAAGAATATTGATATACGGCACCATTTCATTCGGGACCACGTAGAGCGACAGAACACTGCCGTGGACTATCTGCGTACAGAAGACATGTTAGCGGACCTTCTGATCAAACCCTTGGAAAGGGAGAAGTTTGAGAAGATTGTGGGACTATTTGGTTTATCTTGTGGAAGCAACACACAAAATATAAGTTCAAGGAGGGGTGTTGGAATTGTGTGAACAATATATTTCGTGTGTGACGGCGCAAAGTGCACTGAGTAAAATAGACCTCTTTGACATTGTCTAACACTCTTTGTGTGCGCTAATTATTCTGTTGTGTTCGCTGTAATTTTATTTGTTCTTGAATGTGCAAATATAGTTATTAGTAAGATGTCCTTTTTTCTCCTTAATACTTATTCAGCTGCGCAAATTCCAATAGATATAAATAACTTTTTATTCTGATTACTTTACTTATTGTTTTTCTTACTGTCTGGGATTTTTGTAATTATCTGTCCAGCTGACATTACTACTAAAGCTTTACTGTCCATAATTAATTTCTATAGTCTCTTTTCTAGGGTGGTGGGAGTGGGGTGCGGAGGGGCAGCCTTTTTTTTTTTTTTTTTTTTTTTTTTTTTAAATTTGGTTTGATGTAGTGTGCCATGATTTTCTATCTTGTGCCAATCTCATTTTGTCTCCAAGGACATTTACACCAAACATTGGCAATTATTTGTTGTATATATTCTTATCTCGATCTTCCTCTATAGTTTTTTCCTCTGGCTTTAGTACCACGGAAGCTAATCCCTTGAAACATGTCTTGTAACCCTGTACCTTCCTCTGTTAATGTTCTCCATACATTTCTTTATTTTATACACTTAATTTTCAATATCCTACCATAACAATGCATCTCAAACACTTTTGATTCTCATCTTCTTCCCTTCTTTCCACTGTTTTTGACTGACTTGTGTACACTGCTGAGCTCAAGATATACATTTTTCAGAAAATTCCTTCTCAAATTAATTTGATACTAGTAGACATCTTTGCCTGTATTAGTCTGTGTTTTATGTCCTCAATTCTCTGTCAGTTACATACAGTATTACTTTGCTAATAGGATGGTTGAATTCTTTCATTTTGTCTACTACATAACCCATACGTTTGATGTCAGGTTTGTCACTAATCTCATTTCTGCTACTCCCAACACAGGGTGTATATGCGGACAAGGAAAAAAAAAATCTCGGATTTTTCCCAGATCTCCCAGTTAAAAATACATTTTCTCCCGGGTGAAAATACACTTTTTCCATCCTAAGTGACCCTATACTTTCCCTCAGAACTCTTAAACTTATCCTTTGAATGGATATGGTTTTATACAGCAGCGTAGAATTTCCTGGCACTTTAGAAAATGAAACTCAGGGGGGAAAAACACGTTTTGGAAAGATCTTTGATGTGCAGCAACATGTAAGCTGCATATTTTCATATTATGAAAGTATAAATTTGAATTCCACCAACAGGAAAAGTTAATGGTTTACATTAATATACATAATGTTGCTACAAGAAAAGCAAAGCTTTCACATATAATATTTGTCTCAAAGATTAATAAGCTACACGAGAAGCTAAACTTCCACACATAATGTTGATCTGTTTAACGAATGTTACACTTTAAGATACATCACACAAATATGCCAGTAAAATTTTTAATACCGACATAAATCTCTGATCTTCTGGGCTCGAAATTCTTCTAAATGGCTCGGTATCAATGAGTTGTTTTTTAAAAGAGAGCAAACGCTCTGTGATTTAAAAAATTCATCGTATATTCTTGCAAATAGTTTATCTTGCGTGAAAGGAAATTTACTTTGAAAATAACGCTTTTCCAACAACAATTTGCAATATTTTCCTGGGACCTCTTAAAAATAGATTCATTTCAGCAGTTGCTACAGAGTGCCAGATAAGAGGCATCACCACACTTGCGCATCTACGGTGACGCAGGACACTCATATGTTCGTATGTGTCAAACATTAAAAGATCTTACATTATTTCATAAAAGAAGCAAGACATCAGAGGATACTCCAAGAGTGTTGGAATTTTGTGAACCATACTAAAATGCATAGTTTGCCTTAAAATGCTCATTCGTATGCCCATATTCCCAATGACGTAGGCCTCAACCTGATCTGAAGCTTTTCAGTGTGGTTTTCGGGGCGTAAATTTTCTTGGGGTACCAGTACTGTATTATCTTATGTTCGGTTCTTTATTATGCCATAATGCCATACGTGCTAGAAGATGAAAATGTGCACCTGAAATGCAGCAAACAGTTGAAACTAGCCAATAGTGTGGAATTAAACACTTTGTTTCAAATAAATTGACTGCCTCAGAAAGCTTAAGAAAAGCCAAATGTATTTAGCAAACCGACAAAAATAGGTTTATTGTTCTACAAGGCGATTAATGCTTGACAGTCAGAAAGGTGGAAATAAAATAAAATCTGAAACTAGTAACATATTTTAACCTTCCGTAATTATGTGAATGTATTATAATTCACTTGATAGCTCCCGGACACAGAAATCTGTCTTGTTTTCATTTGATGTGAGAGCAGTAAACGAAGAGGAAACATAAAAATCACTAAAGGTAAACATGGGCCATGTATAGTAGCAGGATACATTAATATCCTTTGTTAGAGTATTGGTTCTTACCAGTCAAAATTGCAAAAATTTAACTGAAAACTGAAACAATGAAAAATTGCTGGAATTCTAAAAAATTCCCTGGTTTTTCCCAGTTTTCTTCCGGATGAAAAATTCCTGGGTTTTTTCCAGATCTCACGGTTGTTCCGGGTCATATACACCCTGCAACACTTTCGACTATTTTGCCTAACTCTCACTCCATATTCTCGGTCTTACAGAGCATCCATTACATTCAACAGCACCTCCAGTTCTCCTTCACTACCAGTCATCAGTGAATCCTATCATTGATATCCTTGCCTTCTGCACATTAATCCCAGTTTTGGACCTTTCTTGAATTTCCTTCTTTTCTATGCAGGTTGAACAGCAGAGGAGAAAAACTGCATCCCTACCATATCTCCTTTTTAATCTGAGTACTTCTATCTTCTTCCACTCTTATTTTTTCCTGTCAATTTCTATATGATCACATCGATCAAGTTCACCAAATCGCGTTAGACAACCATCAATTATGCCGAGAGATATGAGAAGCTATGGGCACATCTGAAGAACATGTTTGTCACATGCTGACTGAAAATTTAGGGATGAGAAAACTGACTGCACTCTGGGTGCCACAGTTGCTCACTCTGTGCCATCTCACGCCTCATCGGTTGCCATGGGGAAACTCCATGACTTGCAGTTTGGACTGCTTGACCACCATCCTCACTCACCAGATATAGCCCCAAGCAAGCCTTTTTGTTCCCTCAGCTAAAAGTTGAGCTCAGAGGACAGAAATTTTCATTGAAAGAAGAGGCCATCAGCTTCATAAACAACTACACTGCCGGGGTGGGGGGTGAGCAGCAACTATATTTTTCATAATATTATCTTTAGAAGTTTCTTTACAGTTACTGTATACCATGGACTGTATACCATGTACTGTTTTACTAAGTACATATCTATCCAGTGCCTGGTCAAATTTCTTTTAAACTTGTGCTATAGTTCTACATCATTCTGGCCAGAGCTAAATGTTTCTTCAAGTCTATTATTGATTTATGACCCAGCTGCCCCTTCACGTAGTTTGCTGAAAATATAAATCTTTGCACTTTGGTAAATATTGTTGCTACATAGAATGTAACAAAAGAAGCACTGACTGTCAAAATATCCTATGTAGCTAAAATTGTAATTGTATTATGGTATTCCCTGATCTATCCTATAATGACATCCCTTTCAAATCAAATATTCCTCATTTGCATCATTATGTAAACACAGTATTCTTAGGACAACAGACTTGAAATACTACTTCATAAGCCTGTTGTACGGAATAATTTCATGTATTTGTTCCATGGGATGCACTACCAAATATGTTGGTATCTTGGACAAGTAAGTAATTATTTGCCTTTACACTACAGATAAATTTGTTTAATGTATATTTGTCTGCAACTTCACCAGTTTTAATCCCAACTTTATTTTTATGCCATTAGACCCCTGTGTTATGGTGTGATCATGGAATAGTAGCATAATGAAGAATTGTGTATATGGCAGGCAGCAATAATAATAACAACAATAACAATAATATTAAGAAGATGAAGAAGAAGAAAGATAGGGAAATAATGAGCTGGAGATAACTTCAAGTACCATAAACTGAATTTCTGATGATGTGTGACCACTTTTTTTTTTTTTTTTTTTTTTTTTTTTTTTTTTTTTTTTTTTTTTTTTTTACAAAATGTGTGGTTTATACAATCTAACACTCACTGTGGAATAGGAATGTATCTCTGCTTTCTGCTCACAATGTCGGTCACCTCGAGAAAGCCCGTTGCACCAGGCACAGATTTTTTAGGATCTGCCAAATCTTCTGGAGCTTGTGATGCAGGAATGTTCCTAATTACCTGAAAGAAAAAAAAAGAAAACATTATGTAAAGAATAAAAGTAGTGTTAGGAGCACTATGGGGTTTTTACTGTTACGTTAAGGCCAGGCAAATATTGGGATGCGGGTGACTAACAGAGGGCAGGGCAGAATTTTGTGACTCACAGGTGTAAATGCAACAGGCAGAGAATGGGGCACAACAGGCCAAGGCAGCATAGTGTCTGGGACAGCTTGCTGTGCGAAGGCCACTCAGTTGACAGGTGGCATACAGACCACGTGCTCTCACGGGGTGGGCAAGACAATGCCTCCCAATATGTGTGCACAATGTGTTGCAAAGTATTTCCTTTGCTGCCCTGCCCTGCCCTGGCTTCCCTCAGTTGGCTAAGTCCCAATGTATGCATGGCCTTATTGAAAACACTCTTAATGTACGTGCTTCACATTAAAAAATTTTTTTATCATAGGAATGTGTTGTGTTGTTGTTGGTGCCATTGTTGTTGTCTCTGTCAGAAGACTGGTTTGGTGCAGCTCCCCATGTTAATATATCCTATCTCTTCATCTCTGCATATCTACATACAGTTAAACTTGCTTATTGCAATCAAGCCTTGCTCCCCACCCACTTCCGCTTCCCAACATTACCTACATGACTATTTTTTCCCCCATAGGATGTGCCCTATCAACTTTTCCCTACCTTTAGTCAAGTTGTATCATAAATGTAATATCTATCAGTCCAATCCAGAGTCTCTACATTAATTATCTGAGCTACCCATATCATTTTCAGAATTCTTCTGTAGCATCACTACAGAAAAAATTCAGGTTTCTTCCTGTATGTGCTGTTCATTATTCATATTTCTTTTCTGCGCAAGGTTATTCTTCACACAAATACTTTCAGGAAGTACAAAATAGTTGATGATTGGTAGAAAATTGTGTATGTATTGCCATTTGGTTTTTGTCTCAGAATCTTTGACCAACATTTATTGAATGTCTTTTCTGATGTGTCATCAACATTACTGGCTGGTATTCTCAGATTCACCCTCCATTGCTGATGGCAGACTGAAGTCAAGCCTGTCAGAGGTTATATGTATTCTCTATACTAATGTCAGAGGGGGGAGGAGGAGAGGATGATTCCTTGATCATTATATCCATAATATTGCCTTCAACTATTTTTACTTTGTACAGCCCCTCTATTTATTTCTTACATCTTTCAGTCTTTCCTTCTACTGACAGTACTGGCTCAACATTTAAGCTCTTTATATTTGTCCACCTACTTTTTTCCCCAAAAGTCACCAATTTTTCTAAAGGCAGTATCTATCTTTCTCATAGTCATGTATGCTTGTACAGCTTTGTATTTATATTCTGTCAATTCTAGATTTTCCATTTAACACGTCCTATCAATTTAATTAAGAAATGCTAAATTGGTTACTATTCATTAATTTTTTTAGAAGATACATTTCTGGGTATCCACATCCTCCAAAAAATGTTGTTGCTGTTTATTTTTCTACTGAACCTTTCATAATTTTTCCTTCATCTGCCTTTATTTAGAAATCAGTGGATTTATGAGTGCAATTCAACATTATTTCCAAACATATTGATAGGGATATTTTATATCAAGTGTGAGATCTACTATGTCATACACCTGATCTCTGAGAATAAAAAGGGCAACACACTGAGCATTAGTGATACAATCTTTGTGATTTATCTGTGTGACTCTAAAGTTGCAGAGTATTATGTAGATTTTTTTAGTGCCATCATGGAACATTAATGAAATTGCATCATTCATTTGTAATAGATTGGTATAATCTACTGAACTAATTTACACTGACACTTGTGAGTAGCATCAAAGCTCAGTACACTGGCTTGTCCATCACATAATTTCCACATCTTGTTAATTACTTCTGATAATTTCCTTGCTGAAGTCAAAATCATTTCCTGCACTATGATTACATGACTCTGAACTCCTACCAAGCTTCCAATATATGTTGCTAACAAATTTTGTGAAATCTTTGCAATCTCTAGCCTCCAGATTCTTGTTTTGCAACAGTATACATAATGGATCATCTTTGCAGTTGTGATATTGTATGATCTTGCACAAATTGTGTGGCCTTAATCATGTCAAACTGAGAAAAGTTGATCAATGTTGTGGCATGAAACTACTCATATTTCTGAACTACTGGTTTACTGAAGACACTTCAGCTATCTTCAGGAAAGTTTTTGCAGCTACACCCAATTATGCTTATGTGGTTTGTGTCTTTTGTGAGAGCATGCAAGGAGAATCTAAGGCATGTACCACTATGCCCAGATCACAGCTTGTTACTCTAGTGCTAGAAAAATAGCCTACCTGAAAAATGTTTATCGTCACGTAATGACAATTGTAGGTTGAGAAGCAGAGCACATGAAAACATTGCATTAGTTTCATGAAACCCTGACACGCGAGGAGAACCAGGGATGTGTGTGTTCGTGAATGGTTTAAGGCTGCACCATGCACATAGCACTGATAAAGTACAGGGCTTCTATTCAGCAACATGTGCTTCTTTTTTGTAGTGTATTACTTTATTCCAATATAAATTGTGAGGTGATGTTGAATAAAATTTTATCTCACTAATTCAAGCACTAGTTTGTCTTTTGTAAACAATAAGGCTCTCCAATATAAAATAGAAATAAAATTTTTCAACCACTGCCAATTTAAACTGTTTGTACACAAGTTGATTCAGTGACCAGATGTTCCTACTCTTGTTTTCACTAACTGGGAAAAATATGGTAACCACTCTAGTATGGCCCAAATTACTGGTACAGGGAGCTGATATTGCCCACAGTTTCAGGTACTGACTAGGATAGGTTCATGTTAAAAAGTCAGATGTGTCATATTCTGAAATCATGTTTGGAACCCTGGACATTTTGTGGCATGCTCCACATGACCAAGCTACACAGTAAAAGGTCATGAATCACAAGTTGGGAGAGTCTGATCTTTTGTACTTAGTGGTGAGGAGAAAGAGTCCACTGGAGTATCTAAGCGGATTTAAGATTAAAGAACATTTATCAGGAAAATTAATAAGCAGCTTATCTCTGTTAAAATGTAACTGATTTGCATTCAAAAAATTGAGAACGTATTCTGATACCGCAGAATTATGCTGCCCACCGCATCACCACGAACAATAATTAGAAAATAAAATATGTAATGTGATCAAAACATATGGTAACTAATTTTATTAGAAACAAAGCAAGAAGTTTACAAAGAATTTGATTTAATCTACTTCAAAGAACTGTTATTGGCTAGGAATGCATCCATCCCAACTTTGAATCCATGACTGGAAGCATTTCTGGATGACTTCTTTTGGAAGGGCACTCAGCTGCTCTGTAATGGCCCTCTCAACGTTAGGAATGGTGTCAAAACATTTTCCTTGAAGCACAGTTTCCTTTTTGGGAAGAGTCAGAAGTCGTTTGGTGCTGAATCTGGTATGTAAGGCAGATGTGGCAGGCAGGAACACTTTTTCTGGTCAAAAACCTCAAAAGTGAGGTGTGGCATGACACATTGTCATGATGAAGAAGAATGCCACTAGCCCATTTTTCTGCTCTCTTTCTTCATACATTGTTTTTCAAACATTGCAGTAAGCTCTTGTAAAAGTTGGCATTTACAGGTGGTCCCTTTGGAATGAACTGTGAACGCCGGCAGGAGAGGCCGGGCGGTTCTAGGTGCTACAGTCTGGAACCGCGCAACTGCTACGGTCACAGGTTCGAATCCTGCCTCGGGCATGGATATGTGTGTTGTCCTTAGGTTAAATAGGTTTAAGTAGTTCCAAGTTCTAGGGAACTGATGACCTCAGAAGTTACGTCCCATAGTGCTCAGAGCCATTTTTTGAACTGTGAACACACTATGCCTTCAATATCCCAAAAACAAATGGGTATGACTTTGATATTTAATTTTGACCCATGTGCCTTTTTAGGCTAAGGAGATTCACCGATTTTCCATTGGGAGCTCTGAATTTTCTTCTCAGGATCATACCCACAGACTCAAGTTTCATCTCCAGCTACAATTTTGGACATGAAGTCCAGATCTGGATGAAGATGATCCTTCAACTCTGTGCAAACTGACACACAATTTTCCTTCCGTTCATCACCCAAAACTCTGGGAACAAATTTTGCACTCATTCATCTTATTAGTAAATTATTGGGCCCATGCAAGATGCATGACTCATTGTCATAGGGAAGAAGGAAGCTAAGTTCCTTAGTAAGCTCTCAAATAATTATTCATCTTTTTGAACAAACAATTTTTGCACATTTTCTTCTGTTTCTGAGTTTAATGGATGTCCAAAATGTTGCTCATCTTCTATCCACTCATTTCCACTTTTAAATTGGTCATACCATTTGTAAACAGTCTTCAGAGTTACAGCATTATTTCCATACAACAATTTCAACATTTCATGAGTCTCTTTGGCTCTTTTTTCCAACTTGAGACAGAACTTAATGTTCAGGCATTGTTCAAAATCTATGACATGTGAGAGTTGCAGTAAACATAACCTCACTTTAACGTCTCTGGATGGTGACTGACAAATCAGAATGTGTTCCCACTTGGCACTGCGTGTCTCAACAGATCAGGCTGTCAGGCAAATTACATAAAATAGTTATAGCATCAGTAGTTGCAGCTAAAAAAATTCATTCACTGTAGTTTTTGATCACACTTCATACTTTATTCAGAACATTCTCATATCATAGCAGGAAACTGATTGGTTCTAAGTGCCAATACAAAAGCTTTTACAAGTCAATTCTTGCAAAACAGGAAACAGCAACCAGCCACTGTTAATAGTGTTATTTATGTACACCTGTTTAGAACAGATAGTTTCATCTTCAGATGGTGTTCACATTTGTTGTTGTTTACATTAGTTGTTGGCTGTAGTTTTTTTCAACATTAATGTAAACAACAACAAAAGTAATATAAATGCGAACAGCCCTCTGAAGATCAACGAGTCAGTTCAAAATCAGTAACAGAGCCATTTGTGTAAATAAATAGCGTTCTTAATTATGGCTGGTTGCTGTTTTCTTCTTTGTTAGAATCAACTTGTATTTTGTACACTGTCAAGGTCTCAAAATTTTTTGACAAAATATAGTAGGAAGAAAGTTTTTGTTCCAAGCACCATTAATACTGAGGCATTACATTTTATTTGTGATAATACACGTACATAAGTACAACATTACGGTTTTACTAGTAGAACTGAAGTCAACAAAAACCACTTCTCACATAATAAAACTGTCACTCTGCAGCAGAGTGTGTGCTGATACGAAACTTCCTGGCAGATCATATCTGTGTGCCGGACTGAAGTTTGGAAGGTAGGAGAGAAGGTACTGGCAGAACTGAAGCTGTGGGGGCACGTCATCAGTCATGCTTGGGAAGCTCAGTCAGGAGAGCACTTGCCCACACAAGCAAAAGGTCCCAAGTTCAAGTCTCGGTCTGGCACACAGTTTTAATCTGCAAGAAGTTTCACCAAACCTCATATTTTCTAAAATTTGCAACTCCATAGGGAAGCACAGCTTATCACAAAGACTAGGTGGCATCCACTAATGCAAGTTTGAAAGAGTTTCTCCATGGTTTGATACCTGGATCAAGTATAGGGACGTGCAACAGAATACTTAGAACACAATAGCACTGAAAATGCATTTAGTGAAAAATGACACTTAGAATGTTTTCCATTTCCATTCTTCGTATGTACACTTTACAGAAATGCACTGAAACATGAGAGACAAGTCAACTATAAAGGCACACTGATTGGTCTCAAAATTAGTGACAGGAGCATAAAACAGGACCACAGCAATTACAAAAAGTTAGCTAGATTGTCTGTAACCATAATCCAAATGAATTCTGATTGTCTGACTGTTTCCCCAGTGGTCTATGTCATTGTGAAGGTATAACACCAAGTGAGTTTTAGGCAAGCTTTGTTAACAATGTAAAGCAAACAATCTCTGTCAACAATATTGTGAGAGAATTTCATAACACATAAATAAAACTCTCGTGCAAATCTGCAATACTTAAAATGTGGTTACATGAGTCATCTGTTATTTCCTGTGCTGTGCAATTGTGTGCATATAATCCTACGAAGGATACTAATTTTGGTTCAAAACTGCTAGCATATAATTTCCTGCTGAAACACTGATCAGCAAGGCTGTTGGGCCTCTGACAGCACAAGGTCTGTAGCATGTGCTATGTGTATAAACTGCCTCTGAGTAGGCAGTGTAAAATCATTTATTTTTTTAATGTGCATGCATGTTTCATGGCTCCATTAAGTGCTTGACTGGGAAATCATCCAGTACTGTAACTTGGAGCCATGTTACAAACAGCTTTGTCTCAGGAATGGACTATTTGAGGAATGTGACTGTGGCACAGTATGAATTGATCCATCTTATGTTTCAATGCTGATTCAGTTTTTAATGATTGAAGTTCAACAAAGATTAAATTTTCAACCAAGAATGAATTAAAAATGTAAAATGATAATTTTTCATTGAGCTTTAATGTCTATCAGTGAAGAATACTGTAATTATGAAGATCACCATGTGTAACGGCACCACAAATAAAACAAAACCAACAGAAAAATTTGAATGAATTTGGAAATACATAGATAGCCCAGAAGCTACAAAGCAGACTTACTATTGACTTTTCTGCACTCACATTTTTATCTAAACTGTCCCATGCAAACTTTTCTTTTTCTCTTCAGCCTTCCTCAAAGAAGATGCCACTTTTTTACCATAATTCTAGTTTCCTGCTCCTTATGTTATTTTTAATCTATGTTTAGATCCACTCTCCAAGATTTTATACTGATATGTCAATCTGACTAGTTATATGTTTTAATTATACCAGTACTTCATAAGAGTTATAGTACTCAAAGTCTGATTTCATGAACAACCACAACAGAGGGTCATATTGATAAGATTGAGAAATCCTTTTCAGTTGTAAATAATATTTTATAAGAATGGCTATTTTTGGAGACTACTGCTCCACCATTGGGTACTACACACTGCAACAAGAAGGAGAGGGCCATGACATAATACAAATTTAACATACTTACTTATATTGTTTGTCAAGTTATGGGTGTGGTATGGGTGGGCCAGTTACTTACAATATATTTAGCTCACACATATGTGACACTAGGCTCTGCAACATGAAAGACGGCACAGGGTGTGATCAATGTCTGATCTGGATACAAGTTCAGCATCTTAATCAGAGTGTCAGTTTACTGTGTGTGACTGAATAGACATGTCACATATGAACACAATTATATACAAATACAGGGGCTTTCATATATTATGCAGTTTTTAAATTGACTGATAATTTTTTTTTCTCGTTTACAGCACTGTATTTATTACTTTTAATATCAATGGAGGTATAAGTTGTGGCACAAATTTCTCTTCTCCTCAATTCTATTCAGTACCTCCTCATTAGTTACATGATCTACCCATCCAATCTTCAGCATTCTTCTGTAGCACCACATTTTGAAAGCTTCTATTCTCTTGTCTAAACAGGAAAGTATTATCATTGTGAAAACTCATTACGAAATTGGCAAGTACTATGCTGAGACTGTTGCACTTTGTGGGATCTACGGACATAATAATTCTCCTATAGCATCAACAGTTCTGTGGTTGAAAAAGAAATTTGAGGGAACAGTGCCCATTACAACCATCAAATCACCTGGATGATACTGTATGGTTTGTAAGGAACAAGACACAACATTGGTGCAGGATAGTGTGGCTGTGAGGCCTCACAAGTCACTTCAACATCATTCCCAACAACTGGGAATTTCGACAGCCTCTTTGCAAAGAATTGCGAAAAAGGATCTTCATATGCACCCATAGAAGATTCAGTTGAGCAATGTCTTAAATCCACAAATAATTTTAAATAGACAAATTTCATCAAATGGATTCTCACAAAACAAGAAGAAGACAATATTCTCCAAAAAGAATGATCTTCAGTGATAAGGCACATTTTCACCTGTGTGAGTTCGTTAACCAACAAAATTGCCATATTTGGGGTCAAGATAACCTTAGGGTGAACCAAGATATCCACATGCATCCACTGCAAAGTACATCCTGGTGTGGCTTATGAGCAGGTGGTGTGATCGTGATCAGCCCCTTCTTTTTTGAAGATTTTGATGGTAATGCGGTAACAGTTAACAGTGAGCATCACCGTGAAATGGTCAGACACAACTTCTGGCCTGCTCTGCATGAAGTGGATACAGCCACTATGTGCTTTCAGCAGTACGGGCCCACATGTCACACATCCCATGAGTCAATAACCTTACTCCATGGGTAATTCCATCAGTCTGTGATCTCACTTTATGGTGAGCTGGAATGGCCTCCCAGATGTTGTGACCTTACTCCATGTGAGTTCTTTTTATGGCATTATGTGAATTCAAGGGCTACGAAAACAAACCACATACAGTTCTCCAACTTAAGACTAAGTAACTGCCTGCCGAGACTGTGGAGGTGGACATATGCCTGATATAATTTGGAAATATGTAACAAGTTCCTATGGGACCAAACTGCTGAGGTCATCAGTCCCTAGGCTTACACACTACTTAATCTAACTTAAGCTAAGTTATGCTAAGGACAACACACACACCCATGCCCGAGGGAGGACTCGAACCTCCGACAGGGGGAGCCGCGCGAACCACGGCAAGGCATCATAGACCACGCGGCTACCCCGTGCAGGGCCTGATATAATTTTCTGGACTTAAATGGGAGTGTATGTATAGATGAAAATAAAAAAAAAAGAAATCTTTTTATTTTGATGAATTTTTGACTTAATTACAAACAATGGAAAATCTAGGGTGGAGTGTAACAATATTAGAGAGGAAAGTTGCTACTCACCATATAGCGGAGGTGTTGAGTCATGACAGGCACAACAAAAAGATTCACACAATTATAGCTTTGGGCCATTAAGACCTTTGTCAGCAATACACACACATACACAATGCACACACACACTCACGCAAACACAACTTGCACTTGCACTGTAGACATGTGTGCAAGTTGCATTTGCGTGACTGTGTGTGCGTGCGTGTGTGTACGTCTGTCTATTGCTGACAAAGGCATTAATGGCCGAAAGCTATAATTGTGTGAATCTTTTTGTTGCGCCTATCGTGACTCAGCATCTCTGCTATATGGTGAGTAGCAACTTTCCTCTCTAATATTGTTACATTTGATGTAAATACTGTATTTTTAAAAATTACAATATATGAAAGACCACGTGTATAATTCAGATTCAAATATTACCACCATGGTTAGTCTAGTAAACTGATACAAAAACAATATGTTATGGTGTCCTGTACATAATGTACTGATATACAGAAAATATGCAGTACCTGTCCATGTTCAGAGAATATTAAAGGATGTCCCAGTCTGCGTGTAGATCTGCTGTTGCTCGACTGCCATGTGTACAGTTCCTGCTGAGAAAGATCTGGAAATCCAACAGCAAGTGTGACTGCTGAGCCAGACTGTGCAAGCAAACGTGATGGTACAGATAGTGATTGACCCAGTGCTTGAGATAGTATATTTGATGGCACTGTCTTATAACCACATGCTGAAGTGTATACATTTGCAGAGCCTGTTTCTTGAATTTCTGACAGCAGGCTTGGGCAGGGGTCTGAAGGTGAAGATGATGTTAGCACGTATCTCCTGGAACATAACATATTGACATGCTTGTAAATACAGGTAAAAGTCATAATAAATTTTAAAACGACTAAGTGAAATAAAGTACTGGCTCTCCAAAGGCTATCTACAACTATACACTGCAAGCCTTACGTCGTGTGGTGGAGGGCACTTCTGGCGTCACTACATGATCCTCCCTTCCCTGTTCCATTTGCAAATGGTGCAAAGCAAGAACTGTTGGTAATCCTCCATGTTACCTCTATCTTTTCTGATTTTTTCATTGTAGTTTTTTCACAAGATGTATGTGAGAGGAAGAAAATAAGGTGCCTGACTCTTGAGATCAATACCATAGCAGAGAGAAATCACAACAAGGCCAGCACAGTGGGTGTGTCTAGGCAATGGCACTCGTAGCGGAGACACCAGTGTATGCAGACACAGCTGCACTACCTAACAGCTATCATTGATTTCCATACCATCTGGTGGGCATTCAAACACGCCAGGCCGGGGTTTCAGAATCATCTACTAAGATTGTTCCATTTGGTTACTCCTAGGTATTTTACAGTAGTTACCATTTTTAGTGATTTGTTGCCAACGGTGTAAGTATCCACTAATGATTTCTTCACCTATTTGTGAACAATACATTACATTTATTTATATTCAATGTCAACTATCAGTCCCTGCACCAGTTGTTGATCTTCTGCGAGTACTACTGCAATCTGCTACTGTAAAGACAATTGCATCAACTGTGAACAGCCTACAGGAGCATCCAAAGTTATCTATTAGATCATTTATATGCATTGTAAACAGTAACAGTTCTATTAAACTGCCCTGGAGTACTGCTGAAATATCATTATATCTGTTGATTTTGTTTTGTTTTGTTAAGAACAATGTATTGAGTTCTACCTGTGAGGATGTTTTGCATCCAACGACATTAGTCCGATCCTCTGAAATCTATTTTATTACTAAACAATAGTGCAGAACGGTATCAAATACTTTCCTGAACTCTAGGAACATGGTATGAATAAGGGCAATATTGCCCACAGTACTTTAGATCCCATGGAAGAACAGAGTGAACTGACTCTTACAATATCTTGTTTGTGGGGTCCATGTCGATTTTTATAGAGGAGATTTTCATCCTCCAAAAATGTCATAATACATTAGCATAAAACATGATCCATAATTCTACAAAGACTGGCAAAGGCCAAGTGAGAAAGGCCTATAATTGTGTGCATTTGTCCTACCACTCTTCTTGAAACGGAATAATCTGTAATTTTTTTCCAATCACTAGGTACCCTTTGTTGCTCGAGCAGTTTATGATAAAGCACTGATAGAAGAGGAGACAGTTCTTTCACATAATTTTTCTAGAATCTCACAGGTATTTCATCCAGTCAAGGCACCTTTCCACTACTGAATGATTTTAACTGATTTTCTATTCTCTGATAATTTATCTCAATATCGTGCAATGACTGAAAGGACAAACTGTACCAGAGGTTGAAAATACCACTTCAAATGTAAAGTTCCTTTATTATCACACAACCGGTTTTGGCTATTATAAGCCCATCTTCAGGTGTTGTAACCTGGTGCTGTGGCCCCAAGCGCCGTGGTGGACGTGTACTAGGCACGGTGTGCTACCTAACTCCCTGTTCTACGCTCACAGGTAGCACACCGTGCCTAGTACACATCCACCGCGGCACTCGGGGGCCACAGCACCAAGTTATGACACCTGAAAATGGGCTTATAATAGCCGAAACCGGTCGTGTAATAATAAAAGAACTTTACATTTGAAGCAGTATTTTCAACCTCTGGTACAATGCTCAGTTGCGGATGTTTCTCCTACAGGATTGATTGAAGGACAAACTGTATTATAATCTTCCACAGTGAAACAGTTTCGAAAGACCAAGCTCTGTGTTTTGGCCTTCTCCATGCTGTCATCCATTTCAAGGCCACTATGGTCACTGTCCAAGTGAATAGATGACTTCCTTGCAACACCCACAACAATTGCTGCTCTCACAGTCCTATGGCCACTGATGCTCTCCTCTATGCTAACTAATTTGAAAATTTTGGATCTTTTTGCTGTTTGGATCTGTTACTAGAGGTTATCTATCTTGAGCTGAATGCAGTTTAATTGAAAGGAATTACACCGTACGCTTTTGCTTTTCTTCATATAGCACCTTCTGTGATTATTCTGCAAATTGTAACAGATAGTAAATGAGAAGCCATGTATCTACCCCTTGTACTGTAACTAACTGACTAGCCACTTCCTTTGTGTAGTGCATGCCTGACTTATTGAGGGGACCCTACAATTCACCACCTGGTAGGCAGAGATTGAGAAATTCACATCTGAGATTATCTCAGAATCATATGAGCCTATGATTTAAACCTTTCAATTGGCTTCAAAGCAAAGGAGCAAAATTAACTCTGAGTATGATGCTGCAAATAGTGAACCCTGCTTGCAGCCTACAGGCAGTGGCTAGCTACCTTCACCAATGCAGCTAATCACCAGAAGGAACTGAGGATGGTCACAGAACCAAAGTGTCATTTATACCAACATGATCTATGATTTGCATCTGGTTGCTTCCAGTGCATTCAATGGCCGTCAGCAAAGCCTTCAGTTGCTGGATGAGAGCTCCCACCACACATACTGAGTGGACACAGGGCTTCTTTCCCAACCAACCTCCTATTTCCCTGAGGGCTTCCATTATCTGCCTATGCTTTGCACTAGCCCAGACTTGGTGCCGAACTAGGCCATTAGCCCAGCAGATGAGGCATCCCACGCTGACACAGCACCTCATAACTACTGCTAAGGAATACGGGAGCAGTCTGCACAACCTGTTCTCATTTTCACACTCATCCTAGATTAACGAAAACCCACCATTGTCTGCCATTCCTGGTTAACTGAGGACAAATCAGTCAGATGTTGCGCAACCAGAAATATACTGGGGAAGGATAACTTAACTGACAGAGCATTTGTCTGTGGAAGAGGGGAAGAGAAGGAGAAAAGGGGGGGTGGGGGTGGAGGGGGGGAGGAGAGAGAGGGGGGGAGGTGGAGTGGGCAGGAGAGGGGGAGGGGGAGCAGGGGCTGCAACTGAGGTTGGAGGATGGTAGTTCTATGTAGTCACCCTTTGCTACACACAGTAAGACAGTTTGCAAAGAACAGTTGCAAATGTATGTTGTAGTATATTAAAGGTATAAGAGTTTATTTTAGTAGGTATCGGTCTCTTCATTTTATGTCATGGCATGATATCGACCAGTTTCATTTATCATATTCATATGTAAAAATTCAGATAAATCATCATAGATTTATTTTTAAAGTAAAATTTGTGTGAATAATGATTAAGAGTAAAATCCTGTTGCTTCCAAAACCAGACTTAGTAATTTTTATTTGCTTATTATATCTACAATAAAAAATTAAAAGGTTTCAAAATAATTATTTCATTTTATAAAACAAATTTTCTGACATGTAAGTGATTGCAATAATTTTATGAAATATACTTATAACAAAATTATTATTATTTGCTAACTCACAAAAATCATATTCATGTACTTTTTTATTTAAGTTATATCTTTGATTTTCATTGTATTGAGAGTTTTGGCAGAAGATATTGAATCATAGCTGTAGCACGACATGCAAAGGAAAAAGTGGTTGAGTATGCAGAATGCAAGGGTATGCAGTTATATAATTTCCGAAGTTATTGGACCACGAAGTTGAGAATATATGGAAGTATTATTCAAAATTGAATGCTGAAATTAATTAAAAAATAACCAATCCACTTGTTTGGAAAATCCAAAGATCTCAATCTCAGTTTACATTACAGATGTAGGGAAGAAATGAAATAAAATAAGACAAAAATTGCTTAAGATAACATGATAACTGGGTTATGATAACTGAGGTGAAGGAAATTAGTTTTACTCCTTCATAGTCGCATCACCTTTAGATGCAGAGTCTGCTTGCATGATAACTAATGTTTCATTGTAACTGTCACTTTCTTAATATTCTTCCTGACCCCTGATGCTCTCCATCAGTACACACATTGGCATTACAGGGAGAATTCTATGCAATGGCTGCTAAATCTTCTGTGGTGCTAACTCTTAGTGTAAACTGGAACTGACACAGTGCTAACAGATAAAAACAACACATTCCTGTCACAATATACAAGGTGTTAAAAAAGAGTTTTCCATATATCGAGAAGTGGTATTACGGACCAAAACCAGACAGAAAGTCCACTAAACATGGGCTTTAAAATGCATACCTTAAGAGCTATGAGCACTTGTTAATCTCTGCTGTTGTGAAACACATCTCTTTTACTACAAGCTCTTTGCTATTGCAAATGACCTACATAATGCAGTACACAAATGAGGATACACAGATACAACATGCAATAAACATCTGCTAGTGTTGTTACAGTTCTGGGTAAGTGCAGCGCATACGTTAGAACTAATGGAACCAGTTTGTGTTTCAATATTTCTGTGAAAGGGGTGGTTTGGGAGGTCCAATACCCTGGCAAACTCATTCCACTGATCTTAATCTCTTGGATTTTTGCTTGTAGGGACTCTTGAAATCTTTGATATATGTATTCCCCATTAATAATGTGAAAACACTACAGGAACACCTGTCAGTGCATCTGTGACCAACATGGATTTTTCAGAGACAGTGTGATTCCCTAAGACACTGGACAGAAGCATGACGTACTACGAATGGACACTACATCGAACACTACTTTTATTGATGACTCACAACTGTAGGATGTATGTGATACCTAGTAGATTACATTAGAAGTGCTGCTTTTTAAGAGTAACAGAATAATGCTTTCTCATTTGTTTACTGCTTCATTCATAATAACAAGAGTTGCAGTAGAAGAGATGTTTTTGACAGCAGTGAAGATGAACAAATACTCATACAGGTGTGGAAAAAATATGGAAACACTAAAAACATAACACATTACCATACCTAATACGGTGTAGGAAAACCATTGGTATCCAAAAAGTTTCTAGTCATCTTAGAAGGATAAATGCAAGTCCCATATGGCTTTTAAGGTAATCTTGTACCATTCTTCCAGCAAAATTGTGGCAAGTTCTGGTAACGATGATGGAGGCAGTTAGCGATTGCGAATGCTTCTCTCCATAGTAGATCATAAAGACTCAATAATTTTGTGATATGGGGACTGTTGGCCATGAGAGATACGACAATTCATCCCCATTGCTCACTAGGACATTCAGTTCTGTAGTGACTTTTTGAGTTGACATCCTGTTATTTTTCGTCGCAGTTCTCTTCAATGATTGTCCATCATGATCACTCAACACAGACTTTCATCTACATTGTGACTTACAGGATGATGTTTTTCTGCTTTCCCTGTATGTAGTACAAATCTTCAATATGGTGCCTCTTGACACACCAAACACTTTGGCTACCTTGGGTGCGGAAGCATCCACCATATGAATGTCAACAATTTTCCGATGTTTGAATTCATCTAGCTCAGACATAATCCACTCACAACTATACAGAATACTGTTCTCCTACTGACTGACACTTGCAATGCACCAAGGTCATTTTACAGGTGCTGTTCATGGTCAAACAAAACAGCACACCCTGCAGGCTTGGGAAGCACGTGCATTTATGTACAAGCATGCATTTCTTGCAGTGTTCCCATATTTTTGAGTGGCCCATGAATCTCTAAAAGTATGCATTTCATAGACCATGTTTACTGGACATTTTTTTCTTGTTTTGATCCATATTATCACCTCTACAAATATGGAAAAGAGTTTTGAAAACATCTTGTATATCTAGGGTATAAATAGTAATATTATGGGAAGGTAGTTGCTACTCACCATATAGCAGAGAAGCTGAGTCGTATATAGGCATAGCTTGTGGCCAGCTAAGCCTTCATCGAAACACACACACACACACACACACACACACACACACACACTTGGCCACAACCTCTGGCAGCTGAAGCTGACTTTCCGACAGTCTTTTTGTTGTGCCTACCTGTGACTCATCATCTCTGCTATATGGTGAGTAGCAACTATCCTTTTTATAATAAGGTATAAATAGAATATCTGGTCACTAAATGCTTAAATAAGTATGGAATGTCTTCTTTAAATCATATCAAACCTATCAGCATGAGATATTTTTTTTCAGTTTTAATTTAGCATATTTTCAGTTCATTCATTAAAAGAAGGAACAGAAAGTCACAGTCACGGTCACACTCACAAACACATACACTTGATGTTTCATAAAAATTCATCAGATATCACATGACTATAATATCTTGTGCTTTAATGTCTCAGCCAGCACAGTATATCCTCCTAAGAATTTAAATACGTAAAGCAACACAAATTACAGTGAAATAAGGAAAGGCAACCAATTAATTATAAGAGACTTGGTGTGTGGCACACAGGAGCATATAATACAAAACAGCTGACACTAGCTTTTGAGCTCTTGTTCTTTTCTAGTAGCAGTACCACAGTCACACAAGCACACAACCATGCAGACACCTTATAGTACGTGCTTGCAGTCTCGCTGCAACTGTATGCGTATTCATTTGTGTGTGTGTGTGTGTGTGTGTGTGTGGTATGTGTGTGTGTGTGTGTGTGTGTGTGAGCGTGCGCGCGTGCATGTGTGTTACTCCTACTAGAAAAAGAGCAAGAGCTTGAAAGCTAGTTTTAAGTGTTTTCAAGAGCTTGAAAGCTAGTATTAACTGTTTTCTATTATGTGTGTCTGTGAGCCATGCAGCAATCCTCTATAGGCAACTGGTTGCCTTTCCCAGATTTTACATATTTTTCCATCCAGGAAGTTTCATTACTGTTATAAATTACAGTGATGCATACCTGTCTTCACATTCTATAAGCCAATGGTTAGGTGAAGGTATATGTATAGAAATGACATTCATAGGAAATGTGATGTTGTATCTCATGAACGTCTGAAAATTCACAACCTCTGCTTTTTCTCCTCCTTCCTCATAGAACACCTGAAAGAAAGATTTACATTTCAATGTCAGGAGATACAGAAAGCAGCATATGCTTAAAACAGTCACAAAGAAGTTTTGGAGATTTAGCTCTCAATTTTAGACCAATGATCAATGTTATGATAAATGATGTATAAATAAAGTGATTAAACATTGGCTCCCCATTGGGAAAAAAGTAAGCATTTTTTCACTTTAATGGATAAGGGAACAGAACCCTTCCTAGCTTAGAAAAGCTTTACTTCAATTACTGCCTGGCCATGTGTAGGATAAGATAAACAAGAAAATAAGATGTTTGCTGATTCCTGTCATTAATGTAGCATCTGGATTCTCATGGTTGAGATTTTGAGGTTTTTCCCTGGAATTTGTACTGTTGTTTTCAAAGAATAAATCTGTGTTATTCACCTATTCCTGTATTTATGTACAAATGTCTTAGATTGAAGAGTGATGAAGGTTCTGTTAGTTTGGAATAATTATTAGCTATTGAAATTCAAAGTATTCATGACAGAAATGTCCTGTTTTAACTTAATTAGAAAAAGACTCATTAAAGTCTTCAGATTTTATCATCTGCACTGTAGCTTGTGGAAAATTTTAAGCAGAATTTTTCAGGTCTTTTACTAATTTCAGGGTAAAAGTTTTTAAAAGTGCTGTAATTCCTATGGCATGTAATACACAGTCTACAATATGATAATAAAAAAAATTAATTCTACAGAAAACTTGGTCAGGAGAATCTTCACACATTTACTAAAGCAAGAATTAGCACACCACTAAGAACTTACAGCAGTGTGCTTGTCATGAAGCAGAGCTGGGAGCATTTTCCAATTCCCCACACTCGAAGATGCAAGACCAAAGAAGCCTCCAGCACCACCTTGGTCACCTGGGCTGCCGGAAAGTGGCACTTTGTGGATCTCACCCGCAGACCAGTCTACCAGCACTAAGCCATTTGACTGAAAACAGTACATTATTCTCACTATGGAATCAATTAAACTTTCTCACTATTAACATTTAACTGTCACTATTATTTAATGCTGTTCTGAGTATTTCAAATACATATGACTTTAGTTAATGTACAGTCATTATGGCCATGTACATTAATACATTAGGTGCTATGTCACTCATTGGTGACTGACGCTAAACTTCTCATTCAGGCTGCAGCATTTGTCAGTGACTGACAGTGTAAAATATGATACAATATTAAAAAATTACATTATCTGAATGACATTTCAAGTAATTACTTAAAATTTATGTAATATTTCCTTAATGTTTATTTCTTAAATGATAGTATTATTAATGTGCTTAAAAAACTGTTGTCTTTTGTAGGTATCACAAAATCTGGCAACCTCCTCAGTCAATTTCTGGCCATTTCTCTATCAAATCATGCTGTGTTTTTTTTTTCATAGCATAGTCTACAATATGTTCACACTGTAGAGACTTTCAATCATAGAAGTGTACTTAGCATTGCTATGTAATGACTCCAGCACACCTCTAAGCAACACACATGGCATAACCTCCCAGTAAGGTCAGCGAAGATCACAGTGAAGCCAGGAATGTCCCATGCTTAGATTAATTGTACACTATAAAAATACAGTCTAGTCACACTGATGTGACCACCACCTATGTTCAGCATCAACAAGCAATAAACCTTCATGGGTGGAGGGGCAGCAGTACTAACACTTGAGGGTATATACAGTGTGTCAGGAGGATGTGAAAAACAGTGCAGTCATTGTCTTAATGAGGAAATGGGGTGATTTATCTGATGTCTAAAAGGGCTTGGTCATTGGCTTTCAGGCCAATGGTGGAAGTCTTTCCAAAACAATTAAGTTTGTAAACTGTTTGCATAATTCTGTGATTAAAGTATACCATGCATGGCAAACTGGTGCTATCCAAAACTAGCACCAAGGCAACTGTGGTACACCATGGGTCATAGACAACAGGGGTGAACCCGCACGGTGGAAATGTGTATGGACAAATAGATGTGCAACTGTTGAGCAACAGACCATCCCGATGACGGAGGGGCTATCAACAGTGCCTTCTTAATGACTGTTTAGCGAATGTTGCTGCATATGGCCTATGCAGTAGGTGCCTGGTTCATGCACCCATGATGACTGTTGTTTATTGGTGATGAAGGCTGCAACTGGACATCAACTGAGAGGCAACAGGTGGCCTTTTCAGATGTTGGTGTGAAATGTCTGAAAACAAACCCCCTGCAACAATTGTCGGAAGGGTCCAGGCTGAAGGAGGGAGTGTTACAGTCTGAGGAATGTTGTCGTGGCATTCCCTGGGTGATCTTGTCATTTTGGAAGGTACAATGGATCAACACAAGTCTGCATCTGTCCTTAGAGACCATGTCAACCCTACATGCAGTCTGTTCTTTTGCATCATGGCATCTACCAGGGGGACAATGCGATGTGTCATACAGCTCACAGTGTACGTACGTGATTCGAAGAGCACCAGAATGATATTATCACACTCCTTTGGCCACTGAACTCCCTGGATTTAAACCCAACTGAGAATTTGTGGGGCCACCTCGATCATGCCATGGAGCCTCAACCGATAAACCTAGCGCAGAAATCCTGTCAGTACCCTCCGGAACCTCACTGACTCTCTTTCTGCACATCTTGCAGTGGTTCATGCTGCAAAAGGTCGTTATTCAAGCTTTTAATAGAGGGTCACATTGATGAGATTGGACAGTGTAATATCATTTTAGCGATCTTTCTATATAAATGTTCTTTGTCTTTCAAATTCACTGAATCTAGTCACATCATTTTGAGAAACAATACAAGCAAATAAAATAAAATAGCAATAGTCTCCACTTGACAGCAGTGTAGGGTATTATGTAAAGTGTTTCAGTTCTGAGATATGTAGTAAGTTAGTTAATGTTCAACAGATAATTTGAACAATTCTTTTGTGATAATGATGTTGAATAAGCCAGTTTACATGATACGTATACATGATTAGTGTTAACATTAATGAACACATTATTTTTTAGTCCTCCTCATGCCACTACAGGAGAAATGATTTTAGATGAGCTTTAAAACTTGATTTGTTATCTTTCCAACATTTATGACATTGAGCAAACATTCAAAATTTTTACTGCTGCATACTGAACACCTTTCTGAGTCACTGACAGCTTTAATAATGGGTGATGAAAGTTGTTTTCCCTCTAGTGTTGTAGGTATGGGTATCACTATTCTTCTCAAATTGTGATGAATTATTTATGATGAATTTCATTAGTAAAAATATTTATTGTGATGAAGCTTTTAAAATGCCCGATTCCTTGGAGAGGCTATAAGACAACCATAAGTGAACATCACATTACTGCCCACTGCCTAATGGCTCATATCCCTGTAATAGACCTAGATGCAAGACCTGACCCATACATGCGCCCACCACCACTTATGCAAGTACAGTCACAAGCACCATTTATCCCATCATAGGCAGGGCTACCTGTGGAACCGGTCACGTGATCTACAAGCTAAGCTGCAACCACTGTGCTTTGTTCTACGTGGGCAATACAACCAACAAGCTGTCTGTTTGCATGAATGGACACCAACAAACTATGGCCAAGAAACAGTTGCGCCACTTAGTTGCTGAGCATGTTGCCCATCACAACGTTCTTCATTTTAATTACTGCTTCACATCCTGAATTTCGCAGGTGGGAACTCTTGCTGGAATTTATCCTACTTTCCCGTAACCCTCCTGGCCTCAACCTTTGTTAGTCATTGTCCTTCACCTGCCTATCCCTTCCCAGTCCCACTCTACAGCCTTCTATTCCACAAGCACATCTACAGCCCGTTTACTTTTCTTCTTTTCTGCCCCATCCCACCCTCTGTCTATCCTTCTGAGTGCATCTGGCTGCCCTACTCCCTCTCCACCTTATCCCTATATGCTCCCACAAAATGGCACTTTACTGTCCACCACCCATACGCTGCTCTCCCTCCCCCCCTCCTCCTTACCCGCACCAACCAGACTGTACTGCTTCTCCCATCATGTGCTGTTGCTCGCAGTTTGGCACTGGCAGCCAGAGACAGTGGTCACGTGTGTGTGAGCAACATTTGTGTGAATGTGTGTGTGTGTGTGTGTGTGTGTGTGTGTGTGTGTGTGTGTGTCATCTATTACAGAGGAAGGCGTTCTGACCAAAAGCTTATGCCTTTAGTAGTATTCTTGTTGTGCCTGGCTGCAACTCAACACTTACGCTATACGGTGGGTAGCAATCTATCCTTTTCAAGATATTGTCAGATTAAACAAAAGCATAGATAGGATACAAATATCCTTTAGAGATGTGGATAATATAGGAACAGAATTTGTTGCTAATAAGAATTAAGTGTATAATAGAATTAATAGCTTCATCAATACTTCAATAATGCCACACTGTAAGAAAGATATAAATTACAGAAGTTGAGATTGAGGATGACTCACTGACTGCTCATGCACAAGGACATAGTTCCCTGTGGTGCACAAGGGAGCAAGTGTATACTGTGGTCTTGCACCCCTCACTGGTGTGATGGTACCTTGCAAGGGTACTTCACTGATTGTGCTGCCTGATGGCTGCATTGTCATCAGTCTCAGTGGATTCGACAGCAGAGCATGAATATGGTCATGCATCATGTTGTCGCTGGAATCTGAAAAAGTTATGATATACTTGTCACAAAAATGATGGACTATACTTAATTACTATTAAAAAGAGGCACCCATTCAAAAAAGGAAAAAATGGCCACAAACATGTATTAATAATTCACATTTATCAGAAGTTAATAATAAGTACCTCTGAAACAGTTTCAAAGTGTGAGCTGTAACAACATTGTTAGCTAGATCTCTGGTTTTCATGTCCAGTGATCTACTTAAGCTCCCCATTAGCTGATGTTCATATTGCCTTGGTTATAAAACATCAGCTGTCAAAGTCAGAGATCAAATTTCAGAGCACAGTTACCAAGTGACTTTTCAGTAGTAAGTGGAGTTCAAATCACAATTTTGGCTATTCCAATACCGTTTCTCCAGTGTTTCCCTAAATTGTTGACACAAATGTCATAAATGTTCTTTACAGAATGTCACAGATGATCTTCTTCCTAAACCTTGTTGAGCTCATGCTGCATTTAATTTTGTCAATGTTAGCAGGGCATTATATCTCTAATGTCCCTTCTTCAGCTTACAACCTTTCATGGAAGTTCATTACAGCAAGAACTGATGGATTCTACAAAGTGAGGCACCTCAAAAGGATACTTCTAATATATCTCAAATGATATATGCAAATAATTTTTAAAATTTTAGCTGCAAAATTATGATCCTGAATCTTGCTGTAGCTATGTAACTTTTTACTGTGGTATTGCAAAGGGTCTGCAAAATGCATTTCAATGATGACAACATGTGTGGAACTTGATAAAATTGTATCAAGGTAATAACACCACAATTTTTGTCTGCGACCATGAGAAGAGGTTCCACACATATCTGTCGTACTGTTCCAAATGTAAGCAAACACATGACTCATGTATGCACGTCAACATACTTACTCATTCCGGATATACACCAGTGTGTAAAACTTAAGGACAAAATAAGTTTTGTATGATGTGTCACTGCCAAGCAACACAGTATGATGGAATTTTGACTTTCTACAGAAAGAAGTTGGGGTTGGGTTGTTTTGGAGGAAGAGACCAAACAGCGAGGTCATCGGTCTCATCGGATTAGGGAAGGATGGGGAAGGAAGTCGGCCGTACCCTGTCAAAGGAACCATCCCGGCATTTGCCTGAGGCGATTTAGGGAAATCACGGAAAACCTAAATGAGGATGGCCAGACGCGGGATTGAACCATCGTCCTCCCGAATGCATAGAAAGAAGTGCTACAGTATAATACGTAAGGTAACTGAAAAGAAAGATGCAACTGGTGCATTCAGAAGTGCTGCAGTGCACCTCTCCAATGCATCCCACATGTGCGCGATGGGATTTAAGTCAGGGGAATGGAAAGACCAGGCCAATCCCTGAATATCCTCATGTTCCAAGAGTTCCTCCACCTGTGCTGTTTGATGTGATTGAGCTCTGTCATCCTTAAAAAGGAACTCATGACTGAATGCATCCCTGAAAACATGCACATTGGAAAGGAGTACAGTGTCACAACAATGTTGACTGATGAGCGTACCATGTTCGACGAATTGGAAGTCAGTACACGCATGTCATATTATGGCTGCCCAAATCATAACACCTGTACCTACAAAACGATCATGTTACACTACGTTTCTGGATGCATTACATGTGCCCATCTCTCACCATATTTGGTTACATCCAGTTAAACATGACCATTTTGGTGGTCCATGTGTGATTGTGTGAGGAGGCATTACAATGTATGTGGGTACTGACCTCCACATCTTTGAACATGGCGCACTCATCAACCAACATTATTGTGACACTGTACTCCTTCCCCATGTGCGTCTTTTCAGGGATGCATTCATTTTTTTGGTTGACAATGTGCAACCGCATCGAAAAGTGCAAGTGGAGGAGCTCTCGGAACAAGAGGATATTCGGCCTGCCAGTTTCCATGACTTAAACCCCATCAGTCACCTGTGGAATGCATTGGAGAGAGATACTGCAGCACATCCACACACACCAATGACAATATAGCAGTAGTCAACTGTGCTGGTGTAGGAATAGAATGCCTTACCTCTAAAACTCCGTAACGACACTGTGGCTAGCATGGGAGCATGTTGCAGCATGGACTGTCGCCAGTAATCACACACCATATAAAGAATCATGTCCCACCTTTTGTAACGTTCAAGGAACCATCAGGGATCACGGTGACTTCAGTATAATCATTGTCTTGTCTCATAGCATACTTATTTCTATTACCCACCAGTACTATACTGTAGCTGCACTTTCTATACATGGTGGAAGTTTCACTGACCTATGTTACTTGGTGAAAGTTTCTTTTGTCCTTATGTCTTGCACTACAGTGTATTCTGTGTGGCCTATCTTGGTACATCAAAATGACATATTGCATCCCAAAGGTGTGACAGCTTTGACAGGGTGGGGTAATATAATTATACAAAATTAAATTTTTTTAGAAAAAGATTTCTTCCTCTGGAAGTAACAAAGGATGAAAGGAAACTGCAATAATATTTGGTGACAAGTGCATTCATAAAAGAACCAACAAAAGTGTACAGGAGATACTGAAAACATAAGAACTAACAGAAGCTTCTGTCTGTTGAATGTAGCAAGTGAATAACCTCTTCTTCCCTATGACAGCTTTCATGTCTGTTTCTGTCCTTTACTTTCTTCATATTCTGAACAAGTGGCTTTACTACTTTCTGAGAACAAGAATATAAAGCAACAAAAATTTAGGGAGACTAAGTTAAAATAATTATTAGAAGGTAGTTAGATCAAAATTGAAACACAGGAATTGAGTACTGTGTATATGCTTCACAATTTTACTAGCATCCCACAGTCATTATGATTCAAAGATAACAAATTCAGTTAAACATCACCAAAGCTTGATTTACACTCTGAGAAGTGTATAAGCTACATTTTATATGCCTTTATTTCTGCTCTCTGGAACTGACATGAATAGGTAACCTTGCTGTTATGGAAAAATCTCTTTGGAAAATAGTCTAATTTTGGATATGCAGGTGATATAATACTAATGGCAGAAAGTGAAGAAGAGTTAAAGATCTTCTTACTGAAAGGGAAAGGAGAAAGTGCAAAGGCTGCTCTAACAATAAATGTCAAGAAAATGAAAATGATGGCAACCACACCTACCACTTCATGGCATATAGGAGGAGAAAGAATGGAGATAGTTTCTACATTCAGTTATCTCGGCTCTCAGATTTCTGTTGATGGTGACTGCAGCCATAAAATCAAGAGACACTTGTTACTTTGCAGAAAGGCAATGTCTAACATAACTTTAAAAACAAAGATCCCTATGGTAAGGGCTACTGTGTTTCCAGTAGTGATGTATAGATGTGAGACCTGGCCCAAAAGAAAGGCTGAACAGCATAAAATAGACACCTTTGAGTTTTGGTGTTGGAGGAAAGTTCTTAGAATTCTACAGATTGCAAAGTGAATGAATAGGTCAGTATTACACTATATTGCTGCTTGGAAGGTCTTAAACTGAAACAAACACTGACATACTTCAGACATATTATGAGGAAACATGATTCGATGAAAGAGACGTTAATGTTGGGGAATTGGATTTGGATTGGATTGGATTGTTTGTAGGAGGAGACCAGATAGTGAGGTCATCGGTCTCATCGGATTAGGGAGGGATGGGGAAGGAAGTCGGCTGTGCCCTTTCAGAGGAACCATCCCGGCATTCGCCTGGAGCGATTTAGGGAAATCACGGAAAACCTAAATCATGATGGCCGGACGCGGGATTGAACCGTCGTCCTCCCGAATGCGAGTCCAGTGTTCTAGCCACTGCGCCACCTCGTGGTAATGTTGGGGAATATTGAAGACACATGAAGAAGAGGGCAGCAAAGGATGAGATGAACCAATGGCAGCACAGAAGTAACAGGTTCTGAACTAGAAAGTCAGTGAGAGAAAGTGCAGGACAGTAAGAAACTAGTGTGTAATGGGATCACAAAGAGTCAGAACTGACTAAATTACTAAATGGATAGATAGATAGGTAGGTAGAGAGAGAGAGAGAGAGAGAGAGAGAGAGAGTCAATGATGTGTGATGTGCTTCCACTTTCAAGGAATGAGACACATGACAGTTCTGCTGATTTCACAGAGTCAAGGATTGTTGTGAGGCAAAATTGTTTTCCCTATCTAGTCATTCCAAAAACATAACAGTTTTTATCCTCTAGATTGTAGTAAAAGTGCTAGTTGGCCATTGTAACTTCTCTGTCTTGATTCAGAAATAGAGAAAAAGAATTTGTTTCTCATTTTTCTCAAGAAGATGACCTCGTATACTGCTCCAGTTTTCCTGGTTTGATGCTAATGTTGGGAATTCAGCACGAGGCACAAGATTGGATATTCTTCATCAATTATTCACAAAAAAGTCTCAAAGCTGTCCGGTACAATGGGAACAAATATCCTTCCACACCTCTTGGATCTTCAGTAAATTTGAAAGAGACGTATGATCCTTTAAGATTTATTCTGGACAAGCTTAATTACAAAGAGGCTGTACCAAGAAGTCCAGCACCCTACGTGAATGGGACAGTCATACAAAAGACAAGCAGTGGACTTACAAAACCTATTCAAGTATAACATTAAAAAGGAAAACATATTATTTGATTCTTTTGTGGACGAGTGAAATCTCCTGCCTCCACTTCACATAGCATTTAGTATTATGAAATAATTTATTAAAGCTTTATCTGAAGACAGTGACAGTTTCAAGTATGTGACAAATAAGTTTCCACATCAATAAGAAGCAATGCTGAAAGTAAGAGTTTTCATCAACCCTGACATTTGGAAACTAATGAAAAATGGTTCAAATGGCTCTGAGCTCTATGGGACTTAACATCTAAGATCATCAGTCCCCTATAACTTAGAACTACTTAAACCTAACTAACCTAAGGACTACACACATCCATGCCCGAGGCAGGATTCGAACCTGTGACCGTAGCGGTCACGAAGTTCCAGACTGAAGCGTCTAGAACCGCTCGGCCACACCGGCCGGCAGAAACTAATGAAAGATAAAACACTTGAAAACAAAAAGAAAGGTATAAAAAGATCAGCTTTGATACACTGTAAATAAGCTGAAAATAATTTTTTGGGAAATAAGCACTTCCTGGGTTCCAATGACAGTTATTTTCCACAAAATCTATGTGCTACAAGTAAGGAACAGGGAGAAAGATTCCATCAAGACATTAAAGAAATAGAATGAAGGTACCAGGGCCAATGGGATGTTGGGATGTCATTGTGACAGCTGACTATTGCTGGTTGTGACAGGGGGAAACACTACTATCGAACTTAACATAGAAAGAAAAACATGAGAATCACCAAAAATGATACAAAATTGCAAAGTACAAATTTGTAGACCAGTGTAATGAGAAATTTTAATACGAAAGTAGGGCAAACATCAAAGGAAATATACTTCAGTGGAAAAGTTTGGTTAAGACAGCAGACATCACACCACACAACCAGCCTGACTTGACAGACATCATAAAATAGGAGACTGCAGAGAAGAACACATTTGCCTTTAACGTAAGACTTCAGAATGTATGTATGTAGAAGGAAACAAACAGAAAATACTTAAAAAAGAAAAATAAGACAGTCTCAATTGCAGACTGCATTATTTCAAGAAATTCGTAACCAGTTGCTGTGCCAGGTGTCCAGCATGGAATGGAACCATTTTTTAAACAGAAAATAAATTTGTCGGGTACCAAATAGGACTAATGATATATTTGGGTATATTTTATCAAACAATATGCAAACTGTATAGGATGTGGCAATCTTAAAGCATTCAGGAACAAAATGGGGAGTAAAGCCAGACACAAAATTAGAAAGGAACAGGGCAAAAAGTCAGAGAAACAGATTCACTAGGCAAGAAGGTAAGAAATGTAGCTTAAGAATATGGTATATTTAAGAACACTGAGGTACACCAGGTGAAATAAAGCGGCAAAGTCAACTGCTTAGGAAATGAAGATTATACAGAAATATTTTTAATTTTAGAAACATTGTAGCAGAAACAGATGGAAAGGAACAGAAAAGGGAAAAATTACAAATGACTTTGATTTGTTTGTATCAAAATGCCTTTTTACCCTGCATGCTAGCCCTGAAGACATAGTGCTGGTGTACTCACCTTTGGTAACGGTGAGCCCTGCTACAATGCTAGTTTCCTCCAAAGGTAAAGCCCAGTACGACTGCAACTCTGTGAAAACTGCACCACGTGCCTGCACAACATCCAAGGGATATGTGCGAGTGGCCACTCGGCTCGGACGTCCAGTCTTCACAAAATGCTCCTCAACAGATACTTGTCGACCAACAGAAGACAATAACCTCCACTCTCCAGTAAGTTGAGGTGCTGACATTGGGAATCTGCAACAATTCCCCATTGCTTCACATAACTAAGAAGCAAAGTAGTCTCACTACAACACATAATTAATTAAAAACTGATGACATCTTCAATATAATTTTGAATTTACTCTCAATTTGAAAACCGAGACTTGTACCGATTACACTTATACATTTGTACTCTTTAAGTCACTGCGTAGCCCATCATATCACTTGCTACTGGATGTTCTTTCTATTGTGTTCACAAAAGATAATACTTCCACAAGACGATAAAAAAAAGTTAATTACATTCATGTGAACAACAATATTTAAGGCACTGACTCCATTTCTTCTATTCACCTGAAAATGGTGTGCACAATTTACTTTCCTACACAATTTCTGTGTTATTTATGAAATCAAATATTCACTGTTAAATTACAAGCCTCTTACAACCACAGAATGTGACATAGGTGTCTTGTCCATTGTAAGACTATAGCCATTCTAAAAAAATTAATCGGAAGTCATAATATTCATTACATTAAATTTGCAGATAGTTTGCATTAAGGTTTGGCAGACATGACTGACTGCACTTTTGTCATGAAAGGGCATGGATTTACCTTTTTGCATTCAAATATTCTTGTACTGTGTTTCAAACTTTTTCCTTGGAGCAGGACAGATTGCTACTCACCGTATAAAGGTAATGTTGAATCACAGATGCACAACAAAATGACTGTAATACATTTAAGCTTCTGGCGCTTAGGCAGCCAGAGACAGTGGTTATGTACACTCCTGGAAATTGAAATAAGAACACCGTGAATTCATTGTCCCAGGAAGGGGAAACTTTATTGACACATTCCTGGGGTCAGATACATCACATGATCACACTGACAGAACCACAGGCACATAGACACAGGCAACAGAGCATGCACAATGTTGGCACTAGTACAGTGTATATCCACCTTTCGCAGCAATGCAGGCTGCTATTCTCCCATGGAGACGATCGTAGAGATGCTGGATGTAGTCCTGTGGAACGGCTTGCCATGCCATTTCCACCTGGCGCCTCAGTTGGACCAGCGTTCGTGCTGGACGTGCAGACCGCGTGAGACGACGCTTCATCCAGTCCCAAACATGCTCAATGGGGGACAGATCCGGAGATCTTGCTGGCCAGGGTAGTTGACTTACACCTTCTAGAGCACGTTGGGTAGCACGGGATACATGCGGACGTGCATTGTCCTGTTGGAACAGCAAGTTCCCTTGCCGGTCTAGGAATGGTAGAACGATGGGTTCGATGACGGTTTGGATGTACCGTGCACTATTCAGTGTCCCCTCGACGATCACCAGTGGTGTACGGCCAGTGTAGGAGATCGCTCCCCACACCATGATGCCGGGTGTTGGCCCTGTGTGCCTCGGTCGTATGCAGTCCTGATTGTGGCGCTCACCTGCACGGCGCCAAACACGCATACGACCATCATTGGCACCAAGGCAGAAGCGACTCTCATCGCTGAAGACGACACGTCTCCATTCGTCCCTCCATTCACGCCAGTCGCGACACCACTGGAGGCGGGCTGCACGATGTTGGGGCGTGAGCGGAAGACGGCCTAACGGTGTGCGGGACCGTAGCCCAGCTTCATGGAGACGGTTGCGAATGGTCCTCGCCGATACCCCAGGAGCAACAGTGTCCCTAATTTGCTGGGAAGTGGCGGTGCGGTCCCCTACGGCACTGCGTAGGATCCTACGGTCTTGGCGTGCATCCGTGCGTCGCTGCGGTCCGGTCCCAGGTCGACGGGCACGTGCACCTTCCGCCGACCACTGGCGACAACATCGATGTACTGTGGAGACCTCACGCCCCACGTGTTGAGCAATTCGGCAGTACGTCCACCCGGCCTCCCGCATGCCCACAATACGCCCTCGCTCAAAGTCCGTCAACTGCACATACGGTTCACGTCCAAGCTGTCGCGGCATGCTACCAGTGTTAAAGACTGCGATGGAGCTCCGTATGCCACGGCAAACTGGCTGACACTGACGGCGGCGGTGCACAAATGCTGCGCAGCTAGCGCCATTCGACGGCCAACACCGCGGTTCCTGGTGTGTCCGCTGTGCCGTGCGTGTGATCATTGCTTGTACAGCCCTCTCGCAGTGTCCGGAGCAAGTATGGTGGGTCTGACACACCAGTGTCAATGTGTTCTTTTTTCCATTTCCAGGAGTGTATATATGAGTTGTGCTTGTGAAATTTGTGTGTGCTTTCTACTTTAGAAGAAGGCCTTGTTGCCAAAAGCTTAAATGTATAGCAGTCTTTTTGTTGTAAAGATCTGCAACTCAACATCATCTCTATTTTCTGAGTAGCAAAGTACCCTTTTCACAGCATTGTTGTTATTCCATCTTGGATTTTCCATTGTATAATTTTTTCAATGGTGTAGCAAATTTGCTTTAACCAAATTTTGCAAGATCTGGAGGCAATAATAGATGGTCCTACACATCCTACCTGGATTTCTACCAGCCCATCCTATTAACGCATGCATCATGAAATCTAAGGTTTTCATTCAGAAGCACAATGCTACAATGAAAGACATGCGCAGGAAAACAGGCTAACCCTCAAATGTAAAAACTTAGAGATAAGTGCTGCCATCTGTTGCTGGTATAGGAATTATCAAAACTGACATTGGTGTCACCCGTAAATATCACATTAGGATGTAATACAATGCAGAGAATTTCTTGCATTTCACTAGATACGATTTCTGTAATGTCAAAAATGGACTAACCTTCCGCTACAATCTGGCTTCCCTCCAGAGAAAAGAAGCTGACCAACTGAGTAACAGGATACCCAATACTGTGCTGTATGATAAACAAACAGCAAATAATTAACTCTAGTTTGAAATGGTTTGGGGGCTAAGATACATTATATTGGAATTAATAAAAGTGTAAGGGGTCCCGGGTTCGATTACCGGCGGGGTCAGGGATTTTTCCTGCCTCGAGATGACTGGGTGGTGTTGTGTCGTCTTCATCATCATCATTCATCCCCATTACGGTCGGAGGAAGGCAACGGCAAACCACCTCCATTAGGACCTTGCCTAGTAAGGCGGTGCGGGTCTCCCGCATCGTTCCCCTACGCTCTGTAAAGAAGCACGGGACTGCATTTCCATTTCAAACACAAAATATAATCCTTGTGTAATATTTAATATTAATCACTTTATGACCCTATTTTAGCATGTTTGAAGTGTTCAGTTGGCACATTCAGTACTGAATACAAAAAATGAACATGGTGAATGTAGAAATGGGAAACTTTGATGAAAGTGTGAAAAATCAATGGAAATTGTCAAAAGAAGAAGTGTAAACCACAGAACTGGCGCAAAGAAGTTGAGAACAAGAAGCAAAACTGTGGTAAAGAGTACAGTAATTATAAAGGTGTAGTGAAAAAGGTAAAATCGCAAGATACAGATTGAGCCTACGCAAGAAAATGTTTTGAGGTTGTACCTGCAGGTACACAGGAGAAGTTGTTTTGTTATTTCCAAAATCTAAGCAACAATGATTTTCAAAATTCTTATATGTTTGGGTGTGTGAATATGTATCCTGTGAAGTGGAGGTAAACTGATGATCCAGAGAGGAGTGGGCGACAGACAGCCAACATCTATAAGGTTACTGTAGGTGAAGTAGACATTCAGATTTGTAAGAAAGCTTGTCTAGCAATCTTTGGTATAAGCAGTGGACACCTATTCCGTGTGAATCAACAAAAGAAAACATCTGGAACTCCTGAATTTAGTTTCTGTGTTTCATTAGGCAACAAAACACCAGACACACACTCACATTGATAAATTTGTATGTAACTTGACATTAAAAGCTAAATATTTTATGTAAAGTGGGTAAGTGGGGGAGACGCAACAATTGCCCAAATAAATGCAATGAGGAGGACCACGAATGTTCATGGACTCACGTATGAGTAAATAGTTTTCCTATGCAGTCAAGTCGCTAATCCAGGAAAAAGAATCCCAACATCATGTATCTGTGTGCGGATCTAAACATTAGCAAAAATGTACAGTCTTTATCAAGATAAGTGCAAAGACAGCAACAACAGTTTTTCAATATTGGCTTTTATCACCACCTTAAGATGCGAATTTCATGTGAGAAAAATGGTCAGAAAAAGAAAGAACTAGAATCAAAACAGAACTTCCCGGTTAAACAGTCTACTAATGCCAATGAAAATCTGAAAATGGACTCATAATATTCACAAACTTATAATTCTGTTATGGTCCTTACTTTCATCAATATGTGCATTGTCTTGCAACATCAGAATATGATAGTGGCCATTAGCTCAATATAGTTGAGCCATACGTGTTTTGTTACCTCTAATTTCCCCTTTTACAGTACTTTTTACTACAGTTAAGTATTAATGTACCTCTTTATTAATTATTATTTTTCATGTTACATTCCAATACAAAGGATATTAAAGATCAGACACAATAACTGGTCCTACTGCATGGATTTCTGTTTAAAACATAAGAATACAATAGATCAATATTTTTCTTCCAGCCTCATTTATGCAACCCCCTTTTTCTCCATTTATAAATACTGTGAGTTAGCCCATTTTTCCCCGCATGTCTTCAATGAGTGTCTTTGTCCTGTCACTATGGCTGTATAACTGTAATCACTGAATCAATCAGTTTAAAGAGTAATGCCAATATCCCATATTATCTATGGGTTCCTTTCATCATATTCCATTTAGTGGAACATCAACATCGTGGCAGATGGAAGTAATAAACATTTTCCAACATAGAGAGTGTGGCTATATCTATTAAAGTGAATTTGTTTTTATTTTAATTATGTAGAGATGAGCCTTTATATCTTTCAACCACTATTTTACTATCTTTCTCTAAAAACCGGCAAAAAATGAACTCATTGAAAACCTTACCTCTCATGCCATTTACCAGAGTCCAAACACAATGTGATGTGTATCACATACCTATGCAACATTTCTTGCACAGATAATATTGTCATTAAATACATGAAATGTTTTTGCAGTTGCGACTATGGACTGCCATCAGCTGTATAATGGAATGACGACAATGAAAATTTGTACTGGTCCAGGACTGAACCTGGACTTATTAATTTATTACTAGATCTGTGTCATTTACCAGTCATGACTGAACAGACTGCATCAAGATTAATTACATAAATATATTTACAATTTCCTGCTTATCGCGAGCGGTCATGTTACCGTTTGGCTATCCATACACAACTCATGGCCAGACACAAACTTCCATGCATTGTCAACTATATGGCAACATCCTGGACTCGTACAACCATTATGTATATTATGTATGTATGTATGTCCCAAGGAACTATACATCGTAATTCGGAATAACACAGGCAGTGCATTATTATCTGCTGACACTGGGTAAGTAACTTTCAAGTAAAATGTCTCCCCTGTGTGGGAATATACATAATGGATGTACACGTACAGGATGTTGACACATGGTTGACAACTTATGAAAGTTTAGGTCTAGTCACGAGTTGTGCTCTGGTAACTAAATGGTAAGGCGAACGCTTGCAATAAGAGAGAAATCCGAATTCAAGTCCCAGTCTAGCAAAAATTTTCATTGTCGTCATTCCATTATACAGCTGGTGGTAGTCCATATTCATAACTGTGAATACATTTAATGTAATTCATCATGGCTGTAGTCATTACAGTGCCTGTCCCTTCTGACATACATGCATGTCCGAAGGAACTTTACACCATAATTCGGAATAACACAGGCACTGCAATATTGCATAATATTATCATTATTCCTACCACACAATAATGTGACAAAAAACACTGTCAGTTATGCTGTTAGTTTATTGATCAATAAGATAGCATTCTGCAAGAAATTTGAAATAGGAGACACCATTCTGATACCTGGTCATACGTTTACAGTTTATCGATGATTGTAATCGCAGCATAATTTTGGCCAAAATGATGTTTCAGCACCTCAACGGAATTTTTTTGAACTTACTAGAACAAGTCGTCACCAGAGATTTAAGATAGTATACATGTTTTAAATCTTAAAGTAACTATAATTTGCACTTTGCTGGCACCAGTGAACGTGGCAATGGGTGACCAACGTGATGCGATGAACAGGAGTGTGGGCAAGGTACTGTGTACCTATAAAAACATGTTAATGTATGGAATATCTCAATGAGAAAATTTAAGTTTTAAGAAATTTCATTTCTAGATACACAAGTCTAAACCCAAAACTTCAGCTCACTGAGCAGCTACAATGCAACTGTTGAATGTTGCAGCTGCCATCAGTTGAAAACATGATGCCACCCTCAAGAAGACTACTGACTGGTGCCAGTATGTATCAAGCAGAGCTAGGGAGCAAAGCGACACCACTATAGGAACAAACCATAGCACCTGTTGTTCATATTAAAACTTGTGGTTGTATTGCTCTGATTAAAAGAAATTAGGTTTCAAAAACTTGAATTTCAGAACAGTACTTTGTGAAAAATGATTTATCATTATACTTTTTATCACTAGTTTTCAAAAACCACAAGGGTTTCAAGAGGTGTGTTCCTGCACCTAAAATTTTAGAAATCATTCATTTTATAATGAGTACAATGTGGTCTTCTACAGGATGTGTCATAAGTAATGGTCAATATTCAAGGATATGAACCCAGGATCATTCGAAACAAAAAAGTCAAGTACACATGGACTCTAAAACACATATCTTAAGAACTATGAGCAATTCTTGATCTTTGATACTGTGAAACAAATCTCTTCTACTACAAGCTCTTTGTTTTCCATATTTTGCAAAGTGGTAGTACAGACCAAAACAAGAAAAAAATGTCCAGTAAACATGTACCCTATAATGCATACCTTAAAAGTTATGAGCACTTGTTCATTAAAAGAGTTTTATTCCAAAGTAGCAAAGAGGAGCAAGTGCTCATACCTCTAAAGGTATGCATTTTACAGCACAAAATACACAAAATGCGGAAAGCAAAGGTTGGTTGTTGTGGGGGAGGAGACCAGACAGCGAGGTCATCGGTCTCATCAGATTAGGGAAGGACAGGGAAGGAAGTCAGCTGTGCCCTTTCAAAGGAGCGATTTAGGGAAATCATGGAAGACCTAAATCAGGATGGCCGGACGCGGGATTAAACCGTCGTCCTCCCAAATGCGAGTCCAGTGTGCTAACCACTGGGCCACCTCACTTGGTTGGAAAGCAAAGAGCTTGCATTAGAAGAGATTTGTTGCACAGTATCAAAGATCAAGAATTGCTCATAGAATTTTAGAGCCCATGTGTACTTGACCTTTTCATTTGAATGATCATTCCTGTCATATCCCCGAATATTGACCTTCACTTCTGAAACATGGTGAATATTTTTCAAGTGCAGCAGACTTTAGCACAAAGTACTTGCACAAGCAAAACAGGAGGAAAGAAAAGCCTACATGTGCTTTTGCACGTTGCTTGTTTATTTCTTCTGGAGTCATTCTGGAAATGAAATACTGTTGTCAATTGATCATTTAGCTGGCATGTAATGACAGAGAAGTACTAGTAGTAGTAGTATGGTATTTTGCCTTATGGCAGATCTTGTCATGGGTTAAACCTCTTCCACTTTTGTCTGCCCATGACAGAAAACAGTTAAAACTATGGTCACCCCTAAACCTAAGGAACTTCACAGAGAAAATTAATATGCTATACAAAAATCACTTATTGTCTAGTGCTGTAACTGAAAAAACTAGCCATATTGCATGGAGGATGCATTATATTCAGCTGCAGAAATCCCCTCTGAATCACAAAGCTTTGTAGCACTCGATATTTAGAGGCAGTCAGGAGTAAAATCAGTTGTTTTTTTACAAATATCAATTAAGAACACTTTGAAGCTTGACACATCTCATTTGTTCTGGTTAGAGCAAATGTAATTTTTTTTCTTCATGGCAGAGTTTAAAAACATCTACTGTTCATGTACTGGCATCAATAGATGAAAGAAATTTCCTTAAAATTTATCATACATTCTATGTCATGTCTAGTTACTGAATGATAAGCTGCATTTAATCACATGTAAATAGTTCATAAAAACAAAACAAAAAAGTTACAATTTGTTTACAATCCAGTTCTGACACAAATGATACATTAGCTACCTTAGTACGACATTTAAAACTCTTAATGTATCATTAATAGCTGTACATGAAAGACTGCAGAATGTAAATAAAGATGGCTTTATCCGTCATATTTCAACATCTCAAAAACATTCTTTACACATATCCCAATTACTATTAAATGGCACTGTGGAAGACTGTAGAAAGTAAGTGACTGTCTGAAAATAAAAACTATAAATCCAGTTGAACATCAAGTTCCAAATTTCATTTTCCATTTCAAATCTAAATTCAAAATTTTATTCTTTTATTATCTAATTTCTAAACAAGCCATTCAGATCAGACATGGATATGGCTAGCCATCAATATATCCAAAATTTATATTCTGTGACATATTGTGCAATGATTCTAATTTTTTCTTCCTTGAATAGCATTCTTGACATTCCAAGAAGACATCAGTTCACTTTACCATACGTTTTCTAGCTATCAACATTTGTTTTATTTTGTTAAAGAAAATGACCCACTTTACTTTTCTTATAAAAAGCATATTTTGAATCAATTCACTTTATTTTGCACAATGTCAATGTCTTTGTTATGATTTAGCTTACTAGGCAGATTAGAACTGTGTACTTGACATAAATTCAAACTCATTTTTTCTGGGAATGCTTAACAAAATAAGCCATTGGAGAAGAGTATAGAAATCCTCCTCATAACAAATATTTGCATTTGTTTATCTCCAAGTATTAGTTTGCCAGGTTAGCCAAGATCAGTACACACACCACTATGACAGAACGTTTCAATTCAGAGATGGTAATATAATGATGAGAAATGGAATGGAATATAACCAAGTTAAAGTTGTACTATGCTATAAATAAATTTTTTATGAATTACCGAGTAGCACTGTGTATGCTTGTGGTTTTGCTCATCAATAAATTAACTTGTGATATGAGTCAAAAATATACTTACAAATAGGAAAATTGGATGATATGTTTTTGGGTTTTCAGTTAACTGACAATTCTAATTTGCATACAAATATTTCAAATACTAATCTAGGCATTTTCTTAAGGTATCCTGAACAGTGATTTTATTTGTGCACACTGCATGGACTCCAACTAACATGGTTCAAATCCAGATAGGGAACAGACCAAAATCACTGCTTGGAGCATCTGAAGATAATTAGGTCAGCAGGCAAAATTTTTCTTTTAACTCAGTTGGAAACCCTATCAATCTTACTGAAAAATCTTGTAAATAACAAAACTTATTCTTTGGAGTGACTATTTTGTGTTTTGTCATCCTTAAAATCAGTGTAGCACCTCACCAAAAACATGAATGGAACATACACTTAGTTATATGTGGGTTGTTAGATCTTTGGGATCTGTAAGAAAATAATACCCAAAATTAAAATGATTAAATAAAGATATAAAAGGCTTACATTTTACAGGCAGCAGACAAATACATACTAAAAGGCAGGAAAATGTTAACTTTGAAAACTAGCAAAAGGAAAACAGACACTTTCTGAAAACCAGAGGAGACGAACGGCAGAAAGACAGCTGAAATTTCATAAATATGGCAAACAACTAGAGGAATAAACGAGAACGATTGGTAGTGACAGAATTACAGGGAAGAAGAAGCAAATACTGGGCAAGATGCCAAAAACATATTTGATACTATGAGATATCACAAATTTATATGAGAGAAATGGAGAATTGAGAACATGTCCATGCCATTACCAGTGATATCCACAAACAGGGCAAAAGTGGGTGTTATATGCTATAAGAGATGTATTTTTGTAATATCAGTTTCCCCACAATAAGTTACTGGATACTGAATGTAAGACTTTTCTATTATTGTTATTACATCAAATTGGTTTATGACTATGAGCTAAAAGAGAAAAAAAAGTAAAAAATGATTTAAGGAAAAGTGAGTTTATGAAATTTTATTAACACATTTCACATAATACTGGGTACAAAGAGAAATATTACACAGAAAAACTGTTGCAACAAAAGCAAATATTTTATCAACACTTAGTAGGTGGTAGGAAATATGAGAATGGGCAACGGATTTTCAAACTCTCTTGTGAAGTACAGACACTTTCTCTCAGTTTGTTTGATGCAGCCACCTTCTGAGTGAATTGCTTACTCTCTTGCTAGACGGATGTCTGATGGGCTGGCACCCATGGGAATCCCATGCTTCTGTAGTATCTGTATGACAGTCTCTTGTGCCTCTGGACTGTAGCTGTCAAAGTCGAAGACGTTGCGAACTACACTTACCAAGCCCTCGTGTGGGAAAACCTGCACAGAAATAAAATCTCAGTTGAATACTAAATTATTTCCTTTGATGACCTTACTACATTTTAAATTCTGCAACTAATATTTCACAACACATTCATGTTTTAGTGGCAATTCAGCTAACAATGTACTGAACAACAAAAATATATGCAAATGATGCAGTTTTTGTTTTTTTCGTGATTGAGCTGAACTATCCTGTACACTCTTAAATTATTAATTTACAACTGTGATCACACAACAGACAAAATTAAAATAAGTGAGATATACTTCATTATTTTACAGTATTACAGATTGCACCCTCAGACTTTGAGGACATTTGCCCAAATTGTTGGTTGAAAGATAATATGAGGGGGAAAAACAATTTTGCTATCAGTTCAGAAAAAAAAGCAAAAGAAGAAAAAGCTGAAAAGTGAACACAACTATTATACATTGCTAATTACAATCAAAGTTTTGTTTCTACTGAATAAAATTATATTTTGCACCTGTTATTCATTCTGGCTACCAAACTACTGGGTGATATTGTCCCACTCCCTTCTAAAGATGGTTTTCACCTCTCGCACGGTTTGAGGACACAGTGTTCATTGATAAACACATCTGCCAATAGCACCCCAGGTACAATCTATAGTGTTTACAGCTAGGGAGTACACAGACCATTCCATATGTTCCAAATCTTCACTTTCCAGTGTATTCCACACCTCAGCAGTACTGTGTAGGTGGGCACTGTTCTCCATATACAGAAAGTAGGACCTACGGCAACCTCTAAACAGACGAATGTGATAAACAATAATCTCCCTGTGATACCACTGTGCTTTAACAGTACCTCATGCAAGGATATGAAGCAGTCTTCAGCCATCGTGCATAATGCCTCCGCACACAATAGCATCTAGGCCATACCCATGAGGCTCATGAACATTTTGTAGTCGGTAACATGTTACCCTTTCTCTCACACCATCTGGTGGCCAGAATCACTTGCCACAGTGAAGCGGGATTCGTCAGAGAAAATCAGTCTGGACCACTAATGCCGACCCTGACCAACATGCTCCCTACACCAATGAACTCTTTCTCAACAATGGCATGGTTGAAGGGGGAACTATTTAACAGGCTTCTGAGCATGCAGACCAGCCTGATTTAATTACTGCAAAATCGTTCTGGCTGAGACAATTGTACCGGTAGCGGTCACAAGGTCTGCAGCAATCTGCCTATGAGTGAGATGTCTTTTTCCTTTCCGCAACTAGGGGTATACGTCAACCCTCTTGGAGTGTGGTGCTTAGTCTTTGCTCAGCGGCATGCTTTCACATAGCATTTCTACTTTCAATGACCTTTTAATCATGAGATGATACTTTTGAACACATCCATTACTGTGTCCACTGTAGTGACACTGACTGGCTTCAAGCCACCCAACTGCTCATCTGTAATTGTAAGCACTAAAATGATGTCTTGCAGACATGTTGCTGTACTGCACAGAATGTTGCACTAATCAGTTCCACAACAACCTTCGTCAAACACTGTACTGCATAAACTGTCAAATACAAACTTAGAGTTCATGCACAGGCTTCGCTGCACTTAATACATCCCACCCTCTACCTTTCCTTTTACTATCACTGGTTGAGTGTTGTGTAGCTGGTTGGGTGTTTCGTACCAGGTGTCAGTTGTTCCTTAACAGGTGTCAGTTGTTCCTTAGCAGTAGTCAAGCACTGTATTATCTCACCTGATAAGTTACTTTCATCATGTCAGAAAGAAAATCAAATATGATCTCCTTATGTTCTAAGTTAAATTTAACTAGCATTACCTACTATAGAAGAGGAACTGAAATGTACCACCTAATCAGACTACAGTAAGCACATAGGCATCTACGAGGGTGGTTTGAAAAGTTCTCGGAACGGAATAAAAAAAAGTACTTACATCACTGAAACTTTTTTTATTTTTCAATGTAGTCTCCTTATAGATTAATGCACTTGGTCCAACGATGTTCCAGTGCCTTGATCCCATCTCAAAAATGAGTTTCCTCCAGGCCTGCAAAATAATTGTCAACTCTGTCTATCAATTCTTTGTTTGAAATGAATCTTTGTCCACCAAGGGAAATTTTCAGTTTTGGGAAGAGTCGGAAGTCTGACGGAGCCAAATCAGGTGAATAAGGCAGCTGTGGCAACAATTTATACCTTAGTTCGTGTGATTTTGCCATGGCGACAGAACATGTTTCTGATCCAGCATCAAGAGTCGCGGAATCCATCTTGCAGATAATTTTTTCATTTCTAATTCTTCAGTTAAAATGTGATATACCCTTTCAGATGACATCTGGCAAGCATGAGCAATTTCACACACTTTCAACTGGCAATCCTTCATGACCATTTTGTGCACTTTTGCAATGATTTCTGGAGTAGTGACACATCTTGGCCCATCTAAGCTCTCTCAACCAACTGAAAATTCATTTGTCCATTTGGCAACAGTTGAATATGAAGTAGCAGAGAACCCGTGTATTCTTGCAACTGGCATGAATGTTCTTTGCTTTCATACTTTTCTTTACAAAGTACTTAATCACTGCTCAAATCTCGATTTTTGTCCATCTTCACAAATCATTACACACGAACAACAATAAAGCTGTCATCACCACAGCTCTCTTCCGAGAGCACTGACATGGCACGTGTTTATAGGCAACAGTCCAATGAATATCACGTGAATAACTCATTGTGCTAGTGTTGACCTCTTGTGGTGATTCAGAGAACTTTTCATACCACCCTCATAAACTGTTATTCTTCCTGCACTACATAAGCAGGTGGAAAGGGAAGAAACCCAAATTTGTGGTACAATGCAAAATATCCTTTGCCAAGCACTTCACAGGAGTATGCAGAGTACCTGGCTGACACACACACTCACACTCACACACACACACACACACACACACACACACACACACACACAGAGAGAGAGAGAGAGAGAGAGAGAGAGAGAGAGAGAGAGAGAGAGAGAGAAAAGAGGGGATAGGAAAAAAAAGGGAAAAAAATCTTTCAGTTTCAAGGGGTGATTTTTCCAGAAATTGCTTTTCTTTATTTGGTGATATTTTTATTTGTTATGCAATCTATTTCTAATACTTGACACTATTTTCACTGTTTGGCAACTTACTTCCATCACTGAATAATCTCTTCTCTTTCTCTGTGACAATTGTTTTTCCTTGTTTCTCAATAATTTAGTTTCTGGATTGATCCCTTAACTTAACATTTTTTATTAATGAAAAACACCCTGTAATGAATGACATTACATGCAGACATATAAAGACAGCTTTTAAAACTCAAAATAATGAGTTACAAAATTTTGAAGATCACCAATAATAAAATCCAGAGTATACTCATGCACTGGACTTCAAGTGAAATATCCTGAAATTCGACACCTTTTTTTAGTTTCTGTGTAACTATGAAGTCTAACCATGTATTTCACAATGGTTTCCTGTGAACATCAATCTTGGAGGAGCTGGCTGGAGCTTGGTGGATGTATTTATTTCAATACTACTGATGAGCACTTGTCATTCAACTGACAAAATGTTATCACTTTCAGTCTCTAATGAAGTAACATCACATTCTTTTTAACATTCTGAGCTGCTTAATTCAATGTCAAACTCAGGATCACTATAGCATTGCCTAACAACGGTACAGAAGAATTTCTGAAAGCATGCATTTTGTTGTCAAGTATCCTCAGCTACACACAGTAAAGACCTCAACCAAAACATGACAGACAGACTAAAAATGTAGTACCAGATGCTCTCTAGTGGCAGAACACTTAACTAACAGTGCTGAAATGGACATAAGTGGAGTTTTAATTTTTTGAAGGTCTTTACTTAAGTTGCCAGAGTATACTCAGGTGAGATGACTCGGGCTTTTAAGTGAAGGGGTTAACTACTGTTCCTCAGCATCTAGTGATTTTCTCCTGTCCTCTTGCAGTCTTATTTGCTTTTCAACAATATTTATGGTGTATTTAACAACTACCTCTTGTTGTCGCATTATTTTACAGTAAATTATTTTATGCGTATTTCCCTGGTGGCCAATTTTCAGAAGCTCTTCACCTTGTTCTACTCTTGTTTCTCTTTCATACTCTCTTTCTCTTTCATATCTCTTGTTTCCATTTACCCTAATCCTATATCTCAGTGCCCATCCTCTTTCCACAAACATATGCTTGCCATTTGCAAACAGCACTTAACACTTGTCTTCAAGTCATGTTTAACATCTAGTATTCCCCTAACAGTCTCACATTAAAACTTCCCATCCCTTGATCCATATTTCCACCAATTACTCCTTAAATTCTAAATTGTTCAGTTTTCAAACCATACCCACCTTGTCCTTGACATAAACACTGTCTCTGACGAAATCACTTCCAACAGCTGTAGTCTGTCTAAAATCCTCCACTTTTCACCCCCAGATCTGGGTCTACAACCTGAAAAAGCTATACACTCTTTCATTTAAATAACTCTAAAGTGGTTTCTTTCTCACACATTCTTACAGCTAATATGTACAACACTACCCCCAACACCACCTTTCCCTCCTCCTACCCAACAAGGCCACCTTGGCCTCCCTCTTTAATCTTCTGGACCCAGCATATCTTTCAGCCAAGGCCAACCACAACTGAAATCAAGCTCTCATCCAAGCTGTGTAAGATGCTCCAATGACAATTGTTTACTGCACTCACTGCAAATTGTACTTCATATCAGCATAAAGTATGCCTACTGCCTAGATTCTCAGACCAAAATTAGTTCTTTTAGAGGACTGGCTAAATTATTGATGACAGCTAGCAGTACACACAGGATGGAAGCATATCTTAGTATTTTGGAGCCGAGTGAAAAGTCAATGATTTTGAGAATTCCTTGCATGTGATTTCTTAACCCCTAAAAATGGAACGTATTCACCAGATGAAGGACGCAACTGCTCAAGTGATACAGTACACGTGGCAGCCATATGGGTTTTTATTGAGATTATAGGAACCAATTCATAAGGTTGATGATGAATCACATGTCATAATGAGAGAAATGAGTAGATTAGTCATGTTAATACTACATAAGAACTTTCATTCTTGTAAACACGACAAAGAAAATTGAGTATAAAATTACTTAATTGCAGGAGCATCCATGGTAAGGTACCAGAATTACCCTCAATTATTAAGTGAGGTTACAAACCCCCCCCCCTCCCCCCCCGCCACACACACACACACACACACACGGCACCAGATGGAGACATGATGCCAGTGCTGCATTTCGGCAGGTGGACTAGGTTGAAGTGGTGGTTGTGTCAGGTGAGATGGATAGAGGAAGAGAGAGGCGGAAGGCAGGGATGGGGGTTGGGGCTAGGTGGCTAGCGGCTCAGGAGGCAGCTATTTTGTTGGCTAGGAATTCAGGAGGAAGGGATGCCACATGCGTGAGCTAGGCATGTGATGTATGACAATGGCCACAATCAGAGCTATAGGGCATCACAAAAGTTGTGCACGATCACACTGGTTGGAACCGGTGAAGCATAAACATAGCAAAGACGAGACGGAAAGCATAGGAAAAATGTGGTCAGACAATACAGCAAAGGCAAAGCAGATATAAATTATGAGACAGTAACAAAGGATGGATGACACAAGATTTAGGATGGATGGGAGCCACCAAGTAATAAAATTTTGTTGAAAAGTTCTAGCAGAATGTAAGTACTTTACCAGTAACAGAAACCACTCACCAAAAAGCAGAAGTGTTGAGTCATCAACAGCTACACCAAAAAAATTGTCTGTCCTCAACTACTCAATGTCCGCTTTTCAGCAAGTGGTCTCATTTACTTCTAAAGTATTTACTTTCTACCAGAACTTTCCTACAGAATTATCTCACTTATTACAGGTAATAGTGTCTGTGTAGAAAGAAGAAGCTAGCTGAAATGGGAAGTTAACTGCAGTGAAGTCTTAAATTTATATTGGAATATTTATTGCAAGCGAACATCAAATACCAATGATTGCAAACTATTTATTGTTGTAAAGAATTGGACAAATCTAGTAAAGTTGTTTCAGATTCCTAATGTGACATTATCTGAGTGATGATAAGCATCAAACCCACCCAGACAGCATTCTGTATTAAAGAACTCATTTCCGACACAGGAAGGTGCATGCCACTCCAGTTCGAATCTGCCCGGCGGATTAAACTCAACTGTCAGTTGCAGTTTTTAGGTGGTCTAACACATTCCACTATGTGAATACGGGGCTGGTACCTACATTCCACTTCAGATACATGCTACACAAACATTTAGAAAACTTACTCACACTTGCACACAGAATTTACTCTCGATGCAGATGGAGTACATAGATTCTGTCCTGGGGATGAAAGGAGAATGATAACCTTGGATGATTAGTGTCCCTAATTCCATAATCAGCAGCAGCAGTCAGGTAAGCATCAAACATGGTTGAAACAAGGTAAGTGAATGCTTTTGTAAAAAGATACCTCAGAGGATTTAGTGGCAGAGTTCTTCTGTAAACGTCTTCAGAATAATCTCGTTTGAATGCCTATCCCATGTTACCACTCTACAGATGGCACACTGAAATCTGCCCATATTACAATAGCATCATCAGAAAATTTACTTGTTAAATTCTCTAATTTTCTGGTGATTTAGATTTCCTAGTAACTAAAAGGGTCAAGTTTTTAGAATCCGTTAATATAGAGGACAGCGCCAGTTACCTTAAAACTGTCATAGCGTCAATGGCTATAGGTCTGAGTAAAATAAAATTCACAGAAAGTTAGAAAAATATTTTTACTTAGCAAGAATGACAGCCAAAAAAACTGAAAAGTGTCTGAACAGTCAGCATCAGATATTTAGTGAAGAGAGAAATGTCATTCTGGGAATGAGATATTCCATTTTTCCGCTTTCCATTGGCCAACAACAGATGTCCTTGAGCTAAACTAGTTAGTAAGTAGGAAGCACCCCACTTTCAGGAGGGAAATATATTGAATCTAATGGCAACAAATAGACCTGATGTCTTTGAGGATGTCCACACTGAAAGTGATATCAATGAGCATGACAAGGTTGCGGCAACAATGATTATGAAAGAACAAAGGACAACTAAAGCAAACAGAAAGATATATATGTTCAGTAAACTAGATAAAAAATCAGTAGTGTCATATCTTAACAAGGAACGTAAAATTTTCAACACAGGTCAGGAGAATGTAGAGGAACCCTGCTTCAAGTTTAAATTAATAGTTGACCATGTACTGGATAGATATGTACCTAGTAGAACAGTTTATGGGAGGGACCTCCACAGCATACAGTCACAGTAAAGAAATTTCTAAAGGAAGAGAGATTACTGCATAACATATGTAAAACAAAGCATAGGGCTGTAGGTAGAGAGATGCTGAATGAAACCTGTTTGGCTGACAAGACAGCAATGCATAATGCCTTCAATGACTACCATCGCAGAATATTGCCAAATGACATTTCACAAAATCCAAATAAATTCTGGTCATATGTAAAGGCTCGTAGTGGTACCACAGTTAGTGTCCAGACCCTACTGAATGAGACAGGAACTGAAATTGAGGGTAGCAAAGGAAAAGCTGAAACACTTAACTCCATTTTAAAATGTTCCTTTACAAAGGATAACTCAGAAAAATTGCCCCAATTTAATCCTCATACCACTGAAAAGGTGAATGAAATGAATATTAGTGTCAGTGGTGTTGAGAAAGACCCGAAATCATTAATACTGAACAAAGTTCAAAGGCTTAATGGAATCCCTGTCAGATTATATACTGAATTTGCGGCTGAGTTAGCACCTCTTCTCCTAAAATCTATGTAGATCCCTTGAACAAAAAACCATGCCCAGTTCTGGGAAAAAGGCACAGGTCACACATGTCTACAAGAAGGGTAGTTGAAGTTATCCACAAAACTACCAAACAGTATGCCTGACAGCAATTTGTTGTGGAATCTTAGAACATATTCTGAGCTCAGACATAATAAGGTATCTTGAAAAGAATAACCTTCTGAATGCCAACCAGCTTGGATTTCGAAAACATTGATCATGTTGTGGGCTTTCAAAATAATAAAAGAAATGAGGTGGTGTGATGGCCCTCAACGACGTTCCCTCCGACTCAGAGTTGCAATATTAATAGTGTTGGCTGGTTTCGTTGTCTAGGGGCTGGGATACATAGTTGTCGCATTACAGGCCAAATACTGCTGAGTCTACAGTATACAATGAATACAATAAGATTATACACATGAATTCAATGGCCGGAGGTTTCTGTCACTCGGCAATTGCAAATTATGAAAGTAACATATAAATTTATAAATGAAAGATTGCAATTAAATAAAATCTGCAGGTACTATTTTAACGACTTTAAATGATGAGTATGATAGCAGAAGTACTTTTGAGAATGTGGTATATTTCTGCAAAACACTTATTGGTGTCAATGGTCCAAAAATTAAATAAAACATAAGTTGAATGAAAGGGAAACAATAGATTCCTACTGCATGTAATTAGTTATCAACAACAACATAGCTCATGAGATATTCACTTCTAAATGCACACTATGTCCTCACTGTAGAAGCCACGGAAATCTCACAAGTTTACAAGTCAGATCTCTGAAGTATTTCTATCTCTTGTGATCACACGCAAACTGCTCCCCACTCTCCAAGTCTTTCCCGCGACTGTGCTTCTGTCGCGCCGTACTGTCCAAGACTTCCCTTGTGCCATGCCGTACTGTCCAGAACTCTCCTTGTCCTGTGCCGAACAGTCCAGCACTGCCACCTTGTTCCGAACTGCCCTCGTGTCCTCTCTCAAAAAGATGCTCCTACCCAACCTCCATATGTATCTCTTAGTAACGAGCGCTGTGATTGGCTAGAGCGCTCCCTCCATGTCTCCAAGTCAATGTGCACTCACAAAAATATTGAAACACATACAAAATACTGGATTTACATTTAAATAACTTGAAATTAAATAAATATTCCTACGGCTGGATCATAAACACTCTCTAACACACATTATTAAATACATAAACAAATTAAATAGACATATATCAAAGGAATAGCAAGTAAAAGTATGCCAGTAGCGTAACGTCTCTGTGCTTTCTAACAAACAGTAAATAACTGACCAGTTTCTTCATGAATAGTATACATTGGTTATAAACAAAGACATAGATGAATAAATATATTTATAAGCATGCAGCTACCGTTTTTTCATGAAACTGTGGAGTACTTATGGCCTGATGTGATCGATAGTATTCCACCACTTTGACCTCCAATAACTCATGTACTGCTTGATAGGTTCCTGGGAATTACGCCGGATAATATTGTAGAAACCACACAATATTTCAGCGAGACAACTGCCCGCCATCTTCAGGTGCTACTGTTGTGTCGCTGAGAAGCATGCCAATTTATGTGCTGGCTTTCTAGAACAGCGCAGGCGCCAGCGGGGCATAATGTCATCAAAGACCAATCGTAGACAGCTGTCTACGGCGTAGTTCCCGGGAACCTATCAAGCAGATGCAGTGCCGGGAAAGCCTCAAACCGCAACTCATGTACTATTCAAGTTACATGCCTATAATTTGTACCAATTTAGGTTTACATTAATAGCTTTTTAAAGACAAGTCGATCGACGAAATTGGATGAAGCATTTAAATTTTGGAAATTTGTTGCTGGGTGTTACTTTTATAATTTACCGTCAGATACTAAACTTTAAACTAATAAAGATATTGAAAATCTGATTACACCATCAGAATCGTTGTGAAAATAATGGTAATGTACATGTTTCTTTTTGAGGTATCATGATTCATCTGGCAGCTATTAATTTCTATACGAACTGTGAAATGTCTGCCATTAAGGTTTCACAAAGTCCGCAATCTTCGGCACTCCCAGTGTCTCCTTCATCAATACAGTGTCACAATGGAATTCCCAGCCACGCGGCTGGACCATGCCCTGGGGCTAACCCTCTTGTCCCGCTAACATTCAGCACAACGTGTTTGCTGCGGGACCCCGGCTGGCCGAGCGGCCTGTGCGGCCATGCCAACTCACATCTTAGAATATTTTCAGGGTGCCACATTTCGCCTGTTACCTCAAAGTGAGAAACCCAACTTGAACTTTTCTCACATGACATACTGAAAGCTTTTGATCAAGGCAACCAAGTACATGAAGTGTTTCTTGATTGCCGAAAAGCATTTGACTCAGTACTGCACCTATGCTCATTGTCCAAGTATGATCATATGGGGTACCAAGTGAAATTTGTGATTGGATTGGGGACTTTTTGGTAGGGAGGACACAGCATGTTATCTTGGATGGAGAGTCATCATCAGATGTAGAAGTAACTTCAGGTGTGCCCAAGGGAAGTGTGTTAGGATTCCTGCTGCTCATGTTGTATATTAATGAAAAAACTATACTAAACTCCTCCCGAACAAGCCATGAAGGCCCAATGGTACTGACTGGCCACTGTGTCATCCTCAGCTCATAGGCACCACTGGATGCAGATATAGAGGGGCATGTGGTCAGCACACCGCTCTCCAGGCCGTATGTCAGTTTCCAAGACGGGAGCCACTACTGCTTGAGCAATAGCTCCTCAGTTTGCCTCACAAGGGCTGAATGCACCCTGTTTGCCAACAGCGCTCGGCACACCGGATGGTGACCCATCCAAGTGCTAGCCCAGGCCGACAGCGCTTAACTTCGTTGATCTGACAGGAACCTGAATTAAGAATGTGGCAAGGCCGTTGGCACTGTATATTAATGACCTTGCAGATAATATTAATAGTAAAATGGGGAAGTGTCCAGGCATCTCAGAGTAAACCAAAGGGATGTTGTTCGGACATGGAGGAGATACAGAGAGACAGTAATTGTCGATGACATGCCTCGCTCAGGCCGCCCAAGAGCTACTACTGCAGTGTATGACCACTACCTATGGACTGTGACTCAGAGGAACCCTGAATGCAATGCCATCATGTTGAATAATGCTTTTTGTGGAGCCACAGGACGTTGTGTTATGACTCAAACAGTGCACAATAGGCTGCATGATGTGCAACTTCACTCCTGACGTCCATGACGAGGTCCGTCTTTGCATCCACGACACCATGCAGTGCGGTACAGATGGGCCCAACAACATGCCAAATGGACCGCTCAGCATTGGCATCATGTTCTCTACACCGATGAGTGTCTTCGACGAGACAATTGTCAGAGACATGTTTGGAGGCAATCCGGTCAGGCTGAACGCCTTACACACACTGTCCAGCAAGTGCAGCAAGGTGGACGTTCCCTGCTGTTTTGAGGTGGCATTACGTGGGGCTGACGTGCACCGCTGGTGGTCACAGAAGGCGCTGTAACGGGTGTACGATATGTGAATTCCATCCTCCCACCGGTAGTGCAACCATATCGGCAGCATATTGATGAGGCATTCGTCTTCATGGACGACAATTCATGCCCCCATCATGCACATCTTGTGAATGACTTCCTTCAGGATAATGACATCGCTCGACTAGAGTGGCCAGTATGTTCTCCAGTCATGAACCCCATCGAACATGCCTGGGATGGATTTAAAAGTGCTGTTTATGGACGACATGACCCACCAACCACTCTGAGGGATCTACACTGAATCACCGTTGCGGAGTGGGGCAATCTGGACAGACAGTGCCTTCATGAACTTGTGGATAGTATGCCCCAATGAATAGAGACATGCTACTGGGTATTAGAGATAACGGTGTGTACAGCAATCTGGACCACCACCTCTGAAGGCCTCGCTGTATGGTGGTACAACGTGCAATGTGTGGTTTTCATGAGCAATAAAACACACAGAAATGATGTTAATGTTAATCTCCAGTCCAACTTTCTGTACAGGTTCCGGAACTGAGGTGACGCAAAACTTTTTTTGATGTGTTTACAATAATCCCAACTGATTTACCCATTAATTTTAAGTGATTTTGATTCCCAATCAAGGCTTTGTCTGCAGTGAAGGAGGAAGTGATGGACAAAGAGAGGTTGGAGGAGAGATGGACAAAGAGAGGTTGGAGGAGGAAATGGGCAGAGAGAGAGGGGGGAAAATGTTAAAGTTATATATCCACTTCCCATACATACTTATCAAGTGCAAAGCATTGCTTGGTTCGCTAGTGAGTACACAAAGTACACTGATCTCACAGTAGGAGATTTTTCCTGATGATACACAGAAAAGTTTAGACAGCTTTAATCTCATCTCAAGTCGCAGCTTAAACTTGTGCTCTTGCTGAAGACACTGGACCCTAAAAATCTCCTCCTCTCCTGTATCAATTAATTTTAGCATTCATTTCTGATGCTAACTCTTTTGAATTAATTGAATAAACGATTTACAGTTGTAGAAGCAACAAACTATTCACTGCATTAAGCTGAAAGCAGTCAGTCAAAGCTGCAGCATAATGCTGATTTACTGAACTACTTCATATACACAGTGAGAAACCAGTAGTACAATGAACAGTGACTGACCTGCAGATGCTTCACAATGTTGACAACTTCTCTCGTAGAGTAAGGATACTGCACTAGGCCTTGGTCTGCCATGGAGCGCAGTTCCCCAAATGCCTTTACCAGACGATTAATGACAGCATCTGGGACATCTGGACCATACTGCTTCAGAAGAGCCCTTTCTGACTGGGGGCTGGGATTGTCCACTGCATGACAACTGAATAAGTCACCTGTCATAAATAAATGAATGCATGAAATGGTGACAGAATATACTTTTACTCTAGTACCTAAACTTTCAGCATAATAAAGAAATGAAAATATGTTTCCTCAAAACCAACTCCATGAACATCTGGCAGAGTCCTCAGTGGCAGCTAACTAACTTTAGTTCATCTCCCTATTCCCTAGAGACTGAAATGTAATGAGATGGAACTGATCCACTTCCTTTGATATCACTCCTAGCATCCATACTACATTTTTTTTTCTTTTCCTGTTATGAAATGTCAACTTTCTTTTATGATTCTTATTCTGGTTCCTATTGTTTAAAGTATAACTTACATTTAATTGATTATCATAGACTGAAACATTTTTAAATAAAAAATCATTTTTAGAATTTTGTACTGCAATTGGAACTCTTATACGAAGAGTTTCGTGTCTACCTGTCTGTCTGCTATCTGTCTGCCTGTCTGTCAAGATCCCTTTAGCTCAGGAACAGGTAGAGGATCCAGATGAGCAAAATATATCACACACTAAACTCTATGATCCCTTGGTAGTGAAAAAATTTACACTTCTAAGTCAATGCAATCAAAAGATACAGTAATTTTTTGGTACACACAAACTCACTCATCAAAAACTATTATGTGCTTCCTGTTGACCTACAAACCTGCGACCGTAGCGGTCGCGCGGTTCCGGACTGTAGCGCCTAGAACCACTCGGCCACCCCAGCCGGCGTACTGTGGGGAATTTGATCAGGTTTGCAATAACAGGTAGAGAGATTCATGAAGAAGGTTTATGTGTATAATTTACAAATAGTTCATGCTAACTGGCTGACCTATGATAAAGTGAAGTCCCCTGCAACTGTGAAAATGATGCCTTTGGCATCTAGCAAGGATAAGTGTAAGGCCACCCAACTACTGTGCCACACCAGCACTAAACAGTCATGTAAATATGACAAAAATAGAATTAAAAATGGTATTTACATTAAAGGTGAATAAGCAATGAGTTACATGGAATCGTAATGGTTCTAGTGAAATGAAGCAACTCTTGACAACAGAGAAGCTTATCATTTAAATCACTTATAATTATTTGACATACAATTAAAAATCATCTGTGAGTCTGTGCACCTTATCCCAAAGATAGATTTTATGCAGTGGAGCTTTGTACTACTGTCATGAACAGCCACTAGTTGACTGATGTATTCAGTGTGTAGACAAGGTAGTATTACTGAAGAGGTGTGGGAAAGCATTATAGAACATCAGAGCCATGAAAGAAATGGACTTGGTAGCCTTGGTACTAGACAGGAATTTGAGAGTGAGCCTCCACATATTGCATAGCTAACTTGGTGTCAGGTGCTCATGTGCAGTAAAGAGATGGCGAGGGACCAGAGTTGCAGGGAAAATAATATGTTCAGGTAAACTGCATTCTTCACTTCTTCTATACAGATTCACCAATGTCATCAACAGATTGGTGGGGAGGTTCTGCTTGCAGAAATGCAGAAGTTTCTAAGATGACAGTATTGACAGCCTCAGAATTAATTTGTAGCAGTATTTGAGTATACTGATAGTTAGCATTTGTAGACTAGCTGATTTTATTGAAATATTTGAGAAAGTGATACTGGTTGAGGTGTTATTGCTAGAATAAACTAGCAATGGAACTTTAGTGCTGAACGCATCAGAAAATTGTAGGTAAGGCTTTCTCAGATGATTGAGTGAATTAATGCAGTGACTTCAAAGACAGATTGTGTTCAGGCTGAAACAAAAATGAATTATATCCTATGGTAGAAAAGATTTCAAAGACAGAATCTGTTAAGCTTGGTATAGATTCAACTACAAACACATTGGCTACCAATTATATCAATATGTAAGGGGATCACTGCTGTCAGCTGCAGTGGGACATTACCCAGAATCAGTGGCGACAACCAAAAAAGTCTACCAGACCAGCATTCGAATACGGGATCTCCTCCTTTCTACTTTTCTAGGCAGTTGCATTAATCACTGTGCCACCCAGGACACAGGGTTATTGCAACAACACAGACTACCTCAGCAACTTCCCAGCTGATCCAAATTCCTACTGAACACCACCTATCCACAGTCCCTGTTCATATACTCATTGTTCGCTACTCTGAGATTCCCACAAGAAGCAGATGTATTTGTGCATCCACACTGAAGAATGTGGAGCCATTGCCCAGCTAGGTATATAAATTATATATTTGTTCTTCTTCTGGTACAGACGTCGAGATACTGGGACAGCGTTGTTAGAGAGGCCATCGAAATTCGCACCAATGACGACCTCATAAACCGTGACTGTGGCTATAATCTTAGCAAGGCTTGAGAACCAGCGATTGGGTTAATCAAGAGTAAATCTAGCAAACGTATAGTTGTGACGACCACGGCGGACAGAGCCATCACACCGACGTCATCTCAGACGCCGTCGCAATCTGTTCCACCGCGCGACCGTGGCGCGGGGCGAGGTCGGCGGAGGGAGCGCGCCGCGGGCGGAGGGTATTTAAATCGGCCGCCGCTGCGACCGAACCCAGTTCCCTCTGAGCAGCCATAGTGTACGGATCTCCGTGCCGGCACGTTCACAGGAGCTCAGTCCGTCAGTTCACCTGATGATGGCGACATGTATGATCGCCGAAATATTGTGCCCGTTGGACACTATAGACCGGCAGCACACCCGAGGATATTTTGATTATCAAATACGCCGGGAGAAACTCAAGAATCACATCATACACCTTTACGGGGAGGAGATGTATCGCAGCATGAAGAAATTTGAAAAGTTGCACCACCGTAGATGTCGTTTGCTAAGTACTCTTGCCTTTCTAAAGAAATGTCGTTCCGAGAATGTTGTTCCAAATTTTGCTAAGGTTATGCATCACATCGATTCTGCAGCAGCTAAGAGAATCAAGAAACGAGCCAGCCTCGCATTGGTACGTGAGAGAGTGCAATTCACCCGCCTGAGCCTTGAGTTTATCTCACAGGAATTACTCAAACTACATTTGCAACTGGCTAGTAAGTTCACTTCTTTTTCCTGGGATTGGACTGATGGTGTCACCTGGGTGTCAGCTGATTCCGCCCATAAGAAGGCTATGGGACGTCAAACAGCTAAGTTCTCACGTCTCCTTGACAAACCATCTCTGCAGGTTCCGTGCAAGACTGTCATCAATTTGAGTGGCATGGTGTTGAGTGATGATGCGGTCTCGGTTTTGCAAAAAGGTCTCAACTTCGCTCCCACCCCCAAGTTCACTCCGGTCGCAGAAATTGTTAGTGCAGTTGAACAGGTTGCAGCTCGACTTCCGCCAGAATCAGCCGAGGAAATACATCGTGAAACTTGTCGTGCATTGACAAAATCCAAGCCCATGAAGTCAAATATCAGCAGTAAAGAGAGGGCGGCCATTCATGATCTGAGGGAGTGCTCTGAAATTGTTGTCTTACCGGCTGACAAAGGCAATGCTATAGTTGTTGTCTCCCATAAGGACTACACTGATAAGATGCAGAGCCTGCTAAATGACGATTCCTACCGGAAGATCAGCGTTGACCCTACAAAGAAGGTGGAGAACAAGATGAGGGCACTTCTCAAGGACGCAGATTTACCGGAGGGTGACGCTAAGAAATTGTTACCCCAAGGTCCGGTACCGCCTAGACTATATGGACTCCCGAAGGTTCACAAAGAGGGGGTACCATTACGCCCCATTGTCAGCAACATCAGGGCACCTACATATTTGTTGGCCAAATACCTGACGGGAATATTAAGTCCTTATGTGGGTAAATGCCCTCATCACATCCGTAATTCCGTGGATTTTGTTAAACGCCTTGATAGCTTCAGGTTGGATGAGTCAGATATCATGGTGAGTTTTGACGTCGTTTCCTTGTTTACGAGGGTACCCCTTCGAGAGTCACTAGAATTGATTAGTCAGAAGTTTGATGAGAAGACCACTCAACTTTTTAGGCATGTCTTGACTTCCACGTATTTTCTTTTTAATGGAGAATACTACGAACAAACGGAGGGAGTCACCATGGGTAGCCCACTCTCACCAGTGGTAGCGAATTTGTACATGGAGAACTTCGAGGAGGAAGCCCTGTCGTCATCCGTATGGAAACCTACTTGCTTTTTCCGTTACGTGGATGACACGTTCGTCATCTGGCCACATGGTATGGATAAACTCCTTGACTTCCTTACACATCTAAACTCCATACACCCCAACATCAAATTCACTATGGAGACTGAAACGGAGGGTAAATTACCTTTCCTTGACGTCTTGGTCAAGAGAAGGGCTGACGGCACCCTAGGTCATGGGGTGTATCGGAAGACAACGCACACTGATCTGTATTTGCACGCAGACAGCTGCCACCACCCTTCACAGAGGAACGGGGTACTTAAAACTCTAGTACATAGGGCGCGCACTATCTCTGACGCAGAGAGTCTACCCCAGGAATTGGAACACCTGAGAACTGTATTTCGAAAAAATGGGTACTCAGTGTGGCAGATTCAATGTGCTCTCTGCCCAACCACTGCAGCACAACCTGTTGAGATGGATGAAGTCACGAGGGAGGAGGAAGGCACTGCATTTATTCCATACACAGGCGCACTCTCAGGGAAAATCGCCCGCATTCTGAAGAAACACCAGGTCGGAACTGTGTTTTGTCCTCCAAATAAAACTCGTGCACTGGTGGGGAGCGCCAAAGATGACCTCGGTTTGAGGAAGGCCGGCGTGTACCAGATTCCGTGTCAATGTGGCAAGTCGTATATTGGTCAGACGATGCGTACCGTCGAGGATCGATGCCGTGAACACCAGAGGCACACTCGACTGATGTATCCGAGCAATTCGGCGGTCGCTGAACATTGTTTGTCGGAAAATCACGCCATGGAGTATGACCGCACGAGGATTCTGGTACAGACGTCGAGATACTGGGACAGCGTTGTTAGAGAGGCCATCAAAATTCGCACCAATGACGACCTCATAAACCATGACTGTGGCTATAATCTTAGCAAGGCTTGGGAACCAGCGATTGGGTTAATCAAGAGTAAATCTAGCAAACGTATAGTTGTGACGACCACGGCGGACAGAGCCATCACACCGACATCATCTCAGACGCCGTCGCAATCTGTTCCACCGCGCGACCGTGGCGCAGGGCGCGGATGGCGGAGGGAGCGCGCCGCGGGCGGAGGGTATTTAAATCGGCCGCCGCCACGACCGAACCCAGTTGCCTCTGAGCAGCCATAGCGTATGGATCTCCGTGCCGGCACGTTCACAGGAGCTCAGTCCGTCAGTTCACCTGATGATGGCGACATGTATGATCGCCGAAATATTGTGCCCGTTGGACACTGTTGACCGGCAGCACACCCGTGGATATTTTGATTATCAAATACGCCGGGAGAAACTCAAGAATCACAAGATACACTGGTGTCCAAAATTAAAGCAACAAAACCGAAATTTTGGAAGGTTGCATTTATTTTGCCACAAAACAGTATAATCAAATGATAGTAAAGTAGAAAAAATATAAAGAAAACAGAATTAAACAACTGCAACTTACATAACAGTAGACAAAAATATTCTTTGTTTTTTCCAACTTAACGGATTTACATGCACATTCCGACAACTGGTTAATGCACTATGTATGGGGTGTAACCAGTTCCGGCAGCAGTACAGGGCTGGCAAACAACAGGACATGCTGTGAACGATGTCATCAATCTCATGTTGAGGCAATAATTCCCATTCTTCCTGCACCGCTGTTCACAAGTCTTGGAGAGTGGTTGATGGATGCTGAGGTGATGCAACCCGTGTCCGTAGTGCATCCCAGACATGCTCTCTGGGATTCAAATCAGGAGAGAGAGAAGGCCATGCCATGCATGCAGTATTTTCCATTTCCAAGAAAACATAAACCATGCACACTCTAGGAAGTCAAGGATTATCATCCAGCAATACAAAGTCTGCACACACAGCACGTTGCAACAACTGCGCATGAGGTTCCAAGATCTCGTCATGATACTTGACAGCAGTTAAAACTTGCCGATTTAATGATACAATTTCACGAAGAGGTGTTCCAAGTGGTCAACGTAATCCCTGCCCACATCACATTAGGGATTGACCTCGATATCAGTCTCTTTCGACAATGATTTGGTCCCAAAAATCATGTTTTATATTCCCTCTAGATGTGAATCAATCGAGAGTCACTGTTCAGACCGAATTGGGACTCATCTGGGAAAAGAACATTAGCCTTTCGTGCTGAAAGCTCCACTCTAGACGTTCCCTTCTGTGAAGAAGCATCAGAGATACACATACAGCAGTCTCCGACAATAAAGGCCACTCTGCCAAAGCCTTCTGTACACCATTTGCTGTGCTACAACACATCTAATTGCTGTGCAGTACTAAGGCGGTACCATAATGCCCTCACAGGCAAATAGCGATCCTCTTTTTCTGATGTTACACTGGTCGGCCCCACCCTGGTCTTTGGGATACAGTTTCAATCTCTATAAACTGTCGCCACATCCGAAAAACAACAGAACAATTCACATTAAGCCATCGGGCCACATCAGTTTGCGACTGTCCTGCTTCTATTCTTCCCATGGCCCTCCACTGTAGACAGCCTGGTAGACATCCTCTCTGTGCCATACTGCACCGCAGTGGCTCTGTATACAACAACTGTGATGTGGGACTACCCGGCAGACACTATTCCATTTGATAGGTGCCCTGATGTCATCACTGGTCTGGTTGTTCATTGACCAGAATACCATATTCCACACAGGACACAATCGTACAGATATCTGTTGACAGTTTTATGATTATATCGTTAACTAGACACAGGATGGGGAAATACTGGATTGTTGCTTTAATTTTGGATACCAGTTTATTAAAAGGCAATGCACTGGCAGAGCTGTCATCTGCACTTCCGTGATTCATGTGAAATGTGTTTGACGTGATTATGGCTGCACAATGGGGATTAACAGACTCACAATGGGGACTGGCAGCTGGAGCTAGATGCATGGGACATCCCATTTTGGAAATTGTTAGGGAATTCAATATTCCGAGATCCACTGAGTCAAGAGTGTACTGAGAATATCAAATTTCAGGCATTACCCCTCATCACAGACAATGCAGTGGCCAACAGCAATCACTTAATGACCGAGAGCAGCGGCACTTGCTTAGAGTTGTCAGTGCTAAGAGACAAGCAACACTGAATGAATTAACAACAGAAATCAATACGGGACATACAACAAACATACCTATTAGAACAATGAGGCAATATTTGTCTTTAATCAGCTATGGCAGTAGACGACCAATGAGAGTGCCTTTGCTAACAGCATCTCTTCTGGGCTCATGATCCAATCAGTTGGAGCCTTGATGACTGGAAAACTGTGGCCTTGTCAGATAAGTCCCAATTTCAGTTGGTAAGAACTGATGGTAGGGTTCAGATGTGGTGCAGAACCCTCAAAGCCATGGACCCAACTTGCCAATAAGGCACTATGCAAACTGGTGGTGGCTCCATAATGGTTTGGGCTATGTTTACATGGAATGGACTGAGTCCTCTGTTCCAATTGAGCAGATCAGTGACTGGAAATGATTATGTTAGGCTACTTGGAGACTATTTGCAGTCATTCATGGACTACATGTTCCCTAACAACAATGTCATGTCACTGGCGCTGCAATTGTGTGCAATTGGTTTGAAGAACATTCTGAACAATGTGAGAGAATGATTTAGCCACCCACATGGCCCAATAACAATCCCATCAAACACTTATGGGACATAATGGAGAGGTCAGTTCACACACAAAATCCTGCACCAACGGCATTTTCATAATTATGGACATCTACAGAGGCAGCAGAGCTCAATATTTCTGAGGGGACTCCCAATGACTCGTTGAGTCCATGCTACATTGAACTGCTGTACTGTGCTGGGCAAAAGGATGTTTGACATGATATTAAGAGGCATCCCATGACTTTTGTCAACTCAGTGTAGTATGGACACCAGTAAACCTTGATAAATATAAATAGCTTAGATTGCCTGTGTAGTCAGTGACAGTTTAGGAGATAAATACTTAACAAGAAAGCAGGTGTCAGCTGAAGTAGGGAGTAAATTGATCCAAGTTGAAGAATATCACTATGAGGTAGCTGCCAAATGTCATGTACATCAAGAAAGGACTAAAATCAGATCAATTGATGGGAAGGAAAGAAAAGTATAGAAGATCTATACTGTAGAGCCAGAAATTTCCCATAACTAGTCCTAAGGACAATACATTTCTGCTATTATTTCTAAGAGCATTTCTGGGAACACTGTCACGGTCACAGCTAGAATGCAGAAAAGTTAGAATCTCAAAGGAGTTACTATGCAGTTGGGGCAAGCATGTGCTGCACTGAGTGATGTAGACCAATTGCAAAGATTTGGTAGATAAATCTAATCCAGAAGAAAGTTCCGTTGCTAGAGACACAGAAACATTTCCAATTAAGTTACTGGGTCCAGTTGAATATCATAGGGGATATAGCTGTCAGCCAGACTACTTTTAATTATATGTATACGGGTTGGACAGAAACAGTTTGAAATGCTTGTAAGGGTGTTACAGGGTAGGTTGTGGTGAAAAATCAGGGCCGGCACAAGGCACATGCGAAATGTGTGGCCGCACAGAGTGGCACTTTCTGAGGGGCAGAAAATCTGCCGCCCCCCCCCCCCCCTTTTTTAAAAGACAAACTGAACATTCATGCCCAAGAGGGGATTCGAAACCAAACCTCAGAGGGAGCGGCTTCGGGAACTGTGGCATGCCGCCTTGACTACCTGCCAGTGCCCCTGTTGAACAAGGGGAAGGAGGAGGACTAATTTCTTACTCGCCACTGTGGCGTCATGTTTACGCCGGAGGAACAGAGAGGGGGAAACAGTCTGGTGTACATGCCAGTATTCTTATGAGTGGAGTGCTGTCAGCCTGTTACGTGCCTTGCATTTACTCACAGCTAATTTTGCAGAAGAAGAAATCTAATTTGGAAATTCGAATGCAATGTTCGATACTGCAGTTACATGTTAAGCCTGAAGCAATTTTGCTAAGCCCTTCAATGGCAGTTTCCGAGTGTTTTATTCTTCCCGCATTATGGAAAAAAAATCGTTGACCATTACTACAGTTAAACATGTCCAACACCTACAATGGCTAGAAGTATTTTGAATGGGTAAATACGCTGCGAGTAATTACAAGGGATAAAGACATTGCTAATAAGCCTGGCATAAGTTGGGTTTTGACATATTTTTGACAATTTTTGCTATCCGTTTCTGAGTGATAGACGTTTTGGTTTTTGAGCCATGCATGAACAGTAATTAAACTCTGACTGGCACTTTTGTTTGGCAATACTACTCGCACACTATCACTTTGCCAACATTTATTTACTGTATAATGCGTGTGAATCCATGTTTCATCTTAGTAAACTACTGGTCGCTTTGATTCTGATGAAAACCTGAGAAAGAATGGTCTTTTAGCAACAATGCCCTCTCATTCGCACAAAACCAAATGTTAATTTTGACACCTTCTAAAACGAAAATCCATAGGCAGAACATTGCATCTAAGGATTTTATTGCTAGTTTTTAAGCTCATTTCTGTTTGACAAAAGTTGTGCAGTTTACCCAAAGTTCGTATTTCTTTCTATTGTTCATAATGCCATAGAAATGGCTGCCTGATAATACATTTATCCATATCATCAGTCAATACTTATTGGTGAGCTTCTTGCTTCTTCTTCTTTTTCTTGGGCATTAGTTTAACTGTAGCCTCGCTGTACCTCGTCATGTGACCTAGTTCCTGGCACTGCTGCATCACCACTTCGCCTTTACAGGCAATAGGTATTGTTGCGTTCTCTACAATGAAAACTACAGAATTCGTTTTGGTAGTTGGCCAAGGGAGTCAAGATTGGTCAGAAGCACTTTCATTGCCTTTCATAAGAACAGAAGAATTGGTGCATCTGAACTTCTTGCAACTTGGGATGTAATAGGTAAGTGCTTTTCATATAATGTACAATTAGTATTGCACATGCACGTTACTCATAAGTTAGAATTTTTCTCCTTCAAGATTGCAGAATAGGAAAATTTATTTTTCTTATGATCTGTTACTTCAAAAATTGTCAAGTTGGCAAATAAGCATGCGTCGTCCCAACAGCTAGAATGAAAATAAAGCGAAGAAAAGTGAAGTGATACGGCAATGACTAATTTGTTACCCCTTATTCCATAATCAGACACGAAAGAAGTGACACGTGGAAATTATGACAGATGTCGGGTGTCAGTTTTTTGAAATGAACAACTGAAGTGCAGTGAGTTAATATATTTCAACTAGAATTAGCACCCATCGATGCCCAGGTGTGTATTTATTGCATTATTATGTTACTCCATCTCCTTATTCTTCCTCTCTCCATTGTCTTCCGCCCCAGTCTTTGACCGTTTTACCTACATCTGTAGTGAAATTCGGCCTGAAATTCAATTTCACACGGCTCAATTCTTATGACTTCATCTCCTGAACAGTGTATCCTACAGTAATATAATTTTCCGTTTACATGCAGTGGAACATCAGGAAATTGTCTGCGAAGTGTGTTGCAAATAAAGTTAGTACACTGACATCAACAGTTAGTTTCACGTAATCGTTCTTTACAGGCTGAATCGAAACATGTCCGATGGTAGAAAAAGACTGTCTGGAACTGAATATAGGAAAAGATGGGTGCTGGAGAAAGATGACGATAAGAAGCAAATGGATGCACAACAACTTGGATCATCTATAACCAACAACATTCTATTAATGATGAAATCTGCAAAGTATTACAGTACAATTCTGGACTGCACACCAGATATTTCAAAAGTTGAGCAGATGACGGTTGTGGTACGTTTCGTCCAGGAGACAAGACTCGACGGGGTATACGATGTCCGGATTCGGGAGCATTTCTGGGATTTCTTCCAGTGCCCGATTCTTCAAGCTCCACTTTGACGCAGGTTGTACTCAAGTTCTTGGAAGATAAAAAAATCCTATTGTGTAATATGAGAGGGCAAGAATACGGCAATGGAGCAAACATGAAAGGAAAGAAGTCTGGTCTCCAGAAAAGAATTTCAGATATGAACAAGAGAGCATTTTATGTACCACATAGCAGTCACTCATTGAATCTTGTTGTAAACGATGCCGCTATGTCTTCTAAATATGCTGTTTCCATGTTTTTGACAGTAAAAAGCTTGTATGGCTTCTTCTCGTCCTCCATTCGACATTGGGATGTCTTGAAGAAGTATCTGCCTAACCTGTCGCTGAAGCCACTGAGCGATACTAGGTGGGAAAGTCACATCGATGCACTTACTCCCCTGAGGTTTCAAATTGGAGGTGTTTATGATGCACTGGTTCAGATATCAGAAGAATTCGATGGCTTGACCTCTCATGAAGCAACGACGCTTGAGAATCAAATAAAAAATTACACCTTTCTCACTTCTCTGGTAATCTGGTACGACGTTCTGCTTCACATCAGTGTAGTCAGTAAGACCCTCCAGATCACTGACATAAATGTTTCTGAGGCTGTGGAAATGCTTGAAAAAACAAAAGCATATTTTGAGACCTGCAGAATAGAAGAAAATTTGTGTCTTCCTTGACTGATTCCAAAGAATTGGCTACAGAATTAGAGCTAAATGATCTAACGTTACCACAGATAAGTGTTTCCTGGCGACCAAGTAAGAAGCCAATACACAATAGATGACCCATCAAAACGTTAAAAGACTGAATTCTACTATTATCTTTTAGATATAGTAACCACATCTTTGGATGAGATATTCAATCAATCGAAATCTCATTGTGATTATTTTGATTTTCTCTACGACATCGGCAAGCTGAAGAATGCACCTTCTGACAGCCTGGACACAAAGTGTAGAAACCTCGCAGCGATTTTGCAAGATTATGAGTCAAGTGAAATTGATGCACTGGAATTGAGGGAAGAACCAAAAGTGCTTTCAACATTGTTGAAACCTGGAATAGGTCCAAAAGAGACTCTGAAGTTTATAGGAAGACATAATTTTTGCCCTAATGTTAACATTGCTCTGAGAATTCTCCTAACACTCACAGTGACAGTTGCGAGTGGAGAGAGGAGATTCTCAAAACTGAAATTGATAAAGATATACCTTCGATCAACGATGAGCCAAACTTGTTTGAATGATCTTCCAACAATATCGATTGAGCATGAGCTTGCAGAGGACTTAAATTACACAGATCGTGTGAAAGAGTTTGCACAAGTGAAAGCCAGGAAGGTTCAATTTGTCTAGTATTTTTTAAAATTTTTATATTATGATCAGTGTCACGGTTATTTACTGTGTTGTTTCTCATTTTGTTCGACATTAAATAGTTATTGTAAATATTATTGTTCAAACCAAATTATTGTTAAATTGTAAATATATTTTGTTTCCTGTCGAATACAATATCTGTTCACAACCATTGAAAAATGTTTACTTACATTAACTGTAAGTTCATGCCACATGGGATTAGCCGAGCAGTCTAAGGTTCTGCAGTCGTGGACTGTGCAGCTGGTACCGGCGGAGGTTCGAGTCCTCCCTCGGGCATGAGTGTGTATGTTTGTCCTTAGGATAATTTAGGTTAAGTAGTGTGTAAGCTTAGGGACTGATGACCTTAGCAGTTAAGTTCAAAATGGTTCAAATGGCTCTGAGCACTATGGGACTTAACATCTGTGGTCATCAGTCCCCTAGAACTTAGAACTATTTAAACCTAACTACCCTAAGGACATCACACACATCCATGCCCAAGGCAGGATTCGAACCTGCGACCGTAGCAGTCGCGCGGAGCAGTAAAGTCCCATAAGATTTCACACACATATGAACACTTTTGTAAATTCACAAGGCTTATTAAAATTAGCTATATTTCTTCAATCAGGTTTGACTCCATTTTTGAGCTGGTGCCCAGCGACTGTTTTGTACAAATCTGTAGAGAATGTCACCAATCAGTCGCAATTTTTGTTTTTATTTTCCAGATCTACATAGATTTTGGGCACAGTGTGGCTATTCTCAATGTTTTGAGTTATGTTTACATCTATACTGTCATGCTGAATGTAACTGTTAACATGATGGTTTAGATGTAAGCACATATTAAAAGCTTTGACACTAGCCACATATTGGCTGAAACTTAGGTAGATCTGAAAAGTAAAAACAAAAATTGCGATTGATTGCTGCCATTTCCAACAGATTTGTTTAAATAAAATTCCACAAACGTTTTGGGGGAAAAAAAGAGAGAGAGAGACAGAGACAGAGACAGAGACAGAGAGAGAGAGAGAGTATCTCGCACGTGGCGGCACTTGGGCTCTTGCGCCGGCCCTATGAAAAATAATTGCTAAGAAAAAAATTCGATACATTGTGCCATTTCTGAGATAATTAGCATTTAAGTTAGCCAATCAGGCCATTGTGCATGCAAATTCAAGTGGCCTGCCAGAGACAGTGTCACCAAATGAGTTTTTTGTTTTGTTTCCTAAAACTGAACATGAACAAGAGTGTGATACAAAAATTGGACATGGGTAGGTAGCAGGAATTGAACCATAGCTAATGGCCTACCAGTCTTGTGTGATATCATCTATGTTATAAGAGCAACTAACACTATTTGTATTTGGTGACCTCTTGAATTTCCACACACAATGGCCTGACTGGCTAACTTCAATGCTAATTATTAACTTGGAAATGCTGTAACATATCGAATTTTTTCTTAACAATTATATCTCACCCTACAACATCCTAACAAGCTTTACAAACTGTTCATGATCACCTTGTATACAAATAAGTAGAAACATCTGGAGGCTGAGATAAAGAATAAATAGTTAATAATCCCACAACCCTGTGATGTTTCCCTTGGTTATTATTCTCTAAAGTGTTATTCTACTCATTGTCTTTTCTCTTCTTTCCTTTTCATGGTGATTAGTAAAAATAACAATTGTTCATTTGTCATGATTACCATCACTGAAATACTACCTGAACTTTGGATGTTCACAAAGCACAGAGATATGGTTCAACACAATGGAAGAATCAAATCCATATTACTACCGTAAAGAGGTAGGGAATGGGAACTTTATAATTAACAAATGAGAGCTGCATGAAGTGATGAAAATTCATGGTATTATGAAGGAAAGATCTGTGAGAGAAATAGACAACAGAGAAGCACTACATGAACAAGATTTGAGGAAAACACTAAAAGGAGAGTAGTGGACCCTGACTGTCATCAATAGAATGACTGCCAAGGATCATTGTTACAAATATGACAGCACTATTAAAAAATTGTCTTCTCAAGGAACACACAGAATGCACAAAAAAGATCTGTTAGCCCCAGGTTTCAATTGAGATACTTCAGATTATGTTTGAGGCATTAACTGATTCAGGGCGCAAGGTTAGCATTGCAAATAATGGTATCACTATAAGTAAAACAGAATATAAGTCTACACCTATATTCTCTTAACATGTTAGGCCTAAATTTTTGAATGTTGATGATCATTACACATAAAAACGATGACAATACTGCGTGAATATTTGTCAGTATTCTAAAACTCATGTTTACTTAATCTTTCCATCTGTAAGCGGACAATGGCTACAACAACAATCAGTGTGAAACATGGATAAATTGAACACAATAACCAATGGCAAATAAGGATATAATGGTAATATTCTCATATAGAGTACAGATTCTGAGGAGTATGACTTACAATTACAACAAAGATGAAAACAATGTGAGAATTCACTTCAATATGTTACATAGTAATATTCTACACTCAGTATTAGCATGCTTACATTACCTAAGGCTCCAAAGAAATCATTTCCTAGGAAGGGAAACCCTGGGCGATTAGCCAGTACAATCATCCTGAAGTCTGGGTGCAGAGCAATGACCGAGCCACCAGCAGATTGTACTCTTGGATCACCATGTGGCACAATACGGCGGCCATCTGATAAAATCATTTCACCAGATTCTACTAGTGTCTGAAACAGACAAGATACAATGTTTAATTGATTTGAAGCCCTCTGTTCACACTTAATACAAACACAGAATAATGCTTATACAACAGTGAGCAATAGATGCCAGCACCTACCCTCAGAAACTAAAGCATGGCAAGAACATAGAAAAAGAATGTGCTATTTCTTTAACTTCTAAATTAGCAAATTCTTTTTTCAAAATGTCACAGCAGAAGGATTAATATGAATAGCCCCTTGTAAGTCTGAATGGATGATGATGATGATGACGATGATGATGATTCCGGATTCTGAAATGTAAAATCTGGAGTGCAATCTTTCTTACAAGTCATCAAGTCTAAAATAATTCTGGGCTTCTGTAGGAGACAAGGTGGAAATCTGCTCCAACTTTGATGTAAAATGTTAAAAAAAGCCACACCTACCTCTAAAAGGCAACCCTTCATACAAATCCCATAGAATCTAGTTGTTCAGTGTTGAGTATAAAAGAACTTTTCCATCAGCGATTGAACAACAGTGTTTTATACCCCTGTCACACCACGAGGAGTCATCGCCTGATGTGAAGTGGTGACTTATTAACCTCTGCACAAAGGCACAGTATGGCGCTGGTTCTAAAGATCCCCTTTCCCAGCTGTATTCCTTCATGATTTTATAAATTAGAAGGATGTGGAGATCCACAGACTGTGTACCCATAATCAAGCCGAGATACACGAAGACCCTATAAAACGGGAGCAAACAAGTTTGGTCTGCTCCCCATGAACTGCAGATAAGACATTTTAAAATACTTAGTTATTTTTGGGACTGTCTTTTCAGGCCTGTAAGGTGTGGAAACCTTGTAAGTTTGAATACAAACGGTTAAAAAGAACACTCGCTGACTTTTCTGTTGAAAAATAAAAATCCCTTTGCTCTGATCATTCAGCTGACTGTGGAAGAGTTAGTGGCAACCAGTGACTTGTCGCTGTAATGCCTGAGGAAAAACAAAAGACAGAAAAGTCATCAACAAACAAAGAACACTGGACAGGACACTTAACTCCTGACATTAAACTATTAATAGCTACGGTAAAGACAGTCAGACTTAAAACACTAGCCTGAGGGATGCTGTTCTCCTACTCAATGCACTGAGAGAGGATATCACCAACTCAGTATGTAAAATAGCGTGGTGAGAGGAAGGACCTATGACAGGAAGACATTCTTGAAAATTCCATTCACATATCTGTCCAAGGATAACTAAACTGGTATCGTAGGCCTTTACAACATCAAAAAATATATCTAGGATGTTCTGCCAATGCAGGAAAGCCTGTTGTATAGATGCTTTCATGAAAAGGGCTGATGATGAGCGTCACAAGTCAGCATCTTTTATCCTGATAATCAATCAACCGACATTGCCGGAGTATATTGTTCCAGGCTTACTCTAAATTACAGTCAGACCATGTGTGTTTAATCCTATGTGTTGCTGTGTCAACACTTCGGTCACACCATCTTGGGTTGTAATGGTCAGGTAATGTGTGGAAGATGTGGCTCCACTTCCCACAAACCATGCATTTAAATGTATGAGGGTCACTCCAAAAGAAATGCACACCTTTTTTTTTTTTTTTAATCCATTTTTTATTCTACATGTTTGAAAGTTTTACAGTGTATAGATACATCCTTTAGGAACAATATTTTCATTTCTCCACATAATTTACATCCCTCTCAACTGCCTTACGCCATCTTGGAAACAGCGCCTGTATACCCGCACGGTAAAATTCTGGACCAACCTGTTGGAGCCACTGTTTGGCAGCGTGTACAAGGGAGTCATCATCTTCAAACCTTGTTCCACGAAGAGAATCTTTCAGTTTCCCAAAGAGATGATAGTCACGTGGAGCCAGGTCAGGACTGTAAGGCAGGTGTTTCAGTGTTGTCCATCCGAGTTTTGTGATCGCTTCCATGGTTTTTTGACTGACATGTGGCCGTGCATTGTCAGTGCAACAGAAAAACATCCTGCTTTTGCCGATGTGGTCGAACACTACTCAATCAAGCTTGAAGTTTCTTCACATATGCATCAGAATTTATGATTGTTCCACTTGGCATGATGTCCACAAGCAAGAGTCCTTTGGAATCGAAAAACACCATAGCCATAACTTTTCCAGCAGAAGTTGTGGTTTTGAATTTTATTTTTTTTTGGGTGAATTTGCATGATGCCACTCCATTGATTGCCTCTTCGTCTCTGGTGAAAAATGATGGAGCCATGTTCATTCCCCTGTCACAATTCTTCTAAGAAATTCATCTCCACCATTCTCGTACTGTTCCAAAAGTTCGCTGCATACCGTTTTTCTTGTTTCTTTGTGAGCCACTGTCAACATCCTGGGAACCCACCTGGCACAAACCTTTTTTAGTGCCAACACTTTCAGTATTCTGCAAACACTTCCTTCCCCTATCCCAACATAGCGTGACAATTCATTCACTGTGATGCATCTGTCAGCAGTCACCAATTCGTTCTGCACATTGTCTGGAGTTTGTGCAGTACGAGGCCTGCCGCTGTGAGGACAATCCTCAATATTGTCGTGCCTGCTTTCATCACATAACCTGCTTGCCCACTGACTAACTGTATTGCAATCGACAGCAGCATCTCCATACACCTTTTTCAGCCTCTTGTGAATGTTTCCCACTGTCTCGTTTTCGCAGCACAAGAATTCAAGACAGCACGTTGCTTCTGACAAACGTCAAGTGTAGCAGTCATCCTGAAAACATGCTGCGACGGTGCCACTCACAGGAACAGGTTGAACTAAGTTTGAAAACAAGCGGGAAGGATGTATCTACGTACTGTAAAACTTTCACAGATGCAGAGTGAAAATTCTATTTTTACAAAAATAGTATGCATTTCTTTTGGAGTGACCCTAGTACTTCCCCACCAATGTGCATCAATTGCTCCCAGGCCCATCCAGTTACTAGCAATAAATGTCCTGTCTTCAGAGAAGGAAAAGAAATACAGGAGATTGGTCACCCAATGCATCCCCTACTCTATTGCGAAAGAGGCATTTAAGGGCACATAGCCACACACTTCCAAGAAATCACTGCTCTCAATATTGAAGAAGACTGTTGAGAAGATTTGTGTTGGCACCGAACTTTGACAACTGAGCAGAGCACTTCAACTCATATCAATAAATGTAGCTGCAAGCCTGTACTCCTGGTCCAACAACCAAGCCTTCCTACCAATTAAATATCAGAAAGAATAGCAGACCCTCATGGGAGTCATTTGAAGAGACCTGGCAAAATATTTCTGTAACAAAAGCTGTTCCACCATTCCCAAAATGCACGATGAGGATGAAAATCAATAGAACAGAACAATAAGGTCTGAAGCCATCAGTGTATGTTACTTGGTCATGTTTGATGGATTATGTGATGACCATACTATCCATGGTATGCACGTCAATGACTACCTGAGGGAATCCTTAAGTCTGTCAAGTAATCCCTCTCCCCTCCACTGCAAAATTTCCCCAACACGGAGGAATGTCAGGAGAAAAGGTGGAGGAAAATGCCACTGTTAAGAAGGCTTCCAAGTTTCAATGGAAATTGGATCGGTTGAGGACACATTTGGAGGAACTACGTCTATTGGTCAGGGTAGTCCACTGTGTGTCTGCCTTCAAGAGACACATTTAAATTCTCTGACGACCCTGAGCTATGTGGCTAGTCTCCACAAAAAGGATGACATTAGTGAAGAGAGAGCTAAAGGAAGAGTGACTATTTGCATAAACACCATCAACCACTTCTCGCTTCTCTCCCTCACAATAAGCCAAAAACCAGTCACAGTACCAGTGCATGTTCATGTGCATAATATGCTGACAATCTGGTCACTCTACTTGCCCCCAAATGAGGTGCTACATGAATAGCCTCTTCATGGCCACCTTACTCAGTTCTCATATCGCTTCGTCCTATGTGGTGATTTTAACATACACAATGTGCTTTGGACTTTGCAACATCCTACTCCAGGGGTAGAACAAAGGAGAGTGATCTCATATCCTCATGTGCATGTTTGTTAAAGGTGGGATGGAGCATGTGCTTCAGCCCTGCAATTGGGAACTGGTTGATGATTTGAACTCATGATCATTTTCTGTTTGGATTTGCCTATCAGATAGTATGGTGCCCAAACTAAAGGCAGTGCAACGGTTTTGCAGTAGGGCATACTAGACACTTTATAGCCCACTTAATGTGTCTGAACACTGTGAAGGTGTCCAGGTATGGGTGGATGATATTACCCACATGACCCATTATGCCACTGAAGCATCCATTCTGCAGTATTCATGCCAGCTGAAAAGGCAGCCTGTGCCATGGCGAAATGCCGCTCTGCGATTAGGACCGGGCCAACAGCTCTGCTTAGGTTCAAGTGCCAACTAAACTATATAGAATCTTGCAGCCTTTTTGGTAGTGAGCGAAAAATGTTGCCAAATTATTAGAGAGAGCAAGAAGAGATTGTCGCACCAGTTCATGTCCACTGTAAACTGTTCTCCTAAAAGTACTGTTATATCACGCATATGGAAGACCATTAGGATGATTCCTGGGAGAGGAGTGAGGTGTCCAATAGCTCTTTACTGCATCACAGCATGTGGGAAATGGAAGTCTCCAGACCAACCCACAAGACGCTGCCCAGTCTATGGCAGCCTATTCTGCCAGAGTTAGCACCAATGTCAGTCAGGATTTTAACTTTCCAATGGCTGAGTTAGGACTTAGTTCCACCACTGATGAAGAATACAACTGCCTCTTTTCCACGTGGGAGCTGGATTCTGCATTATATGCAGCTCATGATGCACCATGCAGTCAGGTAAACTACAATCGTAATGACACTTCACAGTGTGTAGCAAAGAAATTTTTTCACTCTTTCTAACCTCATTTGGGTGTCAGGACAGTTTCCTGTCTTCTGGCAAGAGGCAATTTCAATTCCACTTTAAAGTGTAGCAACGACCACACATGGCTGAGAACTATTGTAGTTTTGCCCTTGGTACCTGCATGAGAAAGACCTTGTTTGGATCTTAGAATCCAGATGGCTACTTAGTCATTTTAAAATGTGGTTTCAGGAGGTAACCTGACCTCAGGCTGTTGTCAATGTCAATACCATGGATAGTATGGTCATCGCCTAAACTGTCAAACATGAACAAGGTCACCTACACTGATGGCTTCAGACCTGAACGTTCTAGCTGTTGATTTTCATCCCCCGTCCTGCATTTTGGGGATGGCATCATGGACATTTTAACAGAAACATTTTGCTGGGTCTCTTCAACTGTCTTTCATGAGATTCTGCTATTCTTTCTGATATTAACTGTGGCAACCATCAGTATTTCAGTGGTAGGAAGGCTTGGTTGTGGGGCCAGAAGTGCGCGATTGCAGCTGCATTTATTGGTGCAGGTTGAAGAGCTCTGCACAATAGTCACAGTTCAGTGCCAACACTAATCTTCTGAACAGTCTGCTTCAATGCGGAGAGAAATGATTTCATGGAAGTGTGTGGCTGTATGGTTTTAAATACCTCCTTCGCAATAGAATAGGAAATGCCTTGGGTGACTAATCTGTTGTATTTCTATCTCTTCCACAAAGACAGGACATTCCCTGCTACAAACTGGATGGGCTTGGGAGCAATTGATGCACATGGGTGGGAAAGTACATTTGAATACATGGTTTGTGGGAAGTCACATCTTCCACACATTACCTGACCATTACAACCCATGGTGGTGTGACCAAAGTAGTGACACAGCAACGCATAGGCTTAGGCACATATGGTCCAACTTTAAGTTGGAGTACGCCTGATGCAGTACACTCAGGCAACTTCGGCAGATTGATTATCAGGATAAAATATGCTGACTTTTGAAGTTCACCATCAACCTTTTTCATGAAATTCGGTATGTCAGTGACACATTTGTTTTCCAATTTGTATTATGTTTCTTTGGTATCTATATCCATAATGTCCCGGCATGTTAGAACTCTTTTACAAAAACTTAGCCCAGTCTGGAGCTCACAATTAGTATCATATTTCCAAACAGTTTGACATTTAACAACTTGTTTAATTGTGTAGCTTTCAGTGTCTCGATCAGGAGTGTGCCATTTCACAGACTCTTGATAGATTTACGTTGCCTTGCCAATCCCTCTAGAGCTACACGGACGCACAATTTTTCAAAGGAACCTCCTAAACATCTAACAAACATAAATACATTATCCACATCAGGATGTGGTTCATTAATAGCATTGGTTCCTCTTACATGTACAGACAACTGGTGGACTAGCCAAATGACGTTTATTTGGATTTGGGTGCTAACACTGCCCACGAGACCACAGACCACTCGAACCACAGATAATGGAAGAGGCTTTACACAGATCCCTTGAGTGGTTAGGAATTTTTTTTGAGTCATCAATCTCCTGACGGGTCTCATGTGGCCCACCATGAATTCCTCTCCTGGGCCAACCTCTTCATCTCAGAGTAGCACTTGCAACCTACGTCCTCAATTATTTGCTGGATTGTATTATTTGCTGGATGTCTACAGTTTTTGCCCTCTACAGTTCTTGCCCTGCACAGCTCCCTCTAGTACCATGGAAGTCATTCCCTCATGTCTTAAATGACGACCTATCATCCTGTCCGTTCTCCTTATCCCTGTTTTCCACATATTCCTTTCCTCTCCAATTCTGTGCAGAGCCTCCTCCTCATCCCTTACTTTATTAGTCCACCTAATTTTCAACATTCGTCTGTACCACCACATCTCAAATGCTTCGATTCTCTTCTGTTCCGGTTTTCCCACAGTTCATGTTTCACTACATAGAATGCTGTACTCCAGACGTGCATCTCAGAAATTTCTTCCTCAAATGAAGGCCTATGTTTCATACTAGCAGACTTCTCTTGGCCATGAAGGCCCTTTCTGCCAATGCTGGTCTGCTTTTGATGTTCTCCTTGCTCCGTGCGTCATTGGTTATTCTACTGCCTAGGTAGCAGAATTCCTTAACTTCATCTACTTCATTACCATCAATCCTGATGTTAAGTTTCTCATTGTTTTCATTTCTGCTACTTCTCATTCTTTTATCTTGATTGGGCAAGATCAGCAAACTGCTGTCAGTCACAGGTGGACAAGAAGTTGTAGTTCAACATCAGGTGTAGGAGCCAGCTGGCACGAGTTTATCAGACAGTTAGGATGATGGTTTTCATATACTGAATGCAACTGTTACCTGATTAGATTATGTTGTTCAATAATCTAATGCCATAAGCACTAAAAAGATCAATTCATGATGAATATTGAGAGACAATGAAAAACAATAAACAGAGAATGCTTGTAAAATTAGTATAACCACAGCAAAAAGCAGGCAAATGTGTGAAACAATTCGGCCACTGAGGTATGCTTACATTTCATGTGCTAGAATACGGTGAGACAGCATGTCCCATGTAGACGGAAATTCTCTTATTGAAGATATTTCGAAACATCTTTCCAACTACTATAAGAATTGCACACTTATTTTACCACATGCATTGTGTTTCAATCATTTAAAACATTGTCTTTAGTAGAACTTTCATCTGATTTCTACTTATATGTGGGAGTGTTAAGTTTGACTTGTAGCAATACACATTTTTAGACATAATACATGACAAAATATTGCACCACTAATGTTTATTTGCATTCCCTGAAGAGAAAATAAATAAACATTGCTTCTGCAATAATTTGTTACCCATGCAAAACATAAACAAACAATAGTGGAGCAATGTTTTATTCTTTGCTGAGAACTTAAAGAAACAGTTGTGCAACATTCTCTTAAGAAAAGTGTAGTGCTGCATACCAAAGTGAAATTATACCCATTAGTGTCAAATGCAGGATTATTTGGAAAATGTATGTGTAAATGATGCTTCCAGGTATATGCTGCCACTGAAGGTTTTAAATGAATCAAATGAAACATATACAGTGCAATAACGACACTTTTTTTATTAGCTGCAAAAATGGGCTTGAAATAACCTAAGGAATTGTACAGCAACTACGGACACTGAGGCCACATAAATGGGAAGTATCTTGTTTGTTAATTCTCATTTCTTTTGTGTATTGATCTGAGTATACTATTTCTTTTAATTAGAAAAATTACTGAGATTGCATTTTATTTTTATTCATTAATCTTCAGAGCATGCATTTGGTAAAGTGTGTGTTAACGGTGTGTAACCAATTACTTTCTTGGCAATGTAAAGTGAACATAGAAGCCAATAGTCCATGGGTTTACCATTAGTAAACTGGCTGCAGAACTAATTTAACACGCAAAAGTAGAAAACACAGTGACAGTGAGTACTTTATATTGTTGTTCTGAAAAGTGTGGGTATACCTTCAGAATGCAAGTGACATGCGTGGGAGCCTTGTCTGCTTCATCGACAACCAATACATGACCACTCTTCACAGCTTGTACTAATGGAGAGTCTTCATACATCACGACACCATCTCTCACTGTTGGCTGCAGGGTCAATGTTTGTACTGTTGTGTCCCTAGGAGCAGGAAAGAACACAGATACACAAATAAGGCTTTTTACTATATATAACTGTAACCACACAGACAACATGATTTTTTTTCTGTTTGAACAAAGGGACAACATAAAAAAGAACTTAGTGAAAATATCCTACCCAAACATCCTACGTAAGACCGGGACGCACCATTTATGAATATGTTATACAGTTCACGTCAGAGAGCAAAGAAAATCTAACATCCCAAGTGAAAGTTTTGTGACACTTCTGTATGGTAGTAAGAACAATCGTGCATCATACTGGTGAAATGACACATCCAGTCCTAGACACACTCTCAGCACACACATGCTGGTAATGACCTGTAATGTACCCTGTTACGTATCTATTTTGGCAGCTTACTTTTGGGTTGTGTTCTCTTTGCTAGATAAATAGAAGTCAATAAATGGAGGCAGACAGTCATTCACCAGTGAGCAGAGCCTGCAAGTGACTGTGAGCTGAATGATGCTGAAAGCAAAGAGTACCTGTAGCAGTGCTTAAACGTAAATTTAGTACAGAATTGGTTTGATTTGAATTTTTATTGGTCCAGTTTTATCATATAGCACAAATTGTACAATTGATATTGGACAGGTCAACGATAAGTTACAATAATACACAGTATTAGCAATTAAAATTAGGTACCTACTACAATTAATTTTGTTACTTATTCAGAAATTCTCTGACAGAATAGAAACAGTGCTTTATTAGAAATGCCTTTAGTTTAGCTTTAAATATTGGATGAGTAGTATTTTTTATTTCCTCAGGTATCTTATTGTGTAGTATTACACCAATGTTAATTATGCTCCTCTGATAGGTGCTTGTTCTGCGATATTTTTGATGTATATTTGATTCCCTTCTGGTACTATAGTTGTGTACACTTTTGTTCTGTAGCAGTTTGCCTGTTTTCAGGAGGTAGTCCCTAGTGAACAAGATAATCATAAATGAATAAACTTGGAACATTTAGAACACCAAGCTCAGTAAAATGGGATTTACAGGACTCCATCTTTTTAAGGGTACAAATTATTCTTAAAGCTCTTTTTTGCATTCTAAAAACCTTTACACTGTGAGTTGAGTATCCCCAGAAAATGATCCCATATTGGATTAGTGAGTGGAACTGTGCATAGTATGCCTGCAGTACTGTTGTTTTGCTTGTTGTAGCCTTTAAAATTCTTAGGCCATAGGACACAGAAGATAGTTTTCTACACAAGTTATTTATATGTGTGTCCCACTTTAAGTCTTGCTGAACCCAAAGACCCAAGAATTTTGTGACACTTACATTTTCTAGGGGATCATTTTTTAACTGGGCTTGAATAGACATTTGATTAGTTGGAGGAATTAAATGAAAATCGACACACACAGTTTTTTCAGTATTTACAATGAGTTTGTTTTTTGTGAACCACTCAGAGTGTCTTTTCATAGAACTTTCTGCTGTGGACCACAAAGTTTCTGGACTGGATCCAGTGAGCAATATGCTGGTGTCATCGGCAAACAGGACAGTTTTTGTGGGACTCATATATTCAACTAAGTCGTCCACATAAATCAAGGAGAGTAGTGGACCTAGGATTGAGCCCTGTGGTACACCATATTTTATTGGTAATTCCCTAGAAGGAAAGGAGTTGTTTCTTGTTTTATTCATTTTGTTGAATTAATACTGAAGTGATACTTTCTGCCTGCGGTTTTTTAGGTATGAACACAACCAGCTATGTGCTACCACCTCTTACTCCTCGTCTTTCTAATTTTTCGAGCAGAATGTTATGGTCCAGGACATCAAAGGCTTTTGATAGATCTAGAAAAATACCTGCAGCTAATTTATGTTGATCAAGGGATTTTAAAATGCAGTCTAAGAATTCGAAAATTGCTGTCTGTGTAGATTAGACTTTCTAAACCATGTTGTTGTACTGTAAGAGGTGCATATTTATTTATGAAACTTAAAAGCCTGTCATAGAAGAGTTTATCTAGAATTTTTGAGAAGGAACTTAACTGTGACACGGGTCGGTAGTTTGATATTTTTTCAGAAGAACCTTTTTTTAGCAGTGGTAAAACTTTTGCTATTTTAAAAATATCTGGGAATACACCAGTTTTCAAAGAGAGGTTGAAAATTTTTGCCATGGGGTTTGCTATGTGGTGAGCACATGCTTTTATTATGAAATCAGGTACTTCATCAAGACCACTTGACATTTTATTGCTTAATGATTTAATTTTACTTATAATTTCATTGGGGTTTGTTTTATACACATACATAGAAGCATTGAAGGTCACTGACTTGCTGGAGAAACTTGGGACTGGTCCTTGACCGTGTACTTGAATGAGGTCTTCAGCTAGTGAGGTGAAGTAGTCACGCAACTGAATTTGGGTCTGTGACTTTTGAGCCTTCTAGTGTTAATGATACATTCTTTTTCTTTGGCACTGATCTACAAGTTTCTTTCTTTATAACTCTCCACGTGGATCTCATTTTGTTAGATGAGTTTCTTATCAAATTGTCATTCCACATAATTTTTGCCTCTTTGACTACTCTACCATAGATTCTTTTGTAGGCTTTTGAATAATCTGCGAATTCTTGGGTTACTCTATATTTCTTACAAGAGTACTGCAGAAATCTGTTTCTCTCACTGGAAATTTTTATGCCTTTAGTTACCCATTGCTTATTATTGTTAGGATTTACTGTTTTTATTACTTTTGAAAATGCTACATTAAAATAGTGAACAAAGATGCTCTGAAAACTCATGTACATGCTATCAACATTGTTCTGAGTGGCGATGCTTTCCCAGTTTTCCTTCACCAGTAAGAGATTAAAAATTCTAATGTTATCTTCAGAAAAGGTTCTTTTTTCAACTACTTTTCCGGAACTGTTGGCATTTCTATACACAGCAGCTGTGCCTCATGATCACTATAACCCATGCTAAATACTCTGCTTGTGAATCTGTAAGTTGTTTCTGAGATGAATATTTGGTCAATAATGGAATTTGTGCATTCTGTTAATCTTGTTGGACAGTGTATTGTGGGGATCATATTGAATGTGTTGGTCATATTTATCAAAGCATCTCTGCTGCTGCTGCTGCTGCTGTCTTTTGAAAAATCAATATTGAAATCCCCACAAACCACTATCTTCATATTTAGTGTACTGATCTTCTTCAACAGAACCTCTAGTTTATTCATGAAAACTGACAGGTTTCCACTTGGTGCTCTGTACATGTTAATAACTATGAAATTACACTCTGGCAGTTTGGTAATGGAAAGCTCAAAGTCTTTTTCAATTGAGTCAATGTAACTTTTACTGACATCACAGAACTTTATTTGTTCTTTCAAAAAGATAGCAGAGCCACCATGTTTGGAAAACTCTCAGCTAAAATGACTTGCTAATCTATATCCTGAGATTGAGGTTAATTTTACTTCGTCATTTCGTAGCCAATGTTCTGTAATGCAAATTATATCTATGTGTAGTGCATACTGGAGTAGTGCTTCCAACATGGAAATTTTATTTGTGAGTGACTGAACGTTATGGTGTAGTATAGCAAAATTTGGGTACTTAGTAACTTTAGTTGAAATGGTTTCTGATTCTTTATCTAATGGCATTTCTAATACAGCACTTACCCTAAAAAATTTTCTGTATGTTTCTTGTGTGTGACTTCTGTTCGCTGGTGGCAATCAGCAAGTGAGTTAACTTCTGGAGCTTGCATAAGTTTTGCTTCATCTACATCTGTCCTCTTCGGTTTAAACCATTTCGTAAATTTCGTTTGGCTGACGACTTGATTGATTGTTTCTTGCCTTTGAACCACTTGGTAATTCGCGTTTGGCCGATGGCACAGCTTGGAACTCGTCTAAAACACTTCTTAATCTCCGTTTGTTTGTCACTTATACTTTTTTCTTCACTCTTCTTCGAAATGCGAGTACATATTTTTTCGGCTAGTAATTTCTTTCCTGGTGTATTTAAATGAAGTCCATGGACTGTATGGAACCTTCGCTCCAATCTGTTTATGTCTACAATATCGACATTCTTAAAGTTAGTGCATATTTCAGTGATACACTCGTTTGCAACATTAATTTCGCAGTTCACACACGACCAGGGTGGTAAACCATGACGGTGCGGGATATTCACAATGAGTACATTTGTTTGGGTTAAATTATTTAAACATTTCCTCATTTCTGCAATCACCTTGTGTGTCTCGTTTCTATAGACGTCGTTTGATCCTCCTATTAACACGGCGAAATTGTCTTTATTCAAACTAGCTACGTCAGTTGATGTTGTTAGGTCTGTTATTTCACTCAATGGAGCCCCTGGCTTTATGAAACCAGATGCCTTGAAACTACATGTTCTCATCAACACTGCGGAAATTTCACAGCCGTGACTATCACCTAACACACAGATTGTTTTGTGTTTCGCACTTTTTGTAACCGGAGGATTTGAGATTCTTCTTCTCACCTGACTAGTGTTGTTTTTTTGCAGCACATGTTCTACATGTTCTTCAGTTTGCAGTTTCGCTGGAGATAACTTTTTTAACGTAGTTTCCTCTGTTGCATTGAAGTCTGTGGTAGTGTAGGTGGGCGCACTTATTTTCGGAGTTTTTAGAATATCTCCTGATGCAGTATTTTCACTGTTTGACCTACTTACAACAAGCAATGGTTTGCCTACTTTGTTTTCCAATTTTTCAACCCTTTCCGACGTGTTCACTGAATCCACGGCAAAAAGCACTTCAAAAGAGTTTTTTTGCACTAAATTTTCATTGTCTTTCACATCTTTTACCTTATGAGTACAACTTCCTTCAGTCATTCTCTTCCACTTTCCCGAGACCGAGTATTCTTTCTTCATTAGCGTCTCACGTTTTTCAGATTGTAGTTTACTTATTTCCACCTTTTGAGCGTCTATTGTAAACTGTAGACTGGATATCCGTTCGTTCAGCTTCTGGATTTCAGTCTTACAAGTTGCACACGTTTTCCTTTTACTAACGAAATTTACGTTTTTTCGTGGAGGCACATTATACACTTTCAACTTTGCCACCATCTTGTAATGTCTTGAAGGGACAACATACTGAAAGAGACCCTGAATGACTCTACTTTTGGAGACGAGGGGATGAAATACAGTTGAACACACAGTTACCATCTCCTAGAGTCTGTGACGATGGAAACAGGAGACGAATGACGTTTTTCTGTAGTAATTATAGCTATGTTCTCTTCATCTTGCTCCATAAATTAGATCGTTCTTCTTACAGACATCTTTATGCATAGAGACACTGTCAGGTACAAAATAAATCTTTTGTAAGTAGATGCAAAGAGTGCTTCTCTGCATCTGGAGCCTTAATTTCTCCACATCAGTTCTGTACCATTCAAGTTTCATACCAAGATAAGAATTGTCTATCAATGAAGTCTAACTTTATCCTTCCATTTCTCTGGTACTGAAATGGCATGTTCGAGTGACAGGCTGGGAAGGAGTTGTGGCACTTTGTGGGTTGTGCTCAACCATCCAGCACCAATATCTGAGAAACTATCACTACTATCAAATAATAATGTTACTAGAATGAGATTTTCACTCTGCAGCGGAGTGTGCGCTGATATGAAACTTCCTGGCAGATTAAAACTGTGTGCCCGACCGAGACTCGAACTCGGGACATTTGCCTTTCGCGGTCAAGTGCTCTACCATCTGAGCTAGACGATAGGGTCAAAAGGCCAGAACTGTGTTACAGTGATTTGAAGAGCATGATAGTGAGCTTACATTAATGTCTTGGCCAGAAAATTGGCTGGTCTAAACCCAATGGAACATGCCTGGGACATTACTGGGTGACAGTTCCACACCCACAAACCATCATCCTATAATTTACGGGAACTGCTTGATCTGTGTGCAGAGATCTGGTGCCACATACTCCAGAAACCTACCAAGGATTTGCCAAACTCATGTCACACAGAATTGCTGTTTTGTGTTACATAGATGGCATAACATCTATCATATTTCTTTGACAAAGAAATATCATCAAATATTCATCAAATTTCTGTGACTAAGATCTTTGGGTATTACACTGTCATCGTGTTTTTCATCAAAGTTCAAGATGGCAGATAACAACAATTTGTTATTATGTGATGCAGTTGCTTGTACCACAATTGCATTGTGTGAGCATTTGGAGCAGCAGCAGCAGAAAAAAAGGGTAACATACTTGAGTGAAGCTGTGGGTTTTATGTCGAGATAATAAAAGCATTCAGCAAAATTTGTTACACGAGCTGCAAGTGGAGGACATCAAGTCCTACATAATTTACTTATGAATGGATGAGAGTGTGTTTTAGTGTTTGCTCAGTTAAGTGGCCCATCATACTAAAAAAGAGAATACACAGCTGAGAAAATCTGTATGTTCAGAAGTCAAGCTCACCATAACACTGCAGTTTCTTACTACAGGAGGGAGCTACTCTAGCTAACAATACGGCACTCGAATACTACAGTGGACATTAACCAAAACAATTCCACAAATGTGTGAAACGATTTATAAAGCACTGACAGAGAATTATCTGAAGAAATATAAATGTTTAGTACACTATATGGGCATCAAAAATATTTTTATTTTTGAATAATTTAGTGTTTCAACAACTGCAAACAACTACAAAACTAATAAAAAGTATGAAAAAGATGAAACACTTTTTAACTTGCGGTATCCAAAATTCAAAATTAGACAAAGTAGAATGGAGAGTTAAGAATTTTTTTTATTGTTATCAGCATTTTAGAGTGTGCCCTCCTCTTCTATTCTGGCTTGCTGAAAAGCTGATTGGATGTTTCTAGACGTAGTGGTGGATGGCTGTAGCTGTGACTGTGGATTTGAAGTCACCTGCAGCATATCTGATCTTCCTACCAGCACATGATTAATAGCATGGACTGTGCCTCTTGCTCACCCCCGCCCAGTCAAGGTAAAATTCTTAAAAAGAGTCAAAGGAAAAACCCAATTAAACTTTTCAGCCATGTTTGCAAACACACTACAGATGTAAAATAGCTGTAGCGATGCCAGCATTGTGAGCAGTTACATTTCACACTGTAGTGAACAGAAGACAAATGACTTTTATGATCAAATCTACTGTGAGGTTCCCTATTATACTATCAAATTTCTTTGACAAATAAATATGGTAGTGTAATACCGGACTAAGCAGGTGATCATAATTTTTTGGCACATCAGTACATGAGAAGTTTGGGAATAATTCTGGTTACATAGGTAGTATAAGAGAGCCACCTAACTGCAAAACAGGATGAGAACTTTGAAAAACTGAGAGTAAAATGTATTTTGGATGAAGAAAGCAACTATTATTGTATAAAATGTGGATGTAATAAACCGAAGGTATTTCTTCTTAGAGTCAAGAGATGAACTTCTATTATTCCTCTAACTAAAAATGTTAATTTTTTTAGCTTATCCTGCTAAAAGGTGATGCAGCACAGGAGTGGAACCTAATACAAGTGAATATGTTATAAGGGATCTAAATGGATGACTATTTTTGTGTGCTGCCTTTGAGTTGATAATAAATGGTTTTTGTAGATGTTGAAGCCTTCAATGTTTCTGTACTTGCATCGACATTACACAAGCAACCATACATTCTCTTGGATAAAGTACATGATACACCAGTGTTATCACCACCTCACTATCCACTCATCTTGGCATTCATCAAACAATGGGAAAGTCCAGGATGGAATGTAACAATAAGAGAGAAGGAAAGTTGCTACTCACCATATAGAGGAGAAGCTGAGTCGCGATACGCACAATAAAAAGATTCACACAATCATAGCTTTCGGCCATTAAGGCCTTTGTCAGCAATACACACACACACACACACACACACACAAGCGCAACTGCAGTCTCGGAGAGCTGAAACTACACTGCGAGCAGCAACACCAGTGCATGCATGATGGAAGTGGCGACTGGGTAGGGGTAAGGAGGAGGCTGGGGCGGGGAGGGGGAGGGATAGTATGGTGGGAGTGGCGGACAGTGAAGTGTTGCAGTTTAGATGGAGGGCAGGAGAGAAGGTGCGCAGGGGGGGAGGGGGTAAGTATCGGAAAGGAGAGAAATAAAAATAAAAATAAATTAAAAGACTGGGTGTGGCGGTGAAATGACGGCTGTGTAGTGCTGGAATGGGAACAGGGAGGAGCCTAGATGGGTGAGGACAGTGACTAACGAAGGTTGAGGCCAGGAGGGTTACGGGAACGTAGGATGTATTGCAGGGAAAGTTCCCACCCGCGCAATTCAGAAAAGCTGGTGTTGGTGGGAAGGATCCATATGGCACAGGCTGTGAAGCAGTCATTGAGATGAGGGGTATCATGTTTGACAGCGTATTCGGCAACAGGGTAGTCCACTTGTTTTTTGGCCACAGTTTGTCAGTGGCTGTTCATGCGAACAGACAGCTTGTTGGTTGTCATGCCTACATAGAATGCAGCACAGTGGTTGCAGCTTAGCTTGTAAATCATATGACTGGTTTCACAGGTAGCCCTGCCTTTGATGGGATAGGTGATGTCAGTGACTGGACTGGAGTAGGTGGTGGTAGGAGGATGAGGATGTATGGGACAGGTCTTGCATCTAGGTCTATTACAGGGGTATGAGCCATGAGGTAAGGGATTGGGAGCAGGGGTTGTGTAAGGATGGACAAGTATATTGTGTAGGTTTGGTGGACAGCGGAATACCACGGTAGGAGGGGTGGGAAGGATAGTGGGTAGGACATTTCTCATTTCAGGGCACGACGAGAGGTAATCGAAACCCTGGCACAGAATGTAATTCAGTTGCTCCAATCTCGGATGGTACTGAGTTACGAGGGGAATGCTCCTCTGTGGCTGGACTGTGTGACTTTGGGAGGTGGTGGGAGACTGGAAAGATAAGGTATGGGAGATTTGTTTTTGTACGAGGGTGGGAGGATAATTACGGTCAGTGATGGCTTCAGTGAGAACCTCGGTATATTTAGAGAAGGACTGCTCATCACTGCAGATGCAACAACCACGGGTGGCTAGGCTGTACAGAAGGAACTTCTTGGTATGAAATGGGTGGCAGCTGTCGAAGTGGAGGTACTGCTGGTGGTTAGTAGGTTTGATATGGACGGAGGTACTGAGGTAGCCATCTCTGAGGTGGAGGTCAACATCTAGGAAGGTGGCTTGTTGGGTTGAGTAGGACCAGGTGAAGCAAATGGGGGAGAAGTTGTTGAAGTTCAGGAGGAATGTGAATAAGCTGTCCTCACCTTCAATCCAGATAGCAAAGATGTCATCAATGAATCTGAACCAGGTGAGGGGTTTAGGATTCTGGGTTTTCAGGAAGGATTCCTCTAGATGGCCCCGTAATAGGTTAGCATATGATGGTGTCATGCGGGTGCCCATAGCCGTAATGCGGATTTGTTTGTAGGTAATGCCTTCAAAGGAGAAGTAACTGTGGGTGAGGATATAGTTCGTCATGGAGACTAGGAAGGAGGTTGTTGGTTTGGAATCCATAAGGCGTCTGGACAGGTAGTGTTCGATAGCAGTAAGGCCATGGGCATTACGAATGTTAGTGTACAGGGAGGTGGCATAAATAGTGACAAGCAGGGCACCGTGTGGTAAAGGGAAAGGAACTGTGGAGAGTCGGTCGAGGAAATGGTTGGAATTTTTTATATAGGAGGATAGGTTCCGGGTAATAGGTTGAAGGTGTTGGTCTATGAGAGCAGAGATTCTCACAGTGGGGGCACAGTAACCGGCCACAATGGGGCATCCTGGGTGGTTGGGTTTATGGACTTTAGGAAGCATGTAGAAGGTGGGAGTGGGGGGAGTGGTAGAGGTAAGTAGAGAGATGGACTCTGGGGAGAGGTTCTGGGATGGGCCTAAGGATTTGAGTAGTGACTGGAGATCCTGCTGGATTGCTGGAATGGGATCACTGTGGCATGGTTTGTAGGTGGAAGTATCTGACAGCTGACGGAGTCCTTCTGCCACGTAATCCTTGCGGTTCAAAACAACGGAGGTGGAGCCTTTGTCTGCAGGCAGGATTATAAGATCAGGATAAGTTTTTAGATGGTGGACTGCGGTTCTTTCTGTGGGTGTAAGATTAGTATGCATGTTGAGGGATTTGGGGAATGATGGTGAGGCAAGGTTCGAGGATAAGAAATTCTGGAAAGTTAACAGGGGGTGGTTTGGAGACAGTGGGGGTGGCTCAGGGTTAGATGGCGGAATGAACTGAGTTAGACAAGGTTCAATATTGGTCTCTGGTTGAGTCTGATTGGTCGGGTTGGTGGCAAAGTGTTTCCACTGTAGGGACCGAGAGAAGGAGAGAAGGTCTTTAACTAGTCCTGCATGGTTGAATTTGGGAGTGGGGCAAAATGTGAGGCCTTTGGAAAGCACTGATATTTCTTTGGGACTAAGGCTTCTGGAGGAAAGGTTCATGACTGTATTCAGGTTGGTTTAGGTTTTGGGTTCTGTGTGGTGGTGGGAGGGAGTTTTGAAGGGTGGGATAAGTGTAGTAGGTCTGCGAGACAGGGTTTGCCAGCCAAGAGGGGGCGTGGGTTTCGATTATCTCTTGTCATGCCCTAAAATGAGAAATGTTCTACCCACTATCCTTCCCACCCCTCCTATCGTGGTATTCCGCCATCCAGCAAACCTACACAATATACTCGTCCACCCTTACACAACCCCTGCTCCCAATCCCTTACCTCATGGCTCATACCGCTGTAATAGACCTAGATGCAAGACCTGTCCCATACATCCTCATACCACCACCTACTCCAGTCCAGTCGCTGACATCACCTATTCCATCAAAGGCAGGGCTACCTGTGAAACCAGTCATATGATTTACAAGCTAAGCTACAACCACTGTGCTGCATTCTATGTAGGCATGACAACCAACAAGCTGTCTGTTCGCATGAACAGCCACCGACAAACTGTGGCCAAAAAACAAGTGGACTACCCTGTTGCCGAATACCCTGCCAAACATGATACCCCTCATCTCAATGACTGCTTCACAGCCTGTGCCATATGGATCCTTCCCACCAACACCAGCTTTTCTTAATCGCACAGGTGGGTACTTTCCCTGCAATACTTCCTAAGTTCCCGTAACCCTCCTGGCCTTAACCTTCGTTAGTCACTGTCCTCACCCATCTAGCCCCATCCTTGTTCCCATTCCAGCACTACACAGCCGTCATTTTACCGCCACACCCAGTCTTTTAATTTATTTTTATTTTTATTTCTGTCCTTCCCACTACTTACCCCCTCCCCCCTGCGCACCTTCTATCCTGCCCTCCATCTAAACTGCAACACTTCACTGCCCGTCACTCTCACCATACTATCCCTCTCCCTCCCCGCCCCAGCCTCCTCCTTTCCCCCACCCAGTCGCCACTCCCATCATGCACTGGTGTTGCTGCTCGCAGTGTAGTTTCAGCTCTCCGAGACTGCAGACGTGTGTGCAAGTTGCGCTGGTGTGTGTGTGTGTGTGTGTGTGTGTGTGTGTGTGTGTGTGTGTTAATGGCCGAAAGCCATGATTGTGTGAAATCTTTTTATTGTGCCTATCACGACTCAGCATCTCCGCTATATGGTGAGTAGCAAATTTCCTTCTCTTGTATTGTTACATCTTGGCATCCAGGTTTTTCTCTAAATGCCTTCTTCATGATCAAGTCGACAGAAACAAGATCTTTGCTCTTTATTGTACATTAAAATCCAACTAATGGCATTCGCTAAAGAGAATGCACAAAGGTTGCAGTAATAAAGGATAAGTGGCACTTACTAGACTTTTCCTCCAGAACAATAAATGAAACTAGAGGGAATAGTGACTGCAAAGAATGCAGAATGCATATCCCCTGTCATTAGCTGTAGCATCTCAAAAGGAAACCACTAATGATATAAAGCTTTTCGAGATGCTAAAACTGTGTATCAAACACTGACCATGCTGTTCACAGGTAGTGTCCACTGCTGGTAGTCCAATGTAAAAAATGTTCATTGTCACAAATATGCCGTTGAATATTAAAAATTCTCTTCTTACATGTGACATGTCATCTCTCTAGTTTCAATGACTCAAGAGAATGGAAGAGGCTGACCCCTTTGATTAAGGACCATATGGGAGAATATTAGAGAGTTTGGAAGACAAGAGAATATCAAACAAAATATTCAAGAGAACAAAAGTGACCAGAGTACAAACTGAAATTTATATATATATTATTTTTCATTCTTCTATTTAGCTAAGCCACACCCTTCAGTTTAATACTTAAGATTATGCCTTAATTAGAAGATAATTGTCTTGTTCTCCTAAAATGTTGTTCCCAGTTCTTTGCAGGAAGCTGGAGAAATGTACCTGTGCAACTGAATGTATTCTCTCGGTCTGCCCAGCAGCTGGAGCAACCTATCAGCCAACTTGTTCTTCCCAACACCTTGATTGCCAACAAGGAGAAGGTGTTCACCCAGCATGAAATCTTGTAGCATCCATTCCAGTACTGATAGATGCTGCAAAAAATACATGTAAAGTATAATAACAATGGACTCCAAAAAGCTGTCTAAAGGTTTAAACAAAGAGATATTTATTACTATAAGGTAATATCTTATACTGAAAATAAATAAAGATGATGTTTTGAATGCTTGGTGCTCAGCAGCTTTCAGATGTTTAGCAAAGGACACTTCTATACACCATGAGCCATATATAAGTTATCATTTTGCAGAAATCCATGTACATACAGTGTCTGTTCCTCTGTATCAGATGCGACTGGTGACGAGTTACAAACCTAAAAACCAGTTTTTTATTTCTAGTTCAGATCATGGTGTTTACAGCAAAAAGATTTTAAAACACACACATACACACACATGCCCCCATCAAGAGTGAATGGTGATATGCCCTTAAACTCGTGGTTAACAGTAGATAAATGATAAAACCACAGCACATTATTATAAGTAACACACTGTCATAGGGATCTTTGATACATTCTGGTCTTGTGAATGTCATACTAAATCCCATGCTGGACCAGGATTAGTCTCTCCACTCATTTCAAAATAAGAAAAGAAAACAACAAGCAATGCACAACCCAAAACAAAGTGGCAACAGCTGCTGTACTATTGCTCACTTAAGTTGGAAGTGTCATAAACTGAATAGTTCAGTCCCAACCTCTACCAGTACCTCTTACAACCACAGTTCAAACTCTCCCCACCCCCACATAACACTGCTACATTAAAGTGTCCGCATATTATTATGGTTATTGTCATTGTCATAGAGGTCATAGTTTACATTGTAATTCAGTAAACAAATGCAGTTACAAAAAAGCCCAGATAAATTACACATTAATTACAAACTGATGTTAAATATTGTGAAACAAGTCAGCACTTTCAATCAGTTCATGTAACTTGTCAAATTATAAACAGCTGTACAAATTGGACAGTCTTCAATGATGTAAGGAGAAGCCTCTGTAAGATTGTTAAAGTCTAAAACCCGGGTGATCCCAGGTAATAGTGCAATTACTGGAAAATTTTTCCTCCGAGACACTATAATGCCATTGAAATATGTACAGTTTGCTCACAAAGAGAGGGGCAAGGACTCCCTACTTATGAATCAGCAAAAGTCAGTAGGAGTTGGTCAACTTCAGTCTGCTCACTTTTTGCGTCCAGCTGTTGCCAGCCTCAGCATCTAACACAGAACATTGCATATGTAGCTATTGTGAAGTGTGCTGTTTTGTTGTGTAGATAAGTAGTACATCTGAAGTGCTTCCTGGCCTATCATGGACAACATCAAATACTACTCCCACTCCTCAGAGAGAGGCAATGGATAGTACATTACAGAGTGGAGCAAGGAAACTAATTAATATTTTGCTGAAGGTTGTGAGCATGCAAGCAAAAATACAGAGTTGTTCCATCCACACTATCAGACAACACAATGAACAGTGACATATACAGGAGCAAGCTTCAGCTCTGTAAAAGCATTCAAAGATTTTGTAATTATAGTCCTAGGGAATCACCAAAAACTCCCACAAAAAGGAGGTAAATTTCAGTTCAGATTTTCCTGTTTCACAGTGCTCTGATACTGTCTTCTAGTAAAATAATTTCTTGTCATCCAGTAAAAACAATATCAGTCATTCAGAAACCCCAATTAGCCAAGTGGTTAAGATACTTGATTGGCTGATGAAGGTAGTAGGCTCAAGTCCTGTCGTATGTCAGAGTTTTAAATTTTTATTTTATTTTATTTTATTTTTTTTAACATCATAACAGAAACACATTTGGAAAAAAGAAAACCACTTCAGCTGTGTGAAAATCCTTTTTTTTATTGAAGTCTAATAAATAAAATGACAAAGCATATTAGTACAGCTGATGCAGTTTTCAATATTCCAAGCCGCATATTCCAAGCAGTGGCTGCTGTCACTATATGGTCTTTTGTAAAAGAAATGACTGCCATCATTATTTTTATTCAATTAACTACGGCTGCATCATGAGACATCTGGGAGCATAACCAACACTACTGTATAAGTGATTTCAACAAGTCAGTCTTCCACTTGGGACCTCTCCTTGTTACTTGTAACTATACATTCTACATAAAATTTAATTCTACTTTCTGACATTATTTTTTAACTCTTTTTCACTTAGGCCAAGATCAGCTGGGAAAATCCAATTGGATAACTTTGACAGGGTGTCTTGAAACAAGAAATTGAAAACTTCTGCTTGGTACAGAAGGTAGGTCCCAGTCTGCAGAAACTTTGAGCAATACTCGAGGAAATCGGCTGTTACATCTCTGTGGAACATTTTGTTGCCAATGGGATTCACATGGAAAAAAGTGCAGAATAAGAGCTTTTACTGCTACAGTGTGGAGACAGTACTCATTGGTGGTTGCATTTCACAGTATAAATCAAACATTTGGGAAACAGCCACCAAAATATTCTACCTGCATGAAACTTCATTTCACAGTATAAATCAAACATTTGGGAAACAGCCACCAAAATATTCTACCTGCATGAAACTTGGATACACAATAATATGGCAGTTGTTAAACATTAGAAGGAGGATGTTGTCAGTGTTATGCAGTGGGAAAACTCTTCTAAGAGACTTACTATTGGAGTGTTGGATCAAATAAGGGGTTCGTCGGGAGTACCAACTAAAATTCTGAGCTACATCCACAAAAGGTGATTACCGTGATCAAACATTTGCAAATATGGTTCTCCCAAGTCTTTCTCCAACATTGGTCACTGTGATGGACAACACTTCATAAGAAAGTGGTGGTCAAAACACCCACACTGTACAATACCGAAACGAGGATCTTGCAATGGCTCAAATGAGACATGTTGCCCGTAATGAGAGCATGAGGATGCACAGGCTCTGTTTGCTTTAATTCAATAACACAGATCTGCTAAAAAATGTATGTGATCAAAGAAATGGAAAGTGACAAAAGCTACACGGTTGTCCGCTTGCCACTCTATAATTGTGATTTGAGTGCGATAGAACTGGCATGGGCAAAAGTAAAACAGTTGTTTAGGGAGCACAGCATTACAGGGACATGTCCAAAGACAATCTGTTGAATATTGCAAGTGAATCTCTTCTGACAGTAACTGTTGATGACTGGGAAGCACAAAGCAGGAAGGGCCAGCAAGTGGAAGAAGATTACTGGAAGCATGACAGTGTCGTTGAATTCACAATACATGAAATTATTATTAATACTGGTACTGCTGAATCAAGAAGTAGCAACAATAATGCATCATGCACAGATGGGAACTTAATAAGACTGACACTGAGTGATTTACGTTTAAATACAGTTCATCATTACACATGTGGATAATTCAAAATTTCCTCATTCTCTTTTTGTTGCCACAACATAAATTTTACGACTGGTTCTCTTTAATTCTGAATTGTCTATGAGAACTGATACAGATTTAGTAGCCACAAGCACCATCATTCAAGATGAAACTATCAATTTTGATTTCATGAACCCTCTAACTTTAATTACACCTGTCTTTCGCAGATGTGCAACATGTAGCAGTTGACAGCTGTTAACAGTGGCAGCTAACAGATGTCACTGCTGTTCGGCGCACAAATTGTATGTGAACGCAAGAGTGTTGCCAGCAGTGCTTGATGTTTATGGGACTTGTTCCTCCCCCTCTGCAGTGCCCCTCACCCTTCAGGCAGGCTATGTGCTGGGAGTCACAGGGTGGGGCTTGCTTATTCTGATTCCTGCAACTCTCTCATATTTCGCTCTTCTTCTTGTGAACAAACTGCATGCACTCTCTAATTTGTATAAGAAAGCTTGACTTTTAATTTTGTTTCTAAATTATTTAAAACAGTATGAAGATCAAATTAACATTCCTTAAAATGGGCCACAGCCAATTTCTTTCCCCATTATTGTCAAAACTACAGCTTCATCCCTAATGAATTCCTTGATATGTAGATGTTAAAACTCAAAAGAAAACTGGCAACAGTGGAATTATGAAAAAGCCATGAGCCATTTGGCCTATCATGAGCAAATAATTCAGTTATGTTAATTAAATATCTTTTAAAAACTAACTGGTTATTTCGGATAAATGACCAACCTTAAAGTATTATCCGATGTGTTGGCCAAGGAATTTGCTGTAAAGTCTGCATATGAGTTGCCAAAACTACAATGGCATGAACTTCAGGGAATGACTTGAATATGGATAGAGACAGGTAGCTGAAGATAAATGTTGCAACATTTACAGTAAATAGCAAATGCACACAACACAAATGAGAGAGACTAAGAAAAAGCCAGAAGTTACCCAGTATATCTAAGTTCACTGTAATCTCATTGGCAGTAAACAAGACTCGTATCTAAGCAATTTGGCTGGCTAGCCAATAGGTACATATCTGATTTATTATACACTGACATAAAATACCATGACAAGATTTTCCAAAGAAATGCCATTTAAGGACTAGGTTACATTAACTTGTGTTGTTATGGGTCTCTCTTAAAATAGTGTGACAATTAATATATACAAGTTTGCATTGGTTGCCATTTATAGGTACACTAGCCTTTCCATTGTGGATTCACCCACGTGTGCATTCAACACATACACTCTATACACCTCCTCCTCCCACCTCTCTGTATCCACCTCTTCCTCCCTCTGCCTCTCTGTCCACCTCACCCTCCCACTTCTGTGTAGCCTCTATTCACCACTCTCTTCGTCTTTTCATCTCCTCCTCCCCCTCCCACTGTCCATCTCCTCTGTCCTCCATCTATCTCTACAGCCGCTACCACCTCCGCCACCACCTCCTCCTCCACGCCCTCTTTGTTGTTCTTCTCCTTTCATTATCCCTACCCATTTCTAACTCCCCCTTTCCTTCTCCTCCCCCCCCTCTGTCCATCCCCTCTTGCCTGCTCTCCCCCATCTCCCCATCCATCTGCTCCTGCCTCCTCTCTGTGTCCATCCCCTCCATTACTTATCTCAACCTTCCCCCAGCCATGCCCATCCACAGGTATAGCCCCTGCAGTTCAACAAAGCAGGTTGATACTACTCCAACACAACACACCTGTCATGCAGGGCAGCCTACACATTGGGGGCAGGAAAATTGTTTCTTGCCCCTGATGTGTAGGCTGCCCTGCACACCAGGTCGATAAAGCAAGCCGATACTACCTCTGCTTGACACGCCTGTCATGAAGGCCATCATACAGGTCAGGGGCTGGAAAACGTTTACTGTAGGTCAATACAGCAGTTGGACACAGAACATGCCTGTTGTGCATGGCAGCCTAAATGGCAAGGGCTGAGAAACATTTTCGTCCCTATCTCTGCTACCACTGGAGCTGGGAGTTTACCAAATTTGTTTGAAATCAGTCCAGGAATTTGGGAGATCCTGAGAGAGAGAGAGAGAGAGAGAGAGAGAGAGAGAGAGAGAGAGAGAGACCACACATGCACGCACGCACGCCTTCCTTCCATGTTCCATTCATGAATTGTGCATGGGAAGAATGACTATTGTTAGTCTATGTATTACATCTTTTTATAAGATTTCCTAGTTGTGGACATTTTGCAAAATGTAGTATGTTACCTGGCTCATCCCAGAATGCACACTCTCAGAATTTCAATGGCAAGCCTCATTGTGGTGCACAATGCTTCTCTTGTAATGTCTGCCATTGTATTTTCTTGAGCATCTTCAGAATGCTCTCCTACCATCCAAACAATCCCGTGAAAAAACGTGCCACTTTTCATTGGATCTTCTCTATATCTTCTATTAATCCAATCTGGTAAATTTCCCCTACTAAAGAGCAATACTTGAAATAAGTTGAACAAGTGCTTTTTAAGCACCTTCTTTTGTGGGTTAATTACATTTCCTTAACATTCTTCCAATGAATCTCAGCCTGTCATCTGTGTTTCCTATAATTTGTTTTATGTGATCATCGCACTTTAGATCGCTTCAGATGATTATTCCTAGCTACTCCATCAAGTTATTTGTCAACAATAGTGTAATAGAACAGTGGGGGATTTCTTCACGTATTTATGAGCAATATTTTACCTTTATTTACATTCATGATAAACTACTAGTTCCTGCACCAATCATCTTCCTGCAAATCACTAGTCTTATGGCACTGATACATCCCTATACATAACTGCACCATTTGTGAAAGAGATCTTGCAACTTCCGATGTTATTCACTAGATCATTTATACATACTGTAAGCAGTAACAGTCCTATTACACTTTCTTGGGGTACTCCTGAAGTTACCCTTACATCTGCCAATTTAGTTTCACTAAGAACAGTATGTTGAGCTCTACCTGCAAGGACATCCTGAGTCCAATCACAAACATGGTACAATACTTGGCAAGTTCATATTTTGTTCACTGAACAACAGTGTCAAACTGTATCAAAGACCTTTCTGAAGTCAAGGAACACAGCATCAACCTGAACACCACTGTCTACGATGCTAAACACCTCGTCAGTGAACAGTGATAGCTGAGTTTTGCAAGATCTCCGTTTGTGTAATTGATGATGATTTTTATAGAAGATATTTCCATTCTCAAAAATAATTCTAATGTGTAAGCAAGTCTGATTCAACGATACAGGCATATAAGTATGTGCATCTTTCTTACCACCTTTCTTGAAAATGGTCAGTCGATTGTCTTATGATAAATTACTGCTAGAAAGGGAGCAAGTTCTTACACATAATCTCTGGTAGAATCTCACTGATATCTCATCTGGTCCACATGCCTTTTCACCACTGAACAATTTTAATTCATTTTTTATTCCACAATTATATACCTCAAAAGTTGCTATTCTGATGTTCATGCAATGATTGTAAGGAAGAACCATAATATGACCTACCACAGTGAAACAGTTTTGAAAGAGTGAATTCAGTATATCTGACTTTTCTCTATTGTCTGCCATTTCATTCAGATTGATCAGTTAAATTATATTTTCAAATTCATTGAATGCTGTGCAGTAAAGGATCCTCACCAAATGCGACTCATGGATAATATTGAAAAAATTCAAAGAAAGGCAGCTCGTTCAGCAATACCATGAAATTGGGGAGAAGGTGTGGGGGTTTAAGGTCATGGTAATCATTAAAACAAAAGCCTTTTTCACTGTGATGAGATCTTTTCATGACATTTCCATCATCAACTTTCTCCTCTGAAAGTCAAAATATTTTGTTGATTTGTACCTATATATTTGTTTCAGAGTGGAACAATAGAAAAACAGTGAGAAGGAGGTTCTATGAACCCTTTGTCAACCACTTAAGTGTTGATTGCAAAGTAATTGCACAGATTCAGATATAGATTAGGAAACTTATGATGTTCTGCAAACTATCTCTGAAGTGCTCTGCCATTACAGCTCCTGACACAGAGGGGCTATAAAACCATCCAATGACCACATCTGGCTTACCTTTTCTTACTCACCTTCACCCATGTTATTTTATATATTATCCTGACACTCCTATCATCTCATTTTTTTAATGCTTCATTATTTTTCTCCATTTCCTAACATTACAATTCAGATTTTTAAGACTACAGTTTTACAGCAACAATCATTGACTAATTTCCATATCTCAAAAGTCCTCTCTTCCTGCTTCATATTACACACAATACTGAAAATGGGTCCACCATGGCTTACCTGAGGGATGTTGAAGAATGTTATGTCTGGAATCTTCGTCTTTGCTGCTGTCTTGTATCGAGGTGCGACAGTTTCACCAATCTGCACCACATTTTCATCCACATCACATTTAATAGCTGATTCTTCCATTTCAGCTTGTTCAATTGGGAATCCATTTTCTGTTAGTGCTGTGTCCAATATCTGCCTAGCCAAAGGAGGCAAAAACCTAAAAATTTAGGAAAGTCATTCAATAACAATCTAATTGAAAGTAGCAGCACATCATCCGTAAGTCAGCACGTGTTGCTGACATGCAGGCCACACAGGACTTCTTCCAAGCACTGCTCAGGATGATCACACAGCTTGCAGCACCTTGGTATAGAAGTGTATCTGGTCTGTGGGTTCCCAATACTGTGATGATTGGCAGAAGAATGAGATATCAGGCTGCTGCTACATGCTGCCAATATGAGCAGTGGTTGGAGGAAGATCTGTGTCACCTGCATGTCAGTAATATGTACTGGTTTTTGAATGCTGTCCTATGTTAAAGTATTACAAAAATATAGTATGACTATTTTTTATGCGTGGACAGGACAACTGTTAACAATTTGTGGGACAATTGACAACCACATTATGTTAGACATGCTTTTCTGGAGGGACAACTTTCAATGTTGTTCCATTGCAATGAACTTGTAGGTGGGAGATTGTTCTCTCAAAATGCACAGCTCAACAAGAAGAACACTGTCATGTGGTTGAATGCAATAATTAAAGATATTAGTAATGTCTAACAACCACTACCTTGTGACACTGTTAAGAGATGTGCTGTTCTGTTAAAGCAATTTTTTAATTACAACTGCTTTACAGGCAAATATACAAGCTTCCTTTATTGTCTCATCTATTAGAGTTTGGGAAATACATTTCCCATATATACAAACACATATTATTATTTAAACATCAACCAAGATATTTTTGTATATTAATTCATGTCCCGTGTATCACACATTCTGACAAAGCAAACCACTAACCTAGACAAGCATGCACGATGAATACTCTCTCGTTGACTGTCCATGGGGTATTGCGACAGACGGCGTACTATCCTCAGAAGCTGTCGTGTTGACAACGAGTTTGCTAGTGACCGTAATGTTGGGTCTGTGGAACTGCGTAATTTATGTGCAAAGTCTACAATGCCAGACATTAACCTTGCCTGTTGTGTGCCATACTGCAAAAGACATGTTATTTTCAGTACAATTTCAACCTACAGACTTTCTTAAACTGTCACTATTATTTTCAAGACATTGCAAAAATATAACATGAGTAATCACACAACACTGTGTAGAAAGGAAGATAAAGGTATAAAGTCTTGCTGATGAAGTGGTCAATAGAGTTCAGGAAAGGGAAGGAAAGTGGCCATGTCCTTTTTCAAAAGGACCACCAAAGCATTCATATTAAGAGTTTTAGGCAATCAACAGAAACCATAAATCTGGATTACGCAGGAATATGAACCACCATCTTCCTGAATGTGGTTCCAGTGTCTTACCACTATGTCATCTGCCATGCTTGGTCAATGTTATGCTATTACCATCACACAGATGTCAGTTGCGAACACTAACAAATGGAGAAACAGGTATTGAAACACTAAAGGAAGTGTATGGCATTGGAATTCTATGAACATGGTTCCCATTTTTCAAGTGAATCTTTTGATAACTGACACACACACACACACACACACACACACACACACACACACACACACACCACAAAAATCATTTAAATATGGTCACAGAGGAAAAACACAGGTAAATTACTGACTGCTGAGAAACCACTGTGCCATTTCTGGAGAGTGTTTCAACAGAAATGTACTCTCTCTCTCTCTCTCTCTCTCTCTCTCTCTCTCTCTCCCCCTCCCTCTCCCTCTCCCTCTCTTTCCTTGTATCTGTGTCCCGCACTTCCGCAGGGTTGGTATGGTTATCCTCTGATTTGGCAAGGTTAATTGACTGGGTGATCGGATGCCCTTCCTGTCGCCACCCTGGTGGATGATTGGATGATTAAGACAATACAACATGATGAGGACAAAGACAACACAACACCCAGTCCCTGAGTGGACAAAAATCCCCAACTCAGCTGAGAATTGAACCCGAGCCCCTTAGCGCAGCCATTCCGTCACATTGACCACTCAGCTATCACGGCGGACTCAACAGAAATGTAATGGTTATTACAACACAGTAGTCTCAAGCAATCACTGGAATTGAGAGGCAACTGGGACAAAAGCAGGTGGCTGACAGGTGTTAGTGGAGACTAAGATACTGGTGTAGTGTACGAAAAGGGCTGTGTGTTGGTGGTGGTGGAATTGGGGACACAGCTGCTAAGTAATAAAGCTGTGTAGCGGCCACAGACAATGAGCACATTGTTAACCTGTATGTTTTGCAAATGACTAGCCATGCTTACACTCAGTTACAGGTTGAAGGTGGCCATTCATAGAGATTGACAGTGACTGGTGGTTATGCCCACATAAAATGCTAAGCAGTGATTGTAGTAAAGTTGATATGTGGCACAGATGGTTTTACATGTGATCTGCCTCTTAAGGGATGGGATACAATGTGACCAGACTGGTCAGGATGGGCTTGCTCTATGAATTGGTAAATTACAATAAGAGCATCACAGACAGAAGACATGTTTTAACAGGATAGGGAAGGAAAGAGAGCTGGACATGTCCTTGTCTAAGGATACATACAAGCATTCACATAAATAATTGGTAACGGGAAGCCTAAGACTGAATGGCCAGATGAGGATCTGAAGGCTATTGCTTCTCAATACAAGCCAGGCCCAGACTATATGGACAGGTCAATTCAATCCTTCAATTGGAGATTTCAAACACACATGACCTGTGTGGCAACAGGTTGGTAACAGCAGCAGCATAAGGATGGGACAGGATGTTTCGTATGTTAAACAGAGAAAAGAATAGCACTTTTCAAGACAACAGTGAATTTTGAGTCAGCAGGATACTCATTACTTCATGGCATGATTAGTAGTCAATGCCTTAGTGACAGATGCAACTCATTTGTTCCAGCCTCAGGTAGTATTGTGCAAAGACTACACATTAGGTAACATCTGCTTTCATGTAGCATGAAAAAGAGATGAAGGAGCGAGAAAGTCACATTACTACTGGTTCATTTGTAGACCCCTTAAAACGAGCAGCCAAATTAAAAATCCTTCTAAGTGTGAAATCAGTTTTGTAATACGTTTTTAGTGGCAAAAAATCTCAAAGTTGTTGACATTCAACACAAATCTATGCTGTATAGGAACAGAATGTTTTTCTGTCATACTCTGTTTAGACAGAACACAGTTTACGATACCTCACATTGGCAGCAACATGGAGACTGGAGGAACAAACAGGTCAATGACGGCAGAGTTTATGAAGTGAACAGTAAACCAAAAACAAGTCCAGAGTGTAGCAAATTGTCTTACACTTATACAAACAGTACAGGGAGCAAATCCAGCAGCACTGAAGGCTTCAATGACTAACAACCGACTGACTGGTAAGTACAGGTTTTGGTATTTAAGGGCAGTCTTGCCTCAGTGGATGGCTCCAAATGACATACTTGCAGCTGTGTTAGCGTCCCTTACTAGAGCAAGCTGCAGCTGGAGTATGAAGCCCAAGTATCTCTGACTGTCTTCCATATTGATATTTGGTCTGGGTGGGGACTCCACATCTGTTGGACATTAACTCTCCACCCCCCCCCCCCTCCCCCCTTTACAGAGAGAGAGCCTCTCATGATAGTTCCTTAATGTGATCATCTGAGACAGAAGCCAAAGCTGTTTTTGAAAGTTCCAACCAGTCAATGGGTTCTTGGGTGCATTTTGACCCAGCCTGCAGGATAGTGGATTCTGCTCATGACAGAGATGGGGACAGAGGGCAGCCTGCATGGGCACCTCAGTTTGGAAATGCTCAAACTCCATTGATTGTGTGGTGAGGGGTGCACTGCAGGTGGTGGGAGCTATAACTGGTTTAGGAGGTGGAAGCAGTTCCATCTCCTTCAGCTCCTATCGTCAGTGATTGTCAACCTCTTGTTGATGGTTAACATGAGGGTGGAAGTTGTTAACAACAGCAGCCAGGCTTGTCCCTGGCACTTAGTTCATACCCAGCCAGCAGATGAGGGGAAGGGGGGGAGGGGGATGGTAAGTCTCATAGTAGGCAAAACTAATTTTGATGCCTAACTAGATCCTCCTGACTGATTGCAACCTCAAGCATTTTTATGCCCCCTACGGCCAAAAATGAGGCCTTGTGGCCACCCAGCATTCACCTACATAATTGGTAATGGGAAGTCTAAGACTGAATGGTCAGATGGGGATATGGTGAACAGCATATTAACTACAAAATGCTTTGTAAAATATGAGTAACATGAACCCTCTTAAAAAAATAATGGCTACCAGCCAATTTTGCCAACAATTCCTTCATATGAGAAATTAGATACATAGCGACATTTCCTTGAGCATTAACGGTAGACTTAAAACCACCACAAATTCTGTGTGATCCACTTGGCTTCTTAACTACGACCATGGGCATTACCCACTGGCTAGATGACACTGGGGGTATTATTCCCATACTTTGTAATCTATCAAGTTCCACTTTTAATTTGATCACTCATAGTGAACGTCACTGGGTGTGGTCTACAAAACTTAGACACTGCTGATTACTTTAAGGATATATGATCTAAGAAACCTGTTGCACAATCTAATACAAGTTCAAACAGTTGCTTGTATTGTGCACATAATGTATCAAGTTCTGTGAATAGTATCACATCTGAAATGAGGTTCACTTATACTGTCTTTGGAAACCAGACACCATGAAAGCAGATTAGCCAAAAATGTTAGTTGCCACCCAAGCACTGACTACCAAAAAGGGTGGTTGCCGAGCTACATGTTTATACTTAGTGTGGACTACAATCTGACCCCACAATGGGCTTGATTGGCCATTGTACACCACCACTCCGTGAAAGGTGTCACAGTTATGGGGAGCCAATGTGCCAGTAGGTGTCCACATTAACCAGAGACTCAGTTGCCCCTGTGTCCAATTGAAAATCAGCTGTTGCTCCATTCCATTTCCAGTTGTAACATAAGCTTGTGCATCCTGGTTGCTGCTGCTGCTACGGGCACTAGCAAGAAGGCACGCAGAATGCTGATGGCCATTGTTATTATCGCATACTGGCTGAGACAGACACTTGCTAGGTGCCCCAACTGGTGACACACAAAGCAGGTCATATCAAGGAAAACGCAGTGATGCCATCAATGCTGTGGGCCCCAGCAGAGGAGCCATATGAAGCATGTCCCATACCATAGGGTGGAGAGGGAAGGGGGGGGGGGGGGGAAGAGGAGGCTCTATAGATTGGGTCATCAACTACTCTCAGGGAGCTAACCCTGAAATGAAAGCACAGTCGTCCAGGTTAAGGGTTGAATGCACAGTCGATACCCCTGCCGTGTAAAAAGCCTATCATCATGACAAATTTAACAAGAACTACCCTTACAAAGGAGAATTGTGCCAAGGAACATGAACACAGATATAATAGTGCTTAAATCTGGAAAATGGAATGTGCATACATTGCTGCAGGCAGGCACTATGAATAGTATTGCGGAAGAGATGCTAAGGTATGGAATGGGAGTTGCTGCACTGTAGGACATCAGACTGAATGGAAGGGGTAAGATTCACAAGCACAAATTCTCCCTGTGTTAGTCAGGAAAGGATAAAAGACAAGTTGAGCCTCCAGGGATATGCATAGATCTGTTATTGCTTTCACTCCATTTAATGACAGAATATTTACTCTGTGTATCAAAGACAAATTCCACTATGTGACCTTCGTGAATGTACATGCACCAACAGTAGAGTCAGCTACATGAGGTTTGTGATACAATACCTAGATATAACTCCATAACAGTGCCTGCCAATTATAAAACCAAACTGGGCGAAGAAGAGGCTTTCAGAAGCATGTCTGGCTAGGAAAGTCTGTGTGATAAAACTATTCATAACAGTATGAGGGTTGTCAAGTTTGCTTCTGTGAACAAGTTGAAGGCAGTAAGTAACTGTTTCCCTAAGAAAAATATCTACAAAGGGACCTGGAAAATAGTGCAAATAAACTGAAGCGAACCAAATAGACTATATATTGCTATCAAAGAGATGGGCATCCGACATGGAAAATATGCACACTTTCCAAGGATCTAATTCCAATTCTGACCATTGTCTAGTAGTAGCCAAAATGAGGCAAAAATTTGCTATGACAAACAAAGGAAATAGTACCAGAGTAAAGAATCAAATACAGAACAACTGAAAAATGGGTCTACCATTTAAGGGTATCAGAAGAGATTGTGACAGGAGTTACAAACAAAAGATGGTGAAGACTATACAGACAAAGAATGGAACTCAATTTAAAAAATTATGATAATTAAAAGAACAGTCTTGATTGCAAATTTCTTTTAATCGGAGTGACCAGTTTCCTTAAGGATCATCTTCAGACTCCAGAACAGCAGGTGAACTTCTGCTTCTATGGAGCAGGCTGCACCAATCCATGCCGCTGAACTGAGCAGTTATCAGACTGATATAAGATCGCTGACAACATTTTCAAAAAAATTTTAAAAAATTATTCTGACAACAGTACATGAAATAATGAGGGAAACAAGGAGACTTAAAAATGATGACACATCTAGACGTGCAGTGGAACAGAAAAAGGAAGCAAGACTGAAGTGCTCAGAGTGAAATATAAGATAAAACCAGGCATCATATAATAGAAAGAGAATACAGGCAGCAACGATATGTAGAAGGAAAAAAAGGAAGCCATAAGGAGAAAGTTAGAGAAGATGGAAGAGCACTACCAAAGGAATGAGAGCAGAAAATTTTATAAGAGAATTAAAGAGGGCACTCAAGAATATAGACAAATAATAACAGTATGTACGGACAAAGAGGGAAATTTGCTTACAGACAAACAAGATGTTCTGAACAGATGAACAGAATACATCAATGGAATTCTGTATGGCAAACCTACCAAGAATGAGCAGCCACTCTATTCCACAGCAGATCCAGAGATAGAACAACCTATATTACAGGAAGTACAGAAGGTAGTGCACTATCTAAACTGATGGAATAACTGCAGAACACTTGAAAAATAGGGGAATTGGTCTCCATAAGTGAATCCACAAACTTATCAAATTGATATGGAATCAGGACAGAATTCTGGAAGAGTGGACCTTAGGTGTAATCCAAGCAATACATAAGATAGGACACAGAGCTTATTGTTTAAATTACCTAGGAATTACCCTGCTGAATGTAACCTGAAAGATTCTCTCCAGTGTTATCTACAAAAGGCTAGTTCCATATGCAGAAGGGATACTGGGAGAGTATCAGTGTGGATTTCAGCCTAATAGTTCAACAACAAATCAGATATTAATAAAGGAGTCAGACAAGGGGATGTCCACTCTATGCTTTTTAAGCTAGCTCTTGAAGCAGGAATTCAAAAGCTTTGAATACCTGGTTACATAGGCACAAAGTAAGCCCAGATATGCCGATGACACAGAACTTATTAGAAGAGAAGAGTTTCACCAGAGAGAACAATAGGTGAGCTGAAAGAAGGCACACTACCTAGAGGCCTTGCTCTTAATGAAATGAGGACTAAGTACATGCATTCCACCAAGAAGGAAAATAATAACTTGGATAAACTATCAGCAGCAAGTCTCAGTTTGGAACATGTGCCGAACATTGAATAACTGGTATGTAAAATTAATATGTCTAATTCCATGTCAACTGAAATGAAACTGTGCACCCTAAGTGGTAAAAGATGCTTTCTCATGTTTAAAAAAATGTTTAGTCGCTAGGTTATTAAACAGACAAATGAAACTGCAAATTTATACAGTCATGATCAGGCCAGTTGTAATCTACAAATGTGAAATGTGGACATTAATGAGTACTGATGTACAGCAGCTTAGGATGTTTGAATGCAGGGTTCTGTGTAAAATATGTAGGGCTGTTCAGGATAACAATGGTTTCTGGAAGTCTAGAACGAACAGTGAGCTGGATCATCTTGTACATGGAGCTGACATTATAAAAACATTAAAAAGGAGGAGAACAAATTGGCTTGGACATGTCCTTAGGGTTGATACTGGAAGAACAACTAAAAATACTTATGAATATAGGCCAGCTTGAAGAAGACAGAGGGGAAGGGCTCGGAAGGAGTGGATAAATGACAAGGAAGAAGGTATAAAATCTCTCAGAGTCAGAGGATGGTAAAGAGCTGTGCTGAAGAGGGCAGAATAGAGAAAACTTGAAGAGGCTAAGACCTGTGCAGGGCTTAACACCATGAGAAGAAGAAAAATACAAGCTAAGACCTGTGCAGGTTGTAATACCATGAGAAGACGAAAAATGCAAAGGTATAGGTGTACGATTTTTGCGGTATTTTTGCTGTTCCAGTATTTTATTTTATAGCCTAAACGAGATTACTTTCTGCATAATGAGGGTATACTAATCTGCGCCTGGTTAGTAAGTGAAGCTGGTCCAAGTATTTGTGGTAGTGCCTTGGCAAATTATCAGTATATTGGCAGAGGGATGGCAGATGTGTCAACCCCCTGCAACGAGATCATCTGGAGTGGAAGGAGTAGCAGCTGTCCCAGTACATGTATTATTGTCTCTTGGTCAGCTTATAATGAACAGGAGCTCTTATGGACCTGTCAGAGTGGTAGAGGAAAAAAGCCACGAAAAATGACAGCACATAGAGTCAAAGAGAGAAAAGTGAAATGAACTGGAGAGAAGGTGTTAATATTGTGCAGGATAGTGGTCCTCTGACACATGGTATGAGTTTCACAAAAAAGCGTGATTACCAGTTAAAATGCAGATACAACAACCAATGAGAATACTATTTTCAAGGCAGAAGTAGTATTATGGATACTGCTAACATATTAATATGCAATATGGGGATCACAACTTTCACACACATTTTTTCCCAATTTATAACAAAAAACAACTGACTGATACTTTAAAATGTATAAATTTCACTGAGAATTCCAGTAAATATCAAAAATGGCAAGGGCACAATGAAAATATAGGGGTTAAAATTGAGAGAGGCACTAATGATTATAATAATGAAATCCTTTCCAATGACAAGTGCTTATTACACAGCATGATAACGATCACAGTAACTTGGTAAATAAGTGAGTAACATGACGTGATTGCAGGCTCTCTCCTTGAATTTCACAAATGAAATTTTCTTGGGTTACTGCTGATAACCCACAATGATTTCGTCAATCAGTTTCCCTGAACAAATGATATGTCTGAAGCCTACTGCCAGCTGATTACTTTTTGGTCTCAAAATACAACTAGAATGGATGTCACTCTAATTCAGACATCCACAAATAAGTAATGGATATGACAGCTATCTTAAATCCCATTGCAGAAATGAATTGAAAAGATACACCCATTGATAACTCAAATTGGCGTATATCATATGCTTGAAAATTAGTTAAACACAATAAAGAAAACTACGTTCATAATGCTAGTGCTGGAACTTCCAGAATATGTTGCACTTATCCATCAAATGGATGAGTGATTACATACTACAAGAAATTCTGCAAACTTTTGATAGAAATAACAAATTCTCAAACAACCTCCTGCAATGTTTCTGTTTCCATAAAGAAGTACTTAATACAATTCATTATCATGTAAATACACTTACCAGATGTGATATGATCTGTAGTTCTTCCTCCAATGAGAGGGGTCGCATTTCGTGAAACAGAAACAAACTCAATAACTCACTCGACAGCCACTGATTTCGACCTTGTGAACCTGCAAACACACACATTTTACCAATCACTGTGGCACAAAAGGAAATTTCATCTAATTCAGAAAAAGGATTTGACAGAAAGGACAGACAACCAGAGTTAACTGTTATCAACATTAAGATAATTAGATATGGAGATCCAGCTCAGATGGACAAAGTGGAAATCAACTACTAAATTTTCTTCTGTAGCCATCTGAGCATCTCCCTCAAATGGGAGACCATAACATCATTTTTGATAGTCAAATAGGTATCTAAACTAAACCATGCCAAACATAAATTCACTGTTCTAACTAATGAATCTGACAGACCAGTAGCTATGTGTTTAATGGATATAGAAGTTCAGGCTGAAATAAATAAATTAAAACTAGTACAAACAATATAAGAAAAGATAGATTGCTACTTACAATAAAGAAGACACATTCTGTTGCATACAGCACAATCAAAAGACACTTACATAAAGCTTTCAGCCACAGCCTTCATCAGTGAAAGAGAAACACATACCATTCATACTCACAAGCAAAAGCACATTCATGTACACATGGCCGCCAACTCTGGCAGCTCAGGCTAAAATACAACTGTCATGTGGGATGCAAGCAGCAATCTGGAGAGGGCGGGGAAGGAAAGGAATAGTAGTGAATGGGTGGGCACAGAGATGAATGCTATCTGGCGAAGTGTGCAGGAACTAGAACGCTAACAGGTGCAGCGTCAGGAGGTTGTGGGGCAGGAATTTGGGGAAAAATGGAGTAAAAAAGAAGTAGTGTGGGCAAAAATTGGTTAGTGCATTGGCAGAGGGCGGCGAACAAAGAGAGTGGGAGATGAGAAAGGGGAGGAGATGAGAGAACAGAGGGGGTGGAAACTGTTGGGTGGAGGATACGGGGATAATATGTTACAGTAGGTTGCGGCTGGTATAATTATGGCAGTGAATGTGTTGTAAGGATAACTCCCATCTGCAAAGTCAGAAAAGCTGGTGGTGGAGGGAAGGAACCAGATGGCTCGGGTAGTGAAGCAGCCACTGAAATGAAGCATGTTATGTTCAACTGCATGTTGTGTCAGGGTGATCTACTTTGCTCTTGGCCACAGTTTGGCGGTGGTCGTTCATCCTGGTGGATATAAAAAGCTGTGCAATGTTTCCACCAGAGCTGCTAAATGACATTGCACAGGAAGCTTGGCCCCGGATGGGATAGGATCAACCTGTGAAAGGACTGGAACAGGAAGTGCTGGGGTGCTGAGTGAATGGATTTGGGCAGATCTTGCATTGGGTCTTCCACAGGGATATGATCATTGTAGCAAAGCACTGGGGTTGGGAGTGGCACAGGCACGGACTAGGATGTTGTGGAGGTTGGGGGGGGGGGGGGGGGACACCACTTTAGGAGAGATGGGAAGGATCTCAAGTAGGATGTCCCTCATTTCAGGGCGCGATGATAGGAAATCAAAGCCATGGCAAAGGATGGGTTCAGTTGTTCTAGTCTGGGGTGGTACTGTGGGACAAGAGGATACTCCTTTGCGGCTGGTTCTTGCAGGTGGTGGGAGGATTGAGAGATCTGTTTGTGGTCTAGGTCTGAGGGATAGTGCCTGTCCATGAAGGCCTTAGAGAGACCATCAGCATACTGAGCAAGGGAGTTTTTGTTGCTGCACATACGCCATCCCCGGGTGGCCAGGCTGTATGGGAGGGATTTTTTGGTGTGAAAAGGATGGCAGCTGTTGAAATGCAGATACTGTTCATGATTGGTGGATTTAATGTGGACAGAGGCGAGGATGCAGCCATCAGAGAGGAGGAGGTCAATGTCTAGGAAGGTGACATACTGGGTTAAGAAGGACCAGGTGAAGTAGATGGAAGAGAAAGTACTGAGGATGTGAAGAAACAATGATAGGGTGTCTTGGCCCTGAGTCCAGATCGTGAAGATATCAATGAATATGAACCAAACTAGGGGTTTGGCATTTTGGAAGGCTAGGAAGGTCTCCTCTAGATGGCTCATAAACAGATTGGCATAGGAGGGTACCATGCAAGTGGCCATGGCTGTGCCACGGATTTCTTCTTCTTCTTCTTCTTCTTTTTTTTTTTTTTTGTATACATTCCCTTTAAAGAAGAAGTAATTGTAGGTTGGGATACAGTTAGTAAGGTGTATGAGGAATGAGGTTGTGGGTTTGGAGTCTGAAGTACATTGGGAAAGGTAATGTTCAATAGCAGTAAGACCGTGGGCAGCTGGTGTATAAGAAGGTGGCATCAACAGTGACAAGTAGCATTCCAGGATGTAAAGTGCGGAGATGGTGGAGAGTTGGTGAAGGAAGCGGTTGGTGTTCTTGATGTGGACGGCTAGATTAAGGGAGGTGTTAGTCAATGAGGGCCAAAATTCTTCCAGTGGGGGCACAATAACCAGCCACAACGGGGCGTCCAGGAGTGTTGGGTTTGTGGATTTTGGGGAGCAAGAATAAAGTGGATGTGCAGGGTAGCATAGGGGATTGGACTCTCCTTTGAAGAAAAGATATACAAACAAACCTGCAGCACAGCCATGGGCACCTGCAAGCACCTTCCTATGCCAGCCTTTTTATGGGCCATCTACAGGAGCCCTTCCTAGACTCCCAAAACGCCAAACACCTAGTTTGGTTTAGGTTCATATGATATCTTCATGATATGGACCCAGAGTGAAGATAACCTATCATTATTGCTTCACAAACTAAACACTTTCTCTACCATCCACTTAATTTGGTCCTCAACACAGCATGCCACCTTCATAGACATTGACCACCCCCTCTTGATGGCTCCATCTCACCTCTGTCCACAATACCAGGTGTAGAAGTATGAAGCCAGAATTTTGTTGCAACAATTACATGTCTGTTGTTTGAAACTGATAAACAATATTTTATACAAAATAATCTCCATTGCTATTTATACATCTCTCCCACCACTCTGGCCAGCTGTGAATGCTAAGCAAAAAAAAAAGTTAACAATTCTTCTTTTGAAGCGAACCTGTCAGCGAACTATTTTTGTACATTTTCATATAAATTGAAGTATTGTTTAGCGAAAGCATGTCCCATAGATGCAAACAGATGATAATCGAATGGAGCCAAGTCTGGAGAATAAACCGCATGCCCCAGTATTTCCAAACTGAATGCTTCGATCGTTTCCCTGACCCATTTTGCTGTGTGTGATGGGGCATAATCATGGAGAAATATTACTTTGTATTGCCTTCTCCATATTACAGTGATTTTCCACGTAATGCTCAATTTAAGTAGATCATCTGCAGTTGGTAGCAATCAGTGTTAACAGTTTCACCAGGTTTTAGCAGCTCATAATACATGACACTCTTCTGATACCATCAAACACAAACTTCTTTCCAAAGCGATTTGGTCTTGCAGTGGATGTTGATGGTTTACCTGGATTCGCCCATGATTTATAACACTTAGGTTTCTCAAAATATATCCATATTTCATCACCCATCACTACTCGATGGAGAAACGACTTTCCTTGGTATCTGGCGAGCTGCATTTCACAAGTGGTCTTTCGATTTCCTTGCTGTCTTTCACCAAGTTCATGCAGAACCCATTTCCCCACTTTCTGCACCTTTCCCATAGCTTTTAACCGAAGAGAAACGGCTTTCTGTGTCACATTCAATTGTTCCGCAAGTTCCTGTTGAGTTTGAGTATCATCTTTATCCAATAAGGCCTGCAATTCATTGTCTCCGAATTTTTTTGGTGGGTTCCCACGCTCGTCGTTTCTCATCTCAAAATCACCACTTTTCAATTTTTTGAACCACTTGAAAAACTGTGTTTTCCTAAGAGCCTGTTTGCCGAAAGCTTCAACAAGCAATCAATGCAATTCTGCACCAGTTTTCATCAAATGATAACAGAAAACCAATTCTGTCTGCAAATCGAAGTTTGCAGGCACAAAATTCAACATGTTTATGGATTTGAAGCAGATACTGCTGTATGGAACTTGGGTTACTGTGTGTTGGCATTCGTTGTCAGCTGTTACAGAAAGCAGATGATGCTGCAGACATGGTCTCATGGGCCCTGCACTGATGGCTAGCACCATCTATAAGGAAATTCCAGTTTCATTCTACTACACCTGGTAAATCTACTATCACCAACATTACGTGCATTGCGACAGATGTCATCTCTTCCACACCAAAAAATCCCTACCACACAGCCTGGCCACCTGCAAATGGTGTATCTGCAGTGACAAGAGCTATCCCTCTCAGCATGACAACAGTCTCAACAAGGCCTTCTCAGACACCTACTATCCGCCCGACCTAGTATGCGAACAAATCTCCTGTGCCGTTTCCCCTCACACCCCCAATCCTCCCACAACCCCCAAGAACCAGCCACAAAGGAGTGCTGCCTTCGTCACCCACTACCACCCCAGACTGGAACAACTGAACCACATCCTTCACCAGGAATTTGGTTACCTATCATCATGCCCGAAATGAGGGACATCCTACATGAGATCCTTCCCACCCCTCCTGAAATGGTGTTCTGTCGCCCAGTCACCCAACCTCCACAACACCCTAGTGCATTCCTATGTCATTCCCAATCACAACCCCTTGCCACAAGGATCATATCCCTGTGGAAGAGCCAGGTTCACGACCTGCCCAAATCCACCCACCCAGCACTTCCTATTCCAGACCTGTCACAGGTTTATCCTATTCCATCAGTAGATCACCCTGTGGCATAACATGCAGCTGAACATAATATGCTTAATGGCTGCTTCACTACCCGAGCCATCTGCATCCTCCCCTCCACCACCAGCTTTTCTGACCTGTGCAGGTGGGAGTTACTTTTGCAACATATTCTCCACAATTACCCGGTCTCAACCTACTGTAACTTACTGTCCTCGTACCCTCCACCCAACAGTTTCGACCCCCACTGTCATCTCATCTTCTCCCCATTCTGATTCCCCACCCTCTTTGTTTGCCACCCCTGCCAATGCACCCATCCACCTTTGCCCATTCCACTCCTTTTTCGCTAACTGCCAGCCCCACTACCTCCTGATGCTACACCTACTGGCATTCTAGTCCCTGCACACTTCGCCAGACAGCATTCATCTATCCAGCCACCCACACCCTACTACCCCTTTCCCTTCCCTGCTCCCTCCAGACTGCTGCTTGCATCCCATGAGACAGTTGCATTCTGGCCCAAGCTGCTGGAGTTGGTAGCAATGCGTGCACAAGTTGCTGGAATGTGTATATGAATGATATATGTTTCTCTTTTGCTGATGAAGGCAGTGGCTGATAACTTTATTTAAGTGTCTTTTAACTCTGCTGTCTGCAACTTAAGGAGTCTTCTTTACAGTAAGTAGCAATCTACCTTTTCCTACATTGCTGTTGTAGCCAAAAGGAGTTTCCATTCTTTAAAATTAATAAAAAAGTTTTATAGTGATGTACAATTCCCTCACATGTAAGAGAGAGGAATATCCTGCATAACAAATAAATTGCCATCACATTAAGTGGGTGAGTCAGTCGCATAGTGTGATACATAGAAAATCATGAATGAAAAGAGAAAAGGAGAAAAAGAGATCCACTGACAGAAAAACAGTCTGTTTCATTGTTTAGTCTGTTTCAGTGTTTAGTTTGGCATGAAATATTTCAGTGGCATGCTACCATCATCAGGTGCCCAGTGTTGGTTTATAAAATTCATCAGACAGCTGCAGGCCCAATCCGATTCCATACAATAAATATAAATTGAACATAGAATACTTTTAAGTGAACAGAGAGATAAAACAAGTTGCAATCTGTTCCAGAAAAAAAGTTGGGAACCTAACTGATTACATCCCTGCTCATGTTAGTAGCAACAGGCCGGCAGTTTCAATAAATATAAAATCTTATACATTAAAATTACTTTTAACCTGCTCACTGAGATAGCATCACAGATACTCTGGTAACAGTAGTATTAGTACCACAAAGAGAAGGAAGCTTTTGGCTCACCAACAGCAGGAGGCTCAGCAAGGCCGACAATGCGGAATGCAGGATGTATCCGCAAGACACCAGATTCCTGAAGATCTCTATCTGTTAGTCCATACCTCTTCTTGTATTCATCATACCGATCATGGCGCACCAGTCTCTGCCCGTCGTGGAGTGTCAGTTCTCTATCATGCACCAACCTGTAGCAAAAAAAAAAAAAATATTTTTGCAAACAAACTTTGAAACATTTCTAATATTTTACAAAATAAATTCTCAGCAGCCTGAAATTACTTAAACAATAGAACACTTAATGTTGCAAGCTAAAAATATATATCAAAACCAGAGTTTCCAGAACACAATGAGATGACCCATACAGGGTGTATACGAGGACAAGGAAAAAAATTCCCGGATTTCCTGGTTAAAAATACATGTTCTCCCAGGTGACAGTATATTTTTTCCTTATCAATCCTTCGAATGGTTATGGTTTTATACACGGGCGTACAATTTCCTGGCAATTTAGAAAACGAAACTCAGGGAAAAAAGACACGTTTTGGAAATATCTTTGATGTGCAGCAACATGTACGCTGCATATTTTCGTATTATGAAAGTATACATTGGAATTACACCAAACACCGCATGTTATTTTCCGAATCATTGAAATCGAGATTTCGAGGCGCTTTTGTAAGCCGTTCGTAGCTCATGTCACCTGATCTCGCAAGCCGATGACAGCGGATATTCAGAGCATAGGACATGTGATGTAGTCAGCCAACAGCAGCATCACTGTTAAGTAGCACGAACACACAAACAGGGAAAGTTAAAAGTTTAAATTAATACACATAGTGCTGCTACAAGAAAAGCAAAGCTTTCACATATAATACTGGCCTCAAGCTGCAAGAGAAGCTAAGCTTTCGCATATACTGTTGATCTTTTTTGCGCGTGTTACACTTTAAGATACATCACACAAATTTGCCAGTAAAATTTTTAATAATGACATAAATGTCTGATCTTCAGGGTTTGAAATTCTTCTAAATGGCTCGTCATCAAAGAGTTGATTTTTAAATGAGAGTCAAATGCTCTGTGGTCTAATAAATTCATGGTCATTCTTGCACATAGTTCAACTTAGGTAAAAGGATATTTACTTTGAAAGTAATGCTTTTCAAACCATTATTCGCAATATTTTCCTGCGACCTGTTAGAAATAGGTTCGTTTCAGCAGTTGCCAGAGAGTGCGGATAACAGGCAACACCGCGCTTGGGTAGCTATCATGACGTAGGAAGCCCGTATGTAAATATGTGTAAAATATTAAAAGATCATACATTATGGCATAAAAGACACAAGACATCAGAGGATACTGCAAGAGCATCAGAATTTCGTGAACCATATTAAAATGTGCACATTTAAAGTGCATACCTAAAGGATACATTCGTATGTCCAGATTCCCAATGAAGTAGATCTTGACCTGATATTAAGCTTTTTAGTGTGGTTTTCGGGATGTAAATTTTAAATTGGAACACCAGTACTGTATTATATCATGTTTGGTTCTTTATTATGAGATGACCATGACTGGCGACATCTGAGATGGATCATCAGTAGTGACAGAAGGGCAACAGTGCATGTCTCCCAGTGGACATTCCTGTTTCCAGAAGCGGGAGAATCTGCTACTCAAACGTGACTCAACTGTGCATGCGCATGAGCCCTCTCGTAACTCTAAAACGAATCCAGTGTAAACAGTTGTGACTTCACACTCATTGGAGGCAATTTGTTGTTATGAAGCACTGCATAGTCTTCCTAAAGCCTTTGACACATTTTCAATTGGCAGATGCTTGCATGAGCACTGTGTCGTCGTTGTATATGAAGCATTTCCTATGCAATTTAAGTTATTTTCGTTTTTTTTCTCTTGTTTATGTTTTATTGTTAAAGTATTATTCTGCAGTAGCGGGATACAGTAATATCCTATGTTAGAGATTTGGTTCTTACCAGTCAAAATCACAAAAATTTAACTGTGAACTAAAACAATGAAAAATTCCCGGAATTCTAAAAATATCTTGGGTTTTTCCCTGTTTTGCTCCCGGATGAAAAAATTCCCGGGTTTTTCCCGGATCTCCCAGTTGTCCCAGTTCGTATACACCCTCCCCAGAATGTGGAAGGTAGGAGACAAGGTGCTCTTGGCAGTATTTTTATGAGGATGGGTCTTGAGTCATGCTTGGGTGGCTCAGTTGACAAAGCATTTGCCCTCAAAAGGCAAAGGTTTTGAGTTTGAGTCTCTGTCTGGCATACAATTTTAATCTGTCAGGAACTTTCAAAACCAGAGTTATTTACAGATTAATTCTTTCAGTATGTCTGTCATTGCTGTCAATAAAGTTCTTTGAACTATAGTATTATGAAAAGGATATGTTGCTACTCACTATATAAAGGGGATGTTGAATTGCAGAACGGCACAATGAATAGATTGCTATACATTTGAGACTGCAGCTGAAAGGACTACTTCTAAAGTAGAAAACACACACATTCACAACTCACACATGTATGACCACTATCTCAGTCTGGCCTCAGTGGCCAGAGACAGTGGTCATGTGTGTGTGAGTCGTGCCTGTGTGAATATGCGCGCGTGCACGTGTGTGTGTGTGTGTGAGTCGTGCCTGTGTGAATATGCGCGCGTGCGTGTGTGTGTGTGTGTGTGTGTGTGTGTGTGTGTGTGTGTGTGTGTGTGTGTGTACATTCTAGCTTAGAAGAAGGCCTATGTTCCTGTCTGCAACTCATTCATCGTCTTCTCTGTATGGTGAGTAGCAGCCTATTCTTTCCATGATATTGTCATTATTCCATCCTGGATTTTCCATTCTTTGAATTATAGTTATAAAACTAAGGCCCTTGCACATGAAATAACTCAAATAAGACTCACTGATGATGTGAATTGGTACACAGTAAATTGATGATCACTTCCTGTGTAGAGTTCCACAGATGGCGTGACTGCACAGGGACTCACCAGTAAATCACTTGCAATGTCTTACAAACCTGTTACAAATGACTCGGTGTTCACGTTGCCAGGTGATCTCTGCTGTGTTGTGTCCTCAAACACAGCTCTGCCTTGCTTTCATTTGAAAATGCATGAGCAGGTAGTGAACATTAGCTTTGTAAGGGAAGTGGAAAACACACCTACAAGCTCCCAGGTTACTGCAGGAGGGATCAGACAGAGAAAGCATGATATGAATTGGGTAAAGAACCTCGTATTACATTTAATACACTGTACACTGACTTAGCAAATGTCGTGGGATAGGCACCTAATTCCGCATGGGGCCTCCTATGGCTGTGTGCACTGCAGTGATGCTGTGGAAGTACATCTATAAGCTCCTGGTACTCCTCCGGAAGCAGCTGACACCAAATTGTTTGCAGAGCAGCAGCCAACTCTGGTCTGTTAGTGGGTGCAGGATCTATGGTGTGAAGCCTGTGTTCCACGACATCCCAGATATGCTTGATGGGGTTCAAATTTGGGCTTCAGGTTGGTCATCTCAGTCTGATGTGTGAGTGATATGGTGACGTGTTATCATTTTGAAACAATGAAAAACCATCAAGCTGTTGGAAGGTCAAAAATGAGTGGAGATGGTCCCCAAGCAGCTCAAATACCACAGACCATTCAAAGTCCCTTCCAGAGCAACTAGGGGGACCATTCTATACCCAGGAAAACGCACTCCAGACCATAACACAGACACCACTGTTGTGGACCACATCTTCTTGGCAGGCAGGATCCATCAATTCATGCGGTCTGCATCACATACGGTGTCTCCCTTTGGTATGGTGCAGTTGACATGATTCATCCAATCATATCATGTTACGTTATTGTTCCAGGGTCCATCCCTGGTGATTGGTGACAAATGCAAGCAGTTGCGCTCATTTACTTTGGGTTAACTGTGGCACTGCTGTGCAGTGCCATACCCAATGAAACCGATGTTCCTATGGACTGTCTGCTGGGAGACATGTCTAGCACATCCTATGTTGAATTGAGCTGTGATTTTTGCATTGTTGCCCTTCTGTCACTATTGACGATCCATCTCAGATGTCGCTGGTCATGGTCATCGAGAATGCTGCACGGCCAGTACTTCATCTGTTGGAGACTGTGACACCCTCATTCAACCATTCACTTTACACCCTGAACACAGTTTAACAGATGAAGCCAAATTCTTGCACCACTGCTGAAATCAAAATTGCCATCCCTCGGGCATCAACCACCATACCCTGTTCAAACAGCATCAGTTCACAGTGACATTGAATGTTATACGTATCACTTGCACAACCTTCTCAGAAGGTCTCCTACACAACTGCAGTTGGCACAGGTGGTGTGTGGTGCGCATACAACACACCTACGCCATTTGTGCCCCAATATCCCACGACATTTGCTAAGGCAGTGTACACTTATTGCTTAAAACAAAATTATCAGTACACCAATGGGGACAAATGCACAAACAAAGGTAATTCACTCCAGGAGTATTCTTTTGTGTACCTAGTAGCCGGTGACATTCTGTAAAACTATTTTGTCAAGTCAAAACAGTGTCAATGGCAGGCCGATATGTGTAAGCACAATGGTGTCCACATACAAATGATTTAATGAGCACAAACCACCAACACCATATTTCTGTATCTCATGACATTTGGATTTTGAAAATAGAAGTAATGCTGTGTTATTATGGAAAGAATGAACTGTGCCATATCACTGTAGCACTATTTAGTTGTTCTATAAAAAGGTATTAATTTGGAATCTGTCTGTCTGCAGCTATGAATTTCAAATCTGGTGCAGCTTCTTGGCTGCTACATACAGCCTGCAGTTTATGTTTCTTTGGATGTAGGGGTGAATCCAGAATTTTCTTAATTTTTTCAACATGTGTAATAATAACAAAGAACCACATGTTCTACTGAACTTGAATCTGTCCTTGACATGCCAACAGTAACGAAAAGATGCTCAGGTGCAACAAACAATACTCATTCTCTTCCATGCTTGCACACAACAAACATAGTTTCTCATTTCAGAGTTGTACTGCATGTAAAACTGCAGTGCCAGTTAGTTGGCAATCAAGTTGCCGATTTAGATCACCTGTCCGTTATGTTCCTTTTCAGTCACACTGTGGGTGGGTGGCCCAAGAGAAGTGCAGTTCACCAAACAGTAATATACACCATTTAAGGAAAAATTTTGATTGGCTTCCCAAACAATGATGTAAATACTGTTATCCCTTAATTTTAATGTTGGTTACTGGGCCCTAAGTTAATAAGCAGGTGAGAGCTTCAGCAAACAATTAAATCTTCACAGTTGGCAGAACAAGCTGTAAAGAAGAAAAGATGGAAATAAAAAACTGAAATGGAAAGTGAGATGGAAAAACAACGACAAGGATGTAAATGAAGCAAATGAAAAGTATACAACAGATGCATTGAAAGTGTTCACTTGTGTTGGACAGCCATTACACAATTGTGACAATCTTATGGTGATGCATATAAGTTCTTGGAAAAAGCCACAGGTCACACCCCTCTACAAGAAGGGTAGGGCAAGTGATCCGCAAAACTACTGTCCTTGACACTGATTTGTTGTGGAAGCTTAGAACATATTTTAAGTTCAAACATAATAAGAGATCTTGAACAGAATGGTCGTCTCCACACCAACCACCATGGATTCTAAAAATATCAATCGTGTAGAACCCAACTCACTGTTCTCTCACATGACATACTGAAAGCTTTGGATCAAGGCAGATGTAGTATTTATTGATTTCCAAAAAGCATTTGACTCGATACCACACCTATGCTTATTGTCAAAAGTTTGATCATATGGGGTACCAAGTGAAATTTGTGACTGGATTGAGGGCTTTTTGGTAGAGAGGATGCAGCATGTTATCTTTGATGGAGACTCATTGTCAGATGTAGAAGAAACTTCGGGTGTTTCCCAGAGAAGTGTATTGGGACCCTTGGTGTTCGTGCTGTATATTAATGACCTTGAGGACAATATTAATAATAACATCAGATTTTTTGCAGACGATGCAGTCCTCTATAATCAAATACAGTCTGCCAGAAACTGAGGAAATATTCAATCAGATCTTGATAAGACTACAAAGTCGTGCAAAGATTGGCAACTTGTTTTAAATGTTCAGAAAAGAAAAACTATGCACTTCACAAAATGAAAAAAAAAAAAAAAAATCCTATGACAATAATACCACTGGGTCACATTTGGAATCGTCCAACTCATACAAATACTTGGATGTAAAACTTTGTAGGGATATGAAATGGAATGGCCACATATGTTCAGTCGTAGGTAAAGCCTGTGATAAGACTTCGGTTTATTGGTAGAATACTGGGGAAGTGCAATCAGTCTACAAAGGAGATTGCTTACAAATCACTTGTGTGACTGGTTCTACAACTTTGCTCAAGTGTGCGGGACCCATACCAGATAGGACTGTTGTTGGTGTCTTCAGTCCTGAGGCTGGTTTGATGCAGCTCTCCATGCTATACTATCCTGTGCAAGCTTCTTCATCTCCCAGCACTTACTGCAACATACATCCTTCTGAATCTGCTTAGTGTATTCATCTCTTGGTCTCCCTCTACGATTTTTACCCTCCATGCTGCCCCCCAAAGCTAAATTTGTGATCCCTTGATGCCTCAGAACATGTCCTACTAACCGGTCCCTTCTTTTTGTCAAGCTATGCCACAAACTCCTCTTCTCCCCAATTCTATTCAATACTTCATCATTAGTTATGTGATCTACCCATCTAATCTTCAGCATTCTTCTGTAACACTACATTTCGAAAGCTTCTATTCTCTTCTTGTCCAAACTATTTATCGTCCATGTTTCACTTCCATACATGGCTACACTCCATACAAATAATTTCAGAAACGACTATCTGACACTTAAAACCACACTCGATGTTAACAAATTTCTCTTCTTCAGAAACGCTTTCCTTGCCATTGCCAGTCTACATTTTATATCCCCTCTACTTCGACCATCATCAGTTATTTTGCTCCCCAAATAGCAAAACTCCTTTACTACTTTAAGTGTCTCAGTTCCTAATCTAATTCCCTCAGCATCACCCGACTTAATTCGACTACATTCCATTATCCTCGTTTTGCTTTTGTTGATGATCATCTTATATCCTTCTTTCAAGACATTGTCCATTCCGTTCAACTGCTCTTCCAAGTCCTTTGCTGTTTCTGATAGAATTACAATGTCATCAGCGAACCTCAAAGTTTTTATTTCTTCTCCATGGATTTTAATACCTACTCCAAATTTTTCTTTTGTTTCCTTGACTGCTTGCTCAATATACAGATTGAATAACATCGGGGAGAGGCTACAACCCTGTCTCATTCCCTTCCCAACCACTGCTTCCCTTTCATGCCCCTCAACTCTTATAACTGCCCTCTGGTTTCTGTACAAATTGTAAATAGCCTTTCGCTCCCTGTATTTAACCCCTGCCACCTTTAGAATTTGAAAGAGAATATTCCAGTCAACATTGTCAAAAGCTTTCTCTAAGTCTACAAATGCTAGAAACGTATGTTTGCCTTTCCTTAATCTTTCTTATAAGATAAGTCGTAAGGTCAGTATTGCCTCACGTGTTCCAATATTTCTACGGAATCCAAACTGATCTTCCCCGAGGTCAGCTTCTACCAGTTTTTCCATTCGTCTGTAAAGAATTTGTGTTAATATTTTGCAGCTGTGACTTATTAAACTGATAGTTCGATAATTTTCACATCTGTCAACGTCTGCTTTCTTTGGGATTGGAATTATTATATTCTTCTTGAAGTCTGAGGGTATTTCGCCTGTCTCATACATCTTGCTCACCAGATGGTAGAGTTTTGTCAGGACTGGCTCTCCCAAGGCTGTCAGTAGTTCTAATGGAATGTTGTCTACTCCCAGGGCCTGGTTTCGACTCAGGTCTTTCAGTGCTCTGTCAAATTCTTCACGCAGTATTGTATCTCCCATTTCATCTTCATCTACATCCTCTTCCATTTCCATAATACTGTCCTCAAGTACATCGCCCTTGTATAGACCCTCTATATAATCCTTCCACCTTTCTGCTTTCCCTTCTTTGCTTAGAACTGGGTTTCCATCTGAGCTCTTTATATTCATACATGTGGTTCTCTTTTCTCCAAAGGTCTCTTTAATTTTCCTGTAGGCAGTATCTATCTTACCCCTAGTGAGATAAACCTCTACATCCTTACATTTGTCCTCTAGCCATCCCTGCTTAGCCATTTTGCACTTCCTGCCGATCTCATTTTTGAGACGTTTGTAGATAGGACTAACAGTGTATATTGAACGTGTACAGAGAAGGGCAGCAAGAATGGTTACATGTTTGTAAAATCCATGGGGGAGTGTCACAGATATACTGAAAGAATTGAACTGGAAGACTCTTGAAGATAGATGTAAACTATCCCAAGAAAGTCTATTAATAAAGTTCCAAGAACCAGCTTTAACTGATGAGTCTAGAAATACACTACAGTCTCCTACATATCACTCACATAGTGATCATGAGATGATTGTGGTCTGACAGTTCATTAATGATGAGCACATTACAGATGGAACATAGGCTCAGATTGTATACGGATAGGGCAGGAAACTGAATGCGTCATTTTCATGGGGTCCATTCCAACATTTATAATTTACATAAACCATGGACCACCTCAATCTTAATGACTGGACAGAGATTTGCATGCCTCAGCATCCAAATGTGGGTCGTTTATTGGGTGTTTAATTACTACTATTGAGTTATGAATTCATTGCTAAGCTTATCAGCTAAATTCAGATCATTCTGGAATATGTTGAATGGTTTAGAGAAAATGGGTTTCACTTCATGGAAACACACAATAAAACAACAGATCAGACAGATACACCTTTGTCGTTGGAAAGACATTTGCATGATCTAGGCAGCAATCTGTGCCATGATTTCTCTCAAATAGCCAGTTCTACTTAACTCTAAAATTGCAGTGTTAATAGCTGTTCAAGAGGGAATGATGGATGGCCTGCAGTTAATGGGAATGGTGAGTTACAGTTGGCGGATATTGTTAAAGCTGAATATGGAATGGGTGTCTGATCATCATATAGTCAACAGATATGGAAATGGTAAATGTAGGTGGATATAAGCTTTAAGCAGATATAAGTAGAGACACAATGGAGAGATGGGGAGTTGCCATATATGTTAAAATCTGTCATAGTGTGAAAAATTTAGAAATTTTAAAAAAAAATGTGTAGAGCAACATACAGAACCAAGTGCATGTGAACTTAAATTAAATAATGACACTTTTATAATTGTATCCGGGTATAGGTCCCCATTGGTAAATTTTCAGCAATTTTTGAAAAACTTGGATTCTTTGTTGTGCTATCCATCAGAGCCCAATAGAAAGTTTGACCTTGAAGTATTACTTGGTTCTCTCAATTGATTTTCCTACTTGGGTGGTACAGAAAGGCAGAACACTGATAGATAATGTTTTTATAGACCAAAATAAATGTAATCAAATAAAATGCGCAACTAGTTACAGTGTATGGCACAGCTCCATACAGTAATGCAAAACAGTCCTCCAAAATAATGTGTTCAATTAATGATTTAACAATTGTAATTTTTAGGGAAAGTTTGCAACAATTAGACTGGGCTGAGGTATATACGGAACCTGATGCTGATTTAAAATTTAACGTATTTCATGATACCTTTGTGAGTGTATTTGAAAACAGTGAAACATAATTGTAATAAACCATCGAAACAGCCATGGCTTACTAAAGGGATAAAAATATCTTGTAAATAGAAAAGGGAAATGTATTTTATAGTTAGAAGGAGTAATGATCCAGGAACAGTGAAATATTATAAAAACTACTGCACTGTGTTCAGAAAAGTTATTAAAAAGTCCAGAAGTATGTGCATTACATCTGAAATTAGAACATCTGATAATGAAATTAAAACAATTTGGAATATTGTTAAAAGGGAAACAGGGCAACCAAGAGTGCAGGAAGACTGTATTTTATGAAACTCAATGAAAAGTTTGTTAACAAAAAGTCAGAAGTAGAAAACATTTTTAATAATTATTTTTTTAAGTGTTGTAGAGAAAATAGGGATCCAGCTACTCAATAAGAAATGCAAGGCAGTATATGGAAGAGGCAATATTGATGCAGTTTGATAAAATTGAAATTCAACTCACTTCTCTCACAGCTATTAGGAAAATAATAAATTCACTCAAAAGCAAAAGCTCACATGGAATTGATGACATTTCCAACAAAGTACTAAAAGCTTGTTCCCAACAGATAAGTAGAGTTCTCAGCCACATATGCAGTAGCTCACTGAAGCAGGGCATTTTTCCAGATAGACTGAAATACGCTATTGTTAAACTATTGCATAAAAAAGGGGATAGGTCTGATGCTAACAATTACTGCCCAATCTCACTTCTGACAGGTTTATCCAAAATTCTTAAAAATGTAATGTATTCATGAGTGGCATCACATATTTGTAAAAATGAAGTACTAAAAAAAATGTCAATATGATTTTTAGAAAGACTTTTCAACAGAAAATGCTATATACACTTTCACTGATCAAGTATTAAATGCTTTAAGTAACCAAACATCACCCATTGGGATATTTTGTGATCTCCCAAAGGCTTTTGACTGTGTGAATCCTAAAATTCTTCTAGATAAGGTTAAGTATTGTAGTATGAGTGTGACAATGCGCAAATGGTTTAATTCATATTTAACTGGAAGAATGCAGAAGGTTGAAATTAACAGTTCAGATACTCTGCAGAAGTCAGCAGAGTCCTCTAACTGGGGAGGTTTCAAGAATTGTGTCCCATAGGGTTCAGTCTTGGGTCCCTTATTGCTCTTGATATATGTTAATGACTTGCCACTCTATATTCATGAAGGTGCAAAGCTAGTTCTTTTTTGTGATGATACAAATATAGTAATCACGCGCAACGAACAAGAATCAGCTCAGGAAACTGTAAATAATGTCTTTCAGAAAATAATTATGAGGTTCTCTGCAAATGGACTCTCACTACATTTTGAGAAAACACAGTATATACAATTCTGTACCATAAATGGCACAACACCATTGATAAATATAGACTTTGAACAGATGTCTGTTGCTAACACAGAATATTCAAAATTTCTGGGTGTGTGCATTGACGAGAAATTGAACTGGAAGAAACACATTGATGATCTGCTGAAATGATTCAGCTACATATGCTATTAGGGTTATTGCAAATTTTGGTGATAAACATATCAGTAAATTAGCCTACCAGGCCTGTTTTCATTCATTGCTTTCATATGGCATCATATTTTGGGATAATTCATCATTAAGAGAAAGTAGTCATTGCATAAAAGTGTGTACTCAGATTAGTAGCTGCAGCCCGTCCAAGATCACCTTGCAGACATGTATTTAAGGAAATCAGGATCTTCACAGTACCTTCGCAATAGATATATTCACATATGAAATTTGTTATTAATAACTCACATCAATTGAAAAATAATAGTGACATGCATAGCTACAACACTAGAAGAAAGGATTATCTTCACCGACTTTGGCACAGAAAGGTGTGAATTATGATGCTACAAAAATCTTTGGTCATTCTCCAAATAGCATTAATAGTCTGACAAATAGCCAACCAACATTTAAAAACACATTAAAAGAATTTCTGAATGACAACTCCTTTTACTCAACAGATGAACTTTTAGATATGAAGTAGTAACTGTAAAAAAAACTTATGTTAAACTGAAACGTTCAATATCATTACGAAATGTCATATTCATGATCTATGAACACACACTCATCAGTCGAAACACCCACTCAACTAGACTGAACTCTTGTCTTATGGGTGCAATTTAAATGTCTAGCGACAGCCAAAAAATATGGTTTTCTCGCTGCTTTCTTTTTTCTATGAGTAGCTAGTGGATGATATTTTGGCAGAAAGAAGTCATCTGTCAAATTCAGAAATAGAATGGGTGCTTTTAGCAAGTAATGCTGTCTTTGTTGAAAGCCATGAGAGATGGCAAGAGACAGATGGTGAGGAAAATGAAAGTGATAAGGGTACTGAATAATATGATGACAAAATAGCACTACAACAGATGCTACAATATGCTTTCATGCATGCTAGTTCAGCTCACCAGCCAACTAACTGGTAAGAATGGCATAAAGGTGCACCTAATACAGAATGACCTGATGAGGTGTTTTCAGTCTTTTGTAATAGATTCTTTCAGCAACAGACAGCTGACCCAATAAATTATAGCTCCTACTCCAAATTCAACAGCAAGGTAAATGGTCCACTGCTGGCAAGACGCACAGATGATGAAGTGAAGACAGTGATTGGACTATTTATTCTTCAGGGAATTCTGCACAAGGCAGACACAAACAGTACTTTTCAAGTAAGGAATTACTTCATACAGCATTCTTTATAAACTTGTGAATAAAAAGCAGTTTCATCTTTTGTTGAAATGTTCCACTTTGTATCATAAAACATCCCATGGTACTGTGAGCACAAACTATTCCAAGTAGAGCTGATTATGGAACATCTGAGGTGCACATCAAGACATACATCACACAGTACATTACTATCGACAAACATCGACTGCTCTGGAAAGGACATTTTGGTTGGAGCACTTTATGCCTCCAAAACGTAGTAGATTTTCAGTTCTTACTGTTAATATTTGAGAGGACATAAATTATGGCAGCCTTTATACTGATGAGAAAATAGTTTTTCAAATGGTTTGGAGCTTGCTCACAATTTGCTTGGAAAATGTTGCAGTATTTCCATTGATAACACATACACAAGTGCAGATTTAGTTGATAAACTAACAAATAAGAATACTGATGATGTTAATACAATGCAATGGCATACAGAAAAAAGCAGTTGACAGTGTAATGGAAGGACAAGGAAGATGTCATAATGGGCAGCACATTCCATAATGACGCATTTGAGGAATAACTTCAAAGAATGGTGTCATACAAAAGCCATTTGTTGTCATGAATTACAGTATGAATATAGAAATCATCGACAAGATCAGTTCCTAATTGCAAAACTACCACGTCTCAGAGCATGCTGAAAAATATTGTCATAAGTTGCTTCTCCATTTACTGAACACTGCATGTTTCAATTTGCCTCTCTACCTCCTGTCCCTGCAGTCAACAATAATACCCAGAATTGTTATATAAAAATTATTTCCTATTTGTATTTCTTCCTATACAGCAACTTATGCTCAATAATAAAGTTCTGACTAACTCTTCTTACCTGTGAACAATAGCCAGAGTACTGGGATGAATCCTGTGAATTCCATCTAGAATGGCCAACTTCCCTTCCAAGGCTGCTGTTACCAAAGGGGAATTCTGCCACACTGTGTCACCATTAGGAAGTGTTGTCCTTTGCTGAATAAGATCACGTGAGGTCATGTCCTGTAATGTAAAAACGTAAACTATTTATATAATGTTCAGCTTAGATAATGCAAATAGTCTGACTATATTACGAAACTGTATAAAACACATGATCATGATCTCTAAGGAAACAGAGTAAAAAAGGATAAAAACTCAAAAAGAAATAAACTTAGGGGGAAGAAAGAAATAAACTTGGGGGAAGGAAATCATAAGTGTAAATTATGATAATTTATTTAAGAATAAGGATCTATACCAGGTTAAATTAAGTAATGAGTTCAGACTCTTAGAACATGAAGATTATATAGGCTTAGGTGAAACAAGAAATAATTTAACAAAAATACGCAGGCAAACAGCTAGGGATGTTGCACTTACAAAGCAAGCAAAATAATAGAAAATCTCAGACTGAACAAAGCAGCTACTTAAGATAAGGTGGGAGCTTCAGAAAAATGACAATACAAACATAATATGTTTAAATTATCCATATGATGGCTGAGAATCAGTAATTGTAAGTTATTACACAACAGTTTTATTCTGAGCCATAACTGCAAACAACTTTAATAGTTATCACAAGGTTTGACATTTATGTCTTCTTTGGATAACCAGTCCTATTGTGGTTCTTGACCTGCCTGGAGGTGGCATCTTCAGTAACTTCCCATAGCTGAAAGTGCTGCTATTAATCAACCTTTCAAGGTCCACAATGAGACCAGCTATCTGAACATGATTCGAAAATAAACTATAGTTCAATTCTTTTATCTTGGCGGTTCGCGCATGCCCGCCAAGACGCGGGACATTGCTGCGTTGCCAGTTGTACGCGCCAAGAGAAGCAGTGCCATAGTATAGTTCGCAAACTTACGTTTAGGGGGGAGCGCGCAGTTTATGAAGTAAAGCCACCACGGCCGCATTAACCCTTTCGCTGCTACAGAGACGTGCTCCCCGCACTCCGCGATGTGCGCGATTTTGTCATCACTGCACTGCTCACCTGTGCAGACACATGGTGTTTCGACTGCTTTGACACACTTTATCATTCGATTTCACAAAAACTATTTGGCCCAAAAATTTGATTTTTTACACATCTTATTGACTGATACCTTCCCCCCATAAATGACTTAATTTTGTTTCGATCTTCAATGCAGTTATTGTGCAGCATTAGATGTAGTAAACCATTGCATGAAATTTTGAAGAGTTTGCAGAGGTAAAAGTCCATAGCGTATACTTTCCGTATGGTCGATTTTAGTTGCCACTAGAAACTTCAAAAAATTGCATTCAAACGAATAAAATTCATGAAGTAAGACACTTCGATATTGTTTTTAAAATAAAGAAAATATTAAGTTCCGATCAAGGTTTGAACTCAGAACCTTTCACATAGCAGCCATGCACTTTAACCATTACGCTAACGCAGCTCAGCATTTAGTAGGTCTCCTGGAGAACTTTAAAATATCACGCAAAATACCGACAAATACTGTTGGTATGATTACGAATTACTCACGTTTCGTCGAAGTACAATAGGAAATAAACAATTACCCCTGTTCTTTATTGCTAAAAAGTGTTTAGAGAGAATGATACAAATACCTTTCCTTGCTATCGCCTGAATTAGAAGGCTTATTGCTTGTTTGGTTAAATTAATTAATAGAATATGAAGCAATTGGTATAAAGAATGCTTTTCCCAAACTTTCTGTAAAAGAAAGTCTGCTATGAAGACATTGCTTTTGTTCAATTACTTTATTTATGACTGAACGTTTCTGAAACTGAAGACACTCGTCCGTGCTCTGCACTGCAGTCGAGCTCTGGCAACGTCATTCTCTGTTCATTGGCTGACTGTGTTTTGTGATGTCAGATGCGCAGAATGAACCTAAACTCGGCCGCTGTCATAAATGACGCGCACTTTAGTAATAACAGACTGGAAATAAAATTGTTTTATTTGGAAACATCAGGAACAAAGTTTGAGTTAAGTGTGGAGGTATTCTCAAACAGCCCAATTATTACGGTGATTATGCACGAAAGCAGAAAATCTGAATGAGTGATTAGTCCAGTCAACAAAGGAAAATTAAGGGAAAAAATTCGTTTAGCCACAAATTTTTGCACAGTGGTAGGAGGCAGTGCCATGAATGGCATACTAAAACATCTTGACCAGTGGTGTGCGAACATGGGGGTGAGGGAGCATTTAAAAATAACTTTTTCTTTTTAAGAGCCACAACTTCTAGTAAAAATATTTCCCAGGACTAAATTTCTTGCACAGAAGGTTCTACTGCATTGCAGGGATTGGAAAAATTGCAAATTATTAAAAGCAGCATTTTAATGTTACAAAACTCACGTTTATTGTAAAATAACATTGGTTAATAACAAATATTAAATGTATGTACCACATCTAAGTGCAGCAGAACCCTTTTAATAGATAAATTGTGTTCTGGGGGTGCGATGGGCACGAGGAGCAGGGAGGGAGGGGAGGAGGGGGGGATAGATGTATGAGGGACTGCAGGTCGCTGGATTTTGATCATGCACTTGCCTCCTTCATAGGTCGATTATACCATTCCCTCTGCTGCTTGCCTTTCAACCCAGTAGCGGTGCAATGTGCAGACTTGCCTGGGAATGTTTACTATCCATAAAGTGTGTTAACACTACATGGTACACAGACATGAGTTACCAAAAACACATATGGACAGAAGCTACATTAATCTCTGCACACTGTTCACCACTGTCAGAGGGGACATTGATTCTTAATTACAGTACAAGGCAAAGGTATCATCCTTTCTGGAAGAGCCACTTACCCCAGCATGAGTGCTGCTCACTTTTCAATTGACAGACAAACTATACCTTCACGGCATTTCGTGTCCAGTTCTCCTAGGTTAGTAGACAAAATACCTTCACTGTGGTCATGTTTATAAAGAAGAGTTATTTTTAGTTTATTAAATGTGTACTTATTTGCAGTTATTAAGTGAGTTTTTATGTGAAATATGCTGCTGGAAAAAAAATTAATACACTCATTTAGATATTTCCAGTCCACTCACGATTTCTTTTTGCAACAGTGCATGTGGAGTAAATGTAATGATCACTTCTTGTCCCATCACATCCCACACATGCTAGACTGGAGACAAATCTGGAGTCCGTGCTGACCAGAAAGTTGCTGAACACCGTGATGATGATGTTTGGTTTGTGGGGCGCTCAACTGCGTGGTTATCAGCGCCCGTACAATTATCCAATCTTTGCTCAGTCCAATTTCGCCACTTTCCTGGATGATGATGAAATGATGAGGACAACACAAACACCCAGTCATCTCGAGGCAGGTGAAAATCCCTGACCCCGCCGGGAATCGAACCCGGGACCCCGTGCTTGGGAAGCGAGAACGCTACCGCGAGACCACGAGCGGCGGACTGCTGAACACCGTGCAGAGCATGTTGATTTTCACGGGCAGTACGTGAGTGAGCATATCCTGTTGGAACAAGACATCACCTTCCTGTTGCAAGAACAGCAAAACAACAGGTCTAACAACATCCTGCACATACCGAGTGCTGGTTAGTGACCACTCCAGAAATAAAAAAGTTGAACAATAGTTGTAGCTTACAACACCAAGACCATAAGGTCTGGGATGGGCCCACTGTGTCTTCGACAAACGCACATTACAAAATAGTGCTCATTAGGTCTACATTGCATACGCAAATGACCATCACTTATATGCAGCCAGAATCTGCTTATATCACTAAGATCATGGTCCATCATTTCATCTTCTAAATGATTCTCTTACAGCACCAGTCGAGCTGTGCACATCGATGCTGTGGTGTGAGCAGAAGGTGGGCTAGGGATGTGTGTGCCCATAGTCCCATTGCTAATAACTGGCTTACAACAGTTCGTGTTGACACGTCTGAGCTCACAAGCTCTCTTATCTGTGCTATGGTAGCTGTACAATCTGCCACTGCAGCCCTTACAATACATCTACATCTCCATCTACATTTATACTCCGCAAGCCACCCAACGGTGTGTGGCGGAGGGCACTTTACGTGCCACTGTCATTACCTCCCTTTCCTGTTCCAGTCGCGTATGGTTCGCGGGAAGAACGACTGTCTGAAAGCCTCTGTGCACACTCTAATCTCTCTAATTTTACATTCGTGATCTCCTCGGGAGGTATAAGTAGCGGAAAGCAATATATTCGATACCTCATCCAGAAACGCACCCTCTCGAAACCTGACGAGCAAGCTACACCGCGATGCAGAGCGCCTCTCTTGCAGAGTCTGCCACTTGAGTTTGTTAAACATCTCTGTAACGCTATCACGGTTACCAAATAACCCTTCGACGAAACGCGCCACTCTTCTTTGAATCTTCTCTATCTCCTCCGTCAACCCGATCTGGTACGGATCCCACACTGATGAGCAATACTCAAGTATAGGTCGAACGAGTGTTTTGTAAGCCACCTCCTTTGTTGATGGACTACATTTTCTAAGGACTCTCCCAATGAATCTCAACCTGGTACCCGCCTTACCAACAATTAATTTTATACGATCATTCCACTTCAAATCGTTCCGCACGCATACTCCCAGATATTTTACAGAAGTAACTGCTACCAGTGTTTGTTCCGCTATCATATAATCATACAATAAAGGATCCTTCTTTCTATGTATTCGCAATACATTACATTTGTCTATGTTAAGGGTCAGTTGCCACTCCCTGCACCAAGTGCCTATCCGCTGCAGATCTTCCTGCATTTCGCTACAATTTTCTAATGCTGCAACTTTTCTGTATACTACAGCATCATCCGCGAAAAGCCGCATGGAACTTCCGACACTATCTACTAGGTCATTTATATATATTGTGAAAAGCAATGGTCCCATAACACTCCCCCTGTGGTACGCCAGAGGTTACTTTAATGTCTGTAGACGTCTCTCTGTTGGTAACAACATGCTGTGTTCTGTTTGCTAAAAACTCTTCAATCCAGCCACACAGCTGGTCTGATATTCCGTAGGCTCTTACTTTGTTTATCAGGCGACAGTGCGGAACTGTATCGAACGCCTTCCGGAAGTCAAGAAAAATAGCATCTACCTGGGAGCCTGTATCTAATATTTTCTGGGTCTCATGAACAAATAAAGCGAGTTGGGTCTCATACAATCTCTGTTTCCGGAATCCATGTTGATTCCTACATAGTAGATTCTGAGTTTCCAAAAACGACATGATATTCGAGCAAAAATCATGTTCTAAAATTCTACAACAGATCGACGTCAGAGATATAGGTCTATAGTTTTGCGCATCTGCTCGACGACCCTTCTTGAAGACTGGGACTACCTGTGCTCTTTTCCAATCATTTGGAACCTTCCGTTCCTCTAGAGACTTGCGGTACACGGCAATCTTGATGGACATCTGTGCTGCTTGGACGTCCAGATGTCCAGAATCTCATCTACTGGTGTGAGAATGTTCACGCGACCACTGATATTAACATTGTTGCACAACTGACGCAGCACATCCAACTTGAGTGGCAATTCTCTGAAAGGATCATCCCACCACTTGGAAGGCCACAATTTGACCTCTTTGAAACTTGCTCAGTTGACTGAAGGAAGACAGACCTGCGAATGAGGGAAATGTATGACCACAATCCAGTGACCTGAGTCCCTCAGTGCCTATCCTCCACACACACTCCATCTCTTCCCCAGGCCTGTCACACCTGCAGAATACAATTTATTCCTTGAAATGGTTCTAATACACTTGGATGTAGTATATACATTTAATGTTTACTCTTAACCATCTTCATTTAACAATAAACATGAATTTTATGCCATTAAAACGGCATTTTTAATAATATTCAACATTAGTAGGAACTTTTGTAGGATATTTAATGTAGTTTAATATTGTCCTGGGAAACACTTTTGTTAGAAGCAGTGATTTTCAATATACAGGGTGTTACAAAAAGGTTCGGCCAAACTTTCAGGAAACATTCCTCACACACAAAGAAAGAAAATATGTTATGTGGGCATGTGTCCGGAAACGCTTACTTTCCATGTTAGAGCTCATTTTATTACTTCTCTTCAAATCACATTAATCATGGAATGGAAACACACAGCAACAGAACGTACCAGCGTGACTTCAAACACTTTGTTACATGAAATGTTCAAAATGTCCTCCGTTAGCAAGGATACATGCATCCACCCTCCGTCGCATGGAATCCCTGCAGCCCTGGAGAATGGCTTATTGTATCACAGCCGTCCACAATACGAGCACGAAGAGTCTCTACATTTGGTACCGGGGTTGCGTAGACAAGAGCTTTCAATTGCCCCCATAAATGAAAGTCAATAGGGCTGAGGTCAGGAGAGCGTGGAGGCCATGGAATTGGTCCGCCTTTACCAATCCATCGGTCACCGAATCTGTTGCTGAGAAGCGTACGAACACTTCGACTGAAATGTGCAGGAGCTCCATCGTGTATGAACCACATGTAGTGTCGTACTTGTAAAGGCACATATTATAGCAGCAGCACAGGTAGAGTATCCCGTATGAAATCATGATAACGTGCTCCATTGAGCGTAGGTGGACGAAACTAAAATGAGCTCTAACTTGGAAATTAAGCGTTTCCAGACACATGTCCACATAACATATTTTCTTTATTTGTGTGTGAGGAATGTTTCCTGAAAGTTTGGCCGTACCTTTTTGTAACACCCTGTATAAAACACTCCCCACCCACACACTCGTGCCCCACTCATCAAGACTTAATATGTTGTCCATGGCTTTGCCTCCTGCCACTGTAGAAAAATCTGCAACTACACAAATTTTTCCCCTTTTTTGGTCTTTGTTGACTGGGCTACCTATCATGAAAGCTGTTTTGAATGATCATAACATATTCAGAATGAAATGAAGTCACTTTTTCGTTTGGATGAGACCACTGACATCTACATCTAAATAAATCATAGCATTCTGTCTTGGTTGCATTTTACTTCATTTGTATAGATAACCAATTTACAATTTTCATCAAATCTACAAGAAGAAAACAAAAACAAATGATAAATACATTCTGAGATATCTTGAGTTTTATTTACCTCTTGTAAATATTATGATGATGGCTGTAAAGACCAAATTGGTTATCTGTGTGAATAAAATAAAAAGTGACTACAACAGTGAATGCCACAATTTACTTGCATATCTGAAAAAGTGTTTAACAGAACATTAGCGTTATCTGGAATTTAGGTCCTGGAGTCCAAATATTTCACTCAATTATAAAAGGAGTGGCCAGAAACTTGCCAGTAATGTTGAACTTGCATAACACAGAAAAAGAAGCAGTAGAAGATGATAGAAGGAGTGGCTGTAAGGAATTCTTTCCTTGTTTTTGAACAGCTGTGTATTCACTGTTCCCTCTGTGATGTCTACCAGCAACCGGTTACAAATTTTGAACCAGAATATAAAATTCCCTAGACAAAGATGCATGATAGGTACAGAAATTATTTTTACCTCTAGTATTGTGGTTGTGAATATCACAATTCATCCTAAATTCACTTTTTTATTGTTAACCACAAATGCCGTTAGGGAGCATATGGCCCTAAACAGTGTTCTGACACTTGTTTGGTATCAACTTCACATAATAATCTTAGTATATGATTCTGTGAAATAAATGCTTTTTTGACTGAAACTGCACCGCCCCAGAAGGATGCGTCATAGGACAATACCAAGTGGAAGTATGCCACTTATGTTAACAATCCCTTTTTGCATGTCAACACAATGAGAGCAATTTTTAAGTGTAAAGCAGGTAAAACTGATCTCTCTGGTTAACTTACCCACATGGTAGTGCTACCACAGTTTATTTTTCATATGGATGCCCAGGATCTTCACCCATGCTGTCCCATCCAGTGTGTCCATTAACCTCTACCTACGGTTTTTGTTTATTTGGAATTGCATAAAACCAGTACTACAAGATTATGGGTAGGGCTGTAAGCCTCTCCCATTATTCTCCTGGCTTCAGGAGAAGAATCCTTCAATGTCACTGGTAAATTATTTATATAGGCCAAGAATAGGAGCAGGTCAAGTAGCTAATCTTGCCACACATAATATTTAAAGACTCCCCAATCCAAATTTGGTTTCCTTCCTGTGACATTTGTTAACTGGACCCCCTCCATTTTCTATTGTTCAGATATGGGTCCATCCATGCAAAAGAGACTCCCTTCAACAGCACAAGCATATAGTTTTCCTAGTATGACCTTATGATCTACACTTGGTATGTAGCCATAGAAAGTCGGGAGGGAAATAATCTGACAAGTTTTATTTGTTAAAATTATTAGTGTAAGTTCTGCATTAGCATAATGTTTATACAATGATTAAAGAAGGAGTGCACATTTTTGCATCCATGACTTCAAAGTTTTGAAATACACACAAGAATGAATTTTACTTATGAAGACCAAAACTACAGAAATAGCTATGTGAGTTTATAATTTGTGTAAGTATAGAAGTTCTCCCAATTTTTACTTATGAGCCAGGGGGAAGTGGACATAGATGTGAACATTTACATTCCATATTTAATATGAGTTATTTGGTTCCACACAAGAAAAAAAACTAGCACATTATGAGATAAAATTACTGATCAGCACTTACGTACAGGAGCTGAAATATTTAGTTCTGTTAATATACACACAATAAAAGTAAAAGTGACAACACAATCCCAGTTTTCAGAATTTTTAGTTATTTGCTTCGGGAGGAGAGGGACAGGTTGTGTAAGGTTAAAAGAAAAGGATGAGACAGACCCACATGTAGGCGTCTCACTACATCAGTAGCCATTAGCTCTGAAAGTTAGTGTAGTTTATGTACTTTTACGTATGTATCAACAGTAATAACATTATGTTTCCAGAAGGTAAGTACTGGTCAATAATTCTGTCCCATAATTGATTAAGAATTGTTTTTATTTAGACATGAAGAGAAGCTTCTTAAGTGTCTGAGCTGTGTGGGAAGAGAACTGAAGAAAGTGAATTTACCAGAATGTACAAATTGGAGATATATTATGTTTCTTTCACTGCAAAGCAATGTCTTTTGCCTCATTCTTCTAAAAAAGGATACAAGAAACAACAGATTGTTCACTACTGGAAAAACAGACAAGCTTTCGAAGTGGGAGTTCCTGCCCTGAACAAATATTTGCTCTCTGAAACATATCAGAACAATGACATGATGGAAAGAACAGACTGCTACTCACCACACAGAGGTGCCTAGCAACCTATCTTTTTCATAGTATTATTGTTATTCCATCCTGGACTTTCCACTGTTTGGTAATAGAACAAGGCACAGAACTCAACTGCCCACAGCACCTAAACTTTATTGATTTTAAAAAAGTAATTGACAATATACTCTGAGAATATTTGTGGAATGTTGTAAGCCTACATGGAGTTCCTTCCTGAACACCTACATTTACATTTGCACTTTATGTACGATATGCGAACACAACACGCTTCAAAAGACTTGTCAGGGACTTGTTAATTATCTAATAAAGGTTTATTATCTAATAAAAACTGCTGATCTAACTGGAACTGATGACTGTCTGGGAAGTAGGAATGTTTGACTCAATTTCATACATCATAATCAATGTTTCTGAAAGCCTGCAGCTGTCATTCATCATTTAAATAATGAAACACTGCACTAGTTATGTATTTTTTCATGCTTAGCATGACGCATTTCAAGAATTTTTTCTCATTGTCAAGTGCAAATATGTGTTTTTCTGTGTCTCTTTCACTGTAGTCATCTTTTTGAGGTTATCACGTACTGTGTGCCTCCTCAGTTATGTAGAAAACCACACACAAGCAAAATATCACTCACATTGTTTGTTTGTGCAACATCACAAAAAACACTTATGTAAATACTGCACTTAACAACAAGAATAAATTCTTGAAACACATTTTGCTCAGCATGAAAAAAATTCATAACCAGCACTGTGTTGAGACTAAAAACATTTGGGCAACACAAAGTGAATGATGGTGTCAACTAGCACTCCAAGTGGCCAAACACCGAAACACGCTAAATATAGTTTGACAAAGGTGTCATGATGATCACAATACTGTGTTTGATCAGTAGAGATAGTTTGGAAATGGTTGTGATTGGTCATAATTTAAACAAACCTAGTTACTCTAATCAGCCACCACGCCAAGTAAAGCTTGGCAGCAGTGGGAGATACGGCACAAATTGTTCCAACTTTTACATGTTTACTGGTCCAAATCCGCTGAGTAGAGTGCCCTGGTGTCAAGAAACTTAACCACATAATATTTGTAAACACTACTGGACGGCCAGTGTCATTTTTTCTCCACAAACATTTGCATAAATTGCGGGAAAATTATAAATATGTTGACACAAAATTGGGTGCAAATTACCATTATGGCCATAGGAAAGTTGACAGGAATGATAAAAATGTCGTAAACGGTGGTAAAACATTAATTTCGGGAACGTAAAAGCAGGGTTATACTGTAGTCATTTTCTCCCCTGTTCCACCTACAAACAAACCAAGGGAAAAACTATTATCTATGTGCCTCCATACATGCCCCAGATTCTCTCATCTTATCTTTGTGGTCCTTACTAAATGTACATTTGTGGAGTATAATTGTTCTCCAGTCAGCTTCAAATGCCGATTCTCTACATTTTCTCAATAGTGTTCCTGGAAAAGAATGTCATCTTCCCTCCAGGGATTCCCAATTAATTTCCCAAAGCTTCTACATAATACCTTCATGTTGCTGAAACCTATTGCTTCAATGTCTTCCTTCAATCTGATCTGTTGTGGATTTCAAACACTTCAGAATTACTCAAGAATGGCTCACACTAGTGCCCTATATGCAATCTCCTTTATGGATGAATCACACTTTCCTAAAATTCTCCCAATAAACTGAAGTCAACCATTTGCCTTCCCTACCACAATCCTTGCATGCTCATTCCATTTCATATCATTTGCAACATTACACCTAAATATTTAATCAACATGAAAGTGTCAAGCAGTACACTACTAACCCTGTATTCGAACATTACATTTCCTACTCATCAGCATTAACTTACATTTTTCTACATTTAGAGCTAGCTGCCATTACAAATTTTGTCTAAGTCATACTGATACTCCTACAGTCACATCTCTTTGATATTTTCAGAAACTTCCATCTAGACTTGAGTTGCTGCATAAGAACAGAATGTAGGAACACATTCTTATTTAGCATTCTGACAGCTATCAAGACAAGGATCCATTTTTGTGATCATTATTTTTCATATAACTCATAAATTTCATAATGAGAAAAACTATGTACAACTCCAACATAGAGATATGATAGAATGAGCACTCTGTGCTTCCAGATCTGGTTTTTGCTGATAACATTATTCTTCTGGCAGAAACACCACAACGTTTACAACTAATGTCAACCAAGTTAGATGGAATGGCTAGTTATGTAGGGCTATAGCTCATGTCGTGTAAGACAATGCTTCCGCGCATACAGGCAGAGCAGTGAAGTGATGAGAAATGGGCATGCGCGGCAGCAGAGAGCGGGCAAACAAAGACCATGTTGCCGAACTGCATTGCTGCGGACAAGTCAGGCTCATTTGCCTATGGTACATAGTATTATACATTCAAATCTATGAGGGGAATAGTAAATATTAAAACCAATTTCGACCATTCGTCATGAGAGAAATATTAATTCAAGTCTTGATGACGTGTCCATTGCTCCACAGATTTGATTCGCATGAAGTCGGGAGGCGAGAACAGCTGACACAGATTTGTGAAGACGTGAAGTACATTTCTCAAAAATGACAATTGTCTAACAGCAAGATCATTGAAACTGCTTGCAATAATTATCATTTATTGTGATCTGAATTGTATTATAAGCAAAAATTTAATACACAACAAAATTAACTTTGAGCACAAACTTCAATCATGATATTTGCTTGACAACTGCTTCTACTCAATAGAAATTTTAAAAATGTGTATAAGGTATGTGTATTTGTGTGTTTGACTGTATTCAAGCATGATCACTGTGCATAAAAAAGAATTAGAGGTAAAAAAGACTAATGGAAAGACTATCGTAAAGATGGTCAGTAAGTTGTAGTTTTAGCTGTTAACGGTCATTATGAGTGTAAACTAACTTGTTCGACATTACAGTGAGAGACCACATTTACAATCCATTGAACAAGTAAACAATTAACCATGATCTGTGAATAACTCCAGGGAATGATAACTGGTAGCATCGAAAACCAAAGATATCTCGAAAAGTAACAGTTACTGTCATTTTAGCGCCTGTTCCAGTTCGTGACGGGGGTTTACACGTGGAAATGTCAGAATTTTGACAAATTTATCCAGCTGCTTTCTAGCGTGTTATTAGAGCATACAACATGGTGGGAGACGCTTAACTTCTCCTTGGGCAATATGTTGAACATTACAGTCTGCACAATTCAAAGGATAGGTCCTAATCAAAAGGCTAAGAAGTTCTCATTATTATGTATGCAACTGATATGTTGACAAACACATTTTTTAACCACGAGTCTTTAAAACTAAGAAATATTATCACTTTGTTCCAAAGTCTACATCGCAATACCACCATCACTTCTATTTGAATATGTTTCGAACAATATGATTGTAAATTTACGATGATAGGTTCAAGGCTTGTATCCATCATCAAATTATTCTTTCTGAAGCTTTTCAGATTGCCGCACAGACTCTGCCCACACTACATGGGGTGTTGCCTACTGCCTCAAGCACAAGCGATTCAGTGAATGTTATCTTGAATTCCCCCCCCCCCCCCCCTCGCCAACATAACCTTATCCTTTGCACAGATTAATTCAACAGGGCTAAACTGACAGTGACACGTGGGCAAACGCAAAACTGTGTGATCCCATTCACGTGGAAGGAAGTCAAGTTTGTACGTTCTGTCATGTGACTTGTATAAATTAATGACCTGCAGGAGATCAGCACGAGTCTGGTTTATACGGTGCTTAATATTTTTATATTTAAGCCAGGGAAAAATATCCGCTTTTCTGGTGTTTATACTTGGTGTTTTCTCTGTAACAATTGAATTATAATTCGCAATGACCGACTTCGAAGCAAGGTATGACAAGAATTGTGAATCACATCACAAAACTGACAGCGTTCATTTCTGAATGGTAGTCACTGCTGTTTTTCTTACACGTAAACACAAGTTAACTCTCAGGAACAAAACCAGAAGAAGAGTCAGCATTCAGAATAATTATCCAAGAACCTATTCCTATGAAAACTCTAAAACTGCCAGTAGCATCACTCATTTTCCAGAACTTTCCTGGAACAGTTCTAACTGACCCATGTTTCATCAATGTAATATACTGTTGAACTACCTCCTCCTCTTGTGTCATGAATCTTTATATGGTATGTAGTTCGTACTGCACCTAACTCACCTCTTTGAACTAAAAACTCTCTTCTTAACATATTAGGAACCAACATCTTTTAAAATTCTTTACATTGATGAAGCGCTTATCACTGAAGCTAATTTTCTCCTGGATAACTGTAACACATTTTTGTGATGTCAGGCATTCATCATTCACATGGAGCATTTTAAAACAACGTTGTTAAAACCATCCCTTTGTGTTACAGGTTCATTGCAATTTCAATGCTTTCCAATCGAAACAAAATCAACTTTTTCTACAGTTCCAACAGCTCTGACACTTTCGTTTGCAATTCTCTTTAAAGTTCTCTTGTTGACACCACATGGTTCTAGAGTCCGTGCTTGTCTTCAAATGTCGACAGTAGGAGACCTGCTTTCAAATTCACGTTCAAAAAAATTATAAATGTGGTATATAATCCCCCTCACCTGCTTGTAAAATATTTCAGATTTATTGCCGTCACCTTCCTTCTTCTTTTTTTTTTTAAATTGCACTTAAACATTTACAAATACAGATTCGCAACTATACTGCTACACGAAAAAAAATACAAAAGACTGATAGCTGAATGAATAATTCGGTTGTCGCGAAGTACAGCTACAGTGAAGCATGTAGGAGCGAGATTCTCTCTGTCTAGCTGTAACTTGCTTGTAGCAGCTCGGAAAGAGACTGAATATTATTGGCTGCCAGTGGCTAGGGGAGGGGGATGCGCAGAACGGCTAGCAAGCTTCTCTCTGTCTAGCTGTAACTCGCTTGTAGCTGCTCAGAAAGAGATTGAATATTATTGGCTGCCAGTGGCTAGTGGAGGGAGATGCGCAGAATGGCTGAAAACTGAGCCGCCTTCCAATGTGAGGTGGACTTTAGTAAAAAACAGTGATAAGGCACGAAATGAACATAAGCAGTGAAAATGTGTTTACTGAAATTATAGTGCAAAAGAAAGTACAAGATGTTGACCAGCTTCCATATCTGATCAGCCTAATTGTAATAATGGGAACACACACACAGGCATCAGCAGCAGAACTGGGAAAGCTTCTGCAGTCTTCCAGTACATGTGATCCATATGGCAAAAGTATGTCCAGAAAGTCTTGGCTGTATTCCTCTATCATTTTACCAATGACCATATAGCAGAGATGCTGAGTCGCAGATAGGCACAACAAAAAGACTGTCAGAAAATGAGCTTTTGGCCAACAAGGTCTTCCGTCAGAGACAGACTATACACACACACATACTCACGCAAATGCAACTGTCTCACACGACCGCAGACTGCAGTCACATGTGTGTGAGTTGTTTTTGCATGAGTGTGAGTGTATGTTCTATCTTTAACAAAGGCCTTGTTGGCCGAAAGCTCATTTTCTGGCAGTCTTTTTGTTGTGTCTGTCTGTGACTCAGCATCTCTGATATGGTGAGTAGAAACTATACTTTTCATAGTACTGTTACATTCCATCCATGATTTTCCAAATGTTGAATCTTATCAGTGACCATATATTCATGTGAGAACTGGAAAATTTCAGTAAAATCAGCACACTCCCAGCCCACAATGCCGTATGCTCATTTCCATTTTTAGCACTCAAGTTCAACATTTTTCACTATCAATGCTTGAGAAAAATTTGGAAGATCAGTTTCTGTGTTTCAAGTAATTAAATACTAACACAGTCTGCACAAAACTGTTGGTGAAAGAAAACTGAAACCTTCAGGGCATGTTCTACACATGAAAGATGGAAGACTTCCCAAAACCAGCACTGTTGGGGAAGCTGTGGATGGATACAGAAGTAAAGGAAGACTTCATAACACCTGGAAACAAAATTTTATAAAGAATCTTCAACACATGGACATAAACTGGAAAGAAGCTGAAAAACTCCAACTGATCAAGCTCACACAAGGAAACTTGTTACCCGATACGCAATTTAGCGCTGAAGGAACTAAGTCCATGTTAAGTCTAAATTATCTAACGAATGTGTGTGTTAAGAGAGACAATTTGAGTTTAATTGTATTATTACTCTGCAGATGGCTCTCCATTGCAGCCAGTCAAATAAATAGTGCCTTGACACAGTTCAGCCAAGCTGCTTATCCCACTACCTTTCTTCACCTACACAGCACTAACTGCTGTCCAGCTCTCATAAACATTATTGGTGGCAGAGCACATGTGGTAATTGGATAGCACTGCCCTAAATTTGCACGTAGTATTTTTGTGCAGCACTATTGTGATAACAACATATTTAGCTGTCTTGTCAATTGCTTTATGTTTTGTGGTAGTTATTGCTGTCCTTATGTTCCCTAATTTATATAAACCATTGTATAGGCATAAAATTTTCTGTGTTCCTACATGATACATTCTCTGCAAAGAATGTGTCTTTTCACATACATACATTACAACTATTACCTGATACAGAGCAATGGGCTCTACATGGTATCGCAGTAAACCAGCCAACCTGGACACAGTAGCTGTCTTCCCACAGCCTCGGGGTCCCACTAAGCACAGATCAGAGGCAAAGTGAGACTGCAGAAGCTGCGCCACCAGCTGCTCCTGGTAGGGTGTTGGGATGAAACTAGCAGCCATAGGAACATTATTTCCATTACCATGAACCACCTGTAACAAATTTTGTGACCCTAAATTATAAATAAATACATTGGCATGGATTTTATTCTCATCTGACAGCCACATTGAAAATATTATGCTAAGTGATGAGTAACAAGCAATGATAATGATATGCAAAACCGTGACAATGATTTTAAGTACATAAGACAAGAAAGACTTTACATTAAGCTTATCCCTTACGGATATTGTAGAACACCATGACTGCATATTAACTGAATATAAATACTGATAACTGGGATCAGTCATTAAAATAAAATAAGCAAATATTTCATAAGTGACTAGCAGTTATATGTAATTAATTACCATGTGAAACTAAAACACAGATGACCAAAATATCACTGGGAAAAGAACTTCAGCTCAAAGCCTTAGTGGTTGTAAGTAAGCAGACATAAACACCAGATTAAGATCAAGGAAAAGCTGCATGCTACCAGCAATCACCACTCTCCAAAGAAAAGTTCTGTTCTGAGGACATCGGTGCACTGAGCGGAAGCCGTTTCAGATGCTGAAAGCCTTCCAAAGGAACAGAGCCACTTACGGCTACAACAACTGCCAGATACCACAAGCCATTTTGTCAAAGAAACATAAGCAGAAAACATCCGAGGATGGCATGAAGAAGCTTGTGTTCTTGCTGTTCTATGGCTCTATAACAGGAAAGATTAGCTAGCTTCTAAGAAAGCATAAAATCAATACGGATTTTAAGGCACCAGCTAAAATTTGACAGCTAATGAGGCCTGTGAAAGACAGTTTTGGACTCAGAATGCTAGGAGTATATATAATACCATGTAGGTGGTGACAGTTGTATATTGGATAGACTGTACGTACTACTGAACAGCGCCGTGTGGAACATGAGAGATGTTTATGCCTACGGTATCCTGAGAAATCAGCGGTGGTGGAACATGCTTTAGAAAACAGACACTGAACTGCATTTGCTAAGACATCTGTTATTATACGGAGTACTAGTTTTTGGGACAGTGTTATAAAACAAGTGATCGATTTAAAAATTTCTGACAACACCCTCAATAAAGACGGTAGCCATTGGATAGTTGAAGCGGGCATGGCAAGCGCGCAATGAAAACAGCTATATAAGGACAAAAGCAGCAATCATCCGACAGTCACCACCTGACAATGGCTGAGGAGAACTTGGCCGAAAACTCATGAATTTTAAACCAGTGGAGGTTGGAAGCCCAAGAAAATGTTATCAGTACATATCACCGCCGAACTATGCATTTGTATATTGAAATGTTCGGCACAGGCCATGAGCATGTATAGGACCTATGGCTCAAGTTTAGACACGTACCTAATAGAACATTTCATAGTGGGGGGTTCCTCCGTGATATAAATTCAATGTAAAGAAACTTCTAAAGAAACAGAGATTACTACATTACAGGTATAAAACAAAGCACAGGGCTATAGACAGAGAGATGCTGAATGAAACACATTTGGTTGTCAAGAGCGCATCGCATGAAGCCTTCAGTGACTACCGTAGCAGAATATTGTCAAATGATCTTTCACAAAATCCAAAGAAATTCTGGTCATATGTAAAAGCTGTAGCAGCACCGAAGTTAGTTTCCGGTTTCCAGTGTGAGACAAAAACTGAAATTGAAGGTAGCAAAGCAAAAGCTGAAATGCTTAACTCTGTTTTCAAGTGTTTCTTTACAAAGGAAAACCCAGGAGAATTGCCACAGTTTAATCCTCTTACACTGAAAAGATCAGTGAAGTCAATATCAGTATCAGTGGTGTTGAGAAACACCTGGAATGGTTAAAACTGAACAAAGCACCGGGATCTAAAGGAATCCGTAACAGATTCTATATTGAATTTGTGGCTGAGTTAATCCCTTTTCTAACTATAATCTATCATAGATCCCTCGAACAAAAAACCATGTCCAGTAGATGGAAGAAAGCACAGATCACACCCATGTACAAGAAGGGTAGTAGAAGTGATCCACAAAACTACCGTCCAATATCCCTGACACTGATTTGTTGTAGAAGGTTAGAACATATTCAGAGTTCAAATCTAACGGAAGAACCTTGAACAGAATGATCTTCTCCATGCCAACCAGCAAGGATTCTGAAAACATCAATCATGTGAAACCCAACTTGCACTTTTCTCATGTGGCACACTGAAAGCTTTGGATCAAGGCAGTCATGTAGATGCAGTGTTTCTCGATTTCTGAAAAGCATTTGAGTCAGTACCGCACCTACGCTTATTGTCAAAAGTATGATCATATGACATATCAACTGAAATTTTAGACTGGATTGATGACTTTTTGGTGGGGAGGACACAGTATCTTATCTTGAGTGGAGAGTCATCATCACATGTAGAAATAACTTAGGGTGGGTCCCAGAGAAGTGTGTTAGGACCTTTGCTGTTCATGTTGTATATTAATGATGTTGCAGACAATATTAATAGCAAAATCATGGTTTTTGCAGATGCTGCAGTAATCTATAATGAAGAAGTTGCATTAATAGTCAGTCAGATCTTGATAAGATTTCAGAGTGGAGCAGGGATTGGCAACTTGCTTTAAATGTTCAGAAAAGTAAAAAATTTGCACTTTGCAAAAGGAAAAAACATAGTATCCTATGACTACAATATCAATGAGTCATTGTTGGAATTGGCCAACTCATACAAATACCTGGGTGTAACACTATATATGGATACAAAATGGAATGATCACATAGGTTCAGTCTTGGATAAAACAGGTAGTAGACTTTGGTTTATTGGCAGATTACTTGGGAACTGCGATCAATCTACAAATGATATGGTGCTTCAGTGTAGAACATATACAGAGTAGGGCAGCAAGAATGGTCACAGGTTTGTTTAATCCAAAGTGTCACAGAAATACTGAAGGAACTGAACTGGAAGACTCTTCAAGACAGACCTAAAATATCCCAAAGAAGTCTATTAACTAAGCTTTAAATGATTACTCTAGGAATATACTACAAACCCCTAACATATTGCTCTCATACGGATCTTGAGGATAAGATTAGAATAATTATTATTGCATGCACTGATGCATTCAAACAATAGTTCTTCCCGTGCTCCTTACGAATGGAATGGAAACCTTAATACCTGGTATAAAGGAACGTACCCTCTGCCGTGAACTTTGCAGTCATTTGCAGAGTATGGATGCAGATGTAGATGTAGAACAGTGTCAGCTGTAAACAGCATCTGCTAATTCATTCAAAAAATACTGCGAATAGCAAGAATTCTATTGGACTTCCTTACAATAAACCAGATGTTTTTTCTGATACTTTCCCCAATCAGAATAATGTATTGGCCTTCTTTCCCTTTTCTGAGTTGCTGTCCATTTCTGCCTGATTTATGGTTCTATTTTTAAAGTTGACATCAGTGAACACACTGATAATTCATAACACTCCCTAGATCTCAATAAGAAGGGGAATCTTCAAGGATGTGGAACAAGCCAAGGCAAACAGTAACTATAGACAAGCAAATTACAAACAATATGAAAACAGTACAGGCAATAAACTATCACCATAACACTCAATGCTTATTCCAGTTAAGTTTAACTATATAAATGAGAAAGAAAGCTACTACTTTGATTCAGTTAACTAGAACACTCACCTCAACATCAGTTGTGTGATAACCACCAGCTAACCTGATATGGGCAGAATCCCCACCAGTTGGGGTCACAGTTTCAACAGTTAAAGGAACAGTCTTTTGCTGCAACATCTGGAATGTCTGGAGCACATCTTCCACAGCAGAAACTCCCTCTGCAGGAAGGAAACTCTTGTATGGATACAGGCGGTACAACACCTCAGATGCTGTCATAGTTGGAAAAGTATCCTGTGTGAAACATATGTTGATTAGACTGGTCCATATCAAAATAACAAATATTTTATAAACTTACTATAACTTTTCTCAGATAAAATGTTATTGTTTAATGCAAAATTATTTTACTGAAATTTATTGTTCTTCATTTCCAATTTTAAAAAAATTTCAAGTGTTACTTTTAAACAATGTAAAGTCCAGGATGGAATAACCACAATATGGAAAGAACAGCATCCTGATCATTACACGAGGTATTGAGTTGCAGACAAACAGAGTGAAAAAGAATGGTAAAAATATTCAAGTTTCCAAAGTCCTTCCAAAGTAGAAAACTCTCACACATTTATTCCAGCACAACTCACACATATGGTCACTGTCTTTGGGTGCTAAGGCCTCATTACGCTTATTATAGTTACCACAACAAAACTGTGTATAGAAACCGGGCTGAAAATTCAAAGCGATTCTAGTTGTATGCAATGTATGCTAGCAGAAAAAACAAGCGGTGCCTTTCTCTGTGTGACAGCAATGGAGATATTATTGAAGACAGTGCTGCCAAAGCAGAGTTACTAAACACAGCCTTCCAAAATTCCTTCGCCAAAGAGGATCAAAGTAAATGTTCCAGAATTTGAATCAAGAACAGCTGTCAACATGAGTAACTTAGAAGTACAGTAGATATCCTCGGAGTAGTGAAGCAACTTAAATCACTTAATAAAAGCAAGTCTTATGGTCCAGACTGTATACCAGTTAGGTTCCTTTCAGAACATGCTGATGCAATAGCTCCACACTTAACAGTCATATACAACTGCTCGCTCAACGAAAAATCAGTTCCCAAAACAGGAAAGTTGCAGAGGTCACACCAGTATTCAAGATAGACAATAGGAGTAATCCACTAAATTACAGGCTCACATTATTAACATCGATATGCATATATTGTGTTTGAACATTATGAATTACCTCAAAGGGAACGTCTATTGACACACAGTCAACACAGCTTTAGAAAACATCATTCTTGTGAAACACACTCACACGAAGTGTTGAGTGCTATCGACACGAGATTTCAAATTGATTCCATATTTCTTCATTTCCATAAGGCTTCTGACACCGTACCTCACAAGCAGCTTTGTAATCAAACTGCGCGCTTGTGGAATACTGTATCATTTATGCGAGTGGATTTGTGGTTTCCTGTCAGAGAGGTCACAGTTCATAGTAACTGATATAAAGTCACTGAGTAATACAGAAGTGATTTCTAGCATTCCCCAAGGTAATGTTATAGGCCCTCTGCTGTTCCTTATTTATATAGATGATTTAGGTGACAATCTGAGCAACCATCTCAGGTTGTTTGTTTATGATGCTGTGATTTATCTTGTCTAGTAAAGTCATTAGAAGACCGACACAAATTGCAAAAAGATTTGTAGAAGATATGCATATGGTGTGAAAATTGGCAACTGATCCTAAATAGTGAAGAGTGTGAGGTCATCCACATAAGTGCTACATGGAATCTGTTAAACTTTGGTTACACAGTAAATCAGTCAATTTTAAAAGCCATAAATTCAAATAAATTCCTAGGAATTACAATTACAAACACCTTAAATTGGAAAGAACATTTGAAAAAATGTTGTAGGGAAGGTGAACCAAAGACTGTGTTTTATTGGCAGAACAGTCAGAAGATGCAACAGATCTACTAAAGAGACTGCCTACACTACACTTGTCTGCCCTCTTTTGGAGTACTGCTGTGCAGTGTAGGATCCTTACCAGATAGTCCTAATGGAGTACATTGAGAAAGTTCAGAGAAGGGCTGCACGTTTCATATTATCTACAAATAGGAAGAGTGTGTCACAGATACAATAAGGGATTTGGAGAGGATACCATTGAAACAAATGCGTTTCTTGTTGCGGTAGGATCTACTCACAAATTTTCAATCACCAACTTTCTCCTCCGAATGCGAAAATATGTTATTGATACTGGCCTACATAGGGAGAAATGATCATCATAACAAAATAAGGGGAATCAGAGCTTGCACGGAAAGGTATAGGTGATCAATTTTTCTGCATACTGTTCAAGAGTGGTATAACTGAGAATTATTGTGAAGGTGGTTCGATGAACCATCTGGCAGGTTCTTAAGTGTGACTTGCAGATTAAGCATGTAGATGTAGCTGTAAATGATGCTCTCAATGAATGATATAGGTGAAAGACTTGTCTGGAATTTCAAACCACAGGAAGTGGGTTGCAATATGACATGCAACCTTCCTGAATATTATCACACAACACTAATCAAGAGCAAGAGTGAGATCAAGTCTTACACAGTTACCAGCCAAAGATATTGCTCTTGTTCCTCTACCCAATAGACCAGTAACCATATTCTATAGCACAGCACACATTCCACCCAGAGGACACAATGTTCATCCCCACATACGACCATCAATATCCATGGATACTCAGCACTTCCCTCCAGCAGCATAGCATAATGATGATGGTAACTGGGAAAAAACCATCAACAGGAGTACAGAGATGCTACATCATGGGGTTTCCACGGAACTCAACAGCAGGGTTATTAATCCCTTTATCTTCACAACCAAGGACCGAATGCAAGAGTTTTTGGAGTAATATAGATAAATTTAGCTTAAGAGCTGTGACAAAGTCACAGTGGGAGGAAGCTTGCAGGGAAAAGTTCTACTCCAAACTCCTCTTAAATAATTTAGGAGTAAAGGAGACCACTCACCGAATAGCAGAAGCATTGACTCATCAAAAGGCACGTACAAAAGTGAATGAAAACTTTGCTGTTTTCATAAGAAATTCTTTGACAAGCTACAGTACAACATAATCCTCCCACCATCAGACCCCATACCCCTCTATGTAACAGTTCCCCTTCCTCTGTTCTGTCATCCCCTCCCAATCCATGCCTCTGTATCATCTTTACCATGCACCACGCACCTCATCAGGTCCAGTAGCCATGTGTCACATGCCTAGTCTTTATATCTGATGCCCCCTCCCTCTTGCATTCCTAGCTTGCACACCTGCTGCCTCCCTTTGAGCCACTAGCTACCCATCCCCAATGCTCCTCCTGCTTCCCATCTACTTCTCCTTCTACCCACTCCACCCGACACAAACCCCACTTCCAGACCACCTTCCAAACTGCAGTCCCGGCACTGAGTATCCAGCTGGCACAATGTACAGGTGTGTGTGTGTGTGTGTGTGTGTGTGTGTGTGTGTGTGTGTGTGTGTGTTCCAACTTGTCAAAGGATTTCTTCTGAAAGCTAGGGATGTTTTCGTTCTTTTTTGTGCATTCTTCTTGAAGACTCACCAGTTCTGCTATTTGACGAGTGGTGTCTTTTACACCTAAATCATTTACATCCTGCCAGAACTTTCCTTACTATATTCTTCACTTAAAAGTGATGCCGTAGTAGCAGGGGCCACTCTAGCACAGCACAGAGTTGCTGAATGCAATTAGTGTAATGTCAGCAACATACACTCTTTGAGTAACTCCAGTTCATGTCCAGGGGTTTAGAAGGAGGGGCCACTGTCAGCACAAGCCTCACTGCAGTGATCTGCAAAAGGCTTCACACCACCCTCACCCTTCACAGGCGAACAATTAGAATTAGGCCACTTCATGGTGAGGGATCTAGTATCTTCACCCTCGGCAAGCTAGGAGATATCGATAGTGAACAGGATTGACCATACCATGTGCCCTATCCAGCAGTTTCTTCCTATACAATATTGGTACAAATTGATGCCTTTCTGCCCTGTGGTTCACTCTGAGAAGCAACACAAATGGCAGTGATCCACAGCAACTACAATTTACCATGGACCAATGCTTACATCCTCACCACCACCACCACCACCACCACCACCACCATCACCATCACCATCACCACTCCCTAAAATTTCTCTGGAGCTTAATGCTCTGGCATGGCATGTGGTATACGCTGCTACCAAACTTTTGAACTTACTCAGAGTCTGTTGTCATTTGTAGATATTGCCAGTTTTCAGTCTTGTCTTTTAAATCAAACACTGAGCTGGAGCCTGTTTTATTGACTGTCTTGTTCTGTACTAGTTGTTTTTATCACAATTACCACCCAGTTTGTCTTGATATCTGATGACAACGAAATGAAACTGACGTCCATGATGAAATCATATCTGTCATTACTTAGTAGAAGAAGAAGAAGAAGAAGAAGAAGAACTTCTTAGCCGAGATCGCTATAAAAATTTTATTGCAGATAACCAGTATAAGTAAAACTAAGTCGCTATCTTCAGATCTTCATAAAGGTTATTACAAACATAGAATAAATTTCTTTTATTTCACATCTATGGTCACAAACTTGTAGGTCAGCAGACTATTGGCTGCGGTCAGCAATGACCATTCTCAGATCTGCAGCAAAATATGGAAAAAAAATACAACTATTAGACTGTCTACACTTTAAAACAATAAAATAGTCTATGATGTAAAGTATTATTGACATACATGTGAAATTATGTGCTTTAAATATGACGAGGCATACCTGTTTTATAAAAACATGTCCTAATATACTGAAGGTCCCGAGTCTGTTAGTTGTATGTCTTACAGTTTAATAAATATATGCTTTCAAAATACGTATATTCTTATTGAAGCACCATCATGCTATCTGATTGACTACGAAAATAATAATGTATCAGGGAAGGACCTTCTGGTACATTTGAAAGATACTTTGTGAAATCTACATACCAAGAGACGCACAGCAACAGGTAGGTTGTCTGCAGGGAAATCTGGCAGACCAAGCGATGCAGATTCCTGTGAGAGTAGTGCATGACAACAGGAGAGAAGCTGAGATATCTGTGTTGGATCTACATTAGATGTCAGTGATCTCAGGTGTTCCAGCTGCTCCTGTGGATTTAAAGTGTTTAATACATTAGATGATGATCAATATTATTACTAACACTTTATTATTACTAACCAATCATAGGCATAATCTACAGTAACAGGACTACGAAAACCTAACCAATAAACAATATAAAAAGGAAACATAAGAGACTACTACATCATACTATTGTTATAAAAACAATTCTTGTTATTCTAGGGATAATTTGACTACATCAGTACACTTGATTTATATATAACATCTACATCATGTTGTTATATCTTGATTGCTTACACAGAAGAAGGCAAACAAATCAGTTGCGGGCAGTCGGACTGCTGGGCCATAGCTAATATGACTGTACATCTCAGCCGAGCAACTGGAGCTGGGGGTGGGCAAACAGCTCATGCATGCAACACAACAAGGCATGAATGCCATGCAATATGGCCACATGGTAGTTAGGCTATATACCCTGCACCTGCCTGTATGAAAGCTGACATTGGTTTGCAGGTGCCCATTTCCCATGGGGCACTATTTCAAAAAACAGTCTGATCTACAATAAATACTTTATGAATTTTGATAAAAATGGCACGGAAATCAACATCCTAGATGAAGTCAGATCATTTTAATCTTTGGACTATTATTCTACTCTCAAACTTGTTAAATTGTATTAAATATGTCATGTATTTATTCTGAAGAGCTTCATTTCTCATGGCAACCACCTTGAGCCCAACGAGAACTCTGTTACCTGAAAATTCTCTTCAGCATTTCTAATTTTTTCTCTTGACTAATATCTTATAACACCATTTTTCCTCACATATATTATGTTGTTAAATTTTTCTTGCACAACCTTATTTTATTGGACTTTTTTTAATACCTCATGACTGCAAGTGCCCTGTTACACACACAAATATAAAATTTAGCATTTCTAGAATGTTCAAAACATATGGTACACTCCATGTATACTTAAGTCCCAGAAGGCCACCAAAACAGAGCCACAACCCAATAACATCAAATGTACTACATTCAAAGCTACAAGACACAACAAAAAAATATTTTTTCTGTGCTTTTGTATTGTCAGATAAAATCCAGCCTACCAAGAAAAAAATTCCATTTAATAAATTCATGTACATACAAACACACATTAAATTAGTAACCATACTACTGAGGAATAGTCTGGTATTTAGTCACCTAGAGTTATTGTCAGTGATTTCAGTGCCCAAATGGCTCATTATATTCCTATCCTCTTTCCTGAGTAGCTCTTGAAGCTTACTTACCCTTGTCTCTTTAATATTTACCTCACCCAAATCCGTGTGTGTGTGTGTGTGTGTGTGTGTGTGTGTGTGTGTGTGTGTGTGTGTGTGTTTTTAAGCTGACTAATATTGTTAAAGACCTGGTTTATGTGTCTGTCTACTGATCATTGTCTCCACTAAACAGTGTGACATTATTTTACTCATTCCACTGTTTAAATTCATATGACAGCAATTAATTCAATAAAAGAAAATAAAGCTTTACTACAAAGATACATTAAAGATTGATACATATGTATAGGCTGCTCTGCTCATACCTTGAAGCTGCGGTTTCCTATATCTCTAGCCTGAAAACGTGATCTTAAAGGTGGATCTAGAGGATTTCCAACATAACGGGGTACAGGAAGACCCAGTGCTACAACACGAAAGTCTTCACTCACTCGCACCAACTGCCAACGGTCGAGCTCTTCCTGACTGTGTTCCTATAATTAAATGCAAAATAAGATAATATCTGGGTATAATCACATATAATGCCCATACATCTTAACAAGATGCCACAGAATGAAAACTAGGAATTGATTTATTTTCACAATAACTGATGTTAGGCACAATGAAGTAATTTAACAGAATACAAAAGAATAATTAATCCAAACCTGACAGAGCAGGCAATGTTGGAGTATCTCCACAATGGTTCCAGAGCCATGAAACCAGAATCATTAATAGTGCTACATCTTAGCTTACAAGTACCAGGGTAATATTTGCAGTGTTGAAACTGCACTGAAAATAGACTGATTCAAGGAAGAGTCCATCACTGCATTTCTTCACAAGCAATTTTCATACATCCCTATGGTGGATGCAAACCTATGTGGCAAATGTAGTTTGAACATGTAAGGCCTGTTTTTTCTTTTTTTCTGGCTACAACTTTACTAGAGAATGTCTCCTTGTTAATTATTATCATAAAAAAGACAGTGAAATTACATGTTTAGTAGTACTGTCAATGATAATTAAATTTACATTATCCATAATACCAATGAGTCTTTCAAATGATGTTTTTACCTTAAGAAGCTTATCATAACGATCTGCTGGTATTAAGAATCGTCCATCTTCAAGATGCATTTCCCTGTTCTCCAGCAAATTGTTCAGCACAGGTAGAACATTCCGCTCAGCTTTTTCAATGCCCTCCAAGACAAGTATACGTCCTTTAATGGCTGCTCTTACTGCACTCTATGACAAAAGAGAAACTAAGATGTAGGACAACATCTGTTACACCACAATGTTACTGAAGGACAATTAATGCGAGCCATCACAAACACACTAAATTTAAGCCCATGGTCCAATCATCTCAGTTACACCCAAGACTTAATTGTTGGGCATTCATATTACGGAGTAAGTCTGCATGTTAGTAACTTAAGATGATGTCTACCAAGCAGTAGTTGCATAAATTAATGTATTCAGATTCAGAACAGTATGTAACATTGCCACAATGACCGTGGTTGAAAAATGTGGGCGTGTACTGTCCCATTTTCTGTGCTTTTGTGTAACATTACTATTACAACTCAAGAAGTAGTGTGTATCACATGCAAGGAAATTGATAAATTTGCATGTACAATATTCATAATCTTTTATAAACAACTTGGATACTCCTGTCCAGACTAATACTTTTCCAGCATTTTACATTTTGAGCAGTTATAAATGGTGGTTGTCGAAATCTACTGGGTAGTTTCCAGAGAGGGGGGGGGGGAAAAAAAAAAAAATATATATATATATATATATATATATATATATATATATATATATATATATATATATATACCTAAAAACAAAGATGATGTGACTTACCAAATGAAAGTGCTGGCAGGTCGACAGACACACATACAAACACAAACATACACACAAAATTCAAGCTTTCGCAACAAACTGTTGCCTCATCAGGAAAGAGGGAAGGAGAGGGAAAGACGAAAGGATGTGGGTTTTAAGGGAGAGGGTAAGGAGTCATTCCAGTCCCGGGAGCGGAAAGACTTGCCTCAGGGGGAAAAAAGGACGGGTATACACTCGCACACACACACATATCCATCCACACATATACAGACACAAGCAGACATATTTAAAGACAAAGAGTTTGGGCAGAGATGTGACATCTCTGCCCAAACTCTTTGTCTTTAAATATGTCTGCTTGTGTCTGTATATGTGTGGATGGATATGTGTGTGTGTGCGAGTGTATACCCGTCCTTTTTTCCCCCTGAGGCAAGTCTTTCCGCTCCCGGGACTGGAATGACTCCTTACCCTCTCCCTTAAAACCCACATCCTTTCGTCTTTCCCTCTCCTTCCCTCTTTCCTGATGAGGCAACAGTTTGTTGCGAAAGCTTGAATTTTGTGTGTATGTTTGTGTTTGTATGTGTGTCTGTCGACCTGCCAGCACTTTCATTTGGTAAGTCACATCATCTTTGTTTTTAGGTATATTTTTCCCTCGTGGAATGTTTCCTTCTATTATAACTATATATATATATATATATATATATATATATATATATATATATATATATAATAGAGGGAAACATTCCACATGGGAAAAATATATCTAAAAACAAAGAATATATATATATATATATATATATATATATATATATATATATATATATATATATATATATATATAATAGAGGGAAACATTCCACATGGGAAAAATATATCTAAAAACAAAGATGATGAGACTTACCAAACAAAAGCGCTGGCAGGTCGATACACACACAAACATACACACAAAATTCAAGCTTTCGCAACAAACAGTTGCTTCGTCAGGAAAGAGGAAAGGAGAGGGAAAGACGAAAGGATGTGGGTTTTAAGGGAGAGGGTAAGGAGTCATTCCAATCCCGGGAGCGGAAAGACTTACCTTAGGGGGAAAAAAGGACAGGTATACACTAGCACACACAAACACACACAAACACACACACATATCCATATACATATCCATATCCATATGGATATGTGTGCGTGTGCGAGTACAATATCCAGTGCCCCGGCGATATTCCAGCGTTATCTTGAGCACATCACGTCGACAATCCCTCATTGTATTAATTACCTGGACGACAAAATTGTCACAGGCCGCAGCACGAAGGAACACTTGCACAACCTTCGCACCCTCTTTCTCAAATTCAGGCCCGTGGCTTGCATTGCAACCTGCGTAAGTCAAACTTCTTCCAACCGTCCATTGAGTATGTGGGCTACACCATCTCTCGCCACGGCGTCCAGCTGTTAGGAAGTTTGGTCCAAGGTATCATCGACCTTCCACGGCCTGCTTCACTGAAGGAGTTACAAGCTTTTTTAGGCAAGATTGTCTATTACCACCAGTTCATTCCCTCGGCTTCTACCATAGCCCACCCCCTCAAGGGTGTTCCTTTTGATTGGTCGCCTGCATGCGAGCGAGCGTTCACCTCGTTGAAGGGCCTCCTCACGTCAGCGCCTTGTTTGGCTACTTTTGACCCCCATAAGCCATTGGTCCTGGCTACAGATGCTTCGCAGTATGGGGTGGGGGCGGTCCTGGCCCATCGCAACGCGGATGGTTCCGAGCAGCCACTGGCGTTTGCGTCTAAAACTCTTAGTCCCGCACAGGCCCATTACTCCCAGGTGGAAAAAGAGGCTTTGGCCATTGTCTACGCTGTTTCAAGTTTCACCCTTTCTTGAATGGCACGAAGTTTCAGTTAATCACTGACCATAAGCCGTTAATATCATTATTTGGCCCCGCCTCTCAGATTCCAGATAGGGAGGCCCACAGACTACAGCGCTGGGCCTTGTTCCTCTCTAAGTACCATTATGACATTCATTTTCGCCCTACCGGACAGCATGCCAATGCAGACACTCTTTCCCGTCTTCCGGTGGGCCTGGATCCTAAGTTCGATTGAGAGGAGATTATGTGTTTTCATTTGGATGTGGCGTCCCACCAAGCGATTGATGGCTTCCCGATCACTAGTTCTAGAGTCGCCAGGGAAACGGCAGCTGACCCAGTTCTCCGGCAAGTAGTTCGCGTCATTCAGCAGGGGTGGTCATCCTGACCTCCAGGCCAGGCCTCGGACCCTCTTCGTAATTATTTTGTTCTACGAGACCACTTCTCCGTCTTGGAAGGAGTTCTCCTTCTGGCTACCGATGATACAGCTCCTCGCGTGGTTGTTCCTGCAAGTTTGCGAAGGGAAGTCCTCACGTTATTACATGAGGGGCACTGGGCTGTTTCCTGTGCTAAAACCTTGGCTCGCAGACATGTGTACTGGCCCAGTATTGACAGAGAAATTGAGCACTTGGTGGCCGCCTGTTCCGAGTGTGTGAGCCAATAGGCATCTCCCAGGTCAGCGTTCTCTTCATGGCCGCCTGCAACCCAGGCATGGGAACGTGTTCACATCGATTTTGCGGGCCCGTTTCTCAATGGCTTTTGGCTCATTGTCATTGATGCTTATTCCCGATTCCCATATGTGGTTCGCTGCTCCTCAACCACTTCAGAAGTTGCAATCCAGGCACTAGCAAAAATCTTTTCTGTGAAAGGTCTGCCAGTCACCCTGGTCTCGGACAATGGACCTCAGTGTATTTCGCAGACCTTCCAGGATTTTTGTAGGCGCTTCGGTATTCGGCACGTTTCCTCTTCCCCCTTTCATCCACAATCGAGTGGGGAAGCCGAGTGCATGGTGCGCACATTTAAGACGCAGATGAAAAAGTATGTGCACGAATTTCCTGCGGAGGAGGCGTTGACGTTTTTCCTGACGGCATACCGGACCACACCAATGGGAGAATGCAGCCCCGCAGAGCTCCTCCACGGGCGCCAACCTAGGACTCTGCTGCACCTCCTCCGGCATGGTCCTCGCCAGTCTTCGCCAAACGGAGTACCAGGCTTTCCACCGGGTATGTCGGTGTGGGCACGTGGGTTTGGTCACAATCCATGTTGGATACCGGTGGTGGTCCTGCGCCGAAATGGCCGCCGGCTCTATACCTTGCAGGCAGGGGACCGGGAGGTACATCATCACTAAAACCAGCTACGTCCACATTTGGGCACCCACCCTCCAACCCCTCGGGCACCGGCTTCCCCATTGCCAGCACCCGTGTTGGTTTCTCAGAGGACGCTACCATCCCTCCCCCCTGTGACTCCGCCGCACTGTGATGGTTCGCAGCCTTGGCTGTGTCCAGTAGCTCCAGCACCGGCATTGCCATCGTTAGAGATGCCCCAGTGAGAGCCGGCCCCCCTCGCAGGCCAGTTTCTCGGGAGGCTGGTTCACCTGTGGTCGTCCCTTCCCCATCATCCCCGCCACTGGGTCTTGCCCCTCCCGAGGTGGAACAGGATCCGGAGTTCGACAGCTTGTCTCCCGTTCTGTCCCGGGCTCTGGCGGTGGGACGACGGGGGCCTCTTCGTGTGGGTCACTTCCAGCCGTATTTGAAGGTTCCGGCCCGGCTCGAGCGTTGGCAGCTCCCCTCGACTCCAGCCTTCCGATGGACGTAGAGGTCATCGCTCCTGTACAACGCTCCACCTTCCGACCCAGTGGATCACAGTGGCTTCACCCCCCGAAGGAGGAGGAGTGCAGCAGCCACCAGAAAGATCGCGGGAGGCGCACATCAGCATGGCGCATCATGGACGGTAGTTGCCGCAAGTAGAGTCCCGTCTACCAGAGGGCACGCGAGAATTCGGTCGTGACCTCTGCCGGCGGAACAACAACAACAACAACAACAACAACTCAGGCAGCACAGGCCGTGCCCAGTCAGTTCACATCGGGCATGCCTAGGACACAGTTCCCGGTCTACGCTATGTGAAGTGCAGCGAAAAACGTCAACCGTGTTACTACTCATTCTACGTGGGAAAAATATATATAAAAACAAAGATTCTGTACCTTACCAAATGAGAAAGCGTTGGTATATTGACAGAGACAATAAAAAACACACACACAAATTTCAAGCTTTCGCAACCCAAGGTTGCTTCATCAGGAAGGAGGGAAGGAGAGGGAAAGACGAAAGGATGTGGGTTTTAAGGGAGAGGGTAAGGAGTCATTCCAATCCCGGGAGCGGAAAGACTTACCTTAGGGGGAAAAAAGGACAGGTATACACTCGCGCGCGCGCGCACACACACACACACACACACACACACACACACACACACACACACACACATCCATCCGCACATACACAGACACAGGCAGACATACGTAAATGCAAAGAGGTTGAGAACTAAGTTGTGAATTTGGTTGTAGATACTATTACTATCGTGATTCAAAACTCTATGGGCCTATTTAAAATATACAGCATTTGTTTCATCCATAAAAAGTAACTCCTTGTCCCAATCCAATTTCACTGTGGACTCTATACTAAAATATGCACTATTCGTGTGATGAAGCTGTTCTCTTATGTCCATATTATGAGCAAATCCCCATCCATACATAAACAGAAACACAGCTCAACATAACTGCCAAATCCATAACCTTCAGTTCACCATGAAAAATTGGTCATGACTCTGTCTGTGATATATTTGTATGTACAAGAAGTAGGTGCTATTATGTCCTATTAAAGATGATGTTATTTGTTTAGGGTGCTCAACATCTTGGTTATCAATATCTTTTATATTAAGAGGTTTTATTATCTAGAGAGCAAATGGCTTTTCACAGGTATTTTATGTGACTGCCACTCTTCTGTTAGAGCACAAGAAATCTGGTTGAAAGAAGGCTGTAATTTCATGAAGACTCATCTTGATGTACTCGACAGGGTCAACAAATATCTTGACATTTAGAATACATCAGCATACATTCACAGCATGCAACAGTAATTTTTGTTGTACTACCCAACATAAATTCAGTTGCACTGATGGCACATCTCACTGGAAGGCAACCTATGACACATGGTGGCTACAGATTGTTAACTACTTTTAACACACACTTCCTGGACTTTAGGTCGCAGGCTCAGGCATAATTTTCCACCTACCTTATCTTCTCCTGCTGCACGAGACATTATAGGGCGTTATGCTTCATAGATGTTTAATATAAATACAAGCTAAGCAAGCCTGCATGATATGATCAGCTAATTACATTCTCAGAAAGACCTAACTTATTTTAACATGTCATTGCTAAAATGTTTGAGTTAATGAAAGCATGATTCACTATAAATAACATAATGAGCATTCATTTTTTTAAATGTAAGCACCTTTATCTTGTTGCAACATATTGCAGTGCACTCAGGACTGAAGCAACTGAATCACACTCTCCACCAGGGTTTCAACTACATTTCATGCCCTGAAATAAGGAATCTCCTATCCAATATCCTCCCAACCTCTCCCACAGTGGTATTCCGCTGCCCACTGAACCTACACAATATCCTCATCCATCCCTACACAACCCCTACTTCCAACCTCCTGCCTCATGGCTCATATTCCTGTAATAAACCTAGATGCAAGACCTGTCCCACAAACCCTCCCACCACCACCTAGTCCAGTCTGGTTACAAGCATCACCTACCTCATCAAAGACCGGGCTACCTGCAACAGCAGTCATGAGATCTACAAGCTAAGCTGCAACCACTATACTTCACTCTACATGGGCATGACAGCTAACATGCTGTCCATCCGTATGAATGGCCACCGACAAACTGTGGTCAAGAAACAGCTGAGCACACTGCCCAACATGACATTCTTCATTTTAAGGACTGTTTCACAGCCCGTTCCATCTGGATCCTTACTACCAAAACCAGCTTTTCTGAATTGCGCAAGTGGGAACTCTCCACGCAGTAGATCCTATGTTCCCCTAACCCTCCTGGCCTCAACTTTTGTTAGTCATTGTCTTTCACCCACCTATTCCTTTCTCTGTTCTCCACAACCTATTATTCCACAAGCGCATCCACAGTCTTTTTACTCGCCTCTTTTCCGCCCCCTCCTCGCCATCTAACCTCCCAACCCTCTCTCCACCTTGTCCATGTATGCTCCCACAAAAAGCACTTTACTGGCTCTCACCTGTACCCTGCTGTGCATTCCCCTCCCTGCTCCAGCTATCCCAGCCACCCAAATTGCTTCTCCCATCATGCGCAGTTGCTTGCAGTCGCTCCGGCAGCCAGAGACATTGGTCATGTGTATGTGAGCTCAATTTTTGTGAATATGTGTATGTGTGTGTGTGTGTGTGTGTGTGTGTGTGTGTGTGTTGTCTACTTAGAAGAAGGCTTTCTGGCTGAAAACTTATGTGATCAGTAGTCTTTTTGTTGTGCCGCCTGTCCGAAACCCAACTTCTCCACTATATGGTGAGTAACGATTACAAATTAATAATTTTCAGAATGAAATTTTCACTCTACAAAGAAGTGTGCACTGATATGAAACTTCCTGGCAGATTAAAACTGTGTGCAGACCGAGACTCAAACTCGGGACCTTTGCCTTTCGCGGGCAAGTGCTCTACCATCTGAGCTACCCAAGCACGACTCACGACCCATCCTCACAGCTTTACTTTTGCCAGTACCTCGTCTCCTACCTTCCATACTTCACAGAAGCTCTCCTGCGAAACTTGTAGAAATAGTACTCCTGGAAGAAAGGATACTGCGGGGACATGGCCTTGCTACAGCCTGGAGGATGTTTCCAGAGTGAAATTTTCACTCTGCAGCAGAGTGTGCACTGATATGAAACGTTCTGGCAGATTAAAACTGTGTGCATGGACCAAGACTCGAACTCAGGAACGTTGCTCTACCATCTGAGCTACCCAATCACGACTCATGACCCATCCTCACAGCTTTACTTCTGCGAGTACCTCGTCTCCTACCTTGCAAACTTCAACAAGCTCTCCTGCAGTTTTAATCTGCCAGGATGTTTCAATAATTTTCAGATTTTTTCCCTATGATTGTACTGTGAAACTTAGCTTCTTGGAAAATTTCACAATTCTACATCAACGAGAACAACCATGTAGATTTTGATGAGTGAGTTTGTGAGAATCAAAATATGACATAAATGGCAGTATCTTTTGACTGCATCGACTTAGAAGCTAATGTTTATTATACCACCAAGGGGCCATACACCTTAGTATGTGACATATATTCCAACTTGACATGTCCACCTGTTTCCGAGAAAAAGAGATCTTAACAGATGGACAGACACACATTCTGATAACAAATAACTTTTTTGTGTGTGATCTAAGTGCAAATTAACAATTTTTTTTATTTTTTCCTTTGGCTGTAGCGTGAAATCTTGTTTCTTTGTGATCTAAGTGCAAATTAACAATTTTTGGATTTTTTTCCTTTGGTTGTACCGTGAAATCTTGTTTCTTGGTAAATTTCATGATTCTAGGTCAGAGGTCACTGTAGGTTTTCATGAGTGAGTTTGAGGACATAAAATATGTGACATAAATGGCTGTATCTTTTGACTGTGTTGACTTCGAAGCTCCAATTTTTTACATCACCAAGGGACATGGTGTGGGTTCCTGTAGTCATGTCCTAGTTCATGAACCACGGGCAACGTATGAGTGGCCAAGTAAGTGGTCCCGACAGTCGGGATACCAATTACTTTGGAATAAGGCTGGGCATCTCAGACATATTCTGAGTCGTGGTCACCTTTGTGCTCATACGGCAAAGACTACCAAATCCACCGGTTAGTCCCTCAGCCGTTAGGGGTAAAACCCAATGGGACTCGGGGCAAGTAAGGCTAGCAACCTGCTTCCCTGGTACTTTAAATATGATGCTGGCAACAATCAGAGCAAAATGCCTCGGACCTTTGGAGGTGACGGAGTCCCACCTCTAACTGACAAACTAGGGACTCCTAAGATACGACTTGGCAAACAAATGGTAATGAGATGGGGAGCTATTAATATCAATGGGGGCTACTCTGGGAAGAAGGTAGAGCTGGCAGAGGCTGCAAGTAAGATGGGGCTGGACGTTTTAGCTGTTAGTGACATTCGGGTAAGGGGTGAGAAAGAAGAGGAAGTGGGAGAATACAAGGTCTACCTGTCAGGAGTCAAAGCAGGAATAGCACAATGGGGTGTAGGGCTTTACATCAGGAAAGAAATGGAACCCAGCGTAGTTGCAATAAGGTATGTAAACGAACGACTGATGTGGATAGATTTGACAGTGTCTAGCAAGAAAATTAGGATTGTGTCAGTATATTCGCATTGTGAAGGGACAGATCAAGATAAGATGGATAGTTTTTATGAGGCACTCAGTGATGTAGTTGTTAGAGTAAAGGACAAGGACAGTGTTCTGCTCATGGGTGATTTTAACGCCAGGATTGGAAATCGAACAGAAGGGTATGAAAAGGTTATGGGTAAATTTGGAGAGGATATGGAGGCCAACAGGAACGGGAAACAACTCTTGGATTTCTGTGCCAGTATGGGCTTAGTAATCACAAACTCCTTTTTTAAACATAAGAACATTCACCGGTGTACTTGGGAAGGCAGGGGAACCAGATCTGTCATTGACTATATAATAACAGATCAGGAATTCAGGAAGGCTGTGAGGGACACACGTGTATTCAGGGGATTCTTTGATGACACTGATCATTATTTAATCTGCAGTGAAATTGGGATTGTGAGGCTGAAAGTGCAGGAGGTCAGGTCCATATGTAGGAGGATAAGAGTGGAGAAACTTCAGGATAAGGAAATCAGGCACAAGTACATAACAGCGATCTCAGAAAGGTACCAGTTAGTTGAATGTAGCCAATTACAGTCATTGGAAAAGGAATGGACAAGGTACAGGGACACAGTACTAGAAGTGGCTAAAGAATGTCTTGGAACAGTAGTGTGTAAAAGTACGAAGAAGCAAACAGCTTGGTGGAATGATACAGTCAAGGCAGCCTGTAAAAGGAAAAAGAAGGCGTATCAAAAATGGCTACATACCAGAACCCAGGTAGACAGAGAAAGTTATGTTGAAGAAAGAAACAAAGCCAAACAGATAATTGCAGCATCCAAGAAGAAATCGTGGGAAGACTTTGGAAACAGGTTGGAGACTATGGGTCAAGCTGCTGGAAAACCATTCTGGAGTGTAATTAGCAGTCTTCGAAAGGGAGGTAAGAAGGAAATGACAAGTATTTTGGACAGGTCAGGAAAACTGCTGGTGAATCCTGTGGATGCCTTGGGAAGATGGAGGGAATATTTTGAAGAGTTGCTCAATGTAGGTGAAAATGCGATCAGTAATGTTTCAGATTTCGAGGTAGAATGGGATAGGAATGATGATGGAAATAGGATCACATTTGAGGAAGTGGAAAAAATGGTCAATAGATTGCAGTGCAATAAAGCGGCTGGGGTGGATGAAATTAAGTCGGAACTCATCAAATACAGTGGAATGTCAGTCTTAAATGGCTACACAGGATAATTGAAATGGCCTGGGAGTCGGGACAGGTTCCATCAGACTGGACAAAAGCAGTAATCACACCAATCTTTAAACATGGAAACAGAAAAGATTGTAACAACTACAGAGGTATCTCTTTAATCAGCGTTGTGGGTAAAATCTTCTCTGGTATTGTTGAAAGGAAAGTGCGAGTATTAGTTGAGGACCAATTGGATGAAAATCAGTGTGGGTTTAGGCCTCTTAGAGGTTGTCAGGACCAGATCTTTAGCTTACGGCAAATAATGGAGAAGTGTTATGAGTGGAACAGGGAATTGTATCTATGCTTTATAGATCTAGAAAAGGCATATGACCGGGTTCCTAGGAGGAAGTTATTGTCCGTTCTACAAGATTATGGAATACGAGGCAAACTTTTGCAAGCAATTAAATGTCTTTACATGGATAGTCAGGCAGCAGTTAGAGTTGACAGTAAATTGAGTTCATGGTTCAGAGTAGTTTCAGGGGTGAGACAAGGCTGCAACCTGTCTCCACTGTTGTTCATATTATTCATGGATCATATGTTGAAAACAATAGACTGGCTGGGTGAGATTAAGATATGTGAACACAAAATAAGCAGTCTTGCATATGCGGATGACTTAGTTGTGATGGCAGATTCGATTGAAAGTTTGCAAAGTAATATTTCAGAGCTAGATCAGAAATGTAAGGACTATGGTATGAAGATTAGCATCTCCAAAACGAAAGTAATGTCAGTGGGAAAGAAATATAAACGGATTGAGTGCCAAATAGGAGGAACAAAGTTAGAACAGGTGGACGGTTTCAAGTACTTAGGATGCATATTCTCACAGGATGGCAACATAGTGAAAGAACTGGAAGCGAGGTGTAGCAAAGCTAATGTAGTGAGCGCTCAGCTACGATCTACTCTCTTCTGCAAGAAGGAAGTCAGTACCAAGACTAAGTTATCTGTGCACCGGTCAATCTTTCGACCAACTTTGTTGTATGGGAGCGAAAGCTGGGTGGATTCAGGTTACCTTATCAACAAGGTTGAGGTTAGGTTAGGTTAGGTTAGGTTAGGTTACGGATATGAAAGTAGCTAGGATGATTGCAGGTACTAGTAGATGGGAACAATGGCAGGAGAGTGTCCACAATGAGGAAATCAAAGAAAAACTGGGAATGAACTCTATAGATGTAGCAGTCAGGGCGAACAGGCTTAGATGGTGGGGTCATGTTACACGCATGGGAGAAGTAAGGTTACCCAAGAGACTCTTGGATTCAGCAGTAGAGGGTAGGAGGAGTCGGGGCAGACCGAGGAGAAGGTACCTGGATTCGGTTAAGAATGATTTTGAAGTAATAGGTTTAACATCAGAAGAGGCATCAATGAATAGGGGATCATGGAGGAACTGTATAAGGGGGGCTATGCTCCAGACTGAACGCTGAAAGGCATAATCAGTCTTAAATGATGATGATGATGAGGAGGAGGAGGGACCATAGATCTTAATATAGGACAAAAATTTCAACTTGATAAGTCTATCCATACTTCAGAAAAAGAGTTCTGATCAGTTGGATGGATGGATGGATGGATGAACGGACGGACGGATGGACAAACAGACAGACAACAAGGTGATTCGTAAGGGTTCCGCTTTTACAAACTGAGGTACAAAACTCTAAAAATAGTCAGACAACTAGTAAGATGATTTGTCTAAAAGTAAGAAATAAAACAGATTATAGAAACATTTGACATGCCTTTGAATGATGCATGGAATCATGCACAACAAATGAGGTGCCAACTGAGAATTTAAAGATCATTGTGAGTCTTGGTATTTTAATGAAAAACCATCGTAATTCTGGCCACAGGCAATCCAATAAGGACCAACCAATTACCATGTCATCCTCAAGCAATGAGATCATCTGGATGTGGCACAGAGGGGTGAGGGGGGGGGGGGGTGTCAACAAACTGCTCTCCCCGTCGTTGGTTTAGCAGAGCTGCTATTATTTCTCATTCATATAGCTCCCTCTTCAAATTCAACCACGAAAGAAAAAATGGCAGCAGTACTGGGAACTGAACCCAGATTCTCCATATGACAGCCAGCCGCACCAGCCACTCAGCTACATATGTGGACAATCTTAAAGAGTACCAGAGGATATTTGTCTGCGGGACCGTGTAGAGCTTGCAGTCTGCTGTTGTGTGACCTTCATATATTTCTATCACCTATTCCTGAAGGTGTGCAAAAAAGTTCCAACAATTTTTCAGCCTTAAAAATTTTTCAATAGATAATCCTTCAAATAATAGGAATAGGAATGTGCATTCTGAATTGGCATCTCATTTGCTGTACATTTTTCACAGTATCATCCAAAGTCATACCAATGTTCCTCTTATCTATTTTATTTCTTACTTTTAGACAAATGATTTCACCATTTTATCTCAATTTTTTGTCATTACAGCCCCCCCATGAACCATGGACCTTTCCATTGGTGGGGAGGCTTGCGTGCCTCAGCGATACAGATAGCCGTACCGTAGGTACAACCACAACGGAGGGGTATCTGTTGAGAGGCCAGACAAATATGTAGTTCCTGAAGAGGGGCAGCAGCCTTTTCAGTAGTTGCAAGGGCAACAGTCTGGATGATTGACTGATCTGGCCTTGTAACAATAACCAAAACGGCCTTGCTGTGCTGGTACTGCGAACAGCTGAAAGCAAGGGGAAACTACGGCCGTAATTTTTCCCGAGGGCATGCAGCTTTACTGTATGATTAAATGATGATGGCGTCCTCTTGGGTAAAATATTCCGGAGGTAAAATAGTCCCCCATTCGGATCTCCGGGCGGGGACTACTCAAGAGGACGTCGTTATCAGGAGACAGAAAACTGGCGTTCTACGGATCGGAGCGTGGAATGTCAGATCACTTAATCGGGCAGGCAGGTTAGAAAATTTAAAAAGGGAAATGGATAGGTTAAAGTTAGATATAGTGGGAATTAGTGAAGTTCGGTGGCAGGAGGAACAAGACTTCTGGTCAGGTGACTACAGGGTTATAAACACAAAGTCAAATAGGGGTAATGCAGGAGTAGGTTTAATAATGAATAGGAAAATAGGAATGCGGGTAAGCTACTAAAAACAGAATAGTGAACGCATAATTGTGGCCAAGATAGATACGCAGCCCACATCTACTACAGTAGTACAAGTTTATATGCCAACTAGCTCTGCAGATGACGAAGAAATTGAAGAAATGTATGATGAAATAAAAGGAATTATTCAGATAGTGAAGGGAGACGAAAATTTAATAGTCATGGGTGACTGGAATTCGAGTGTAGGAAAAGGGAGAGAAGGAAACGTAGTAGGTGAATATGGATTGGGGCTAAGAAATGAAAGAGGAAGCCGCCTGGTAGAATTTTGCACAGAGCACAACTTAATCATAGCTAACACTTGGTTTAAGAATCACGATAGAAGGTTGTATACATGGAAGAACCCTGGAGATACTAAAAGGTATCAGATAGATTATATAATGGTAAGACAGAGATTTAGGAACCAGGTTTTAAATTGTAAGACATTTCCAGGGGCAGATGTGGACTCTGACCACAATCTATTAGTTATGACCTGTAGTTTAAAACTGAAGAAACTGCAAAAAGGTGGGAATTTAAGGAGATGGGACCTGGATAAACTGAAAGAACCAGAGGTTGTACAGAGTTTCAGGGAGAGCATAAGGGAACAATTGACAGGCATGGGGGAAAGAAATACAGTAGAAGAAGAATGGGTAGCTTTGAGGGATGAAGTAGTGAAGGCAGCAGAGGATCAAGTAGGTAAAAAGACGAGGGCTAGTAGAAATCCTTGGGTAACAGAAGAAATATTGAACTTAATTGATGAAAGGAGAAAATATAAAAATGCAGTAAATGAAGCAGGTAAAAAGGAATACAAACGTCTCAAAAATGAGATCGACAGGAAGTGCAAAATGGCTAAGCAGGGATGGCTAGAGGACAAATGCAAGGATGTAGAGGCTTATCTCAATAGGGGTAAGATAGATACTGCCTACAGGAAAATCAAAGAGACCTTTGAAGATAAGAGAACCACTTGTATGAACATCAAGAGCTCAGATGGAAACCCAGTTCTAAGCAAAGAAGGGAAGGCAGAAAGGTGGAAGGAGTATATAGAGGGTCTATACAAGGGCGATGTACTTGAGGACAATATTATGGAAATGGAAGAGGATGTAGATGAAGATGAAATGGGAGATACGATACTGCGTGAAGAGTTTGACAGAGCACTGAAAGACCTGAGTCGAAACAAGGCCCCTGGAGTAGACAACATTCCATTGGAACTACTGACGGCCTTGGGAGAGCCAGTCCTGACAAAACTCTACCATCTGGTGAGCAAGATGTATGAGACAGGCGAAATACCCTCAGACTTCAAGAAGAATATAATAATTCCAATCCCAAAGAAAGCAGGTGTTGACAGATGTGAAAATTACCGAACAATCAGTTTAATAAGCCACAGCTGCAAAATACTAACACGAATTCTTTACAGACGAATGGAAAAACTAGTAGAAGCCGACCTCGGGGAAGATCAGTTTGGATTCCGTAGAAATACTGGAACACGTGAGGCAATACTGACCTTACGACTTATCTTAGAAGAAAGATTAAGGAAAGGCAAACCTACGTTTCTAGCATTTGTAGACTTAGAGAAAGCTTTTGACAATGTTGACTGGAATACTCTCTTTCAAATTCTAAAGGTGGCTGGGGTAAAATACAGGGAGCAAAAGGCTATTTACAATTTGTACAGAAACCAGATGGCAGTTATAAGAGTCGAGGGACATGAAAGGGAAGCAGTGGTTGGGAAGGGAGTAAGACAGGGTTGTAGCCTCTCCCCGATGTTATTCAATCTGTATATTGAGCAAGCAGTAAAGGAAACAAAAGAAAAATTCAGAGTAGGTATTAAAATCCATGGAGAAGAAACAAAATCTTTGAGGTTCGCCGATGACATTGTAATTCTGTCAGAGACAGCAAAGGACTTGGAAGAGCAGTTGAACAGAATGGACAGTGTCTTGAAAGGAGGATATAAGATGAACATCAACAAAAGCAAAACGAGGATAATGGAATGTAGTCGAATTAAGTCGGGTGATGTTGAGGGTATTAGATTAGGAAATGAGACACTTAAAGTAGTAAAGGAGTTTTGCTATTTGGGGAGCAAAATAACTGATGATGGTCGAAGTAGAGAGGATATAAAATGTAGACTGGCAATGGCAAGGAAAGCGTTTCTGAAGAAGAGAAATTTGTTAACATCGAGTATAGATTTAAGTGTCAGGAAGTCATTTCTGAAAGTATTTGTATGGAGTGTAGCCATGTATGGAAGCGAAACATGGACGATAAATAGTTTGGACAAGAAGAGAATAGAAGCTTTCGAAATGTGGTGCTACAGAAGAATGCTGAAGATTATATGGGTAGATCACGTAACTAATGAGGAAGTATTGAATAGGATTGGGGAGAAGAGAAGTTTGTGGCACAACTTGACCAGAAGAAGGGATCGGTTGGTAGGACATGTTCTGAGGCATCAAGGGATCACCAATTTAGTATTGGAGGGTAGCGTGGAGGGTAAAAATCGTAGGGGGAGACCAAGAGATGAATACACTAAGCAGATTCAGAAGGATGTAGGATGCAGTAGGTACTGGGAGATGAAGAAGCTTGCACAGGATAGAGTAGCATGGAGAGCTGCATCAAACCAGTCTCAGGACTGAAGACCACAACAACAACAACAGCTGATAATGACAATGTGTGTGTTGTCCTCAGGCAAGAAAAAGACTATTTGGTTTCAGTCTGTGCAAACTGAGGACTACACTGGCTATATCAGTTAGTATTTATAACAACCAACATGCAGGAAAACCATATTAGATGTTTCAGTAATATGGAATGTCAGCATATGAGGCAAGGCATTTCTTACTTGTTTGTTTGGTATGCTATGATTATGGGTTGTTGGAAGGAGAGAGAGAAGCAGATCTCTATTGCAAAACTGCCATGTCTTTCATTTCTGCACACAAATCTGCATCCTCTCCTTGACTACAGAAAGCTCTGCGTACTGAACATGGTGAACATCCAAATTACCATGGCAAGAAATTTCTGTGTCAAGAGATAAACAATATTATAAATGAAATTTGCGAACACAACAGACTTGTTTTAAAAGATAGTCTTTCGGTATGTTAAGGTGTCTCTGGTGTTTCTTCTTCCTCCTCCTCCTCTCTTTTTTTTTTAATGGAAAATGGCATTGCAAGGGAAGGAAGGGTAGGAACTACATTAAACGTTAAGAGGGAACTGCAGCGGAGTAATTCATTCAGATAATTGTGCTGCTTTCGATCACCCAGTGAAAATAAATGAACATGCAAGGCCCAATGAAATCAAAGTACCCTCCTGTATTAATAACAGTATCCTCCTCATTCACATAAATGTGCAATCTCTTAGAGGTAAAGCCAATGAACTGCAATACTGGCTTGATACAATTAATTGCACTGTCTTGTGTATCAATGAACACTGGGTGAAAGAGTCTGAAATAGATCTGTGTTTTCCACAGATAATTATAAACCTACAACTCATTAATATGATATTTTTTGTGCTAAAAATGTCAATTAAAATGTATTTTAGTACAAAGAATAACTAAACAATGTAAAGACATTCTTGGTAACCTTGGAAATCCTATCTCGTTAATGTTAAAAAAACTTGGTTCAACGATTTAACACTACTTTGGTCTCTACTATTGAAGAATTAAGTTGCTTAGCTGTTCCAAAACACTAAGTATTTGATGTACATATTTTCTGTTACAATATATGGTAAAAAGTGAATTGCTCCTGTTCTTATTCAAACCCTCACCCTCCCTGGGGAAATAACTATGTGAAAATAATTATTTAAAGTGAGTTTTGTAGAAGATTGCTCATCTGGCCTTCATTTGTCATAATGGCGCACAGACAGCCATTATGTGGAATTTAATTAAAATGTTAAATACTGAGCTTCACCCTCAAGTTAACATAAAATATACTTTGAATACTGATAATAATTTTCAAGCATTAATATTTGCAAAGTCCATTTTTTTCAAAATTGTTACAGAATTGCTTGGGTAAATTTAACTGCAGTAGGCAAAAGAAGCTTATGTTTCCTTCACGATATCATTGAGTTTGCAATTAAATTTATTACTGTCAAGTAAATGCTTAACAAAACTGAAGCCAGTACGATATAAGTGAAACCACACAGGTGGTTATATCACCTCTCTCTTCACAACAGTTAATTTACTGGGCAATAATAGTAATAGTTTTATGCTACTTCTGATTATCTTTGGGCTAGCCATGATTTTGGATAATGTAATTAAACCATTACAAGCAAAATTGTACCAATTTTTACTATTATTTTTGCCTGTGTAGCATCTCTGATTATCGTCGGTGTATATGTAAGCCGCACTTACAAGCATGCAGAATATACGCGATCCCAACAGTGTATTAAATAACCTTTACCTTTTTCCAAATGACCCCAACCACATCTTACATTAAAATCAAAACACTTTAATACCAAGGAAGTAAGAGAGAGACAATATAAGTTGTCTGAATACAAACAGCAAAAAGTTGTAACTGTAGGTGATATTAATGTAGATATAAGGACAAAGAGAAAAAATGTCCACCAAACTGAAATTCAGTTCTTGATAACAAATTAGTAATACACACAGTGACACTCTTGAATGTGACATTATAGAATTTGGAATATCAGATCACACAGGGCTAAACCGAAAATTCACATCTCGATACTGGAGGAAGAGAAGTGACATATAGACTACTAGGAGAAACCAATGTAAACAATATGATAGACCAGTTAAAGGAAATGGTTTGGTCTCATATAATGGATAGCAACAAAAGTAACGACAAATGGTTTCCCAGTTTCCTGACAGAGATTAAGTGCATAGTAGAAAAGACATGCCCCTCTGTAATGAACAGATATATAAGGGGCATTCAAATGAAACCCGGTCACTAGTGAACAGTAATGGTTACAAATTAATTAATTCAGAAATGTAGTTTTACACAGTACACTTAATCAAAAATAGTCACCAAAACTGTTGGCACATTTATCCCCTCGAGACACTAGCCGGTCAGTTCCATCCCTGAAGAAGCTTGTAGGCTGCTGTCAGATACAGGCCTGGACCCAGTCACACACTTCGTCATCCGTTGCGAATCAATGTCCGGCAATAGCTTGTTTTATAGGTCCAAACACATGAAAGTCACACAGTGAAAGGTCAGAACTGTACAGTGGATGTTCCAGAGTTTCCCACCAAAACTGCTGCAGTGTCATCTTCACCCCATTGGCAGTGGGTGGGCAGGCATTATCATGCAGGAGGATAACGTCATTGGACATCATGGCTCGGCATTTCAACTTGATGGCGCATCTAAAGTTCTGTAAAGTGGCTTGATAACGCTGAGCATTGATGGTAGTTCCCCATTCCAGGAACTCAACAAGCAGTGGCCTCTTGCGGTCAAAATAGGACATCATGACCTTACCAGAACTGGTGTGCATGGCCTTTGATTTTTTTGGAAAGGATGGAGTTGCATGTTTCCACTGCTTGCACTGATGCTTGCTTTCTGGTTCAAAATGGTGACACCATGTTTCATCAATTGTGACAATACGTGACAGAAAGCCATATTCCTCCTCACGATAATGTTGCAGATGACTCAAAGACAGCGGCACTCGAGTATTGAACTGTTCGGCGGTCAGCTGGTGGGGAACCCACTGCGCACAGATTTTTCAGACTGACTTGCGTCCCTCAAGGAATCATCTGTGCCATTCCACAACACTGTACTCGCCGTACACAGCCTTCATCCGTCGATACATTTCACGGCCTCTAGCCCCCTCCGCCACCAAAAATCGAATCCCTCCTCATTGTTCCTGCTTTTTTGCCTGCATGTTCGGTAGTGGACAATAACTTGTGTGACCACCTTCTCTTCAGCATGAAACAACACTGGCGGTATGCAACATCAAACAGTGCACACGCGTCAGTCTCTCTACCATAGATGGCGCCACTGTACGAATAGATGCACTGACCAGGTTTCATTGAATGAACCTCATAGAACTGATATGACAGATAAGTAGCATCATATCAACAAGTGGTACACTCCACAATTGAACAAACTCAAATAATGCCATTAATTCTAAAAGATATGTCTCATAAAAGTGACCAGGACAAGAAAAATTGCATAAATACGAGAAAACTCCAAAATTTTAAAACTGCTAGGTGCACTGCAAATGATGAGGACATTTTAAATTCCAGAAATAAATATAAAGCTGCCTGGAATATCATCAAAAGGGAAATTAATAATATCAATAAAGAAAACAGCATCCCCATTGACGGTGAGACACTCAATGAATGTTTTGTAGATATTGCCAGCACTACCACTCCACTCAATAATTCTACATTAGGTGCAGAAGCTCATGCAAAACAAACAAGTGAGAGATTTATGTGGACCCTAATTACTTCAAGTGCCATTCATAAATCGATACACAAACTAAGCACTTCCAAAACAGAAGACTATTTTGCACTCAGTAATTTTATCATAAAGTGTTCAGCAAAGGAAATCAAAGTTACACTTCTTTCACTGTCTAACGCAGTACTGGATGAAGGAATTTTCCCAGAATGTCTTAAGTTCACAGTTATATTACCTATGTATAAAAAAGGTCATAAAAACCTCCCAAATAACTACAGGTCCATTTTAATAGTACCAATCACATCCAAGATAATAGGAAATGGTATACATACATAGCTATCTTGAAAGCAACAAAACTTTAAATGAGCAACAGTTTGGATTCAAGTCTCAGTTATCAACTGAAAATGCAGTTACGCTTTGGTGAATAATGTTTATGAAGGGTAATGACTCAGTATCATATGACATAATCACCAAAAATTTAGAACACTATGGCACAGAAAGTAAATCACTCAGTTTACTCAAATTTTATTTAAGTAACAGCTTTCAGCTTACTTATACAAATAAGCAGAGATCAGCAATACTCCCAATAAAAACCCAATAAAAAGAGGAATACTCCAAGGCTCTGTTCTTGGGCCTTTCCTTTTTACTTCCTACATTAACAACTTTAAAAATGATATACCATGTAAAGGCAAGAATTCACAAAGTGCATTAGCTAACACCAGAGAAATGATGCAAATAACTAATGACTGGTTTTGTGCCAATCAGCTGTGCATAAAGCAAACAAAAACTGAAGAAATAATTTTTTATTTAAGGGTGAACAAAAATGAAATTAAACGCTAAATCTACTTGAACTGCTCATAGACCAACAGCTCTCTTGGGAAGAACACACAAATTATCTGTGCAGCACCCTAGCTTGTGTATTTTTTCATTGAAACCACTTCAAATGTCTCGGCAGAGAAAATCTGGAAAAGTTCAACATGGGAAATGATGTGCATGTACACAGCACCATAGAAAATTTGTCAATAAGGTACCACACTCAGCCCATAGGGTACCAGTATATTACAAACTTGCCTTAAATACAGTGAATTCTATTAATTTGAAGAATTCCTAAAAACTAATCATTGTGTTTTTCCTGAGCGATAAAGGAAATCTTTTAGTTTTTAAAGATGCTAGCTATTTTCTATTTTATTTTCTATATACATAATTGATTATTGTATACAACTTGATACCACTGTAAACTTTGACAAAGCCAACTGTATGAAAAATACTGAAAGACGAATTAAAAAATTCTGTTCTATTCTACTGATGATGAGTTAATGTCATCAATCAATCATAACAGATCGATTGGACAAATAAACAAACACTTGCAGTTAGTTCACTTTGTTCCTGACAGAGCATGAAGGCTTCACTTGAAATGATGAATTCAAGTTACAACTTTTTCTGCATAAAGGACAGTTAATTTTGTCAAAATATCAAATTCTGTTAGATAAAAGGTGTTGTAAAAGCCTTCTACCTCAAGCCAAACTAACAATGTGGAAGTTCAGTTACAAGCACACTCTTCATATACATATTTCTCTAATCATTTAAAATGCTTCAGTTATCTTATGTATTTAGTAGTGTATATTGTTTTCTGTAAAAATTTTCCAATTCCTCCTTCTGGTCTGATAAATACAGGTTAAAAGATAAAACACACACAACTTCTTGAACAATAATCCTCTGAAACAGGTGCTCTAATGAGGTACTGCATGTTATTTGAAGTTGAACTGTCAAATAGGACACTGATTCATACACTTACACCCATGTGCCATGGGGGAAGAAAACTTAAATTGAAACTTGTTAACATATAATGTACAGAGGATATAAAGCAATATACAGGGTTTATACAATAACTGTATACAACATACCACAGTGGTACAGGTGAAGTTAAGTTGGACAAATCGGTACAGGACACTTGTAGTCTATCAAGCCACGTGATAGCTTCAACATGGCCCATGAAAGTCGTCTAAGCTACAGAAGATGTGTGCCACTAGATTTTGGCTAAAATCATCATTGAATATTAAAAATTCCTTGCTCTTACACTTACAAAATGTAAAATTGATGTTTGTCTAAATTTTACCTTGAAGTATTGTGAGTTTTAACAGTATAAAATTAACAATTAAATCTTTTGTTTGCCTTGTCTTCTTACTATGAAACAACTGTGCCTGTAAAAATTAAACTTCGACCAAACTCTAAATTTAATTAGTTTTTGTATTAAGTTTACAAAAGACTTTTTTTCTTTCATTACCCTCATGGAGAGTTTAAATTAATAATGTTAATGAAATGGCGAACTAAGCCAGTGGCATACTGAAAATCATCTGGTTTCATGCAAGTGCTGTAGTTTAGGTGGCTTTTGTAGGCCAATTTGAGGCTGCTTCATGGCTTGATGGACCACAAATGTCCTAATAAAGTTTTTTGTCTTGGCGTCCATTACACCAATGTGATACACCATAAACAGTTGTTGTTTACACACTGTATACTAAAGACTGTTCTTATACAAGTCCTGATGAGAGAAATAAAGTACTATGGGACAATAAGGATTTCAGTAAGGATACCGACAGTATTTGATGCATGCATATTACACATGCCTTTAATAAGAGAATGAACATTTTTAAAATTAACTGCCAGATGTTAAAGATTAACTCCTTGCAGTGCAGGAATGAGTGGAAAAAATTATATATCATTTGGACAGAACTGCCTCAGGCAACTGAGATGAAAAAATGAGAAAAACTGCTGTTATACAGTGTGTTCAGAAATTTACATTAAATATTTCTAAGATCTGTAGAGGGGAGTGAGTAGATAATATTTTGAATTGGAACCCATAACAAAGAAACATACTATTTCCATGCTACAACCATTTGAAAACGCAACCAATTTTACAAGTAATTGAATAGGTATGACCCAGTACATCACTTGTTTTAAAGTTCCATTCATTATTAGCCAAACAAATTGCTCATGTACTTGTCGACAGGTTCTCCTCAACATGATGCAGTATGGCCTCTTCCAATTCAGGTGTGCGACATCTCCTTGGAGCACCACAGTCACGTCTGCTGACAGGAAGATATTCTTTCTCAAAGCTGGTGATGAAAAGGGTATGCGATGGAGTACAACATTACAGAGAATGATCTTGATAAAGGCAATGAGCAGCTCTTCCATTAGCATGAGCTTTGCCATTTGGAAGGATCATGTCAGTGTATTCTGCAAATGTGTATTCAACAGTGTAACTATAACACTCACAGACACATAAATGGTGCTCGGACCAATTCAGAGAGGTAGGACAGATGTCAAATGACATCATCCTATTTGACACAAGCAGCCCCAACCACAACTACCCTGTTGCATATCTACCCCCCACTCATGTTTTCAAACAGCTGCAACATGGAAACAGTATGGTTCTGAACATGGGTTCCTATTCAAAATCTTACGTAGTCACTCGCCTCTACAAGCAGTAGAAGTTTGTAATGGGAATTTCTGAACACCCTATAATTAGAAAATTACCACACATTATGCAGTTCTGTTAAGAGAAGAGCAAACACAAAAGAAAATTATCACATTCGCAATATTTTTTTTTACTGTAGTACTTCTACAACATTTCCTCAAGTACATAGATAACTGACAATTTCATAAACCTGACATTGAAAAATAAACACACAATCAATTTCAAAACTTTTTTTGTTTTTAGTGTATATTTAAAAAACTATTCAATATGATCAAAAGTAGTGTACTGTATTGTTTGATTTTGTAGTTCTGCATGAGTTTATGAGAACTGTATAGGAACACAAGAATGGAAGGCCAAATAACTCTTTCTTATGAGAAGACAAGAACATACAACACAATCAATTTAATTTAAAAATGCCCAGTTTATACGTACACACTGAGCTTCTACAGTACTCAAAAATAAGGACAGAAAGTTAATAAAGAACATATTAGATACATTCTATCATCACATCAATTAGAATGTTATTTTTCATAGGCAGAATTTCTTTTCTTTTAACAAATATTCAGAACCATGTTAATGCAATAAAAGTATAAAAATTTCAGCTTTATCTAACATCCCACCTGATCAAAATAGTGGGCAGTACCACTTCTGATTTCTCTGCGTTGCTTGAGATCAGCCTCTGTTGTGTCCCGAGAGAGAGCAACGTATTCCAATTCACGAGATGTCATTTCAAGGTAACGCATCGCAAGCTGTCTACGGAGAGGACCTGGACGACCAATCAAAAATATATCTTGGCCCAAAAGATCCTTCTGCAGCATCCACCGGAGGTGTGCAAGCATGTCCTGTGGAACATTTTCCTCCACTGTGAAAGAAAGACAATGAAATCAGTGCTCTGTCATAAGTTAAATTTGAATCACAGACCACTCAATATAGTTGGGAGCTATTTTTAAATCAATACTGACTTCATATAGTTAATCAACACAAAGACTATCTATCTTAGTCTTCTTCAGCAATACTACTGTGCTAATGCAGCCTTATAGCTTGAGGAGGGTGACTTGCTGCGTCCTATTCACAGGAGCCATCCTGCCATTTGCTTTCAGCAATTTGAGGATGATATTCTGAACTACTACTCTTCCATATACAAATCCAACGTGTTAACCACTGTGTCACCTCACTCATTCACAATGTTGAAACAGAACCTCATTTGATTCCATAAATAACCCATTAAGCAGCAAGAAATCAACTGGTCTTGGCCATCAATACATTAGAGGTGGGGGATCCGCTCCTGAACTGATTCATAGAGTTGAATCTTTCAAAGGAGTGAACAATCAGTGATTCAGAAAAAAAGAACGGTAGCTCCAAACGTTTCCCACAGCACAGAGAGAGAGAGAGAGAGAGAGAGAGAGAGAGAGAGAGAGAGAGAGAGAGTCAGAGCAGATCAGCGGGGCCTCTGCTGGTCAGAGAGCACACTGCATGCCACACAACACAGCCAGCGCCGGCCTCTGCCCTGCTTCTGCCTTGGCTGCCTGCATTGTGCAGTGCCCCATTAGATTTTGTGTTTCACATCTGTGTTTCTCTGTGCTTCCTCTGCCGCGTGCAGTGTCTGGCGCACCTTAACTTAGCATCGCACTCCGTCGGCGACAGTTTCAGTTGCACGTCCTGCCCTCTGGGCAGTTGATGCGAGCAACAGGACAGAGAGCCTCCTAGCAGAGAACATAAGAACTACTTGTAACAATCTGCTCGCAAGAGAACGGACAATTTGTCTCGGAGCGGGTGACTGGTGACCGTTCACCGCTCCCCCCACCCTCGGAACTCGCCCGCTCAACGCTCACCCAACCGTTCTCGACTCTAGCCAGAGCGTTGAGCAAAGCAACTCAGGTGTCACTCTGGTCTCTGCGGTCTTAGCTCACGCAGTAATACAGCTCGCGGCTCGACCTGCATGACTCAGCGCCTCTGCATCGGAGTTCGTCTCTACTGGATATTGTTCTTTGTAGTAATACCAGTATGTATATTACATAATTATGTTATACCTAAAAACAAAGATGATGTGACTTACCAAATGAAAGTGCTGGCAGGTCGACAGACACACAAACGAACACAAACATACACACAAAATTCAAGCTTTCGCAACAAACTGTTGCCTCATCAGGAAAGAGGGAAGGAGAGGGAAAGACGAAAGGATGTCGGTTTTAAGGGAGAGGGTAAGGAGTCATTCCAGTCCCGGGAGTAGAAAGACTTACCTTAGAGGGAAAAAGGGACGGGTATACACTCGCACACACACACATATACAGACACAAGCAGACATATTTAAAGACAAAGAGTTTGGGCAGAGATGACGACCCTCTCCCTTAAAACCGACATCCTTTTGTCTTTCCCTCTCCTTCCCTCTTTCCTGATGAGGCAACAGTTTGTTGCGAAAGCTTGAATTTTGTGTGTATGTTTGTGTTCGTTTGTGTGTCTGTCGACCTGCCAGCACTTTCATTTGGTAAGTCACATCATCTTTGTTTTTAGGTATATATTTCCTACGTGGAATGTTTCCTTCTATTATAAACATAATTATGTTATGTATACATCATTTGTTTTTATTTTATTTTTATTTGTTTAAACTGATCAGATTATGTTCCTGACGACTCCTCTTACTATAGGATTTTTTATTATGTACACTAGAATTTACGCTTGAATTATGAGCGAACCGATAAACGTATAGCAAAATGTGATACACCAGTATTTTCCTTGTTTTCTTCTACGTAAGGCTATATGCAGCACTTTGGTCTTACAGTCAAATTTATATATTTTTTTTCTTATTGTAGTACAGATTTTGCGATTTTAGGCGTCTTCGGAAGGAAACGTTCACTTTAAAAATATATGGCTTGCGATATATTTGTACGAGGTTAATGAAATTTTAATACATTATAGCCAAATATATTGTTAACGTAAATCTCAAGTTACAACATTTTCCGATCACCCAAAACACCACGATAGTGCAAAATAAATCAATAATCAAAATCTTTGTCACATCGCGGAAATTTCAATAAACAATACAAAATTCTTACTCATTATCTGTGTTACTTCAAAATAGGATCACATAAGATAAAAAAAAAAGGTATAGTACTGGAATAAACCGAGTTTAAAGGGCAATGTGCCTTCTATTTATTTTCTATTGTGAATGAGTGGTGAGTCATGAAAAAGAGCTAGTTCATTTCAGGGAGTGAACAGTTCTGAAAAGAACAGTTTTGCCCATCTCTACAATACATCGCTGTATCAGACCAAAGCCTTGTAAGGTTACTGAAATTCTAACTGCCTGCAACCACACTTCTTCTGCTCCAATGTACATTCCTAAATAACAATAAATTATTCACAACTCAAAAAATAAATAATGGAATTTTAAAGACATAAAGAAATTTCACTGCTACATCTATGGACATGTTCCCTTCTAGTGACAAATGACAAACTCCAGACGGTAACTTTTGAAACCAGACACAATTGTACAACTATTGTAGAACTGATCACACTTCTTCAGCCTGAAGTCAAAGACAGTTTTCCTTAACCGAAAGATGGTTGTAGAGATTGCAGTGCTTTACTAGACATGATACTAATTTCATGACTGATACTGCAAAACATTTGTCCACTCCCAGATGATATACATTTTAGCTCACACCAAAATACCTAGGGACTGCACTCCCATATTACATTGTTTGTGGAGGTAAATACGTCTTTTATTTATCCACGTGTGCTACATATTGTGTTGTTTGTGGAGGTCAATGTGTCTTTTAATAATCCATAATTTGTGTTGTTTAAGGTGTTTGCAAAGCAGCAAACAACGTTCAGACTTTCAGGCGCTGTATATAGTGTCACCAAAGCTTTGCAACATTTTTAGATCTGCTCAGAATTTTCAGAGAAAGCTGCTGACTATCGGTGAACAAAACCAGCTGAGCACTAAATGAAATGCCAAGTGTAGGGGCGTGAAGCAACAGTAATTACACATGCAGCTCACTATGCTCTGTTGGAACTATCCGTTATTTATAAGATTCTGTAGAAATGCATCAAACCCATATTGCTCATATTTGGAGCAGCGATGATATGAACTTCAACTACCATTCAGAGTGAAAAGCATCATCAAGCCAAGGAATTCAGCATAGTTATGAAGCAAGCTTCAAACTTACAGTTGTGTGTTATGACAAAACCACAACCAACAGAAAGACAGGAAATAAGTATGGACTGGACAAATGTAACGTGCAACGATGGATTGTTTCAGAAGAAAAATGGAAGACGGTAGTCTCAATGAGAAAATCGTTTAGGGGACCGAAATATGGCAAGTATGTGGAACTTGAAGTAATCTTTCTTTCCCATGTGCAAGATAAGAGGAAAGATGGGATGCCCATCTCCTGATAAATTACACAACTGAAGGCCTTGGAAATTTCAAAAATCTTAAACACGCCACAAGAAGAATTTTTGCCAAGTATTGATTGGTGTTGTTGGCTTATGCAGAAAAATGGCCTCTCCGACAAAGTACCACACTAGCACAAAGAATGCCACCATATTTCAAGGGGAAGCAAGTCAACTTCCAGTGTTACATCACCCAGTTGCGAAAGTGTCACTCATACCCTTTTCATCATATTGGCAATGCTGACGAGACACCAGTATTTTTTTACATGTCAAGCAATACAACAGTAGACATGAAAGGGGCAAAAAGTATATCACTAAGGGAAAGTGGGAATGAAGAACAACTCTGATGTCAGCTGTTACACCTGATGGGGGAAAGTTAGTCCCTTATCTCATTCAAAAGAGAAACACCAAACCCAAACAAAACTTGCCTATGGGGTTAGTGATTCGCTACCAAGAAAAGGCCACACAATAACACAGCTGATGGTTGACGGGTTGTCTACTCTTTGGAATCACACAGACCTGGAGCACTGCTTGCCAAGAGAGCCTTGTTAGTTTTGGATGCTTTTATGGAATATCTAACAGCTGAAGTAAAAGATGAACTTGCGTAAAAGACAGATCTTGTCACAGTACTTAGAGGAATGACTTCAAAACTGTAGGTACAAGATGTAGTGATAAATAAACTGTTCAATGACAACCTTCGAAAAATGTATTCAGATTAGCTCCTGGAAGAAAATCATGTCCTTACAGTGTAAGATTAAGAATCCACCAGTCACCTTTTTGTGCAAATGGATTCTTGCTTCATGGTCCTTTTAATATCATCAGAGTCCATCATTAAGGAGTACAAAAAATGCTGCATATAAAATGCACTGGATAGCAGTGAGGATGACATACTGTGGGAAGAGAATGAAGGAAATGATAGAAGTGAGAGTGAAGTAATGAATAGTGGTACTGATGGTGCCGAGAGTAAGAAAGACAAAATATGTCGCCAATATATTGTATAAAATGACAGAAGAAATGTTTACAGTACATACCTACAACTTACATATAAATATAAATAAATTTCTGGTACTTTTTCTCCTCTCAGTCAATGTGCAGCTCATTTTTGTGCAAAATATTTTGTTTCTTTTATTTCTTCATCAAAATTTCGGGGTGCAGCTTAAACGCAGTGGTGGCGTATTTTTGGGCCAATACTTTAAATTTTGGGTTATTATTACAAATTAAATCATCTACAGAAATGAAAGCACACTTGCAAAAGTCAAATAACATGTTTGTGTTCAAACAACTGGATAGTGAAGTTAGACTGCAAATATGCCTCATGACTTGTGCTCTGCCAGTGTCAATTCTGTGACACTGCATAGTGTTCCACCTGCTTGTGCACTTTAGGCCCAATGACCATCCACCAGAACCACCAGTAGCATCATAATTTCAGGAAACAGTTACAGTTAATATGCCCAACAGTGACCTACAAAGCATAAACCCAAAATTCAGATGTGTCTAGATAGCACATTTCGCATAACAGAGGGCATAAATCATAAGGAATTAGCTATAATGTCCATAGGCTTGTTAGTGATGCTACTGAACATGCATAAGATACCATAGGTGGTATTTCTAAATAGTTTGACCAAACATCAGGCATAGATTTTGACACATTCACACTCACAAATAAAAAAATAAAAATAAAACCTTGCAAAAAACTGGAAAATATAGAACGCAAACTTGTAGCCAGCTAGTGTCTGGTTCATTACAGAGTTCTTTTTGTAGGGCACCGCAACTATACATTTCCATTTTCACAAAATAAAGAAAAGTGCAACAGTTGTTGAACCAATACTATTTTGTTGTTAACGACCAGTTTTAGAATAACTTAAAAAAATTATCTTCCTGCATACAATAAGGTTTACAACAAATAAGGTTGTCTTCCACCTTACGTTGTCTGCAGAACAAAAGTTCAGTTTCCCAGTTTATAATATAGGGAACACAGGATTCCAATAGCAACCACCATCTTACTCGTCTGGTCATATTAACAGGAAAAATCCTGTTAGTACAGTCAGACAAGCAAGATAGTTGTTGCCATTGGGATCTTAGTTTATAAATGGGGACATGGAACTTCCAGTCCACAGACAAAATAGGGTAGAAGACAGCCTTAGTTCTTTTATGCTTTATTGTATGGCAGAAGATGTATTAGTGAAATTAAGCATCAAAGGTCGGTCAAAAATTGTAATTAGATGCTTTTATAGACTGCCTGGGTCAGGAGCTGTAGTGGTAGGGCACTTCAGAGAGAACTTGCAGAATATTGTTAATAACTTTCCTGATCACGCTGTTGTAAAAGAGAGTGACTTCAAACTTGCCAGGTACAGACTGGGAGGGTCATGTTATCCAAATTGGTGCTAGAGACAGGGTTTCGTGTGACATTATTCTGAATGTCTCATCCAAAATTTACTTCGAGCAGATAATTAGAGAACCAAATCAAGAAGGAAATGTCATAGACCTCCTAGCTACCAACAGACCTGAACTTATCAAATCAGTTAATGAAAGGAAGGTATCAGAGATGATAAGGCACTGATATCAACTATCAGTACAGGTATTACAAGGAATGTCAAGAAAGGTAGGAAAATATTCATGAATAGCAAGAGTGACAGGATACAAACTGCAAGGCATCTAAGTAGCCAGCAACAAATATTCAATGCTGAATACAAAGATGTGGAGCATAAATGCAAAAATTTCAAAAGTATCATTCAACATGCCTCAGACAAGCATGTTCCAAGTAAGCCTTAAGGGATGTGAAAGGCCCACCTAAGTTTAATAGCTGTGTTTGAAAATTGCTATGGAAACAAAAAGAGCATCACCACGGGTTCAAGAAGTCAAAATGTAGCAGACAAACAAAAGGTGAACAAAGTGAAAATGAGCATAAGAAGATCAATGAGAGAACCAGTCAATGACTTTGAAAGTAAAATTCTGTCAACCAATCTGACTAAGAACCCTATAGGTTTTGGTCTTCCGTAAAATCAGTAAGTGGGCTGAAATCATCTATTCAGTCACTCAATGATCATTAGGTACTGAAACAGAAGAAAACAGGCAGGTGGCCAAAATACTGAATTCGGTCTTCTGAAATTGTTTCACTGCAGAAAATCATTAATATGGTCTCTCCTTTCAATCATCGTTTCTCATCTAATCTGATCATGGATTAGAAAAGCAATTGCTATCACTTAATAATGGAAAGGCATCAGGACTATATGAGATACTTGTAAAAGATCATGTGAATGAACTTGTTCCCCTTCTAGCGGCACTTTATCATAGTACGCTGGGGCAACAAAGGGTACCTAGTGACTGAAAAAATTTGCAGGTCACTTCCGTTTTCAAGAAGGGTCATAGGACAGTTGCACACAATTATAGGCCTATATCGTTGATGTCAGTCTGTTTTAGAATTATGCATGTTTTATGCTCAATAAAATGGGTCATTTTTTGGAAACCAAAAATCTCCTCTATAAAAATAAAAATCAACATGGAGACCACAAACGAAGATCTTGCGAAACTCTGCTGCACTCTGTTTCCCCGCAAGATCCACAGCAATTTAAACAACAGTGCTGAGGGTGATGCCGTGTTCTTTGACTTCAGAAAGTCATCTGACATTGTCCAACACTGCTGTCTAGTGAAAAAACTACGAGTTTACTGAGTATCGGACCAGATTTGTAATTGGATTCAGGACTTCCTTGCAGAAAGAACTCAACACATCACTCTTAATAGAACAAAACTGACAGATGTAAAGGTAATTTCTTGAGTATCCAATGTAAGCGTGTTAGGGCCGTTATGGTTTACAGTATATATAACTGACCAACTAGAAAGTGTCAGAAGCTCTCTAAGACTATTCACAGATGGTGTGGTTGTCTATAAGAAAGTAGCACTGCCAGAAGACAGTATCAATTAGCAAAATGACCTACAGGTGATTGATGAATAGCGCAGTCCCAGCATTTGACCCTGAATGTAAGTAAATGTTACATATTGCCAATACACAGGAAATAAATCCACTACTTTACAACTACTCTACTGATGACAAATTGCTCAAAAAAGTATATAGCATAAAATATCTCTGAGTAAGTATCCAGAGCGACTTTAAGTGGAATCACCACATAAAACAAAGAGCAGGAAAAGCAGGTGCCAGACAAAGATTCATAGGAAGAATCTTGAAGAAATGTACGTTAAGCATGAAAGAAGTTGTTTACGAGCTATTTGTTCGATCGATTCTTAAGTACTGTTCATCAATCTGGGACTGTTACTAAGTAGAATTGACAGAAGAGATAGAGAAGATCCAATGAAGAGTAGTGGGTTTTGTCATGGAATTATTAGTCAATGTGAGGGTGAGTGTGAGTGTGTTAAGAGATGCTCAACAAACACCAGTGGCGGAAGCTACAAGACAGACATTGTGCACCACTGAGAGTTTTACTATTGAAATTTTGAGAGAGTACTTTCCAGGACAGCTGAACAACATATTATTTCCTCCCACATAAATCTCTCGAAAAGACCAAGATGAATAAATTCCAGAAATTTGAAATAATACAGAGGCATACTGACAATCATTCTTTCCACATTCCATTCACAAGTGGAATAAAGAAAGGGACATCAGTTAGCAGCAACAGAAGTATCCTCCACCACACGCTGTCGGGTGGCATGTGGAGTATTGATGTAGGTGTAGAAGATGGAATTACATTATTCTGAAACCAGCTGTAAATAATCAAACAGTACTGCCTCAGAAACTGTTGCAGTTTCTTCATTTTGTGAAAATGTTTGGCTCATTGCCGAGTTCAGTCGGAAGGTTGTTAATGACTCTGGCCACAACTGTTGTATAGTCGTGCTTCACATCAATTTGTGCGCAAGTGGACATTGTTTTTATTGTCAGTTGTCATCATTGCACAAGTCAGCTACATTCCATTCAATATGATGAGCATCATGAAGAATCCAAGTCTTGCTCGAAATGAGTAGCAAACTACTAAACAAAAAAAGGGCATTGTCATACATGTAAAAGTTTTGGTAGTGAATACACATATGGACTGCATGATACATTTCTTTTAAGTAACTTTCATTGTAACATGGAATCTTAGTTTTGCAGGGGAACAAAAAGTATACAAAAATTATAAACATAAAGAAAAAGTTAATGGACTGGTGGAGGGGATCATGAGGTGGGGGGAGGGCTCCAATACGGATCTGGCCTAAGACACTGCTATCTATAAATCTGTCCCTGCCAGCATGGCACAAGTTTCCATGGAAATTCACAGTGTGGAATGGCAGTAGACTGCAGTGTACTCTCTTGAAATGTAGACGAAGAAGAAAAAACAAGAGCATCATTTTCCGTGAATCTCCTGTCACCCACTTCACTGGTAGATACTCACCAACAAAAGACCTTTTTTCCATGTTTCTACGCGAGATATTTATAATTTAATCTGCCATTTTGTATTTACACAGAACCTATCTTCCTTACTGTCTATCAAACAGAGGAAAGAGTATCCTCTTTTGAAAACCTGACTTTTATTGCTTTCCCTCTATAATGTTATAATGCCAATATAATTTTGTTACAATGCCAATATTAATATAGTTATAATGTACAGTTATGACACTTATGATTAAAACAGCATGAGTTTTCAGCTCTGATCTTAATTTCCTAATTCTAATTATTTATGAATTAACATGTTGATTTTTGTCTATATTTTTTTCCTTCTTTCTAGCATACAAAAATATCTATTTTTATGCTCAAAGATGATGTGACTTACCATACGAAAGCGCTGGCAGGTCGATAGACACACAAACAAACACAATCATACACACAAAATTCTAGCTTTCGCAACCAACGGTTGCTTCATCAGGAAAGAGGGAAGGAGAGGGAAAGACGAAAGGATGTGGGTTTTAAGGGAGAGGGTAAGGAGTCATTCCAATCCCGGGAGCGGAAAGACTTACCTTAGGGGGAAAAAGGGACAGGTATACACTCGCACACACACCCATATCGAACCACTCATACACAGACACAAGCAGACATTTGTAAAGGCAAAGAGATTCGGCAGAGATGTCAGTCGAGGCAGAAGTACAGAGACAAAGATGTTGTTGAAAGACAGGTGAGGTATGAGCGGCGGCAACTTGAAATTACCGGAGGTTGAGGCCTGGCGGATAACGAGAAGAGAGGATATACTGAAGGGCAAGTTCCCATCTCCGGAGTTCTGACAGGTTGGAGTTAGTGGGAAGTATCCAGATAACCCGGACGGTGTAACACTGTGCCAAGATGTGCTGGCCGTGCACCAAGGCATGTTTAGCCACAGGGTGATTCTCATTACCAACAAACACTTTCTGCCTGTGTCCATTTGTGCGAATGGTCAGTTTGTTGCTGGTCATTCCCACATAGAAAGCTTCACAGTGTAGGCAGGTCAGTTGGTAAATTACGTGGGTGCTTTCACACGTGGCTCTGTCTTTGATCGTGTACATCTTCCGGGTTATAGGTCTGGAGTAGGTGGTGGCAGGAGGGTGCATGGGACAGGTTTTACATCGGGGGCGGTTACAAGGGTAGGAGCCAGAGGGTAGGGAAGGTGGTTTGGGGACTTCATAGGGATGAACTAAGAGGTTACGAAGGTTAGGTGGACGGTGGAAAGACACTCTTGGTGGAGTGGGGAGGATTTCATGAAGGATGGATCTCATTTCAGGGCAGGATTTGAGGAAGTCGTATCCCTGCTGGAGAGCCACATTCAGAGTCTGATCCAGTCCCGGAAAGTATCCTGTTACAAGTGGGGCACTTTTGTGGTTCTTCTGTGGGAGGTTCTGGGTTTGAGGGGATGAGGAAGTGGCTCTGGTTATTTGCTTCTGTACCAGGTCGGGAGGGTAGTTGCGGGATGCGAAAGTTGTTTTCAGGTTGTTGGTGTAATGGTTCATGGATTCGTATCTCTGCATACGTAGATCAACACCTTCAACCCATTACATGCAGTCTCCCATCCTTCATCAAAGACACCAACCACTTTCTCGAACGCCTGGAATCCTTACCCAATCTGTTACCCCCGGAAACCATACTTGTAACCATTGATGCCACTTCCTTATACACAAATATTCCGCACGTCCAGGGCCTCGCTGCGATGGAGCACTTCCTTTCAAGCCGATCACCTGCCACCCTACCTAAAACCTCTTTCCTCATTACCTTAGCCAGCTTCATCCTGACTCACAAGTTCTTCACTTTTGAAGGCCAGACATACCAACAATTAAAGGGAACAGCCATGGGTACCAGGATGGCCCCCTCGTACGCCAACCTATTCATGGGTCGCTTAGAGGAAGCCTTCTTGGTTACCAAAGCCTGCCAACCCAAAGTTTGGTACAGATTTATTGATGACATCTTCATGATCTGGACTCACAGTGAAGAAGAACTCCATAATTTCCTCTCCAACCTCAACTCCTTTGGTTCCATCAGATTCACCTGGTCCTACTCCAAATCCCATGCCACTTTCCTTGACGTTGACCTCCATCTGTCCAATGGCCAGCTTCACACGTCCGTCCACATTAAACCCACCAACAAGCAACAGTACCTCCATTATGACAGCTGCCACCCATTCCACATCAAACGGTCCCTTCCCTACAGCCTAGGTCTTCGTGGCAAACGAATCTGCTGCAGTCCGGAATCCCTGAACCATTACACCAACAACCTGAAAACAGCTTTCGCATCCCGCAACTACCCTCCCGACCTGGTACAGAAGCACATAACCAGAGCCACTTCCTCATCCCCTCAAACCCAGAACCTCCCACAAAAGAACCACAAAAGTGCCCCACTTGTAACAGGATACTTTCCGGGACTGGATCAGACTCTGAATGTGGCTCTCCAGCAGGGATGCGACTTCCTCAAATCCTGCCCTGAAATGAGATCCATCCTTCATGAAATCCTCCCCACTCCACCAAGAGTGTCTTTCCGCCGGCCACCTAACCTTCGTAACCACCTTCCCTACCCTCTGGCTCCTACCCTTGTAACTGCACCCGATGTAAAACCTGTCCCATGCACCCTCCCACCGCCACCTACTCCAGTCCTATAACCTGAAAGGTGTACACGATCAAAGGCAGAGCCACGTGTGAAAGCACCCACGTGATTTACCAACTGACCTGCCTACACTGTGAAGCTTTCTATGTGGGAATGACCAGCAACAAACTGTCCATTCGCATGAATGGACACAGGCGGACAGTGTTTGTTGGTAATGAGGATCATCCTGTGGCTAAACATGCCTTGGTGCACGGCCAGCACATCTTGGCACAGTGTTACACCGTCCGGGTTATCTGGATACTTCCCACTAACACCAACCTGTCAGAACTCCGGAGATGGGAACTTGCCCTTCAGTATATCCTCTCTTCTCATTATCCACCAGGCCTCAACCTCCGGTAATTTCAAGTTGCCGCCGCTCATACCTCACCTGTCTTTCAACAACATCTTTGCCTCTGTACTTCTGCCTCAACTGACATCTCTGCCGAATCTCTTTGCCTTTACAAATCTCTGCTTGTGTCTGTGTATGTGTGGTTGGATATGGGTGTGTGTGCGAGTGTATACCTGTCCTTTTTTCCCCCTAAGGTAAGTCTTTCCGCTCCCAGGATTGGAATGACTCCTTACCCTCTCCCTTAAAACCCACATCCTTTCGTCTTTCCCTCTCCTTCCCTCTTTCCTGATGAAGCAACCGTTGGTTGCGAAAGCTAGAATGACTGTGTTTGTTTGTGTGTCTTTCGTATGGTAAGTCACATCATCTTTGTTTTTAGATATATTTTTCCTGTGTGGAATGTTTCCCTCTATTATATTCATATTTTTATGCTCACGCGGATATGTTTACTTTCAATTAATACTTACAGTATTTAACTGGAACATACTGCTTTAATTTTGCTGGCCTCAATGGCTTGGAGACATTGCCTATTTTGATATGAGCTACATCTGGAAAAAAGTGAATTTCATGAAAACTCTGCATGTTATATTTATCATTAAAAAATTAAAAAATATTAATAAAGTTACATAACTGTCTTGAATATCATATACAAAGCCATAGTTAAAATTCAGAATATGCAAAAATGATAATGATAGTTATAATAATTTGTTCAGCAAGTGTGGATGTGCTGAACACGTTTACTATGTGATGAAAGACATTTAATTTGGAGATGCACATTTCAATTAGTGACACAATTTGCAACAGCTTTCTTTTATCAGTTATTAAAAATCTGAAATCAAAATTAAGCAGTCAGGCAAGAATGAAAAATTGTATTACTGAACAAAAAGCTCTCATTTCTTTATACAATAAATGCTTGATAGTCTTGATTTTCACATCCTTCATCTAACATGATGGTGGTGGTGGTGGTGGTGGTGGTGGTGATAATGATAGTGTTCTGCCCATAAAGCAGGTAGTTAAAAGTGCACATTTGGTCTTTACTGTTCTTGTGTTGTTTGCCAATTGGATAATAGTATACAGTAGAACCACTGAATCTCACAATTTCTTTCAGCATAAGACACAAATCGATTACATTTGTTTTTCATGTGGAGAGCAGAAAGAAAAGTGAATGCGCTTCAGAGAGACCAGTAACATAGTCAAGGCCTTAGTTTGGTTCGAATGCGATAGTTTGCTTGTGAGTTAGTTAAACCCAAAAAATCTCAATACAGAAATGCAATTGCTATAGTAGACTGACGTGTAGTGAAGCCCAAGATATACATTCATGATTGCAGTGTCCGCCCTTGGTAGCTGAGTGGTCAGCGCAACAACTGAATGTCATACCTACCGGCCCGGGTTTGATTCCCAGCTGGGTCGGAGATTTTCTCCACTCAACGACTGGGTGTTGTGTTGTCCTTATCATCATCATTTCATCCCCATCGACACGCAAGTCGCCGAAGTGGCATCAACTCGAAAGACTTGCACCAGGCGAATGGTCTACCCACCGGGAGGCCCTAGCCACACAGCATTTCCATTGCAGTAACCTACTTGTATGTCCTGTTTCCAATTTTGGTGAAAATTCTAACCTAATATAACAAAATGTCAGCTAACTTTATTTAAGAACAACAGGAGATCAAGAATGAGCATTCTAACTGGCTACCAGCAACTGACTCATGATTCATCATATCCAGTTCCTATATTCATCATGCAGGTTGTTATCAACATCACCATGCAGTGCAATAGATGTGGACACTAGAAATGCACTTTTACCAAGAAGGTCCATTTCTGCAAATACAGCATTTTACAGTCCTCCCAGTTTCAACCATCAATGTGTCCTCATCCAATATCCCAGCAAAATTCATTACCTCCTCTTAACTGTTTGCATCTGTATTTTCTCATCCACCTTCATTCAATTTTTCACAATTGATTGTGATCGCTTCTCAGTTTTTGTTATTTATAACTTGATACCAGTGTCTGATTTTAATGTGTACAGCACTAAAGATGATCACTATGTGATCGAAAAACGATTCTTCTATCAATAAAACATCAATATTACGACCAACGCTGACCTTCCTTTTAATTTAACATATATGGTAGTTGTGCACACAGCACTCCATCGAGTTGCCAATCAACAGCGAAGATGGATTTGAGGAAAGAAGAAGTGCTGGGCCTCTGTTAAATTTATCAACTGCTTATAATGCAGTCAGCCACCAATTAGTATTTTGGAAAGTGTACGCACCAAGCAAAGATTATAACACGAGACAAATGACTGGAAATTTTCTCCAAAATAAAAGATTCTTTATCAATTTTCAGTGGCAAAGAAGCTGGTGGAGAACACAAAAGAATGGCTTCCAGCTCTATTGTTTGTCAGTACTTATTTATACCAAAGACCAGCCACTCCCAGAAGGCACTCAAAGTTTTATACATACAGATGACTGTGCCACTGCAGCCCATGCAAACAAGTTTGAGACCAATGGAAAGAAACTATCAGAAGCCCTTGAACAACTGGCTGTCTAACACAAGAAAAACAACCTCAAACCTAACCCCTCAAAGACCCTAACCCATGTTTTTCACCTAAGGAACAGACAGCCATCAATAACACTACAAGTAGCAGAGACGGAATACTGCTACAGCATTGTGCTACCTCAAAACACTTGGGCGTCATAATAAATAAAGCAATCACTTACAGGAAACATTGTATGAACACAGTGCATAAAGTAGTTGCTAGAATCAACAACATGCACAAACTAGCAGGCACTACACGGGGTATTATTTATTTGCAATTTATCTAGATAATACAAGAGACCAAATGTTGCACATTAATTGGCATGAATATAGCACATAATATTTTAACATAATTTCAAATGTGTTAGAATAACTATTATTATGGTTTGGGAGGGGGGGCGTGGGGGGGGGGGGGGGGGGAGGACACACATTTTTAAAAATAATTTACAATAAAATAGAAAAGAAGAATTCTACTTACAATTCTTTGTCCATTGACACACAGGTAAATTTAGTGCAGACATCAATGCGAGATGATTTTAATAGTTTCCACAATGAAACATTGTCTCAAAATATGGTAGTCTCAAAATATGGTAGAAAACTCAAAGAGATTCTGGTCGTATGTAAAGTAACTGCGCAATAGCGATGGAAATGTTACTGATGATGGTGCCACTAAAGCAGAGTTACTAAATACAGTTTTCCGTAATTCCTTCAATAAAGAAGATGAAGTAAATATTCCAGAGTTCGAAATCAGAATAGCTGTTAGCATGAGTGACGTAAAAGTAGATATCTTAGGTGTTGCGAAACAGCTCAAATCACTTAAGAAAGGCAAGTCTTCCAGTCCGGATGGTATACCAATCAGGTTCCTTTCAGAGTGTGCAGATACAATAGTGCCTTATAGTGCCTTTCAAAGCAATCATATACAACCGCTCACTTGACGAAAGGTGTGTTCCTAAAGACTGGAAAGTAGCACAGGTCACATCAATATTCAAGAAAGGAAATAGGAGTAACCCATTGAATTACAGACCCATATCACTGACCTCAATTTGCAGTAGGATTTTGGAGCATATAATGTACTCGAACATTATGAATCATCTTGAAGTGAATGACTGATACATAACCAACACAGATTCAGAAAATATCATTCTTGTGCAACACAGCTAGCTCTTTATTCCCATGAAGTAATGAGTGCTGTCGACAAGGGATCTCAGATTGATTCCATATTCCTAAATTTCCAGAAGGCTTTTGATACCATTCCTCACAAGCAATGATTAATCAAACTGCGTGCATATGGAGTATCGTCTCAGTTGTGTGACTGGATTCGTGATTTCCTCTCACAGAGATCACAGTTCGCAGTGATAGACGGTAAATCATTGAGTAGAATAGAAGCAATATCTGGCATTCCACAAGGTACTGTCATAGGCCCTCTGCTGTTACTGATTTACATAAATGATCTCAGTGATAATCTGAGCAGCCCCCTTAGATTGTTTGCAGATGATGCTGTAATTTACCGTCTAGTAAAATCATCAGGCAATCAATTCCAATTACAAAATGATCTAGAGAGAATTTCTGTATGGTGCAAAAAACAAAGAAAAGTGTGGGGTCATCCACATGGGTACTAAAAGAAATCCAATAAATTTTGGGTATGTGATAAATCGCACAAATCTAAGGGTTGTCAATTTGACTAAATACCTAGGAATTACAATTACGAGCCACTTAAATTGGAAAGACCACATAGATAATATTGTGGGGAAGGGGGAAAAAAGACTGCACTTTGTTGGCAGAACACTTAGAAGATGCGAGACAGGCTACATTACACCTGTCCGTTCTTTGCTGGAATATTGCTGTGCAGTGTGGGATCCTTACCAGGTGGGATTGACAGACGACATCGAAAAAGTGCAAAGAAGGGCAGCTCTTTTTGTATTATTGTGCAATAGGAGTGAGGGTGTCATTGATATGATATATGAGTTGGGGTGGCAGTCACTGAAACAAAGGCGGTTTTCTTTGGGGCAAGATCTATTTACGAAATTTCAGTCACCAGCTTTTGCTTCTAAATGTGAAAATATTTTGTTGACACCCACCTACGTAGGGAGAAATGATCATCATAATAAAGTAAGAGAAATCAGAGCTCAAACGGAAAGATTTAGGTGTTCCTTTTTCCCACGCACCACTTGAGAGTGGAATGGTAGAGAAGTAGTATGAAAGTGGTTTGATGAACCCTTTACCAGGCATTTAAGTGTGAATTGCAGAGTAACCATGTAGATATAGATGTATACCTCCATCCGGAACCGAGAAAACAAATGCTACTCTACTAAACTGCACTGCAGAATCATAAATTGTATAATTTGTAATTCTGGACGACACTAAAATAGAACACTACATTATACAGCGTTACACTAAACTACACAACACTACTGTACTTGGTACCGCAACCCAGCTACATTTCTCATTTGTCTCAATAGTTTGCCCCCAACACACTAAAGCACAACTCAGGTTTCACAGGGGATGTACTTCTGTGCAACCCAGGGGGTAGAAATTGGAAGATGGCTGTTAGGGTCTCAGGGAATCCTTTTTGGTCCTCCCTGAGGCTTACTCCTCACTACTTCCAGAAGGTGGCTGTATGTGGATGATCTGCCATGATGGGTCTCGTTGTCATGATGTATGGCCTCTTCCTAGTTGTCTCTCAGCAATGAAGGCTTGCAGTTCATAAGCTGATATTTCAGCTATCAGTGAGTTCAGCTTATGTCACAGTTCCTCATTCCTTATTATGTTACAGACTGCTGTATTACCAAAGACATTCCTATCCTGGTCTGTTGGTCTGCAACATCTTGTCTACTGGAACAGCCTCAGATGATGTGTCCGAGGTGCGACTGTTTCACATTTACAACTGTTTGTGGTGCGTTCTCATATTACCAGTAAGGAGCTCAGACAGGGACCAACCCCTGACAGCTAGAGTATTGGTCAGAAGGAAAGAACTGGTAAGTTCTCCTCCCTGTCTCTACCCACTCCCAGATTTCTTGCCATTCTTTATCAATACTTGCCATTATTTCCTTATTCAATGAGGCTCTTGTTCCCAGTATTTTCTTTTACCTTTTCATACTCACCCCTTTTGAGCCAATACTGTGCACACTGCCGGCCGTAGTGGCCGAGCGGTTCTAGGCACTACAGTCTGGAACCGCACGACCACTACGGTCACAGGTTGGAATCTTGCCTCGGGCATGGATGTGTGTGATGTCCTTAGGTTAGTTAGGTTTAAGTCGTTCTAAGTTCTAGGGAACTGATGACCTCAGAGATTAAGTCCCATAGTGCTCAGAGCCATTTGAACCATTTTGAACTGTGCACACCTCTCTTACGGCTTATGTGCCTGTCAGGCATTGGAGTAAACTTCTCTGTGCTTGCCATAGAGCCCATGCTGTCCTTATCTCCACAAGCCCAAACACTCGACCTCCAACATAAAATAATAATTAAGGTTGTACCGTAGCACATTCTTATAGCAGCTGAAAACTTCAATGGCCAGGTAGTAAGACAGAAGAGTTTCTCCTGTACTTTGCCTAGAGCATTTACCAAATAAATTGTCTGTAAGATTTTGGTTCTCTTAAGGCTTTCTCTTCCCCTTTTTTTAGTACAATGATATGCAGATTTTCCAGATCCTGAGCACCCATCCCTGTAAGAAACATATGTTTAATAACGCTGTTATATATGGTACAACTAGGTCTAATATCCGGTGCAACACTTCTGCCATAATCTGTCAGGCCCTGGTGCTTTCTTCTTCTTTAACTTCATCACTGCCAGCCTCACTTCCTCCTGGGTAAGGAATCACAACACTATTATTCACATGCTGCTCTAGTAATGCAGAGCGAAGATGCTGATGGTACTCCGTGTCTTCCATTGTCGTATCACCTGGCAACATAGTTCTGAGTAGATACTGAACTAATGTCTCCCATTCTGCTGGCATACGATCATCTCAGGCTTAATGATATAGTGGGTGATTGAACCCTTTTTTACCATTTGATGCTGGATGTATGCCTCCCATTTTTCTGCTCGTGTTTGGTATAATAGTTTTGTCCAACTACATGGGGTGCACAATCTAGGACAGCAAGGACTACAGCTTCAGCCTTGCACTACTAAGCTGCATACACATATCCTGTGTGGTATAACTCCAATCATGCCAAACAAGTTGACATACTACTCAATGAGTCATGTTGCATCATTGTAGGCTGTTTTAGACCAACACTAACTGACAAGCATACTGCATTGCCGGTATCACTCCCACTAATGTCAGATGTGAAGAAGGAAAAAACTAAATCATTTACACTTATGGTCCACCCTCTTTTCTGATACCATTATAGGCTTAAATTAATGAGGAGTTTCCAGCACACACAGAAAATCTCAGCAATACATCACAAGAAGCCAGAGTAGAAATGTGGCCAGAAAAAAATGCAAGAATGGTCAGTACCTAGGGAAGATATAAATGAGTGGGCCTGTGAAGATCTTTGAAAAGACTGCAAGAAACAAAAGTAAACCACTGCTATTGTGGCCACGAGCAGACTTTTACCCACCTTATACAGTGCGAACTATGTCCAAGCATCTTCACTGTTGAAGAGCTTGTGAAGGTTACCTCCAACTGTGCTAGATAAGTCCAGCTTTCGGCTAAAAATTTCTTAGCCCTATACAATATTATATGTTACATGTACATTGGTACACAATCTTAAGTTTTACAAATTTTTTCTTTATGAATTTCATCCGCTATTTGTCTTTATATGCAGTATTTGATGCTTTTGGCATGATTAAAAAATCTCCTACAGCATTACTTACTTTTACTTGTGTCATATATAGATTGCTTATTAGCCTCCTTTCTTTTCAGTTGACTCCAATCTGCTTCAGGAAAACCAAAAGTTTAGTCTGAAAATTTCTCACAATGGTTTTTCCAAGTCAACAAAAGCTGTACAGATTTCCTGACCTTTTTCTAGGTATTTTGCCCCAATTATTTGTAACAATGTAATTGGATAGCTCATAATTTTGCACCTTCTGAAGTTGAACTGTTCTACACCCAGTTGTTTCTCAACTTTAGATTGCAAATATTTATTTGATATTCTTAGACAAATTTTTGTCAAATGAGTTAGTCAACTTATTGTAATATATTCCATACATTTAGTGATATTAGTTTTCTTTGGTATTGGCACCATCACCATTTCTGTGACACTATCTGGTCACTCACCTTTCTCATACATTCATACATGTTACTGCACAAATGCAGTCTTTTCACCTTTCCTTGGGTTAAAGTTATGGCGAGATCAATCAGAATCCCATCTCTGCCAGTTGCTTTTTCATTATTATTCCCTTAAAGACCATCTCTATGTCTTCCATGATTACTGGAGATTTTTTATCTCCATGCATAAAGTATCTGGATGACCTTTTGCCTCATAATTCTTCCACATACCCCTTCCACTCGCTGATTTGCCTTGCTTTTCTGCTATTTCAGTAACATCTTCATCTTTTATCAACAACATAGTGTATGCCTTCCCCTTTCTTTTTCCAGAGTCAAAGTTATTTATTCCCCATACATCAAATCATATTTCCCCTTCCTTTGTAGTTCATCAAACCCCTGTTGAAGCCATTCCCCCCTACCTTTATCATTTTATCTTTGAAACTGATGACTTAGAACCTTACATCTTTTTCTTCCTACCTCTAAGACAGAATTTTTATATTTTTTTCTTTCTTCCATCTTCTTGCATGTTTTCTTTACCTGTGGTTTCTTAAAATTATTCTTCTCTTTAAGACAAATTGTTTCAGAATAATCCAATAGTTGTTATTGTTGTCTGACAAATAGTATGTATGCGTTCTTTTCACTACGATTTTTTTCCAAATATATACTTACTTCTTCCTTTTTAAATATCTCCACATTAACTTCCCCATCTCTATCAGAATGTTATATGAGAAAGGTTGTGTGAACTGGGTTTTGTTTTGGAAATGCATGCTGGTTGGCATGGTGGAGGTGATTCTGTTCAAGATACGTCATTATGTTTCAGGTCAGAATACATTCAAAGATTCTACGACAGGTGGATGTTAACGACACTGGATGTTAGTTTCACAGATCACTTCTTGTAACCAGTGTAACCTGTGCTTTCTTCCAACCACTGAGCACAGCTTTTGAGTGATTTACAGTATAGTATGAAACTTTGTGGCAGATGAAAACTGAGAGCCAGACTGAGACTCAGACCTGGGACCTTTACTTTTTGCAGGCAAGTCCTGAGCTATCCAAACACACATAGAACAGTATGGTTAATGAGGAGCTAAATGAGCCACAACTTCTACATAGAATTTAATAGGCATTCCATTAGGCTGGAGCTTCCTTCAATTTCACAAATTCAGCTGTTTCTCAATGCTGTTGACTCTAACACCTGTATCACACAGCTCCGTTGTGGTGGAGGAAGGAACTGGGTCTTTACTACTGAATCTTCCTTTGTAAAGGAATATTTGAAAACAGAATTAAACTTTTTCATGTTTGCTTTCCTACCTTCAATTTCAGTTCCCACAGCATCCACAAGTCTCTGTACACTAATTTTGGTGTCACTGATGCCTTTACACATAAACACAATTTCTTTATGTTTTGTGAGAGGTCTTTCAATAAGATTTTGCTACAGTAGTCATTGAAGGTTTCATATATTGTGCTTCTAAGAATTACATGCAATTCGTTTAGCGTCTCTCTATTTACACATGTTGAGCAGTAGTCGCTGAGTCTTTAGAAGTTTTTTTTATGACATTGTGTACCAGAGAGTATCCCTCACATCATGAACTGATCTACCGCATCTATATCTATTCATTGCTTGGTCAACTATTCTCCTGAAATTGAACAACTGTTACCTACATGCTACTGCTCAGTGCTAAATGTTTCAATTTCTATATGAGATACTACAATGCTGCCTCTTCATCTAATTTATTGAACATGTCAATCTTCCTACTTCTTCCAATTGCCTTTCATACTTTGCTAATCATCATTCTGAAAATTGCCTTCTAGACGCTGTTACCAGTTTCAGTGTGGATATCCTCAAAGGCAGGACTATTTGTTTCCATTATATCTAATATATTTCCATAATGAGTGACTTTCTGAACTATCCGTGCTACGTATTTTTCAGAGAAGGCATTTAATACTATTTTGCAGTATCTATCTTAATGCCTTATTATTACTGAAGAGAATTATTGGATGAATGAAAGTTTCCTCTAATGATGACAGTACGACTGGGGAACAAATGCAGTAGCACTTTGAGGTTTTCTCTATAGTTTCCAGTTACAACTGGAAGATGAGATTGGTAGTCAAAAGAGAACTCAATCACAAGTTTATGCCTAGCCTTGCAGTCTTTCTCACATGATATAGCATGCAGCTTCAATTTTTCTCTCTGTGGATTTGAATTTCTTGTCCCACTGCAATAAACGCAACAGTAAATACACCATCTCTGTTTCCCAGTAGCCTATCCAGTTGATATGTACATACGATTTATTCAAAAAAATCTCACTGGTGTCGATTTCAGGTTTTAGCCAGCCTTCTGTACAAAGTATTGTGTAAGCACCATTACTTTAGAGTGCCCCAAACCCTGGAATTTTGTTGTGAATGCTGTGGGAGCTAATTACTAGTATTTTAATAGTCTCATCTGTTGGGGGGGGGGGGGGCATTACTTTGGATCTTACACTAATATCCTGTGGTCTCCTACAGCTCTCATTATCTGGGTGGGATGGAGAATCCCCTAATAAAAAAATAAAAAAAGCACCACTGAATGATTTAGGAGGACAGTACAGTTTTCAGTCATATGGCTCCAATCTAAGAAGTGACAGTACACATATCGCTCCCGTACCAACTGCCAAAACAACATGAAACTACTTATGGTATGAACAGATGCTTTTAAGCATTCTTCATCCCTGCAGTCCATATCCGAACAGAATAGAAGGAGCATTATAATGGAAATAACCTTTTTCTATGTCCTTCACTGTGGTTTGCTCAGAATGGATGGAGATGTGGATTTAAAAATCTTTCCCCATCCTAACTGATCAAACTGAATTACTCATTGCATGATGTCAAAAAATTCAAAACCTTATACATCCATTATGCAATGAATAACGACTACTCTACCATTTATATCTAGTTCAGAACCAAACTGGAGCATCTTCATTCAGGTGATTGCATCATTTAAATAAAAATGTGCATTAAAATTGTTGTCATGTGATGAAATTTTATGCACACTGCTGGCCATTGATACTGAAACACTAGGAAGGATAGATAATGAAATTCTACTTATCACATGTAAACAGTGTAGTACAAAGATTACACAATTTAAATTTGTATGTGATATGGGGGTATAAACTGTGCAAAATTTAGAACACAGAGCTGTCACCTCTGCCAGCAATAATGGCTGTAACCTGGCTGGACAATGAGCTCATCTGAGCTTAAGAAACACTGTCCTGGACCAAGACTTGAACTCAAGTCCTTTGCCTTTCATGGCCAGTGAAGTGTTCTACCAAAGCACAGCTCACAACCTGTCCTCGCAGATTTGCTGCCACCAATAGCAATGAAGTTTGGAAGGTAGGAGACAGGGTATTGGCAGAAGTAAAGCTGTGAGGACGGGCCATGAGTTGTGCTTGGGTAGCTCAGTTGGTAGACCACTAGCCCACTGAAGGTAAAGGTCCCAAATTCAAGTCTCGGTCTGGCACATAGTTTTAATCTGCGAGGGTGTTCCATATCAGTGTGCACTCTGCTGAAGAGTGAAAAATTCCTTCTGAGCTTGGATAGCACATACAGGTACATCATGGTGACTGGTGACTGGCAGCCTGCCAGTCTCTCAATGGGTGACAGATCTGGATAATGTCCTGACCAGGGTAACAGCCTAACACTGTTGTATCAGGCACCATGCGCCTATGTGTTATCTCGTTGAAGAGTAATATCAGTGAGATGTCAAAGACAGGGCACTGACACTAGCCTTAACACATCACAATATAACAACTTCTGTCCAAATTACCAGCTGTGTGAACCAAAGGTGATATGTTGTGCAGCAACCCATACCATTAAACCAGGTGCTGGCCCAGATGATTGTGACAAATGCAATCGAGCAATGTTCCTTCTCCTTGGAGCTTCCACATACAGATATGTCCATTGTAATACTGTACACAGAACCAACACTTGTCTAAAACGACAACATGATGGTAACCCTATGTCCAGAGTTCTAGTTGTCTGTCCCATTATCTGTTCACCTTCATCAGATGTCTTGTCCAGAGAAGCCCCAACAATGATCACCGTGTTGACAGCTCATGGACTCCAGACATCATCACAGTGTCTTTGTCAATACTTGTCGCCTTACAAAGAATCCCATTTCCTGATCCCAGGCATAGGTGATAGGCTTTGCGATACTGAATAGCCGAGCAAATGCGTCTTTCCTTTCAGGTGGAAGTCCTGAAGGGCCATTGAGATCCTACATGGCATCGAGTATGCTCTTCATCCCCCCCCCCTCCCCTCTCCTTGAACCCATGAATATGTTATTTGCATGACAATGGTGGCGGGATTTCAACCAATGCAAGCACCAATATCACGTAACAATAACCTGCAGTCTCCATAGGCCATGATCCCACACTGCCAAATGCCAAGAGACACTGTTGGATGTTTCTACTTCTTACACAGGGCACAACATTATCTTCTCACAAATAAATAACATTCAAATGTGATTCCTGATTGAGAAACCTAGTGCTCAATCTTTCCTAGCATAAATAACGTAGATTCCATTATACCTACCTGTTTTGTGCGGTTGCACTAAAACGTTACCCTCTTTCATACAGTAGACATCATGACAATTTGATATTTGTGCAAGCCACCTTCACTTTCAATGGCCACCAGTAAATTTAAAATCTAAACCTCTCTCAGCTAGAAATATGAAGTTAAATGCAGGAATTTTTCGGGGCTTCAAATATGATCATAATTAAAATATGAATATTCTGAATAGCCATTAAATCTACCACATAAATGCCACTGTTCTCTCATGAAAATACAAAGAAGAAAATTACACTGTCACTGTTCTCTTGTGAAAATACAAATGAGAAAATTACACTGTTACTGCTTTTGATTCAAAGTTATGGACTGCTACAAGCAAATGTGAGCTCATTTTATGTATGAGGGAGTGCAGAAAAGTAATGTTTTATTCTGTTCACAATATCGGTTGAGATATTAAATGGTTAGCACATAACTCAGTCAACTTCCTGCTTCGATGACACAAGTGGCAACATTCTGCTGCTCAAGACCTCCGAACTGTAGCATCTAACATGGCAGAGTGTAGCATAACTATGTTGGTGTTTTAGAAACAGTGTGCTACAGGCAAGTTTCTAACCATAGAAAGATGCCTCCAATTGAAATCTATAGAAGAATGAAAGCTATGTATGGAGATGAAGCTAGGTCCCACAGGAGCACTGCAACATCTACAACAATCCGAAGTATTGGGTTCACTGTCTCTATCATCCTCGAATCCCAACTTGGCCTCGTCTAATTTTAAGATGTTTCCCAAAGTATAAAGAACAACTTCGAGGACTTCACTTTGGCAGGGAAGAAATAGTCCAAGCAAAGGTGATGATGTGGCTCCATCGACAAAGTCAAACATGATACAGTTATGGTATCAACTAATTGAACTCTCATTGGGAGAAACGTGTGCGTTGCCAGGGTGACTATGTTGAGAAATAAATATGTAGCCATGAAGATTAAAGATGTAGAATGTTAATAAAGTTTGCTTCATTTAAAAAGCTGTAAGAGTTTACGTACAATATTCGGAGGCATCCATTACTTTCCAGCCCACCCTTGTACTTCCATCTAAAAATTCTTGGAAAACTGTGACAGACATTAAACAATTTCTCCAGTAGATTTATAAACACAAAAACAGGAACAAAAGCACTTGAAGAATTCTGACATTTGCTGGATTGCAAAGAATGACACAAATATACAAGAAAGCATGGAATAAGGAAAACAGATAAATAAGGTAACAAGTTTCTGTCACAAATCAAACACATACCACAGTTCTTTTTCAAAGTTACATTTTACTGACAAGCTACAACAACAAAATGTAGACTTGTATTCTGACAGCCATACTGTACAGTGAGGAAAATTTATATAAAGGCAATGAAGAGTGTGTTACATAATATGTCTTGATGATATTCATCATTCTTGGACCTAATGTCTGAAGTAGACTACCACGCCTCAATGAAACAGACTGTTTGGACAAATAAATTATAGATTCCATGTGCAGCAAATTTCAAAACTGCCATTGCACTGATTATAGCACTATCTGTAACAGCCAAATCCAACTTTGGTTAACTAGAACTTTCCACAGTCAGTATCAACACACAAATGCTAAGACTCAATTCATGTGACTGTTCAGTAATAATCTTAAAAGTTTGAAAAGTGTTTATGAGACTGAAAGATCAAATAGACGTAATGCAAATTTGGTGCAACAGTGCTAATTGTTCATTTCACTTGTAACTCTACAACAAAGCCATTAGGTTGAATAAACGACCAGACTAATACAGATATGACTTCATCATAATGAGATGGTTCAGGAAAAGAATTGGTCAGAGGTATGAATTTACTGCACCATTTCCGAGGAATCTGACTTACTTCCAATTCCATTTTATAAACTATAGGAACCACATGTAACAATACTCACCACTTGATGAATTTCTACGAAGGTGGCTAGCGCTAACATTGTTTGGATGAGGCGGGCTTAGGATTCGACATAACACTCCAATTCTTTTTTGTGCGGGAGAAGATGCGAAAATGCGTGTACTCCTACCCATTTCTTTCAATGTTGATCCTAATTTACATCTGTTCCAGGTGGCATACCTTAAAATACTCATGTGTCCCTGTAATTCATTTAAGTGTCATTAACATTTCTCAAATGTATCAACTCGATCAGCTATAAAACATACTTTGTAGCAGTAGAGAACCAATATTAAATGAGCCTTGAAAAGGTACTTCAGTAGTTTTCAACTAACCTTAGTTTGGTGTCGGGATTTTGTTTATGTATCTGTGGATATGAAATGATAGTTTCACTTATTGGATAGCCCTACATCCCTTCGAAATACAATAATTAATCAGAACGTCGCAGCTAATGCTGTCGACCTACATCAGTCGCATATTACAACTACCGGTAATCATTTCATAATGTTGGACAGATGGGTTAAAGGTCAATTTTGGTTACTCTCGGAAACACTGCGCTGTCACGTTCAAAACTGACAGCTAGACGTGAAAAAGATACTTCATCAGGACTTGTTACTTCGAAACAGCCTCGCTCAAAAAACAAACTCGTTTCACTCCTCCGTTTCTTTGTTGCCAGCTTTCCATCACGAACTCAATGTCTGAAAGACGCGCTAAATAATGAGGAACGAAATGCAGCAGCATTTGCTGCTTGCGAAAACATAACAGGCATTTTATTTCTATTACATAAGTAATACGATTGCTGAGTCTGATTTTCTATTTAAACACTTCCTCTGGTTGGTACCATAATAAAAAAAACTCCATTCTTTCATTTATATCATTGATGGCAGAGACACTATCTCCTCTATATTACGAAATTTTTGCCACGTGATATATCTCTTATTCTAATTCTGGCTACGATGTAACAAGAGGTTACCACATTTCACATGTATTTAAAGTTCTCTTCGCCGTTTCTGTCGAAGCATACACACAGCGAACTTACATGTGGCTCTTACTTCAAATTGAATACTGGGAACGTAGTGGTAATTTGCCATCAACTAACAGCAATTTTCTTTTCGAGATTCATTAGTTTATTCCAATTTTCTGACATCGTGTTCAATAACGCAAAAAATTCTTTCGTCAGTTGGTCGATGTTTCTGCCCATTTGGGATGCGTACGTAGTCATTGATTAAGCGTTTCAACAGCACTCGCAAGTATAGCATGTGAAAGGTCCCTTTCACATTGGTGGCAGCTGAAAACTTGCCATAAATGTACTGTTCATATGGAGCTACTTATTTTTCCATAATTCAGAAGCTTTAATGGTCAAGATCGATTCACAAATGATGGAACGGAACGGCGAGAAACAATTAGTAGAACCTCTGGTTCTGTTCAGAGACTTACTCCAGGGAGCAATCCTCGGCGCTTGTTATATACAAATTACTCAAGCAAGCCGATGAGATTATTCCTCCAGGTGTTCATATATTGTAGTACGCTAATGATATAAGCGTCGGTTGCATGGAGGATTCCGTTATCGCCAAGCTAACAAAGGCAGTGATAAAAGTACATGATTGGTTACATGCAAATGTCTTCAAATTTCTTCTTCGAAGTCTTCAGTTATAATTTTTTGAAGACGACATGTACATCACAATGAAATGCACGCAAGAAATTATTCATTCTAAATTAAAACCATCAGCCTAATCCTTGGGGGTGTCGTTCGATTCCAGGCTCAGATGGATTCTTCACGTCAACTCAATCATTAATTCCTGTCACCCAAACATGAACATCATTAGATTAGATTAGATTAGTACTTGTTCCATAGATTATGAATACGACACTTCGTAATGATGTGGAACGTGTCAGGTTAATAAAAGGTGTCTATACAAGATATTACATTAGACAAAATATTGCATGACACTCAATAATTTTTTTATTTTTATTTATTTATTTATTTGGAGGCTGCGAAATTAACCACTTCTTATATCCAAAAATTCATCTAATGAGTAGAAGGAGTTGCCATTAAGAAATTCTTTTAATTTTGTTTTAAATGCTATATGGCTATCTGTCAGACTTTTGATGCTATTAGTTAAGTGACCAAAGGCTTTTGTGGCAGCATAGTCTATCCCTTTCTGAGCCAAAGTTAGATTTAACCTTGAGTAGTGAAGATCATCCTTTCTCCTAGTGTTGTAGCCATGTACACTGCTATTACTTTTGAGTTTGTTCGGATTGTTAATAACAAATTTCATAAGTGAATATATATATTGTGAGTCTACAGTGAAGATTTCTAGCTATTCAAATAGGCGTCTGCAGGATGATCTAGGATGAGCTCCAGCAATTATTATGATTACACACTTTTGTGCAATGAACACTTTTGCTCAATGATGAGTTACCCCAGAATATGATGCCATATGGAAGCAGAGAATGCAAATAGGCAGTGTAAGCTAATTCACTCAGATGTATATCGCCAAAATTTGCAATGACCCTAATAGCATAAGCAGCTGAACTCAAACGTTTCAGCAGATCCTCAGTGTGTTTTTTCCAGTTCAACCCCTCATCAATGCATACACCTAGAAATTTTGAATATTCTACCTTAGCTACCGATTTCTGATCGAAGTCTATATTTATTAATGGGGTCATTCCATTTACTGTGTGGAACTGTATATACTGTGTTTTGTCAAAGTTTAATAAGAGCCCATTTGCAGAGAACCACTTAATGATTTTCTGAAAAACATTGTTTACAATTTCACCAGTTAATTCTTGTCTGTCGGGTGTGATAGCTATACTTGTATCATCGGAAAAAAGTACCAGGTTTGCATCTTTGTGAATATAGAATGACAAGTCATTAATATATATTAAGAACAGCAGAGGACCCAAGACCAAACCTTGTGACACCCCATTCTTGATTGTTCCCTAGTTTGAGAAATCACCAGTTTTTTGCATATTATGTGAACTGTTTATTTCAACTTTCTGCACTCTTCCAGTTGGGTATGATTTATACCATTTGAGCACTGTCCCATTCAAACCACAATACTTGAGCTTATCTAGAAGAATTCCATGATTTACACAATCAAAAGCCTTTGATAGATCACAAAAAATCCCAATGGGTGACTTCCGGTCACTCAGAGCATTTAATATTTCATTAGTGAAAGTATATACAGCATTTTCCGTTGAAAAACCCTTCTGGAAACCAAACTGACATTTTGTTAAAACTTTATTTTTACAAAGGTGTAAAGCTACTCTACAATACATTAATTTTTCAAGAATTTTGGATAAGGCAGTCAGAAGAGAGATAGGGGGCTAGTTGTTGACATCAGACGTATCCCCTTTTTATGCAGTGGTATAACAATGGCATGCTTCAGTCTTACTGGGAAAATACCCGGCTTCAGAGAGCTATTACATATGTGGCTAAGAATCTTCTTTATTTCTTGGGAACAAGATTTTATTATGCTGGAAATGCTATCTATCCCATGTGAGTTTTTATTCTTGAGAGAGTTTATTATCTTCCTAATTTCAGATGGAGAGGTGAGTGGAATTTCAATTGTATCAAATGGTGTGGGTAAGGCCTCTTCCATTAACTGCCTTGCTTCTTCTAATGAACATTTAGATCCTATTTTCTCTACAACATTTACAAAATGATTATTCAAAATGCTTTCGACTTCCGGCTTGTTGTTTATCAAGTTTCCATTCACTTTGATGGTGATGCCATCATCCTGTACTCTTGGTTGTCCTGTCTCCCTTGTAATAATATTCCAAATTGTTTTGATTTTGTTATCAGAGGTATTAATCTCAGACATGATGCTCATGCTTCTGGACTTTTTAATAACCTTTCTTACTGTAGCACAGTAGTTTTTATAATATTTGGCTGTTTCTGGGTCATTACTCTTTCTTGTTGTTAGATACAGTTCCCTTTTGTCGTTACAAGATATTTTTATTCCTTTAGTAATCCAAGGTTTTTTGCATAGTTTCTTATAATTAGATTTTACTACTTTCTTGGGGAAACAGTTTTCAAATTCTCTTACAAGTGTATCATGAAATAAGCTATATTTTAAATTAGTATCGGATTCCTTGTACACCTCATCCCAGTCTAACTGCTGAAGATTTTCTCTGAAGTTTCTAATTGTTGAGTCATTAATTGAATACACAACTTTGGAGGGTAGTTTTGAATTACTGAATGGAGCTATGTCATATACTGTAACTAGCTGAGCATCATGATCAGAAATCCCATTCTCAACAGGACAAGAATTTATGTTTTTAAACCTATCTTGGTCTATAAAAGTGTTATCTATCATTGTGCTGCTGTCCTTTACTACCCGAGTAGGAAAATTAATGACAGATGTCAAACTGAAAGAACCGAGCAAGACTTCCAGGTCATTCTTCCTATTACACTCTTTCAATGAATCAACATTGAAGTCCCCACAAATAATTATTTGCTTTCCCCTATCTGACAGATAGCACAAGGCATCCAAGTTTTCCACGAATAAATGAAAGTTTCCCGAAGGGGACCTATACACTGTTACAATTATAACTAGAATTTTGTGGGATGCAAATTATAAAGTTCTATTGACCATATATAGAGCGTTAATTAGGAGCAAGCCTGAGTGTGGTTGCATCGTATATGCTAATGCCAGCATCAAGTATATGTGTAAATTAGGTTGAATAATGATGTATAAATGGATTAATAATTGCTTGAATATTTGGAAAAATTTATCAGAAAGAATAGTTGAAGAAAATTTGAATGTAATTTATGAATCCGTGCACAATCTGGGGTGAACTCTAACTGATAACAATATCAACAGACCATTAATATCATTACATTCAAGGTCAATAAACATAAATTGCATTTCGTTCTGCTGCTTTCAGTAGTGTGCGGTACCAAATAATCAACGCAACCATTGAAGTTGTTGATCTGTCACAAGAAGCATAATATTTTAGTACAAGTAAACCATGTTCAATAAGTGCCTATCAAGTCTGAGTCATTACCTTCACATTAGTTCCATTGTGTTTAGTCTTGAGTGTGACAATGTCAATGCAGGAATTCTCCTCCAGATACTGTGAAAATTATTCTTGTCTACACCAAATCTCTTGATGCAGGATCTCGGCGACGAGTGAAATGGTGAACAGGTAGGATTTGAACTTCTAACCATGCAAATAAATATTCCTTTTATTATAACTTATTATAACACTTTTAATGGATGGTTAAAATTCACATTTTTTAGCGATGGTGGTATGAGGGATCCAAGCATATGTCCATAGGCTACCACTTCCCGAAACAAAAGGGAAGATACATGAATTAATAAACTGAAGAGCGTATTTCTTACTTTGTTTCATACAGATATTTAATGATGAATCGAAACAATATTCTTGCCACAAAACAACTCGTTAATTTATCTTTGCTTCATAGTTCATTCAATTTACAAATGGTCTATGTATAAGAAAAGTAACAAAAATAATATAATTCAGTGCAATTGACCCCCACTGTGCACTGACGTCGTACGGAGGTGCACAGTGACTGAGCTTATTTCCCTTTTTGAGGTTTGATAACCCTGGACAGTACATGCATAGCCTGTATTTTCGGCCATTGCAGTTATCCTGAATGGTTATCAATTTATGTGGCTGTAGTTCAGCCATGCCTAGATGTTCAATACAGCAGTTCAACCGTGTCCGCATTGTTCATTTGTGCCAGGAAGAGCTCTGAGCAAGGGGAGTGTCCAGGCGTCTCGAAGCGAACCAAAGCAATGTTGTTTGGACATAGAGGAGACATAGAGACACAGGAACTGTCGATTACATGCCTTGCTCAGGCCGCCCAAGGGCTACTACTGCAGTGGATGACCGCTACCTACGGATTATGGCTCAGAGGAACTCTGAGCAACGCCACCATGTTGCATAACGCTTTTCGTGCAGCCACAGGACGTCGTGTTACGACTCAAACTGTGAGCAATAGGCTGCATGATGCGCAACTTCACTCCCGACGTCCATGGTGAGGTCCATCTTTGCAACCATGACACCATGCACCACAGTACAGATGGGCCCAGCAACATGCCAAATGGACCACTCAGGATTGGCATCAAGTTCTCTTCACCGACGAGTGTCGCATATGCCTTCAAGCAGACAGTCGTCAGAGGCGTGTTTGGAGGCAACCTGGTCAGGCTGAACGCCTTAGACATACTATTCAGCAAGTGTAGTAAGGTTCCCTGCTGTTTTGGGGTGCCATTATGTGGGGCTGACGTACGCTGTTGGTGGTCATGTAAGGCGTCGTAATGGCTTTACGATACGTGAATGCCATCCTCTGACCGACAGTGCAAACCATATCGGCAGAATATTGGCGAGGCATTCGTCTTCATGAACGACAATTCGCACCCGCATCGTGCACATCATGTGAATGCCTTTCTCCAGGTTAACGACATCGCTAACTAGAGTGGCCAGCATGTTCTCCAAACATGAACCCTAACGTAAATGAAATGATAATTAAATGGACACCCTAGCTGCAAACAGGCGTTGATGTACTTCATTGGGGACATGTTGAAAATGTGTGCCCCGACCAGGACTCGAACTCGGGATCTCCTGCTTACATGGCAGATGCTCTATCCATCTGAGCCACTGCAGACACAGAGGATAGTGCGTCTGCAGGGACTTATCCCTTGCACGCTCCCCGTGAGATCCACATTCCCAAGATGTCCACACCACTACATTCGTAGTGCACCTAATAGATGTTTGCCCATCATATTCATTACTCATGGCAGATTAATCTACTAAGTTCCGAACTCGTGCGGGTATTAGAGGTACCAATGTGTACAGCAGTATGGACCACCATCTCTGTAGGTCTCGCTGTATGGTGGTACAATATGCAATGTGTGGTTTTCATCAGCAATAAAAAGGGCAGAAATGATGTTTATGTTGATCTCTATTCCAATTTTCTGTACAGGTTCCGGAACTCTTGGAAATGAGGTGATGCAAAACTTTTTTTTGATGTGTGTATATAAGTTTTCTCTCCTAACAAAGTGCATGCTGCAACAGCATACTTCCATTATTGTCAGTCAGCATCCACACAGTGTTTAGCTTGCAAAGTACATGCACGCAGCCACATTTCGTGCTCACATGTCCAGTACAATGCCAGAGTGTCCGTGTCGTGCATTTACAGTGGCTTTCACGGCACAAATTCGTGAAGCTCGTGTTCAGCGGCGTGATCCTTTGTGAAATCTTTGATGCGATGACAACTGGTTTCCATATCAGTGGCCTGAGGAATTTATTTCACCTCGTTGCTCTCATTTATTCAGTGGGAAGACCAGCTGTACATCTGACATCCGTCGACAAGGTAAGTTTCTTGCTGCTTTTACGACGTTGCCAAGCACAGAAAATTCATGTTACAATAAGTATTGCCTTTTTTAGTTTATCACACGAACACCGACGTATTGTTTTAACACACGTACATTTAATACTTGGCAGCCAGGTTTCGTATGTTTTACGCTTTGTTTTTGAGCATCTTTGATACAGTTGCATTACATTTAGTTTCTGTAGTGTCCTTTTCCACATACTGAATACATAACATAATAAAATACAAATACAATTACGAAATACACTTATCCTACTCATTTGCTGACATGCCATTATCGTCGCTATATACACATAGCATATTCTCTCCCCTTTTTATATATAGGGTCACTACTTTTAATTTGGTTTTAGTACATTTTTCTGATTTCATTTTTGTTACATTATTCGATTCCATTTATATGAGTACACATTTTACTCTCATTTGGTTATACATGCTTCATTTACCATTTATACAATAATAGATTCTGTGTTCATTTCTAGCATAAATTGCATATTTATCAATTCAAAAAGGATCAGAGAAGTAAACAATAGTCGTTATAATAGCTACTTCTCGCCACTCAGATAATTATGTATGGAATTAATAGACTTAACTATGATCTGTAATGACACATTCCGACGCAGAGACATACAATACCTTAAAGGCTGCGCCAAAGATTAAATTGAGAGGCATGTAGGTTATAATCTTTGTAATGTTCACATTGGATTCTCTTTTGTTTCATACTCCAAGAAGGAGCTAAGGGACACTTTTGATTGTTGCCTCGTGGAGGATGGACGTAACTTTTGGTGTCTGCGGAAAGGCAGCCATATTGTTAGTAATTATGGTTTGTGCGACGAGCAGAGCAAGTCTTATTGTCTTATGAATAAAAAATAGTGAGAAGTATCGAAGTGTTACGAAAATCATTTAAAGCAACGTAGCATTGTATTCCTTGGTTTCCACCGTCTTCGTGAAGTGAACCGATGCCGACTTAGGAAGATACACACGGTCAACAAAGAGAAGAACTTCGATGGCGACTGATGAATTAATATTGTGGCAGAAGGACTAATTCTACGTCTAAGGTGAGAACTCTGATTAAATCAACAATGACGTAGAATTCAAAATGTAATTAATCGGAATGGTAAATTATATTACAGGCATATTTCACGCAGCACTGTATTTGTCCGCATTCAAGCCGGTCAATACAATCCGTAAAAAAGCCTTTCAAAAATTCTAAAGTTAAAAAACACAATAAAATCAAATGTTTTTTTATTTATTTCGCCACACTGGCGACCACTGACAGGACAGTGCTGGTGGAACAAAGAGTAAGTACTTCATTGTTGTGCTACAAATGTACTTGTACTAATTACTGTTCTCTGTTACATGACGCACATGGAAAATGACGAATAAGGTGAAACAATATTAACTGTATAAACGGATGGCACAGTAACCAGAAGGAACAAGGACAAGGATTTACAAAACTAACGTAATCGTGAGTGATGCAGCTCAGCCGGAATTAAGGTAGGAAAGCGCAAACGCATGCAGTGGCTGCACCTTGGCTTAGCTCCACTTAAAGCAGAACCTTTTCCTTTCCATATTAAAATCCTGGTAGTGTTTGTGGCAACATACAATTACACTTTGATAATTACTTTTTTATGTTCAACAATCGCAGAATTAGGAGACTTAGTGCGCCATCTTGTAAATTTCCGACGCGCAACAAATAACAATCGCGAGATAATTTTATTAATTCAACTGCGAGAGAATTTAAAGATTTAGATTAACAGTAAAGTACAGATAAAAATAATATCTCCACAATGGAATTGGAGAACTTTAATTTGACAAATGTTCATGGACACGTCACCGATTCTGACAATAGTGACGTAAATGATGACGCAATTAGTTTTTCAGCACAACATAATGTAGAAGTAAATACAATTCAATTGCACTCCACAGGGATTAACAATAACGAACCACTTGCAAATGAAACCTTGTGCACAGTCGATGAAGCATCGATTACCAGATCAGATGAAAATATTTCGCGTGAAATCAGTGAACCTAGCCCGGTTTCGATTCAATCAGACCGTGGCAGAGAAACAATGGCAACAAATAATGGCTTAAATACAAACACACAAGCTTCGTCAGTTACGCTTGAGGCATTATATAGTCTGATGTCAAACGTGAGCGAGCAATTATCTGATTTAAAGATCAGTCACAACACAACGAACACAAAACTGGCGAACATGCACAGACATTTCGATCAACGCTTAAATAAACTCACCAATGAAATCATCAAAAGATCGAAGACAAAGTCATCAAAACCGTCAATAGTGTATACAATGTATTGGCAAATGACTTAGAAAAGAAATTGTCAGATCTTACAAACAAACAGGAACAGGAACTGTCAGAAATAGTAGAAACACACAATCAAACACAAACCGTACGAAAAGAAATACATGAAAACGTACAGGCTATTCAATTAAATTTAACAAGAGTACAGTCCGCATGTGAAGAAATACCTGACCAAGTTAATAAAGTTAACGAAGAAGTCGGTTTTCTGAAACAGGAGACTCGACTTATCAACGCGGACATTATCAAAATAAATGAAACTTTAGAAAATGGTAATGTAAATGAAGCAATAACTGACCGGGAAACAAAACTTTTTGAAAAATTAGGTAATGAAATCAAAGTAGCCGAGGACAGAATACGCAAGGAAATTGCTGGTAGACTGAATGTTTCAAATGACTTGCCTACGTCAAGCAGCAAGCAGCGCGACACTTATACGCTCGTGCCAGATTATGATGTCAATAACGCAGAACATCACGCGCCCAGTCCGGCGTATGTGCACGCACCGGCACAGGCAAACAATGGCTATTCGCCAAACGCGGTGCTGCAACAGGCAGTAGGCTTGTCGCCTTGCATCTCGACGATTCTAGTCGATGAGAACCTGTTGAAACATAGACAGTTTCCAGTTTTCTCCACAGAATGCAGAAAAAATCATCCAGTCGTATTTGTAAGAGCATTTAAAAATGTCTTACCAAGAAACTGGACTGAGGCACAGAAGATTAGATATGTAGTAGCCTTCACACAAGGCGACGCACTTTTGTGGGCCACAGACATGGCTGAACAGTGCGTCACCTACGAACAATTTGAACGGGCTTTCTTGGAGAAATATTGGTCTGCTGGGGTCCAAGAAAGACTGCGACGTGAGGTATTCAACCCACAACCGTTCAACCTCAAAAACGGCGGGTTGAGAAAGTATTTCGTAAAGTACTTGAATAAGACGCGCTATTGGAACAATCCAATACCGCACGTAGACGTTCTCAAAATTCTGAAAACCAGACTACCCGCGAACTTACGCGAAAAATTGGTAATCATACCGGAGAACGACCTTGAATACTTTCTTTCCGTGCTTGACTCAATTGATCTAATATACGAAGAAGAGCCGAGCACAAGTAATCGGAATGAATGTTCCGGAACCAATCAAAACAACGGTAACGGATATCATTTTAATGGCAGTGGACAAAACCCACACAGTTGGCATCAGTATGCGACAAGGCCAAATAATGGAACCTGAAATTACGGAAATCGGAGGAATTCGGCGCCACAGAGACGTGAAGATCGAAGGTATAGTACAGATTACGGTCCACGCCGGTATGGAAATGATAGAAATCACGTGAATGATTGGTTAGGCCCGCGTGATGAAAGGCGGCACACAAATGAAAATTACAATAGTTACAGTAATAGGAATGACAGGAGGAATAGCGACGGCCGGTCGCAAGAAAATGTTGCACGCAGCGGTCCGGAAACTAATTGGCGACAGAATAACCACTCAGTACACTTTGTAGAGGTAACGGACAGTACTGAAGCAACGCCGTTGTCTCCCCCGGTAAACAACAATCGGTCGTAATGAGCCCCCACCGGCCGACCGATTTGACAACAGGGGGCACAAACAAGCACCCATTACATCTTAGACAATTATTTTTAAGATATGATCAGGATGCGACCGTAGAAGATGATCTATGTGAAGAAGAGATGAAAGCACCAGACAAGGTAAGTGACCTCGTGCAGGCTGTAATAACAGCAAAGATAGGAACCATAATTACCAACAAATTTTAGATACAGGCGCATCTACGAATATTACATCTAACAGTTTATTTAAAGAAGTTTCGAAAGCATTAAAAGTACCAGTGTTGCCAACGGAAAATTGTAAAATCTTGACAGCTGTAGGTAACAAGTCAAAAAGTCAAAAGTGGCAGACGCAAATACCTGTTACCATTAGCGATGTCACGATAAACTGTACATTTTTAATCGTTGACAAGTTAATCGTCAATTGTATTTTAGGTATGGAAGTTTTCTGGCAGCATAAAGTAAACATCGACATAGGCAGTGGAGTTTGCTATTTCCGAGTGGGTAGTCGTAGTGTGAAGGTTAATCTTGTAAAGTCAACAATAGATCGTAATGGCCAATCACAGAAACAAGCTGAAGTAAAATTAGTTTACCCACAAGTTTTATTGATAGATATTCCTTTCCCAGAACAATTAGACACGGAAATAATTAACGAACAGGCCACCCACGAGAAGATAGGAAAATCTACTTGTCTTTCAGAAACTCAACAAAATGAACTGGCAGATCTTATTTATGAATACCGAGACATTTTTAGAAAACAGCCGACAATAATCAAAAAGTATGAATACAAAATGGAAGTCTACCCACATAAAACGTACTGCCATAAATCGTATGCAATACCATGGGCAAAGAAGGAAGCGGTTCGCAAAGAAATAGATAGAATGGTTCTGTGGAAGGTGATAGAACCTTCGCATTCACTGTACTGCAGTCCCATCCTAGCTGTCAGCAAACCCGACGGGTCAGTCAGATTAGTACTTGATGCACGGGAAATTAATAAGATCATTGTACCAATACGCACTAGGCCGGAGAACTTAGATGAGCAAGTGCTTAAATTTCATGGAGTGAAGTATTTAACATCCGTTGACATGAAGGCTTCGTATTGGCAAATTGCCCTACATAGTGATAGCAGGAAATATACTGCATTCATTCATGCTGGCAGAAGCTATCAATTCCAAGTACTACCATTTGGACTCAACGTGAGTGCTGGGGTGTTTATAGAGGCTTTAGACAGAGTATTGGGTCCAGAACTGATTAGCAAAGTGACGTTGTATGTAGACGATCTCTTGACAGCCACGGAGACCTGGCAAGAGCATGTAGAATTGGTACACAAAGTGTTCCAAAAGTTCCGAGAATATGACGTCACAGAAAATTTTAAGAAGTCCGAATTCGGAAGGGATCGAATAAAATTTTTAGGCCACATTATTTCACCAGGCGGAATTTTACCAGATCCAAAAATGCTTGATGCCATAAAATATTTCCCCTCACCACAAACACGTAAACAATTGAAAGCTTTTCTGAGGCTCACATCATTTTTTCGAAAATTCGTGCCCAAACAGTTACTGAATAGTGATTCCCTACTCAACCTTTTAAGGAAAAACCACACATGGTTGTGGTCAGAAAAATGTGAGGAAGATTTCGTAAAAATCAAACAGGCACTCATAAACGCACCCATTCTGAAGCATCCTAACATGAACTACAACTTTTGTTTGACCACGGACGCCTCATGTCAGGGATTAGGCTCTTGTCTGTTCCAATTAGTAGATGATAATGGAAAACAAAAAGTAAACATAATTAGTTTTGCCAGTAGAACGTTAACGGAATGTGAAAGAGCCTATTCGGCAACTGAACTTGAAGCGTTAGCTGTAGTGTGGGCTTTCCGCAAGTTCCAGTACTATCTCTGGGGAAGGCATACACGAGTGTTTTGTGACCATCAAGCATTATCGTTTTTACTCACATGCAAATTGTTGCACAAACGGATTGCACGTTGGTGTTTATTCCTCCAGGAATTTGATTTCGAGATTGTTTATATCAAGGGTGAACAGAATGTAATTGCCGACGCATTATCGCGCTTGCCACAAGGTTTGAGCGAGTTCAATGAATTGATCGAACAGACTTCCGATTTTAGAGTTTTTCTGATGCATGATGGCACATTTCAACCATATTACAGAAAGATGTGTAAGGACATGAGCAAACTACAAAAGGAAGACAATAGATGGAGACAAGTTATACAAAAACTGCAGGCAGATGACAATAGTACACTGAAACAATATTACACAATGTCAAACGATGTTCTTTTCTACAGGCGCAATCCACAATCCAACACCTGGTGTGTCTGCATCCCAGAAGAATACATTGATAATTTAATAAGACACACGCATAGAGTATGGGGACACTATGGGGTATCAAAATGTACAGCGAAAATATCAACGTATTGTTACTTCCCGAACCTCAGACGCAGGATTGAACAAATAATAAAAAAGTGTACAATATGTCAGAAGGTTAAACATCTTAATAGATCTTGTTTGGACATATTACACCCTATCATTCCAACTAGACCAAGAGAACTAGTTTCCGTGGATGCAGCAGGAACATATCCATGAGCTAGGGGAGGAGTTAGATATGTGATCGCATTTTATGATGTCTTCACAAAGTACTTAAAAATGTATGCTATAAAAGCAGTACTGTCGGGATCAATAATCAAACGCATGATAGAAGATTACATACCACTAGTGGGAAAACCGAAAATTATATTGACTGATAATGCAACAAACTTCACTAGTAATAAATGGAAGGCATTTCTCGAATCTCAAAACATAAAACATATATTAGTATCCAAATTTCACCCAGAATCGAGCCCGGTTGAGAGAAATTTTAAAGAATTTAATCGCTTTATAAGAACTTATATACCAAATGAACAGACAAAGTGGGTGGAATACATAGCCCCCTTTCAGCATATTGTAAATAATTTAATTCATACTTCAACAGGCTTTACACCTACAGAGTTAATGTTTCAAGGCACAGAACTTGATGAATGGGCTAAACCTTTACCTAAATTAGCCACAAAGGAAATAACACTAGACGAAAAGGTACGTCAAGCATTACTACAGATGGAAGAACAAGCAGAAATAAGGAAAAAACAATTCAACAAAAAGATAAGAAAGGTTACAGAATTTAACATTGGACAGGAAGTACTATTATGTACCCACCCAAAATCCTCTAAAATTAAGGCATTAAACAAAAAGTGGCAGTTGTTGTATGATGGCCCTTTCATTATAATAGACAAACCCCACTCAGGATGTTATCTGTTAGGTAACACACGAACGGGCAAGATGAAAGGGCTATACCCCCACAAGGATATCAAGGAATTTTTTCATTAAAGGTTATATATTATTTTAGCAAAATTGAAATTATACAACCTTGGATCATATAGTAAAATTGCTGTCATTAACCTAAGAAACTTACGAACACGAAAACAAAGGACTGTCAGTTAGTGAAAAACATGCATTAAACTAGAAAACATAACTGAAATTTCAGTTAAACATCGAAACTAGTAAACAACTGGGGCATATGCCAGCTAAAAAACGCATAGTTAACCACACCTAATGAAACATGTGTTACTGGGAGTCTTAACACTATAAAATAAACCACACGGTACTTTTGTAGTCTAACTCAGTTATTTAAGAGAGAGGAACAATGCCAAATTAACGCGAAGGCCAGAGTTTGTTCGCTTGAGACGAGCAACAAACCACGCGTCAAAGTTGCAATACAACGCTCAGCTGACGAGCACGCGATAACGGTACGGCAAGACGAGGTCATTGGCCGCGCTGTAGGCAGCGAGCCGGGGAGAAATCTTCCCCCTTCCCTGTCCGATCAGCTGAGTGTATACAAAGCGCGAAGGCGCATGCGCGGTCGAGTCCAGACGACACGTGACTCATATTACACGATGGCGGCTATCACGAATAATGTTCACCAACAATGCAGAGTTTTCTCCGCGCCTGCAGTCCAGTCATGGTTCACAAGCGCGCATGCGCGGAACGTTTAAAAGTTTTGAGACCACGCTTACTATGAGACACAGTGACGAGAGCCATTCAAAAACAAGAAAGAAAATGGTACACAAGTCTTGTAAATAGTAGCTTAGAAAATTTAATTATAAGCTGGTACTACGTAATAAAAGTGAACATACAAGTACATACTGGTCATGGACGGTATTGTAATATTATATTATACTGAGTAAAAAATCTTAGCTTGTACGGAAGGAGAAAGAAAATAGAAAAATAAATAAATAATGCAGATAGATAACCAGAAGAAAGGCTATGTACACGAGAACAACAGACCATTACATATAGGGAGAAAGCAGCAAAGAGGAAAGCAAAGAGATAACGCATACATTTACATTACACAGTAGCTAGCGATTTTCAGAATGAACAACAAGGTAAACGTGTGAATTTTTGTGACTGAGGAAAAGAATGACACAAGCTTTAAAATAGGAAAATAATAAACAGATCTATGCAGCGTGAGTAATGAACTGAATCGCTCTCAAAGCAAATACCTGGGATTTGAAACACATTAACGTTAGGAGACACCTAAAGCACTCAGCAAACAACTTTGTAGAATATATAAGCTATACACGAGGTTACATGTACGAAGGCTAAAGTGTAAAGGAGGAAAATATGGAATGATTGCGCATTAATGGACCGTAAGGCAGTTATGTATGTAAGAAGAAATATTTAGTTGTAAGTATTATTAGTATAAGGGACGATGCTCAGCACACCCTGAATTATTTTGGAATATTGAGGGAATGGTGCAAGGTACCGAAAAGGGCCCCACCAGCAATGTGTATATTAAGTGGTAGATATTTTTTGTGTGTATAAACGTATGTATGAATGTGTGAAAGGCGAAAGAAGCTCTGTACATGTACGGAACTTGAACAACGTAGAAGTGTATAAGGAAAATTAAACTCTAAGACAACCTCGTATAAACAGGTATACCTAACGTCAAGAAACAACTTAATTCAAACCGTAAGACTCTACGAGTTTACGAGAAAATACGAAATACCTGATACCCAGTGCAACATTAGCGATTCTTCACTCATGTATGCAGAAGGAAGATATGAATTACTTTACACACTTGAAACATGAAATGATAAATCATGTCAAAATTATATCTTTCATACATATCACGATTTACAGTCACAAAGAATGAAAATGATATCGCCGCTGTACGAGAAACAGGTAAGTAGTGTGATCGACGACCTGTAAGCAAAGGAATAGTCTATAAAATAAACTGTGAAAAAAAAACGTCATACAGAATTTCATGCTGCACTGAAGCTATGAAAGTCGGATTATTCGTGTACATAGATTTTCATGACAACCGATGCATTAAAATGTCTGTATTTTTTCTCCCATGATAACACAAGACGCCTATAAGCGTACTTTAATTGAAGATGATACACGCCCACAAGGGCATGCCGCTATTATGAAACACTGCACATATTAATAGTAGTTACACCCTGAACTTCAAAATTTTATGTTTATATATCCATGTTAAGGTAGGAAGTTTTATTAGGGTTAATGATTTACAAGCACACCAGAATGTGCTTACGCCCAAAACACTGTACATATTAGGGTTATGCTGCATATAAATGATTATTTTGTGCATTTTCAGAGTTTATAGGTAAAAAAAAACCGTAGCATACACGTAGTCGTTGCCATTACCCAAGTAGAAGGTAGAAAATTCCCTTCCCAAGGTGCAGTGGAGCGGCTACAGGTGTATTCTCTGCATGCTGATGCATGTCGTTGCGTATGAAGAATACGTAACGAAGGTAAACCTTAACTTACACTCGAGTTCAAGAAAGAAAACAAAGGACTTGTTCCTTCTAACTGATTAATGGAAAAAGGTGTGTGTGTCAGTAAAATCCAAGACGAAGAAGCCACTATGAGTGGTCAAAATTTTTTTTCAATTTTCGTCGATAGTTTTTTCCTGTAATCAATGTAACCAATATATTGTATGTGTTTTATGTTATTCCATTGTATGTGATGTACTTTGTATTTCATACCAAGTCCCGTGACTTACAAATTTGTGAATATTTATGTACATTGACCAGAAGTATTGAGGGGAATGAATCTCAGTACAATAGGTAAGAGGGGTTAACGCGAAGAAAAAAAAGTGTAGTGAAAAAGGAAGTTTCGATTGCAATACTCGCGGTTAAAGTGGCGTGTGCAGAAATTAAAATTGTGCAAAGTAGTGCTACGTTGCAAGTGTCAGCGAGCCTAAACAAGTGACATCGAAAAATTGAAGCTAGTATCGTCAAACGACCCATGGCGTCCCAATAGGAAAGGATAATGCCAAACAAGTTTGACATGGTATGCTTCTTACCTGGAGCGGCATCGACGGGATCGTCCTGCGCCTCGCACATAGTGTGGTGTGTTCTTCGGGGCACATATTCCAATGTACCTCGTTGTATCCAGTCTAAGTACTGGAAGGAACTACAAAAAGCACACACATACTGAGGTTCGGAAGTCTTGACGGTACCCGCACGTCGGTGTATATTCAGTGCACTGGCACATGCATTCAACCAACGTCGCCAGCTAACGGACGACCAAACAATCAGGCGCGAGTATCACCCGCCCATATTCAACACTGGGTCTAGCGAACAAAGCTCGTCGCCCCAGATGAGGAAGGAAACATTTGTAAATAACGTTGTATTCATTGTATATTTTATTGTACAAACTTTACCACATGATGTTGATTTCTCAGTGTTAACCAAAACTTTGTATATTAGGATTAAGGTTTGTAAATATTAGCATAAGTATACCCAAAAACTGACACACACTCAGTAATACCAAAGAATTCACAGTGCCATGAAAATGAGACAATAGAAATGAAGTTTGTAAATAAAAGACCCCCAAACTTATCAATTGCAAGGTCGACTACTGTATCCTGTCAACCAAATAAAATTTTCTAGTGACAGTATACAGTAGGGGGCAGTTGTAATGACACATTCTGACGCAGAGACATACAATACCTTAAAGGCTGCGCCAAAGATTAAATTGAGAGGCATGTAGGTTATAATCTTTGTAATGTTCACATTGGATTCTCTTTTGTTTCATACTCCAAGAAGGAGCTAAGGGACACTTTTGATTGTTGCCTCGTGGAGGATGGACGTAACTTTTGGTGTCTGCGGAAAGGCAGCCATATTGTTAGTAATTATGGTTTGTGCGACGAGCAGAGCAAGTCTTATTGTCTTATGAATAAAAAATAGTGAGAAGTATCGAAGTGTTACGAAAATCATTTAAAGCAACGTAGCATTGTATTCCTTGGTTTCCACCGTCTTCGTGAAGTGAACCGATGCCGACTTAGGAAGATACACATGGTCAACAAAGAGAAGAACTTCGATGGCGACTGATGAATTAATATTGTGGCAGAAGGACTAATTCTACGTCTAAGGTGAGAACTCTGATTAAATCAACAATGACGTAGAATTCAAAATGTAATTAATCGGAATGGTAAATTATATTACAGGCATATTTCACGCAGCACTGTATTTGTCTGCATTCAAGCGGGTCAATACAATCCGTAAAAAAGCCTTTCAAAAATTCTAAAGTTAAAAAACACAATAAAATCAAATGTTTTTTTATATATTTCGCCACAGATCCCAAGAACAAAATCGTTTGTTGTTTCTAAGCGAAATTCAAATATGATGATATCAATGGTATCAAATACTTATTCATCGTTTCAAAGTGCAGCTCAATATTTACTTGTTATGTTCTTTGTATAAAGGATAGCCATTTTATGTGCTGAGGTTTACAGAGTTGTATCATAAATACACTATGTTACATATAATGAGTGTAAAGCAATGTTTACATTAGTAACAAATAGGATAAAAATTTCAATGTAATTCAGGTGCTTGACACTTTCTTGGGTAGTTGATGCTCACAGTAGATAGATTTTGGCCCCTTGATTATTTGGTAGAACTCAACCTTAGTGCAGCAACATGATATGACATACTGCAAATGTTTTCTTATCATGTACTTCCACACTACCATATTAATATGTATCATTAACTCACAACTGTATTTAGTTGTGATACGGTCCTTTCTTATGTTTATATGGTACCTAACACTAAGCATATATCTTTCTTCACTTTAGGATGTGTTATACCCTGGAAGAAAAACTTAATACTAACTTAAAACTAAATCTTCATAGATAAGTGTATGGTGGCCGGATGGTTACTAATACTTTCTTTATATATTCAACCATATATTCATTCACGTCAGTGTGCAGTCGTGTTAACACAAAACTTACTTCATGTCATGTATGCGTCTCTCCTTATAAATCTGAAAGATAAAGTGTATTTGAGGTGTGGTGCAATTTCTTATTCAGTTCGACACTTATAATGTACTTGCTTGTCTACCTTAAGCAAGACTTTTCTCATCTATCAAGTATGATTAGCGTGTGCACTTTCAATACTTAAATCTGTAAATATTGTACATATATAGATATAATGTATATAGTAGCGTAGCGTAAGTACATATCTCGTAGTTTAATGTCCTTTTCTTGTGTATATAATCCGTTAGCTTATCTTTGTATGTGTGTATTGTGTACATAGTCGAAGTTGTACTATAGACTGTCCCTTGATTTTCTATATCTCTGTTTACTTGATAAGTTTTTACAAATGCTAGTGCAGGCTGTAGGTCATCAAGTTTGTTTGTTTTTGGCGCTCCCACACTTCCAGCTGAGCCTGTCTGGCGCGCATGCACTTGCAGTTTGTTGACCAACTTGTTTCCCAATGCACAAGCACTGCGTTGCTCACTTGTGTCGCAGCGAGTTGTGTATTGCATTGCACGCTACTGTGCATTTCATGAGTTCATTTATTTGTTTAGAACTAGGCTATGTTTAAGGCGAGGCATTGTAATTAGAGTACATCGTCTCTACACACACAAAAGTAAAATTCTTGCTTGTTACACCCACTCATCTTATTGTTTACACATTTTACATATAAAAAATACAAACAAAATTTTCCTTAATAACTAACAGCGTAAATTCTGGAATGTGACTTTCCATCAATCTAAATCTAATATTATTACAATTATATACAATGTAGAGTGTATACAGCCCTTCTTTCAATATATAAACGTTTTCAAGTCTTTGTGTGGGTAAAGGCCCTTGTCTTTACCCGTGTTCATGTGTACCAATCTGTATGCTCCCTGGTAAGGGATTTAGCAATTATGTATGACCCGGAGAATAGTAGTTGTCACTTATGACTCAGTTTTCCAATTTTTATGCATTTGTGATGTGTTCTAAGAAATACCCTTTGCCTTCTATAAAATTGTATTGTATGTTTCAACTTGCTGTCATAAATTCCTTTCCTTTATTTAGCCCAGGTTTCAAGGTTGAACCCTGCTTGTTTTATTTTATCCTCCAGTGATAATTCTTGTATCGGTATCTTGGGCAAAGATTTCTGCCACTCATCTACTTGTTTGCAATTGAACATCAGCTCATCTGGTGTAAATCCAGTTGATGTATGGGGAATGTTGTTAACAACTTGTAGAAATGGAGTGACATATTCGACCCACTTGGTACATTTACATGGTACATAAGTCCTCAGAAACCTGTTGAATTCCTTAAACACGCTATCTATGTGGGATACTTTGGGATGAAATTTGGATACCAAAATGTGTTTGATGTGGTTGGAATCTACAAACTCTTTCCATTTACATCCAACAAAATACGAAGCATTATCTGTTAACATGACTTCTGGTTTGGCTACTCTTGCAAAATAATCCTGTTTGATTCGCCTTATAAGTGAACTGGCTGTAGAGCTCTGTACAACATAGAATTTTATGTATTTGGTGAAAACATATAGATCTACTATATGCATTACATCACCTTAACCCCTAGGATAGGGTCCAGCCATATTCAAAGATATCTGTCCAGAGGTTTTTTAGCCACAATAGGATGTAGTTCAATGTGTTTGGAGATGTTAAATGTTTTGCTTTCTGGCAGACATACACTTTCTTACCACCTGTAGTACCCTTCGTATAATGTTGGGGAAATAACAATATTTACCTACTTTGTCAGTGCCCTTTGCATGCCACGATGGCCCCAAATATTGTGTGCGTGTGTAAAATAAAATCATCCACATATCTCTCTGGCAAACACATGTGCCATTGTTCTTGCTTGAGATGGTCCCTATGGAACAGAACACTTTTGTGAATAGTGAGAAACCTTCTTAACTTTTCCCCACCGTTTTGTACAAATTTCGTTCTTACCTTACTCCATCATGTGTCTTCATGCTGTAATTGCTCCATTTGTTTACACATGTGGACATAGTATGGTCAGAGCGTTTTATCTTCCATCAACATAGCTCTTATTTCACCTTTATGCTCTAAAAGATCGTTAAATTCCTCGAAGCCTTATTGTAATCAAGAAAGAACATGAGCTTTCACGCTTTGTTTTCCTTTTATGTACACTATTTCAAAATCGAATTCTTGAAGATGCATACAACACCTGGCTATCCATTGGTGTAGCAATTTACAAGTTGATAAAAACGTTAGGGACTGATGGCTACAGTATACTTTTGTGTCTTTACCCCAAAGGATATATTCAAACTCTTTAAACGAACAAATTACAGCCAAACTCACCAATTCCATAACTAAATATGAACGTTCAGCTTTGGATAATGTGTGGCTGGCGAAGCTAATTACTTTAGTGGTGAGTTTCCCCTATTCTTCTACTATTTGAAAAAGTCATGCACCATGACATTGAGAAGACGTGTCGGTGCATAAGCAAAAATGCTTCATCATGTCTGGCTGAGATAGAATATTAGCATTTAATGAGGCTTGCTTTATGTTGTCGAAATCGGTTTGACATTGCTTGTCCAATAACCAAGATCTGTTCTTCCAGAGAAGATTGAGTAAAGCATCACTGTTCATAAATTGGTTAGGGATAAATTTCCAGAAAAATGAGACTAGGCCTAAGTATGCGTTTAATTGGCTCTTGTTTTGATGAACAGCACAGTTCCTTATGGTTTCAAGTTTTTTAGGATCCGACAGGATGCCTTCTGAAGAGATTATGTGTCCTAAAAATTTAACTTTTTCTTGTCCGAAATTAGATTTCTCGAGATTTGCTGTCACTCTATGTTCGGAAAAGCAGTTCAATACTTGTTTAATTAATCTTAAGTGTTCTACACAAGTGGGTGTGGTGACTGAAAAGTCATCCACGTATACTGTTACCTTACTCAAAAGTTTGGATCTTAGCACTATGTCCAGAGCAGATATAACTAAACCTGCACTTACGTTCAATCCAAATAGCAGTACTTGAAATTCGAAGCTCCTGCCTTCGAAGCTCCTGCCCCCACATACGAAGGCGGTATAAGTCCAACTTTCTTCGTATAGTTTTATTTGCCATTAAGAGGACCAAAGATCGACTATAGTAAGAAATTTAGCATCATGTAATTTCATAAGCTGTTCCTCTAAATTGTCTGGACATGTTCCTACTGGTACAATAATCTTATTAATGTTACGTGCATCAAGGAGCAAGTGTACCTTGCTGTCTGGCTTACTCACAGCCAAAATAGGACTACAATAAAGGGCTTCTCTTACTGCTTCCCTGTTCGTCCATAGGATAGGGTATGAAGTAGAACAAAAAGTTTTGTCAGGGTGTACTTCCATCTTGTACACAAAATCCTTATTCATACCAGGAATTTTTTCAAATAGATGTATACGAGCAAGTATCAGTTCCCTAAGTTCCACTTGCTGATCTTGAGTTAAGCAATTTCCTGTACCTTCGTGTTTATTGCGTCGACGTTTACCTCTTCTGCTACCGACTGTTCGTTGTTGTATGTGTTGATAAACATAGCTAAGGAGTTTACCAATTGTACCTCAAAGTTATGAGCAACTTCAGTTTTGCATATCTCAGTACTTCCCCTGATTAGGTCTATTGCTAATAATTGGTTATTTACTGTGAAATGACATTGTCCCTTACCTGTGTCAATTTGTACTTGGTATTTCCTAAATGTATCCATACCAATTAAACAGTCAATTATTAATTTCTCTACTATCAAAAAATTTCATCCTACAGAAAAGTGTCCTAACTGGACAGAAATGAAAGCTTGTATTTTGAATCCTTTCGATTTCTGACCAGTCGCAGTTTGTACCTTGCAATTTTGCACTGGCAGTGTAGATATATGCCCACGTTTCTTCAGTTCTTGAAAGAACCCATGTGACACCAAATTAGTCGTTGTACCTGTGTCAAGCACAATGGGTACGTCAAAGTAAAATATTTGGCTTTAATAGCAGTTTGTATCTTGCCCTCTGTCAACTACTCCTGTGTAACCTTATTACTTTGATCCAGATCATCCTTCACATCACTACCTTGATCGTATCTGATGAAGCATGTGCCAATCAAGCTCGTGCCCACTCACCTCCCTGGTGACAGAATGGGGGCCTACCATGACTGGTTTACGTTTTCCGGCATTGTGCAGGCATCCGTCTCTGGGTTAGGTGTAACATCTACCATTTGGACCGTTGTTGTTTCATTACGCCAGTCAGTATCCTGTGAGGCTCTCAACTGAAATTGTCTTTGCCATTGCATGTTATATGGCATATGTGCGTTACTTTGCTGACTGAATTCGTCTGTCTGTGGATTGTTCGGCTGTCTGGTATTGTTTTGTGTTTGCCAAGCTAGCGGCTAATTATTGCCAATAGCTTGTGTCTGTACATATTGTAGAAGCTGACCATACGCTACTTAACGATTGTAGTTGTTTGTGTTAAATTTTTGCCCATTTCTTTTATATCCACCCTTTAATTTATGGCTTTCTCTATTCCCGTTGTGGTTACCATTACCATTACCATGGGCAATACGAATCCGCTGTTCCCTCATTGGTCCATAAATCTCTGTGGCAATATCTGCATATTCAGGCTTGGGCTGTACTGGTCTCTCTTCATATATCAAATCTATTGAGTCCATTACAGATAGAAATTATTCGGTGTCATGTTCCAGAATGGTAATGAATTTTTCCCTAATGTGGGCAGGTAGATGGCTCTTTAAATTTTTCGGCACACCTACTTGAGATACCAGGTTCGTCCAGTATCTGTTTTTATTCATGTATTTTTCAAAATAGCTACTTAAGCTTTCATGTTTGCTATTGAATGGAGCTGGTTCTCTCTTGTAGGGCCTCAGACAAATATTTATAAAGAAAGGCTCTCTCAAACTGTTCATAGTAGTGGCAATTTTCCGCCATGTCCATAGCCAGGACGTCACCCTGTGTGAATTCAGCAACTAATGTAATTTTCTGGGCTTTGGTCCAGGTACGAAGTAAACCATTTCGAAATGCTCTGATAAAGACCACCAGGTTTGTTCTTTTCCCTTCAGAGGTAAATATCGGAAATTGTTGATGAAATTTGAAATTTGTGGTTAAATCGTATGGGACCAAACTGCTAAGGTCATCAGTCCCTAAGCCTACACACTACTTAATCTAACTTAAACTAACTTAGGCTAAGGAGAACTCACACACCCATGCCTGAGGGAGGTCTCGAACCTCCAATGGGGGGAGCCACATGGACCGTGACAAGGTGCTTCAGACTGCGCGGCTACTCTGCGCAGCATATTATCAATGCCTAAGTAATCCTTCATCTGCAAGTTATGTTGACAAACACGACGTGCAGTCAGTGGCAGGCGTGTTTATGTTCGCTTGTGGTGTAGCGCATGGCAACGGCACTTGCTCGACAGTTACAGCTGCCAGCAAATGTTGTTGCATTCTGAAACCTTCGCTATTTTCCTTCAACAGTCAAGCCACATATTGTTTGTAATCAGTGAAAGTATCTAACTTCTCTAAAAGCATAGGTTTTTTTCTGTCAAATGTTGTTTTGGAATGTCAGTAGTTTTAGCAATACAGCCGCATAACCTTTCCTCTGCCTCCTTTAAACCTGAATCTATTTTAGTTAGAAATGGACTTTGTTTCTCTTTTAGAACTTATGTTAATGTATCTACATAAATCTTGCACTCTGACACTAGATTTTCAGCAAGGATGCTGTCCTTATCCAGCAACCCTGCTTGAGCTTTTTCAGTTATTTCCTTTACATCTGCACATATCTTATTTCTCTTTTTTTTGGCAAATTTTCATCCTAAACTTAACTATTCCACTCTTAGACCTAAGTTATACTTTTTAGATAAGTTTTTGCACACATCATGCAGCTTGCTGACTGCGTCCATAACATTTTTTACCAACACATGACTTGGGATTGCGTCTCCTGAATTTGAGAATATGCTTCACTAAGGTTTTGTAACTCACCTGAATGTTCTTTCTGTTTATCGCCTATGGATGATACCTTCTCTGTTAAAGTAATTATATTGCGGGAGATGCCGGTAATTATTTCTTCTTTCAGTTGTTTGCCTAGCTATGTCAACTTTCCAGATTTCAAAAGCATTAAATAATAAAATAGGGGCGACTGCTATTTTCTGCTACTTCTCTAAGGCATTTCACTCTGTGAATCACAGTATTCTTCTAGATAAAATGACATTCAGTGTGTATAGTTTTCCTCACCTCAATGAACTGTTGACTAATGCTATTCTCAAAATCACCAAATGCCCGATTTTGTTTTGTAAACTGTTGTCCTATATTTTCCTGATGTTTTGTGAGCTGCTGTGTCATACCCTTAAGTTGTTGTGTTACACTTTCCTGAAATTTCTGTTGATTTGTAAACTGTTGTGTTATTTGTTGCATGAGTTGTGTCAAATCGTGTGTCTCATTAGTATTTACCTGGTTTTTATGAACTGTTTCCTGTTCTTGCGTTCGCGACGTCGTGAGCATGTAATCAAAGGAATTTTCGCTGTCGCGCATTCCAGTTTCACTATTTGAAAAAATGTTTCCCGGTGAGAACTGAGAAATTGTCTCATTGAGAATCATAAAAGTGCCATCATGATTAGTTATGTTACCAGTGTCATCATTTATTGGTAGTGGGACACCAAGCTCATTGTTTAGGTTGTCATTGGCCAATTAACTAGTTGGCTCGTTACCTTCAATGGTTGCCAAGCTCGGATTTCCGATATCTTGGCATACTGCATTTTGTTACGAATTTTCAAGAATGGCCATTTTCTTTGACTCCATTGTGAACAGGTTTTAACAAAATTATGAATAGAATTCCTCAAAAATTAAATTTTGTCTGTATTGGTACTGTTCAATTAAAGTAGGTTTAGGTGAATATTCACTAATGAACCCGGTTAGCCGGCCAGAGTTGCCGAGCAATTCTTGGCGCTTCAGTCCAAAACCACGCAACTGCTACAGTCGCAGGTTCGAATCATGCCTCAGGCATTGATGTGTGTGATTTCCTTAGGTTAGTTAGGTTTAAGTAGTTCTAAGTTCTAGGGGACTGATGACCTCACATGTTAAGTCCCATAGTGCTCAGAGCTATTTGAACCATTTTTGAACCTGGTTATAATCTGACACAGTCTTATAGAATTTGCTGCACGGTGTAGCTGTGTGGTTTGAGGCATCCTGTCACAGACTGCGCGGCTCCTCCCACCGGAGGTTCGAGTCCTCCCTCGGGTATGGGTGTATGTGTGTTGTTCTTAGCGCAAGTTAGTTTAAGTAGTGTGTAAGTCTAGGGACCGATGACCTAAGCAGTTTGGTCACTTAGGAATACACATACATTTGAACATCATATAGAATTTAAAAGATTTATATTGTACTTTAATGATGACTTTGTACAAAAGTTCGTCTATTCCGTAGAAATGCACTTTCCGTAAAAGATATTAATTTGAAGGAAAAGATATAATCTACTGCCAGAGAGATGGCGCCATGTGTGGCCACATAAACATGCAGCATAGCAGCTTCCTACCTTTGTTGCTGAAATCAGCATTCTCGGCTCGATTCGTCTGTAGGCAGAATTTAATTTTAATTTGCTCCTGCAATGGTTTTACCATTCCCAGTCTTGTGGACATGTAACAAATACAACGAAAGTTTCACTAGTTCCTTGTAACAATAATGTGAATCAATTACCTAAAAAAATTTTATCTCAGGAATTGCGAGATCAGTTCATATTTCACTCGGCGCCGTCCTTTAAACGGCCGCCATTGACTACTGATGTGGAAATAGAAATGAATTAATAATTGCTTGAATAATAGGAAAAATTGATTGAAAAGAATTGAAGGTAATTTATGAATCTGTGCACAATCGTGGGTGAACTTTAACTGATACCAGTATCAACAGACCTTTAATATCATTACATTCAAGGTCAAGAAACATAAATTGCATTATGTACTGCTGCTCCCAGTAGTGTGTGGTACCAAATAATCACCGCAAACATTGAAATTGTTGATCTATCAAATGAAGCACAATATTTTTAGTATAAGTAAACCATGTTCAATAGATGCCTTTTAAGTCTGAGTCATTACCTTCACATTAATTCCAATGTGTTTAATCTGGAGTCTGACAGTGTTGATGCAGGAACACTCCTCCAGATATTGTGTGAATTAGTCTTGTCTGCACCACACCCTCTTGATGCAGGATCTTGCCAGTGAGTGAAATGATGAAGAGACAGGATTTGAACTTATAACTGTGCAAATAAATATTCCTTTTCTAATATCATTTTATAATACTTTTAATGGAATGTTAAAATACACATTTTTAGCAATAGTGGTGTAACGGATCCAAACATATGTCCATATGCTACCACTTCCCAAAACAAAGGAGAAGATACATGAATTAAAAGAATGAAGAGCGTATTTCTTACTTTGTTTCACACAGATATTTAACGATGTGTGAAAACATAATCTTGCCACAAAACAACTAGTTAATTTACCTTTGGTTTATAGCACATTCAGTTTACATATATCTTATATGTAAGAAAAGAAAAGAAAGAAAAGTAATATGATTCAGTACATTAGGGACTCTGTGACATAGCTGTATCTGGACTTGTCCTGGGGCATTGACACCAACTGTTACCAATGCGCTCTTAGTAGAGCAACTGAAATGTCTCTTCACTTTTGGCATCAATGGCTCGCCAGCAAATATAAATTGGAAAGGATAGCGCTCATTATCTTCGAATAGTTAAGAAATGTGAAATGCTACACACTACCTTGGATAACAGAATATTATATAGACCTCCAGACTTTTTTAGAAGTTTTCATGCGCTCAAACATATATCTAAAATTGTTGCAAGACTTCCTGTGTCTGAATGGTCTTTTTGTCTGCACTTCCTCCACTCCAGAGCTATTCTTGGAATTTAGTGTATACTCTGGCAGCAAACGTAATGTGATAGCCAACATAAACCTGCTTGAAAACTGGAGCGAACCGTTCTATGTATATACACTGATGGCTCAAGAATCACATCAGGAGGTAACATCTGGTGTTCTACCTTATGTCAAAGAATGGGTTACTTTGAACAGTATAAGCTTCCTTCGTCAGTCTCTTCTTATATGGCGGAAGCAGTAACAATCACGAAAGCAATTAAGCACAATTTAACGTAGATACGAAAGGATTTTTATTATCTATGAATCAAAAAGCAATCTTAGAGCAGGAATTGGGGGAAACACAGTAGTAAACATGTTATTGAGATAGATCATGAAATAACAGAATGCTCTAGAAGAAATAAACATATTTATTTACTTTGGATTAAGGCCCACACAGGTATTTTGTATAAACCTGTAGATCCGTTCGCCAAGGAAGCTGCTATAACTGGAGCCTTCTTACAAGGGAATGGTCAGACTTGTCATGCCGAAACATGTATTGCTTTTTTTAGCAATGTTATTTAACTGTGCAAAAGGTCCGTATGCAAAATTGTAGCTGCTGACATGAACTGGAAGTCACCTAAAAAAAATCACGAACACGGCTGTTTTTCCTGCTTGGCGCTTGCAGTGACGGCTGGCCACCCCTGGAAATGGCGAGTCGCGAGCGTTGTGCGCATGGTCGGCAAGTGCGGCCGTCTTATCGCGGCGTTCACTAAAGAGGAATATCGCTGCACGGTTTTGGTGGAAAGGGGAAACGAATATTCGTTTCTGTGGCATGCACGTCCTTTTAACTTCTGGTACGTATTTCGAAACATACCGTCCTGAAACTGGTTAGAGATGTGAAAGATGTTCTGTACATGTTCATCTATACTCCGCAAGCCACTTTACGGTGAACATTCTACCTCCCCTGACAGGTGATGGCGAACCCTGTAAATGTTTTGCTGCTTTCCATGGAGATATACCACAGACGCCAAATGAAGCAATCAACAGAAAACACGCGTGAAGACTATGTGTTGTGCGACATGGTTGTTAAACTTCTAGACGAGCACGTAAATGGCTCAGACATGTGGCTAGAAACAACTGAAACACTCGATATTGCAGACTGTGAATCTACAGACGGCGAAGCCACCTACGAAAGTTGCACTCATGAAGAATCTTCGATTGATAGTGCCACGTACCATCATCAATTATCTCCGAAAGTAACACCAGCAACTACAATTACCTTATAAGACAAAGAAAAAGCGGGACGTATTGGTTGAACGAAAGTGGTAAGAAGCCCCTACGTGTCAGTACTGTTCAAAATAAGTATCGCTTTGTCCGTTCTGAACTTGAATTGTATAGATAGAAAAAGGAAGTCGCTGGACGACGTAAGAGTCGACTGGAAATTGCGACGGAGATAAATGCGCGACTTTTTGAGCTATTTACCGATGCCAGACAACAGTCATTTAGTATCAGCGATACAACTTTGCGTGATTGGGCGTTAGAGATTGCCAACGCGATAGGAGCTAAAGAATTTACAGCTTCTCAAAGTTGGATTAGTCGCTTCAAAAGATCACATAAAATTATGGCAAGAAAAATAACAAAATTTGTATCGAGAAACAGGTCGGAAAATGAAGTGACACAAATCGAAATGATAGAAACTTTTCTTACGAATGCAAAAAATAAGATCGCTATTTTTAGTGAATCGTACGTGTACAATGCCGATCTGTCAGGTTTTAAAAAAGAAATGTGTGCGAAAAGAACACTGTCATTCAAAGGGGAAAAACATATTGAGACGATTGCGCAGTCCACGGCTGCACTCACCCATTCATACACTATAATGCCCATAATTAGTCTGGATGGTTCATTGCTTCCTAAACCATATGTGTGTCTTCAAGAACAAACTGGACGTTTTGGACCACGTGTCAAAAGAACAATGTTCTACGCAAACACTCTTGTGGTAGACGCATCGAAGTCTGGAAAAATGGGAAATGAAAACGTTACACTTTTCATGCGTCATGCTTTTCTTCCGATCTGCGGGAACAAATCTCTTCTCCTTCTATATTCGTGGTCAGGTCATAAAGGGTCTGATTCATTAAAAGCTGTATTTCGAGCCCACCCGACCGAGCGAGGTGGCGCAGTGGTTAGCATACTGGACTCGCATTCGGGAGGACGACGGTTCAATCCCGTCATCGGCCATCCTGATTTAGGTTTTCGGTGATTTCCCTAAATCGCTTCAGGCAAATGCCGGGATGGTTCCTTTGAAAGGGCATGGCCGATTTCCTTCCCCATCCTTCCCTCACCCGAGCTTGCACTCCGTCTCTAATGACCTCGCTGTCGACGGGACGTTAAACACTAATCTCCTCCTCGAGCCCTCCCTCACAAAGAAGTAGAGATACTTCAAATTCCATCCGGCACGACGAACGTAATTCAACCTTTAGACAGAGAATTTTTCCGTCAGTGGAAGGCATTTTACAGAAAACTAACAGAGAAAATTATTGTGTGCAGATCACTGCAATTTTCTGTCTATCACAGTGACAATATTCTCAAGCTGCAATCAGTAGTACATTATCAATTTTCCTCCCCACGCTTTCAGAATTTGATTAAATATGCGTGGCACTCCTCGAAATATACTGATACTAGGCCTTATTCATTCCTAACACCAGCCCAGTTTTGTCTACGGACATCTAACAACGTCTGTGATTCGCAGAGCTGTCATATGTCGTCTTTGCTTGTATGTTCTTGGTGCACAAAAAACTATGTTTTGAACATTGTATCAATATTTCGCATTTTTGCGGTAATTACAAGAAATAAAATTTGGACGTGTTCTAAACCGTATATTTATTTGTGTCTATTTCATAGCTATTTGGAAAAAATGTTGTAGATAACATATCAGCCATATTTGTCAACGAATGTTTAATTATCATACGATCGCTTTCACCGGGGGAATCAGCTCTCTCACTGCTGTGTCAAGAGAGCGGCGATTAGCTAACACCACCTTGTCCCTAGATGGCGTTGGTAGCGAGCGAGGTCAGGGTTGTACAAGAGGCAGTTATAAGCGCAGAAACCATGCGACAATAATGTCTTACTTCATAAAATTGTTTACATACTTCCAGGTCATGTCAGCAGCTAAAATTCTGCATACAGACGTCTTGCAATGTTAACTCACAGTGGTAAAAAAAGCAAAACAGGTTTCGACATGACAAGTCTGACCATTCCCTTGTTAGATATATAGACCTCTCACTGACGTTTTATAACAACTAAAACTAGAACTCACATGCCAGTGGAGAAATAGGAAGCACAACTATAAATAAAGGAAAGTATTATATCTGGACACAATCCCACATACCCACCTTACCCTGGTTTCACAACATACCTGTACACCACCGAGCTGTTTCTACAATCAGAGAATAACATTTAATCATGACAGCTTTTCTTCTATACAATTTAGGAATTCTGACAACTGGGAATACAAAAAGTCAGATGCTTGGGATGTTAATCATTTAATCATTGCCTACCCAAAGCACAATTCGTCGGAGAAGTTAGAAATCTTAGGATTCCATTCCCAACAAGCAGTATTAGTCTTCTAACAAAGAATGGCAGGGCAGTGCCTCGATGTTAGATAAGCTTTATTTTTGGTGAGCATTTTTAAAATCTGACCACAGAACTACAGATAAGGTGCAATCATCATCTACTTAAGAAATCGTTTAACTCTCAAGGTATAGAGATTTTAAAAATTTGCTTGGAGTTTACTCCACTGTTTAGCAGTGATCTCTGTTCTATGGAGATCACTAGTGTTTAGTAATTAAGCTTTTCTTTCTTTGTCAAATACTGAAGAAATAATGCTTAGTTATTTTAATGAAATAATTTCGTTTCCAAGTTAAAAAATTCCAGTTTTATCAGTTGTTAATGGCTAAATAGTGTACTCACACTATATCCAAAATAAATATTAAAAGTTCCCCAAATCATTTATCTCACATTAGCAACAACGGTAACTTTAGCAATTGACAGTTCGGGTTCCAGAAGGGTTGCTCTACAGAGAATGCCACTTTCAAGTTCACTCACCAGATTTCAAAAGCATTAAATAAGAAAATAGCGGTGACTGCTATTTTCTGCGACTTCTCTAAGGCATTTGACTCTGTGAATCACAATTTTCTTCTAGATAAATTGACATTATATGGGATTGATGGTGTACAGGGCCAATGGATAATATTATATCTAACTAAAAGAATGCAGAGTGTTGTACTTATTAATTCAAGCAATATACTGCAGGGACATAATTCTGACTGGAGAGAAATTGCATATGGGTTTCCCCAGGGTTCAATTTTAGGTTCATTGCTGTTCCTCATATATGTAAACGATCTACCATCTAGTATATAACGAGCAGAACTAGCTCTTTTTGTAGAAACATTAGTATTATAATCAGTCCAAGCATACATATTTGGTCTCACCCTCAGTTTTAAATAGACACAACATGTTCTGTTCTGTGCCTCTAGAGGTTCTACACCAATGATAAGTGTAACACATGGTGAGGAAATAATAAATAGGGTGTAGAGTCCAAAATTCTTCGGGGTCCATATTGATAAGAATTTACATTGAAAAAAAATTCAGTTTTTTTTTTGTGAGTTTTGGTTTTGGTTTTTGAAAGTCCATTGACATGATTTTTAAGCTAAAATTTTGACAGTAAAGCATGACATTTTCCCCATTCTTTCTGGTGCGTTTGTGTGTTGTGTATGGGCCTGTGATTTGCTTGTACTTCTTCTCCTTGACTAGATGTGCACTGAAGTCTCCTAATACAATTTTAACATGTCTTTCTGGTATTTTATTTCTTTTTTTCAAGTTCTTGCGGTTTCTTTCTGTCGTGATCGTTTTTTGGTGCATGTGCATTGATGATTGTGTATGGTTTGTTTCCTGACTTGTGAATTGCAAATCCTGTGCCAACCATTGTCAGTGTATGTCTTCTAACAGAAGGTTTTCCTCTGTATATTCTTCAGTTTTCTGTCTTCAAATGGTTTTCATCTGTGAAACACAACTGTTGTATTGCAAGGATTTTGATGTGAAATTTTTCCAGAACATCTGTAAGCTTTTTGAGTTTGCCTGTCTTGACCAGCATATTTGGGTTGAGCATGACAGTATAGCACTTGCGAATAGGTTTTGGGAAGCTCCGATTCAGCTCTTTCTCATGATGTTCCTCATCCATCAATATCCAATGACCAGGAGAGACCAGTATATTTACTGGGGCCTGGGGTAGTGGATTTTTTTTCTATTGTTCCATAATGTTTTCAAGTTGAAGGTGGTTGTGGTGATCTCTTTTGGAGATCACAAATGTTAAAGACTTGATTATTGACATCAAGAAATATTTGTAGCAGCTGTACCGAATTGATGAACAGATGCTGACCACTAACCAGCTGATGCCAGAACAAGCACAATGGGTTTAGGCCTAAGTTATTATTTGTTCCACCCTAGATATTTCGTTTCCCTAGTACCACCCACATCTGTGAGGCTTGTCTCATTCCAAGCAAATATTTCGGGTGTTTTGGGCATGAAACGTGTAGCAGCAAAACTTTTTTCCGAAATTGTTGAATTTCGACCAAAAACAACATCGCGTAGACACCTATCAGGAATAGTTGAATAAATTCGTGAACGTTCCAAAACTTTTAAAAAAGGTTATAACATGAGTGTACATGTATGGTGTCAAAAGTAAAGTCGAATCGTCCCAATGGAAACTGCCTGAAGAGCCAAGACAAAAAAAAGTCAATAATTTCGATCACCTGTGGAGGTTCATCTCACTGCTTTCTTCGATTACAATGTGACAAGCATCATAAGTTTCTGCCTTATGGCCGTTTGCAAGAAGCAATCTGAAGAAAACGACCAGATTTGTGGCAAACCCACCCATGAAAATAGTATCACCATAATACTCCCACTCACATCTCAATGAGTGATCGTGATTTTTTGGCAAAAAGCAAAACCGTTATGTTGCCTCAATCACTATAAACATGGCACCCTCCGACTTCTTTCTATTCCCAAGGCTGACGATAACCATGAAAGAGATAAAAACAGAATCCCTGAGGGAGCTCAATATCATAACGAAAACTGAGTTCCAGAAGTGCTTCCAGGACTGGGAAAAACGCCAGCACAATTATTTTATATCTGAAGGTGATGAATAAATAAAGTTTCTTTTTAAAAAAAATTCATTTACTTTTTGATCACACCTCGTATGCTGAATCAACCAGTCACAGACTTCCAATTGCTGCCAACAGGAGGCCTATGAAAGGGGTCATGTGGTATTTGCTGCCATGCCTTGGAGACTAGAGGACAATAGAGTTGCTCTCTTAGATTCCAGCTTTCAGACCGAGCAGGCGGCTTCTCTCCATCTGCCTCTGTCTTTGGTCTCCCTGAGCGAGCACCAGCTACTCCTGCGTTAAATTATCACCCATACTGGTTAACAAATCCTACATTCCTGCTTGGGCGAGCCCTTCTGTAACTTAAAACGTCGGCATATAATCCAAGTTTACTTTATTTCACTCTTTTATTTCAAAACACTCCGTTGTGATTCTCTTCTCTCCATCCTGACCAGAACACTTCCTCTTGCACCTGTCCCAACTTGGTGTCAAAAATTCGTATACCACACCATTCAGTTTTAAGGGGGTCTGCAAAACATTCGTTCATGTTCAGTTCTGTGTGACCAAGTCGAGAAAACATCACTGCTGTTATTTCACTGTGTATATGTATCAGCACAATGGCAGTGCTGTCCAGAGCATGCTGCATCTGCACATTTTACTGCCATAGATGCCAAAGTCTGTGTCTGCAAAGTGTTGCCTGCCAGTCAGGACAAGCAGAGTCATGCCTTGATTTCAATGGGCTTTGCAGTGAGGCAGTGCGTTGTTCACATGGGCACTGTGTGTGAGTCAGCATTTCTCAGGGCCCATTCGACGGTCATGGCCTGCCATCTCCCAGTGGTACAATCCACCAGCTGATGTCACTCACCTATTGCTGCTGTAGCACATGAGCCATGTTGTCAGCCTCACAGTCACACTGTCTGCCTGCAGGCCAAGCTGTCAGCTGCTAAGTCACACTGGTCACAATGCCCAACATCGTACCTCCCTTGCCTTGGCAGTAGTGTCTCACCACAACATGTGGCTGTGCTGCCAATTCTTCATTGCAGCCCCAAATAATTTGAAATGATTAGCAGTTATTATGGTCCTAATAGAAATATTTTCATCTAAACGCATATAGTTCAAGTTCAAAGACTGTAACTCACTAGAGCCCATATTTTATGTAATTATGTTCTCTGTTCCTCCATATATAGTTATATGAAAAACTAAAATGTTGACATATTATACAGAAAGGATGCTTCCTTCCAAGTTTTAAATTACAATTTTTAAATATTTTAAGTTATAATACGTATTTCGCTCCATACAACATAATTTTACGTAGTTTAAGATTATTGCTCAATTATTATACATTTCTCTGTGTCCCTTACATTTTTGTTACACTGTTAGAAAGGAAAAAAATAAGTTTTATTATTGTGTTTCTCATACTATCACCAATACTGTTATGCTTAACGATTTCCTTTCTTGTGTCAATCACTTCACGATGTGTAAAATCAGCTGCATTTAAGTTAACCATAGCACTGGTTGTGTCTTCAAAGTATTTAACCATTGCATATTAGGAATAAACAACAGATTTCTTCAAAGAAACAAGTTCAACTTATACAGTTGTAGAGACAGCCAGCATCATCTAATACTGAATTTTACAAAGAACTGTGTTTTGCATTTGTTACTGGGAGCATACCATGGAACAAACTTCAGGCACCTGAATTTAAACATTTCATAAAGAAATACAGCAACTCCAACATTCTTAACTAGTCCACCCTCAGGAAGAATTTCCTGGATTCTTGCCATGTGGATATGTTATAAAAAATCGGGGCTTACATTGACAAATCACCTATATGAATTTCTGCTGATGAAACGATGAGTGCTGTAGACCGTTTCATCACTAATCTAATTAAAGGCAAGTTGAACTCTGAGGCTGCATCTAAACCCTGTTTAAGATATTGTAAAGCTTTGGAGGTAGCAAATAGTTCAACAGATGCTAGATTCGTTAATGATGGACTTAAGGGACTATGGCCAGATGGCATAAAAGAAGATAGGGTCCTACTGTTATACACAGATGCAGCTCCATAAATGTTGAAAGTGGGGATATCCCCTAATGTATTTTATCAAGGCTTAGTGCATGTTACATGTACAGCTCATACAGTACAAAGAGTGGCATAGACAGTCATATATCATTCATAAATTAACAGAAGTAAATACATAGAAACAACCAATGAAGAAGGTTTTCTTGAAATGTCCTTATCTTGTACACCGCTACAGCTGCAGCCTTTGGGGCTAGTGATAACAAAATGGGTAACATGAATTGAACCGAAAAGCACTTTGAAGCTGTGAGGTCAGTGCTGCAGAAGTTTTCTTCTGACCCTTCAGGGTCTGTCAGTGAATCCTCATCAGTAGTCTACAGTTCTAAAGTGCTCAATTCAATTTCATACATTGCAAGTAACTTCAGATGGATTCCAACAGTATCAAGGAACTGGAGATTCTTAAACAGGCTGTGGGAATAATGGAAGATGCATTTAAGATGCATTTTGGAAGGTCAGTGTTGTACCAGGTGAAATGGGTCATGTGGTTTCCAGTAAACTGCAATCTGTGCTGAATAAAGAACTCTGGATCCTTAATTCTTGTTATTTTGTCTTACTTATTTAATAGTGAAATTGTAGAACCCCAGAGGATATTATTCTTAGCACAATCTCTCTGCATAAACATCCAGTGTTGACATCTTGCAAAGCTGTGCTCTCTTTCTCTATTTATAAAAAACATATTGTCAGGGAGACGACTGTGCATGGCAGCAGAACATTTGGAGGAGTTTATTTCAATTAATTGTGCATCCTGTTCATCAGTGACTTGAATCCATCAATAGGACCCACTTGTAGTTCAGTACTTTGAGAATCATACAGTAAGTCACAAACAACAACACAGTCACAAGGAATCAAAGTTATTCTTCTTCCACATGCAAGTAAACAACAGTTGAGAATATAGAGAAAATCTAGATACAGATACTAGCAGTTTCTGACAATAAGTAGGAACACAATACGAGAGCGAGTGCCACCTGCACTGTGCTTATAAAGAGGAGGGCTCCGACAGACAGCTTGGTGGGAGCCATTCTGTGTCGTGTGGCTGACCACAGGCGACCTCAGGTGGCCAGCCTGCACAGATGCCACTGGTGGAATATACAAAATGGAGGGCATTAGTGGCTGCGGCATATATCCAACCATTACGTGCTGGCTTATAGCATCCATTTTCCTTTGGGAAAGGGCACTCCACTGATGCAGATGTCGAGGTGACTATTGAAACATCCATGGCCTCTGCAGCTGATGCTGCAGGTGGTGACAACAGTGGTAGAAAGAGATTCCAGACTGGAAGCAGCAAGTAGCGATGGAAATATCACGTCCGTGGGGACACACAACGGCAGCACCCTTGTGAAGTACTATAGAAAATGACCAGTGGCAAGGGCACTGGTAGATCTTGACATCCAGTCCCTCAGAGTGGTGGAAATGTTCTGACAGAGAAGGCACTGGCCATTCAGTCAGGGATGCTGGGGATGCCAGTGTTGAAGTATCCAAAAACACCAGCTCAGCCAGAGGCACAATGGCCTGTGGTAGTGAAGCAATGTGGGAAGGCCCCACAGCAGGCGCTGGGGGCCCAACAGGCATGAGGAGATGCAGTAGGGTGCATGGCTGGCAACCATGCAGCATCTCAGCCAGACTTTGATCCCCCACTGGCGCAAACCTGTGGGAACTCAAGAAGCATTTCAAGACATCATCGTGGAGGTTTCCACAACATACTTCTTTGTTTGAACCTTGACAAGCAGACGAAACGTTCCACCTCACCATTAGACTGGGGGTAAAAACGAGGAGCAGTCATGTGGCGAATGCCTTGACAGGAGCAGAAATCGTGGAAGCCCTGAGACATAAAACATGGATCATTATCCAGTCTCAAGCACACGAGCCAATCCCTCAATAGAAACAGTTTTGGAAGGACAGTGGATTTCATATGGAAACTCAGAGAAAGGAGGAACCACAAATAGCTGGTAAGCTTTTAGTTAGGGCCCCACAAAATCAACATGGATGCATGCAGGCCACAGAGAGAGCATTGCCCATAACACTGCCTGTTGGGTAGAACACTCAGAGCAGGCCATGACATGAAGACAATGTCACTATCGATGCAAGGCTGAAACGTGTGCTGACAGACCAATAAGTTGGTACAAGATGCCCCCAAGTCTGATGTAGGAACTGAAACACATCCCACCATCGGGTGGTTGGGACCACAACAATGGGCGATAGCCTGTCTGTAGACAAGAGAACAACACTATCAAATACCAAAAGTCGGTGAAAGAAGGCAATATAGTTACCAGAAGATGAGAAGCCCTGCCTCAAGGCCTGTCTGGCCAACTGTGCTGAATGAGGTGAACAACATGATGCAAAACCAGATTAGTGGCGACAGCTGCTGTGATCCAGAAGGCTGTAATAGGATGCGCTTCCACTGTGAGTTACACATTAACATGTAAGTGAAAACAAAAGAGTTCATCTTAATCAAAAGTAGGATCCAGCCCCATCAGAAGCATGGGCAGTGCACTAGCATTGACATGCTGCACAATAGGCCAAAACTGTTTTTCATAGTTCTAGCAAGACAGATGCAAGGCCCAACTTTGGATAGAACATAGCCAAACAAGAAGCAGAATATGATTTACATTTCAAAAGTGTGAACGTGCGCGCACAGACCAGCGTCCACTGAAAAGGAACGTTCTGGTGAAGCAACTCATGGAGGAGATGATCCAATGTGGCCACACCTGGAATAAATTTGTGATAGTAAACAATTTTACCTAAAAATGCTTATAGTTCTTTGATACATGAAGGGCGAGGCAGAGCTGTGACCGTGGCGAACTGATGACATAAAGGCTTAACATCATCCTGGGAAACCTCAAACCTGAAATACACAATGGATGGAAAAAGTGTGACTTGGCCAAGTTGTACTTCAACCCTGTAGTATGTAAGACGGTACACAAGGTGCATAAATTATGTAAATGTTCTCCTGTGGATGTACCCATCACGATGATGTCATTGAGACAGTTGGTGTACCATAGAATGGACGTCACCAGTTGCCGGCCGGAGTGGCCGAGCTGTTATAGGCGCTACAGTCTGGAACCGCGCTGCCACTACGGCCGGAGGTTCGAATCCTGCCTCGGGCATGGGTGTGTATGATATCCTTAGGTTAGTTAGGTTTAAGTAGTTCTAAGTTCTAGGGGACTGATGACCTCAGCAGTTAAGTCCCATAGTGCTCAGAGCCATTTGAACGTCACCAGTTGAGCGAAAACATTCTGGATAATCGCTAAGGTGCTAACCTATCCAAACTGGAGGTGCTAATATTGGTACAAACTAAAGGGCATGTCAATCACAAGGAGCTGTTTAGAGCCCTCATCCAACGGAAATAGATTTAAGATAAATCAGTTTTGGGGAAAACAGCCCCCTGTCGAGTTTAGCCCTTAACTCGTCTGGATGCAGCAAAGGATAGGTGTCACTGATAGATTGAGCGTTAACTGAAACATAGTCACTAAAGAGCCAAAGGTGATCAGTTGGTTTTTTAACAGTCATGGGTGGGAGGGTAGTGTAATAGGCTGTATGACCTGTAACGACGTCAGCCTCACCCATTGCGATTTCACTTGATCACGCAAAGCCACTGGAATAGGGCGTGCACGGAAAAAGTGCAGCTGCACCATAGGTTCCAGGGTAATGTGCGCCACAAAATTAGTGGCACAACCTAATCCATCAGAGAAAATAGGCAAGAAATCAGAACACAAGCAATCTAACTGCTGGTAAGGGACTCAGTCAGTGACAAGGCGCACATTATCTGACATGCAGAAACCAAAAGCATTGAAAATATCATCCCAAACAAATTTGTAGTGCCATCATCATCCGCTACCAGAACGTTAAGTAACAAACCACAGATTTATAAATAGCAGGAGCAATAAATTGCCCCAAAATTGAAATATGCTGCTTGTTGTAAATTATCAAATGTCGAGTACCAGTAGTCAACACTGGAGACCTCAAGTGCAGATAAGTTTACTGATTCAGTTAAATCATGGCTGCATCCTTGTCCACTTGTAGTCAGAGCACTTTGTACCTCACTTGCACTTAGATAAATAGTTTGTTATGATTTCTAAGCACTGGAGACACACAATTGACATTCATACTCATGTCCACAGGAGGCGTCTGGGAATGACACACAGATGCAGTATGTCCTTATCCTACAGTTGTTATAGTCGTCAGCGATTAGGGCACACAGCACACTCATGTCTTTGGGTGGACAACAGTTCAAACTCACATCCAGTCATCCTGATTTGGGGTTTTCATGATTTCCCTAAATCGCTTCAGGTACGCGCCAGGATGGTCCCTAATCTGACGGGACTGATGACATTGCTGTTTGATCCCTTCTCTCAGTCCATCAACCAACCAATCTCTCATGTTGCAGAAAACTTTATGAGCAAGATGGGAAAACAGAGCACTGCCATGGCTATGATTGTTGTGGTTATTGTTGTTGTTTGATAAGTCACTGTCCAGTGCAGTGTGGGGGCTGCATTTGCACAGCTGCCAACTCGTCCTCCCCCCCAATAACTGACTGATTCCCAACGACCAGGAACAGGAGTCACCCAGTGATGTCACATCATGCCTCAGTCTAAGCACTAGTAGCACAAGATACCTTGTGATACTGAACAACATTTAACATTTGAACCTAAGTTGGATCTCGCACTTTAGTTCATACTGGTGCACCTCCTTGTTAGGAATCAACCAAACGATGGCGAGACAGAATCAGCATAGGAACTATGATGAGCATCGGTCACAAACAAACTGACATTTGGGACTGAGGCTGTGGAGTTTGGCCACCCAAGCCTGTGTGACATATAAATTTTCGGTGCCTACAGTGTCACGTCTTTCAGTGTCACACAAATTTTTATTTTTAAAGGGGATCACTTACGACTATTTCCATTGGTTTGCCCCTCAAATTTCATATCACAAAATTGTCTTCTGATGTAGTACAAAACGAAAAAATAAATTCATTTTAAAGCACAGTTTCGTATATAATTTATATTCAAAACCTTACACCTGTGTCACAGAACAAATCCTACATCGAGAATACTTTACACAAGTTTAAGGGAAGAAATGCTTCCAATAATTATTACAGTATTTAAAGAACATCAAAATATGAACAGGCTGAAATGAACAAACAGTACATGAGACTATGACAATCAATTCAACTGTAAAAAGCTAAGGAGCATATTATTAGCAAAATGAGAAATACGCAAAAGTGAAATGCCAAAAAGAGCACTTCTCAATTGGCAATTGGGAGTAAATCAAAACAATCAGAATGGCTGAAAGAGAGCACAATAACATGGGCCATAAACGAATAACAGCTAAGCAACTAAGCAAATAAGAGAATAGGCAAAATGAGATGCCAACAAAATGAGATGCCAAGAAAATGAGAGATGGCCGAATTCCGTCGGCACTCATATACGGTTGCGCTCGTGGCGGCACCCCGCGGCCCGTGCGCAACACGCACGCCTGCGATCGCAGTGCACTCTTAGCGCACGCGGCGGCGTCTAGCAGACCGTACGCAAGTTGTGCGATTGCTGTTGCAGGTCGACCCTTAATCTATGCTGTTACACAAGGTACTACTCGTGGGGCAGTTTATGACACTGATAGGAATCTACATGCACTGCAATAAAATGTGTCTTTGCATTGAGCAGTTCTTCTTGTGCTATCTTGTGAGGAAGCTGGGCTATTTGTTTCGACATCCCATGTGATAATGACCCTTCCCACACGATCAGAAATGAGAGAAACTGTGGCCGGGTCACACTGCCAACACATGTTGTGTCCCATGTTGTGTCCATTGCAAAATAATTTTTACCAGTTGTTGGTCATGACGTAAATTAAGTCAACAGTGGGAAGATTATCAGAGATGACAGTATTTCACGCGATCTGTAGGATTTCTTCAGTTTCATTTTTCGTTTCACAATCTATAGCTCTTTTCATCTTTCAACTTGAACAGATTCGTTACTCCACACTAGTGCACTACATCTACATCTACATCCATACTCCGCAAGCCACCTGACGGTGTGTGGCGGAGGGTACCTTGAGTACCTCTATCGGTTATCCCTTCTATTCCAGTCTCGTATTGTTCGTGGAAAGAAGGATTGTCGGTATGCCTCTGTGTGGGCTCTAATATCTCTGATTTTATCCTCATGGTCCCTTCGCGAGACATACGTAGGAGGGAGCAATATAGTGCTGGACTCCTCGGTGAAGGTATGTTCTCGAAACTTCAACAAAAGCGCATACCGAGCTACTGAGCGTCTCTCCTCCAGAGTCTTCCATTGGAGTGTATCTATCATCTCCGTAATGCTTTCGCGATTATTAAATGATCCTGTAACGAAGTGCGCTGCTCTCCGTTGGATCTTCTCTATCTCCTCTATCAACCCTATCTGGTATGGATCCCACAATGCTGAGCAGTATTCAAGCAGTGGGCGAACAAGCGTACTGTAACCTACTTCCTTTGTTTTCGGATTGCATTTCCTTAGGATTCTTCCAATGAATCACAGTCTGACATCTGCTTCACCAACGATCAACTTTGTATGATCATTCCATTTTAAATCATTCCTAATGCGTACTCCCAGATAATTTATGGAATTAACTGCTTCCAGTTGCTGACCTGTTATATTGTAGCTAAATGATAAAGGATCTTTCTTTCTATGTATTCGCAGGACATTATACTTGTCTACATTGAGATTCAATTGCCATTCCCCGCACCATGCGTCAATTCGGTGCAGATCCTCCCGCATTTCAGTACAATTTTCCATTGTTACAACCTCTTGATATACCACAGCATCATCCGCAAAAAGCTTCAGTGAACTTCCGATGTCATCCACAAGGTCATTTATATATATTGTGAATAGCAACGGTCCTATGACACTCCCCTGTGGCGGCACACCTGAAATCGCTATTACTTCGGAAGACTTCTCTCCATTGAGAATGACATGCTGCGTTCTATTATCTAGGAACTCTTCAATCCAATCACACAATTGGTTTGATAGTCCATATGCTCTTACTTTGTTCATTAAACGACTGTGGGGAACTGTATCGAACGCCTTCGGAAGTCAAGAAACACGGCATCTACCTGGGAACCCGTGTCTATGGCCCTCTGAGTCTCGTGGACGAATAGCGCGAGCTGGGTTTCACACGATCGTCTTTTTCGAAACCCATGATGATTCCTACAGAGTAGATTACTAGTCTCCAGAAAAGTCATTATACTCGAACATAATACGTGTTCCAAAATTCTATAACTGATAGACGTTAGAGATATAGGTCTATAGTTCTGCACATCTGTTCGATATCCCTTCTTGAAAACGGGGATGACCTGTGCCCTTTTCCAATCCTTTGGAACGCTACGCTCTTCTAGAGACCTACGGTACACCGCTGCAAGAGGGGGGGGGGGGGCAATTTCCTTCGCGTACTCTGTGTAAAATCGAACTGGTATCCCATCAGGTCCAGCGGCCTTTCCTCTTTTGAGCGAAATTTAATTGTTTCTCTATCCCTCTGTCGTCTGTTTCGATATGTACCATTTTGTCATCTGTGCGACAATCTAGAGAAGGAACTACAGTGCAGTCTTCCTCTATGAACCAGCTTTGGAAAAAGACATTTAGTATTTCGGCCTTTAGTCTGTCATCCTCTGTTTCAGTACCATTTTGGTCACAGAGTTCTGGACATTTTGTTTTGATCCGCCTACCGCTTTGACATAAGACCAAAAGTTCTTAGGATTTTCTGCAAAGTCAGCACATACAACTTTACTTTTGAATTCATTGAACTCCTCTCGCATAGCCCTCCTCACACTACTTTTCGATTCGTGTAATTTTTGTTTGTCTGCAAGGCTTTGGCTATGTTTATGTTTGCTGTGAAGTTCCCTTTGCTTCCGCAGCAGTTTTCCAACTCGGTTGTTGTACCACGGTGGCTCTTTTCCATCTCTTATGACCTTGCTTGGCACATACTCATCTAACACATATTGTACGATGGTTTTGAACTTTGTCCACTGATCCTCAACACTATCTGTACTTGCGACAAAACTTTTGTATTGAGCCGTCAGGTACTCTGAAATCTGCTTTTTGTCACTTTTGCTAAACAGAAAAATCTTCCTACCTTTTTTAATATTTCTATTTATGGCTGAAATCATCGATGCAGTAACCGCTTTATGATCACTGATTCCCTGTTCTGCGTTAAGTGTTTCAAACAGTTCGGGTCTGTTTGTCACCAGAAGGTCTAATATGTTATTGCCACGAGTCGGCTCTCTGTTTAACTGCTCATGGTAGTTTTCAGATAAAGCACTTAAAAAAATTTCACTGGAATCTTTGTCCCTGCCTCCCGTTATGAACGTTTGATACTCCCAGTCTATATACAGCAAATTAAAATCTCCACCCAGAACTATAACATGGCGGGGAAATCTACTCGAAATATTTTCCAAATTATCCTTTAGGTGCTCAGCCACAACAGCTGCTGAGCCAGGGGGCCTATCGAGACATCCAATTACCATGTCTGAGCCTGCTATAACCGTGACCTTCACCCAAATTATTTCACATTTCGGATCTCCATCAATTTCCTTCGATACTATTGCACTTCTTATCGCTAAAAACATGCCTCACCCTTCACTGTCCAGCCTGTCTCTGCGGTATACATTCCAATCTGAGTTTAGAATTTCATTACTGTTTACATCTGGTTTCAGCCAACTTTCTGTCCCTAGTCCTATGTGGGCATTGTGACCGTTTATTAATGAAAGCAGTTCTGGGACCTTTCTATAGTAAACCTGCAGTTTACAATTAGCAGATTAGTATTGTTATTCCCTGTTGCATTTTGCCTACTCCTACCTTGCCGCGTCTCAGGAGGCGTCTTGTCAGGCCTAGGGAGGGAATTCTCTAACCTAAAAAACCCACATGTGCACTCCACACATACTCCGCTACCCTTGTAGCCGCTTCCAGCGTGTAGTGCGCGCCTGACCTATTCAGGGGGAGCCTACATTTCTCCACCCGATTGCGGAGGTCGAGAAATTTGCACCCCAGATCTCTGCAGAATCGTCTGAGCCTCTGGTTTAAGCCTTCCACTCGGCTCCAAACCAGAGGACCGCGATCGGTTCTGGGAACGATACTACAAATAGTTAGCTCAGATTCCACCCCGCGAGCGAGGCTTTCAGCCTTCACCAACTCTGCTAACCGCCTGTGCGAACTGAGGATGACCTCTGAACCCAGACGGCAGGAGTCATTGGTGCCAACATGAGCAACAATTTGCAGTCGGGTGCACCCAGTGTTCTCTATCGCCGCCGGCAGGGCCTTCTCCACATCTCGGATGAGACCCCCTGGCAAGCAGACAAAGTGAATGCTGGCCTTCTTCCCCGACCTTTCTGCTATTTCGCTAATGGGCTCCATCACCCCCCTAACGTTGGAGCTCCCAATCACTAATAAACACCTCCCCCTGTGTGCCTGCTCGGACCATGCTGAAGGAGCGGCCACATGTCCACTCACAGGCAGAGCGTGCGGTGCCACATTGACCCTCCGCCTCGTGCGCCGGGAACGCCGCTGAACCCGCCACTCCACTTAGGGAGAGGATGGCCCAACCGCGCCCTGTACCCGCGAAGATGTCTCGACGGCAGGGACAGTGGGTGAAGCATGTAACACCTGGGGTGTACCATGCGACGCACCAGACTCCCCACTGCCGCTACACTCCAAGGCAGCAGCCTGAAGACAGCTGACCATGGCCATCAACATGTTCAGCTGTTCGCGAACAGTCTCCAGCTCCTCCTGCATCCGTACACAGCATCACACATCCTATCCATCCTAAGAAATCAATTTACTGTAGAGAGTTAATCAACTTTTAACTAGACTCCTAATTCACTAAAGGCGGCTGATAGTTGACTAAACTGTGGTTACTAAACACTTCTTGTAGAAAACAATGAAAATACCACTAACTGTCTGTGGACTATATTCAACACAAACACTAGCACTACTGGCACTGTGGCTGACTAAAGGGACTCTCTCTGACTGTATTCAAAACAAACACGAAATCTATGGAACACTATTACTAGCACTCGACAATTAAAGCTTCCTAAAAGCAAAAACACACGGAAGAAGAAGTGACAAGTAAGAAAAATGCAGTTAACACTTAAATTAACGTAGCTCGCTACACAGCAGTCGTGACATAGACGGCAGTTACTACGACACTGACAGGGTAAGTTTCAGCCCTAAGAGCATCTCCCTGTGAACAGTAGCGAGAGCTTGCGGTCCTGTGCAAGACCTTTTGCTTATGCACTGAGTCCAGCAAAAACCTAAAACGATTGGCGCTTTGGAATAAGGAACATTGATGGGAGTGCGTTTTTGTTTCAATGCAAGACACAGACATAATACCAGTATTTAGATTTTCAAGAAAATAAGCAGACTATTAGATTCTGACAACCCTGGAAGAGTTTATCAGGTTTCCAGTGGGAGTAAGCGATTATATGCGTGCAGGGGTGCTCTACAGACGTTACAACAGTCACCGTTTCACCCACTATCGCCGTAACCGCCAGAATCCTGTGTCAAATATCGTATTCCAGTATGAAGTGATTCAATTTTACCTTTTACTTTGTCTTCTTTATAACTTTATTTTCTTGTGCACATGGGGAATAAGGAATATTTTTATTATAACTGCAACTCAGTGTTAACAGTTAGGGTCTTACGAAAGATGACATGGTTAATATGACATATAGATTGAATATTGTTACTTATATTCGACTATCATCTGTAGTTCAGCGAGCTAAATGGATGTTGTAGAGTGATATTAATATGTGGATGTGAAGAAAGAGGGTGACCCCCCCCCCCCCCATCCTGGGAAATTATGTGGAAGTGTTGTGCATAAGTATTAGGATGCTTTGTGTTATTTGTACATTTTGCTGTTGCCTTCAGTGGGAGCAGCAACACAATGGGAATAACTGCGTAACAAATTATTGGTCGTTAACATACGTTAAGTTACTTCTGGAACAGTCTTATTTCGCAACCTCTGTAACCTGTGAACAGAAGCAGGAGACTGCATGGTGAGAACGGGTGGCTTTACACACTGAAACGTCCCCTTAGAACAATTATATACGACTGTGCTTAAACTGACACACAATATTTTTTTAGCGCAACGCAATCTGACTTTCAGAAATCCCTACAAAGGAATGGCCCTGACTAACATTAACCTGTACCTTTCAAAAATCACTTACCTCACCAAAAATCTTCGTTACTCGAACTACTGCAATAAAGCGAGCGCCACTACTACCAGCTAAATAAAAGATTCAAACTACTGAAGGCACTAACTACTGATAGGCATAGTTAGCAAATGAAAGATATTAACAGAGAACAAACAATGTATTTACCTTAATAGTCATAATATATATAGCAGTTCACGACAAATTACAAAACTCCGCCACCTCTCTCCCCACATCCACCACTGCTGGCGGCTCACCTCCAACTGCACAACGCTACGCGCTGTTCACATCCAGCTGCCGCTGCCCAACACTACAATGGCAGACAACAATGCAAACTAGCCACAGACTGCACACAGCACAGCCAGTGATTTTCGTACAGAGCGCTACGTAACGTTGCCAATAAGAAAACATAAACAGCCTACTTACATAGCCCCCATGCTCCCCATAAAAAAAATTTTACAAATTGTTTTGGGCAGTGCCCAATAATGATTTGATAAAATTTTTCATAATTACAATAACAAAGATATCAAATGCACACACTTATTTATACAATGTTGGTCAAAAGCTAAAATTTTCTCACAGTCCATAAAGACAGTCCAGATTGTTCATCACAGTAAAATTTCAGTGGTTTTTTTTTTCAAAGTCTGAGCAGTAAAAGACAATGCACACGGAAGTAGTGGATTTCCATGCAGTCTTGAAGAAGTAGTGTTGTCCTTCCAACTGAAAGACAGTGCTGACTCTTGACATGCTGACAGGTAATGGGCCACAACAGAGCAAACCCACAGCAGAGTCATTCGACGTTTTGAAGAAGATTGGTAGGTAGGTCATCACAGAGCAGACCCACTTTAGTCCTGGTAGAGATTACGGTATTGGTGGGCCACCAGAGGTGCAGACCCACTGCAGTCCTTGTAGAAATTGTGGACAGGCCCACTGTAGTCCTGGTAGAGATTACGGTATTGGTGGGCCACCAGAGGTGCAGACCCACTGCAGTCCTTGTAGAAATAATGGTACTGGTGAGTCAGCAAAGGTGTAGACCCACTGTAGTCCTTGTAGAGACGGCCAGCAGCCATCTGTTGCGACTGTGCAGATGCACATTCACCATCGAAGAGTCTTGCGGAGAATATAGCAAGTCCATAAACCACCACTTGTACACTCATGAAGTTTTTGGAATTGTCCTTAGAACCAGCAATGCTGTTATCCAGTCCCTTGCTGAATTAGTAACACACGTGCAAACACTAACAGTCCCAACTTCTTACATATTGTGCATTACTATGACCAACAGAAATGTGTGCAGTGAAATGAATGCTTACAAGTTACTTAATTTGATGAACTGGTGTCAATAACAATATTATAACATGAGAATTCAATTACAAAGGTACAAAATACATCATTAATAACATAACAATACAGATAACATTTGTAGTAATACAGGCTTTACAAAAGAATAGAAATAACATATACATCAGTGATACAGGAATTATGACATGAGTACATACATAAAAGATCAGAATAACTTTCGAAACATCAACTTCACACAAAACAGAATAAATAATGTCTAAGCATATTTACAAGGTAAATAACATATTATTAATGCCAATTATATTTGAGGATGACAGTATTCCTCATCAGAGTGAATATAGCTTAGTATTAGAAGAAGAAAAAATTCTATGAAACTACACAGAGACAGGAAGAAAACAAATACACAAGGGTACACAAACACATAGTGGGATAACACAAAAGGAAAGGACAGGGTTCGTTTTCAGTGTAACATTTGGTACTGCAGTCCAACCCAAAACTTCATTACATAGCTCTTTCGTCTTATTTCGATATTTGCTCCAGCCAAAAAAATCCTATACAAGCATGTTTTCTGTATTTTTCTCGTATAACCTCTCAGTGCATTTCTTCAAATTCATCACAACTCATTCTCTTATAGGCTACCCCCTCTTAAGCTAACTTAAATCTACTGAGCTCAGATGCTAAACTAAGGGACGAGGCAATGCAGCAGCACAAACAATTAACACAAACATCAATGACAAAAAATTCAAATTGGCAAAGTAAGCAACAATATTACAACTAATATAAGGCAATGAGCAACAAACAAGAAAAATAAATTAGTAGTAAAACAGGCTTAGCAGAGTAACACAAAGTCAAATTCAGTAACACTATGCCTGGCAAACAGCAGCAGCAAACATGACAAATCTCAAGCAGAAAAAATATTACAGTAAAGACAACAATGCAGACAAGGGAAATGTATATTCACATCTTATTGTCTATGTAATTAAAGTGGTGCACCACAACAACTTATTGTAAAAAAAATATTACCATGTACTTGAAAAGAATATTATGTATGCAGTTACTGTTACTAGTCCCTACTTATTGTTCTTTCCTTTCCAAGTGCTCTTTTTTTGAAGAATGTGGATCACAAAATTATTATTTAATAGATCTGTTGACAGAAAGTGTTCACATTAGCAAATGAATTTTATTTTATTTTATAAAACCAATGCTGCAACACAGCTGGAAACTAGATATCAAATGAAATAAGCAACTATGAGAAGCAAAGCATAAAAATATCATTCAATAGTCATGTGACATTTCATAAGTTAGTATAAATTCTCTCAACTCTCGTAGAAAGACGCTTGTCATAATCAGGTGTGCAGATGTAAGTATCTTTCCAAGTAATGAGCGTGTCGTATGTACGATGCTTTCTCTAACGGAATGTCAATGGCGAGGTTACTAGCCTCCCTTTTTTTTCTGCCTGTGCCTCTGAAAGGCTTTTTTTTTTCCGGGCATCTGTCGCACAGCTGGGTGCCCACGACGCATTACGTGCAGGTGGTCACTTAACTTTCTTACGGAAATATTTACGACAGCAGTTTCCGCTACAGTGACAGTCTCATATGAAAATATTTCACAGGTCAAGAATTTGCGTTGCAAATCTGTAGAAACAAAATCCTATTGACATAACTCTGTCTAAAAAATTTTCGTCGGCATTGTGATACATTCACGCATTTACATACATTTCATAACTCTTAAAGTACGATTCTTGGTTTCCAACAACCTTATTCACAAACCAGAGTCCCTAACCACTACTCATTATTCCTTACCTTATTACAAATATACATATTCATATTCATCAACACGTCTTCAATATTTCATCATAATAACTACATAGCATAATCAGATTCCTCATATAGCATCAGCTTATTGATCATAAACATACCTCAACAGCATAATACACATCGTCGTCGTAAAAATAACATCATAACAACTCAGTCAAATCTCAAAAACGTCGTAGCTTTCTGCAATAATTTCAAAACCTAAAGAAAATTCTCTGCTCATTTCAATAGTGTCATCTACCTCAAACGTACTTTAAAAATCTTGATCTCATACCAAATACATCATTCAAAGCCCTCATAGTATCACAATGGTTCCGAAAAAATATGAACAGTTCACAAAGTACAGACAAAATACAATTTCGTAAGTGTGAAGTTATCCAACGGTGTAATTGCGTAAACATGTGTCACTGACATAATAAAAAAGTTTGTCTCTCTCAGTTAAACGATCAGATAGCTGTGTAATTTGTGTTAGAGAAATATGGTACCGATGTGTAAAGTTGTATAAGCAAATACCATATTAGCTAGGGCTCCTTGTGCTTGCCAAACACATGATACACAAAGTAAGCGTGTTCCCCCCTGAGGATTAATGTAATTATACCCTCAGGTGGTACAGATTACAGCAATGGAATGAAATGTATCACGGAAAACCTTTGTATCATAGTAATTCAAAAATCTTTAAAAATAAATGTTTCAAGTACAAAATTAATCACTCAAATACGTGTCCTGTAGCTCTAAATGTGCTTCTTGCTGTAAGATAATCTCTGTGGAAGTGTCGTAGTTATTGTCCTCCGAAAGCTAAGTTCTGCAGAAGTCAATGTACTTACCTCATGATACACAAAAGTGAAATGCTTTGCGTATAGATATCTCAGTTATTACGCTTATTGCCGTGATGAGGAAAGTACTGTGCTGTAACGTATTGTTGTGCTACGAAAGAGGCTGTCTCATTGTAGCTATACCACAAAAGTAACTACTAAAACATGTTTTACTTTCCAGAATAATACAGAAAAACTGTGCAGATATAAAACAGAAACACCGCAAAAGCAACATTGTAAATTGTCACTCATTAGTAACGTTGTGATATAATCGTGTAGCTGTCACATAAACTAACCACTGTGTCATCTGGTATCTCTCAGAAAGTACTTTAAATCCAGAATGTATTTTCAAGTAAACCAAAATGTTGCATTAAAATGTCATTAGCAGTACTGGTAAATGTTCTAAGTATGTGAGCCTTATAGTCGTTACGTAATCGTGCAACTAACAAGCAAGAATGCAGACACACAATAACACTGTGACATCTGTTCACAACAACAATGCATTCGTAATTTCTATTTAAATTAGTTCTCTTGGTTCTTGACTGGATATTTAACTTCAAACATTGTAGTATGATAACAGTTTCTAAGTGTGACAAAGCATACTAGTAACGTGCAGTGAAAAGTTTTATGGCAAAGAGAAAGTTAAAAAGCAGATTATCTTTCAATAAATGGTTTCACATGTGAAATGTGGTGTAGCCCTTTGCTCTTCCTAGTACCCAGAGTTTCAATTTTAACGCAATTATCATGTGGTATACGTCGGTAAAGAATACTGGACTTTTTCTCAAGGTTAGCGTCTATGTTATTTTTCTCTGAGCCAGCCGGCGTACGCGGCAGCCTGCGGTGCGAGTCATTGTCTGTTCCTTTGTTGACGCGCGTCGTTATTGGGATTTGGAGACCTAACTTCTACAAATACACCGTGACGAGAGGGCCCTGCTCTGTTTAAATCCCGCCAGTTCTGATGCAGTCCACGTCTGTCGTTACGATCACATCGTCTGTCGTCATGTCTGTAGTTCCTGTAGTTTCTTTCTTGTCGGTTAAGTGGCGGAGAATTTCTCCCTGAATTATCACTGCACGGTGGACCGTTGCGTCTGAAGTTATTCTGTCTCCCGTGATAATAATTGTTCTGGTTGCCAAATCGTCTGTTTCTGTGGTTGTCTCTGTCACTTTCATTACTACGAAAATGCGATCTTTCTCTGTAATTATTACTCTGCCAGTGGTTGTCATACGGGTGGTGTCTGTTTTGGTCACGATTTACGTTGTAAGAATAGACTTGTCGTGTCCAGTTATTGTTTCTGTCGTCACGGAATTGTGACGGATGTGATCTGTAGTGATTGTTTTCCTGTTTTCGCATCCCGCGACTGTCTGTGTCAATTTCCAATTCTTGTAAGAGTCCCTGAAAAGCTTCAATGTCGTCTTTGCAACGTCCTGCTAAAATAATATGTCGTAAATGTTCAGGCAGTTTGATTAAGCAAATGCGGATGAGTTCTGAGGGGCTGTATGGGCTTGAAAGATACTGATTCTTATGCAACATGTCTTCAAAATATTTCATAAGACTGGAAAATTCAGATTGTTCGAAACGTTTCATCATTATGATGCTATGTTTTACCTGGTCTTGTGTAGCTTGAGACCAATATGCTGAGAGGAAGGCATGATAAAAATCTCCTTCACTGTGACAATCGTGAATGATCGAGGGCATTCTTACAGCTGGTTCATTCTCCAAGTAGCCACACATAAATTCTAACCTGTGCTCCAATGACCAGTTGGGAGGAAAACAATGAGAGAATTGATGGAGCCACGCTTGTGGATGGATATCGTTGGCAGAATTCTTAAACGTTTTGAATTTACGTGTAGTATTGAACAGCTTATAATCAAAATCATCATGTCGGCGAGTCACATGTCGGTCATTGTTACGTCGTTTCGGCGGTTCCATCTCAAAATTCGGTGTACCTTGCCAATTTCTTTCATAATTTCCGAAGTGCCTTGTGTTATTATTTTGTGGCTGTTCCGTATTTCTACCTCCCTCTTCCCGTATTGGAGCGCGAGTGTCCTCTGAAATACGTAATTCTTGTATTACCTGTGTCAGCTGATCTTGTACTTCCCGGATTTCTCTTTGGTGTTGCTTATTAATTTGATTCAAATTTTGTTTCAGTTTCCTAATTTGTTCACACTCTTCTGTGTCATTAAAGACTACCGGTTTTGTGTCATTCAGATTATCATCTACCTTCGTAGATAAGTTAGTGACCTGATCCGAAAGTTCGGCTACTTTCTCCGATAGTGAACACATTTCCTCAGTGTGTTTTTCGGAACCAAGCTTCAGAGAGTCCATTTGTGTTGAAATCGAATCTACTGTGTCCTTTAAGTTTTCCTGAGTTTTTGCAAGTTGCGTAACCAAATCGGTAGATGCAACTGAGTCAATTTTAGCCCACAAGGTCTCATGATTTTCATGAACAATGGTTTGCAGTTCTTTTATGGATGCTTCGTGATTCTGTAATGTATTTTCATGCCGCGAAAAAATAGGCTGAAAATGCTCACAAACTTGTGTTTTTACGTCATTACAGACTTTTTGACATTTCGATTCTATTTTATGTAACTCAGTAGTTAAATCTTCACGTGTTTGTTCAAGCGTGGTGTGAAGATTTTGTTCCATTGCGTCTAACTGTTGCTGTGTTTGTCTCTGGTGTTGTTCCATTGTGTCTAACTTTTGAAGCTTTTGCTGTGTTTGTCTCTGATTTTGTTCCATTGTGTCTAACTTTTGAAGATTTTGTCCCATTTGTTTCTGATTTTGTTCAAGCGTTGTGTCTAACTTTTTTAGCCTTTGTCCCATTTGTTGCATTAACTGTAATAACAGTGCACTGGTGTCTGAAACATGTTCCTCAGTGCTTTTCGGCAGTGAATTTGCACCGGCAACATTCACATTTTGACAAGCGGAAAATGTGTCTTGACTCATTTGAGAAAACGGTGAGAACCCAAAACCTGAGTCTACAGTATTTGCAATATTGTGTTCTGTCATTCCTGATTCCTGAGGCGAGCTGTTGCCGACTGATCGATCGATAATGCTTCCCTGTTCACTACCTGTTTCACTGTCTACTCCATTATTTGACGCCCGCTCCATTTCCCTATGCACAGTTACCAAATTACTACTTTGAATATTAGTTAATTCATTACATGGGGGCGTTAACACCTGCTTTCGTCTTCACTGCCATTTCTCAGTTTACTTTGGAGCCTAGTGTTACGTTTTTCACACGCCATTATTGACAAAATATTTCACACGACAACACAGAAAAGCACAATTTGAAGAGCAAAAATAAGAGAACACATTAACATAGCACTGAAAATAATATCTAGTTAATTGCAAGCGTAGCTGCAAAATACTTGGTGCAAATCTAAATGCATGCCACAACTGTGTACAACAATGAAAAACTACAACTACAAAGGAAATTCTCTCTATAATTACGCGCTAGCACTAAACAAAAGCTACTCTAATTACACAAACTACAAGAAAAAATCAGAAGATTCCAGTGAGATATCCTGGCTAAGGGTCGACATATGAAACGTCCCCTTAGAACAATTATATATGACTGTGCTTAAACTGACACACAATATTTTTTTAGCGCAACGCAATCTGACTTTCAGAAATCCCTACAAAGGAATGGCCCTGACTAACATTAACCTGTACCTTTCAAAAATCACTTACCTCACCAAAAATCTTCGTTACTCGAACTACTGCAATAAAGCGAGCGCCACTACTACCAGCTAAATAAAAGATTCAAACTACTGAAGGCACTAATTACTGATAGGCATAGTTAGCAAATGAAAGATATTAATAGAGAACAAACAATGTATTTACCTTAATAGTCATAATATATATAGCAGTTCATGACAAATTACAAAACTCCGCCATCTCTCTCCCCACATCCACCACTGCTGGCGACTCACCTCCAACTGCGCAACGCTACGCGCTGTTCACATCCAGCTGCCGCTGCCCAACACTACAATGGCAGACAACAATGCAAACTAGCCACAGACTGCACACAGCACAGCCAGTGATTTTCATACAGAGCGCTACGTAACGTTGCCAATAAGAAAACATAAACAGCCTACTTACAACACAACTGTCCTGTTTGTGAGAAGCTAGCCATGTAAAGACATGCTGCCACCACTATGTCCTCTGCTTTTCCACCACCATTCATACAGAAACCATCAATGCATATGCTGTCATAAACTCTGCCTCCAACATATGGTTCGCCACTGTGACCTGCACCAACTGAGCACCTCACAGCATTATCTCAAGCCTCTTGTCGCGCCCCTCAGTGCAATAGAAGCTATAATAAATGTGACTAATACTACAAACGAAACTCAGCTGCAAGAATCAGCACCATTCATTGTGGAGATACATACTCATTCTATGACAAGATGTAATGAAGTTAAATACCAGTTCTGCCGAAAGCTGCTAACATGGAGCTCTCCATCAAATGTGAGAAAGTACGAAAAATGGATGCTGGATGCGAACTAAAATAAAGCAGAATACGAACAATATACCTACAATGCATTTAAATCTGGCACTTCACATATAGATCTGTAGGCAAGAACAAATAGCCACAGAGCAGTATCCTATGCAACAACTTTCTGTTTTATATGAAACAAAGCTATGGAATCATTTACTCCACACACTATTACGGATGTGAACAAATCAGGAGTGTAATGCGATGAAAACAGCTCCACTTTATAACGAAATTAAGAAAAATACGGAGGACTATATATATATATATATATATATATATATATATATATATATATATATATATATATATATATAACGTTGTCCCAGAAGCCAGATGCTCAGCACATTACCTTCAACTTCGAAAACACGAAGGTACTGTACCGCTATCCCCACCACCGCGCGCACGCTGCTGGTCCACCGCAGCCTCCTGATGTCTAGTGGAGGGGGTGACCTCGCATATAAATAGCCCGCTCTCCGCAAATTTCGACACTTCGTCAGGAGATGGGTAGTATGTGCATGTGTCTTCCAGAACAAGGAAAGCTCCAGAGAGGAACAGTGATTTTTTATGGCTGGCACCAGGGAAATCACTTCAGGACCATCCAGATCCAGTGCCATCAAGAATCTAACTATGGATGTAAGTACACAACATCAAAGTGACAAAGCAATATACAAGCCAAGTGAGCAAGGTGATGAGCTGCTACAGAAGAATTCAGACCTACCCTTTTGTGAGGATGGCTCATTATTAAATATTAGGTCTTTAAAAAATAAAATTGATGATCTTAGTAGTAACTATATAATGCATTGTAATATAAATGGTTTAAGTGCTGAATACTCATGTGACAGAAGCTCTAAGTTAGATGAGCTACAAGTTTTTTATCTGAATTTCTAAGTGTTAAAGTAATTTGTCTAAATGAACACTGGCTTAGTAGTGATACCATAAAAATCTTAAATGAAATTGAAAACTTCAAGGCAGCTACCAGCTTTTGTAGGATAAATAAGTCACAAGGAGGTTCATGCATACTCATTCATTCTGATTTAGATTACCATGTAAGATGTGACTTCAATTGTTTTAATGAAGAGTGTATTTTTGAAAGTTGCTGTGTTGAGTTAAAGGACTTAAATGTTGTTATAATATCAATTTATAGAATCCCAGGGAAGGTAGCAACTGAGCATTTCCTACGTAAATTTCAGAGTTTGTTAGAATACCTCAGTAAAGAAAAGAGGAAAAAAATTGTGGTTGTTGCTGATTTCAATATCAATGTGTTGAATGAAACATGTGAGGTATCAAAATTTACAGACTTAATGAAAAAAATATGGCTTCAAATTAAATTTTTCTGAATCTACAAGAGAAAATGCTCAGTCAGCCACATGCATTGACAATATTTTAACGAATTACATATTTGAAGATGGATATAAATTTTGTTTAGATCTAGGCATTTCTGATCATTCAGCATTATTCATTGAGCTACCCAGAGCAGGTAGAGAAGTCCCATGTAAAAAAGCTTATGTAAAAAGGATCTTCAACCAAGAAACTTTGACTCTATTCCATGATAAGCTCAAGGAGACAGAATGGCACTTTGATAAAAATATTTCATGCACGGCAAATTTTGAAGCATTTCTAAGGGATTTTCTATGTGTTTTCAATTAAATGTTTCCACAAAAAACTTATTTTAATAAAATGACAAAATTAAAATGGATTACTAAAGGTATAAAAATCTCCAGTGCTAAGAAAAGGCAGCTATATAAGGAACTAAGACATAATAAAAAAGTTGAATTTATTGAATATGTTAAACGATACAAAAGTACATTTAAGAAAGTTGTCAAAGCAGCAAAGCAAATGACAAATAATAAATTAATCTTAAAACATGAGAATAAATCAAAGGCAGTGTGGTCAGTTGTAAAACACGAATTAGGTATCAAAGCATCTAGACATGGAATTAGTACAATTAAGCTTGAAGATGAGATCATTGTAAATCCGGCTCAAATTTCAGAATGCTTCAATGAGTTCTTCATTAATGTAGTGAAACCAGAGGTTAATGTTGCAGATTATGGGAACAATGTATGTCCCCTTGGATTAAATCATAATTCTGAATGCCTCACAAAATTCAAAACAGTTTCAACAATAGATGTAGAAAAAATTATATTAAAACTAAAAAACAAAAATTCTGCAGGTTGGGATGGAATACCAACAAAAGACCTTAAATTTGTGTGTATAATAATTGGATACCCACTATCTAAAATAATAAACCAATCCTTTGAACAAGGAAGCTTCCCAGAGGTGCTGAAGTATGCGGAAGTAAAACCGTTGCTCAAAAAAGGGTCAAGAGAGGATATGGGGAATTATCGTCCCATCTCCCTCCTTCCAGTCCTTTCAAAAATCTTTGAAACTGCTGCTGCTATGCAGATTCGAAATTTTATCGAGAAATATGATATTATTACGGAAAAGCAATTTGGTTTCCAGCGTGGCAAAAGTACTACTGATGCAATTAACAAGTTTATCGACAAGATCAGCACATCATTAGACAACCATAATAAAGTTGCAGGAATCTTTTGTGATCTCACAAAAGCCTTTGACTCTGTAAATCATGCACTGCTTATCTATAAGCTTGACAAGTATGGGATCAAGGGTAATGTTCTAAATTGGCTTACTTCATACTTATCAAATAGGAAACAAAGAGTGATTGTCTCATCAAATTCAGCAAATTACTATTCAAAATGGAAAACAGTAGCCCAAGGAGTCCCTCAAGGCTCGATTCTAGGACCTATTTTGTTCTTGTTCTATGTTAATGATTTACCGAACAATATAAATACTCCATCGATTTTATTTGCAGATGACAATCTGTATTAATTGAAAACCAGGAGCCAGAAAACATCCCTCTCTACATAATAAACACAATGAACAAACTAGAAACATGGTTCCAACTGAATGGATTAAGATTGAACATCTCCAAAACCCACATGGTCCAGTTCAGAACAAAACAGTCAAAGCCCCAAGAAATTAAAATAACTCATAAAAATCAGGATATAGAGGAAGTAGATTCTGTAAAGTTTTTAGGGTTAAACCTAGATAAAAATTTAAATTGGAATAAACATGTTGACTACCTGTTAAACAAATTATGTAGCTTTGCATTTGCTATGCAAATATTAGCTGGTGCAACAGACATAAATACGAGGAAAATTGCATACTACAGCTACTTTCAATCAGTTGTAAGGTATGGTATTATTTTTTTAGGAAATTCAAGCAATATATTGCGCATACTAAAGCTACAGAAAAGAATAATAAGGAACATGTGTACCGCCCATCCAAGGGCATCATGTCGCCCACTATTTGAAAAACAACAGTTATTAACAGTTCCCTCCTTATACATCTATGATATTATCATCTTTCTACATAGCAATTTAGAGTTATTCAAGAAAAACTGTTTCAATCACTCATATAACACAAGAAACAAAGACAATTTCATGCTTCCCACTCATCGGTTAAACCTATATGCGCAGTCTCCTCAGTATATGTCAATGAAAATTCATAACAAGCTAAAAGGAAAGAATGTTCTGAGTATGAACCTAGATACACTGAAAACAAAGCTATATGATATACTTGTCAAACGCTGCTACACTGTTGAGGAGTTCATGAAGGATGAACTGAACATTTGAGCAGGATAAATTTACATATAGTGTTGTGTGTAAATGTAACTGTCCTTCACAAAAGGGAGGAAAGACAAATAAAAGTTTATATTAATGTTAAAATTCTTTGTACCAATTAGGCCTAAGTTGTGTTATCCATTTTTTGACGTGTCTCCTGTACACTAATCATATGATTTGAAATTGTATGTTATGAGACGAATAAAACACTATTCACTATGACACTTCCCGAAACTTCGCGAGATGTCAGCGCTACCACCCAGCTGGAGATCCGAGAACCCTTCATCAACAGTTGACGCCGGGGACGCCTACAGTCACATATGCCTTATTCCTTTTCTACCAAAGCAATTACACGCGTTTTTGGTTTCTGCAAGCACTGATTTTGGAGTACGTTTGGTAACACTGCATTTCATTATTCAAATATATCGTATGGATATTTCGCCACGAAATACACTGATACTATATAGTTAACTAGAATGCAACAGAAGTCTTTATGATTTATCCCTGTATTAATTATACATTTTTATCCTGTTCAATATTCTTTCCTTCAACACGGAGGCTCCGTGAGAGACTGCACACGAATTGCCCTCGCTAGAGCTACCTGCACATGAACTCGATTTGTACTCACCGTTCGATGTATCGACATACACCGGAAACTCCCAGTATGTCATTTTGACGTCACATCCTCATCTTGTTTAGGTCGCAAACAAGCTCTGCAATCAAACGTTCTCCTGTCACCAACATTGCTGTTTCTATTGCGATACGTTTCCAATATTTTTTTCTCTGTAAAAGAAGACCAATACTTCATAGTTTGTTGTCATTGTAGAGTTGTGTGTGAGGAAAGGTAGGGAGTAGCAATGAAAAAACAGTTTTGTAGATGTTTAAGTGAAACTTATTAGGAAAGTTACGCGTTCTTCAATGTTTTTCAGATGGCTTTTTTTCCTTTTATCGCTATGTCAACTGAATTTGACCGGGCGCCGAGCTTGCTGAGTGCTGATCTCGAGCCAACTATTCTTTCTGACGATGTATTTGTCCCACGATTGGCTGCTATGCCCTTACGATCGGGATATCTGCGTTCATGGCGTCATCAGCCGGCTCGTCGAAGCGGAAGATCGCACATTAGAAACAAGAAAGAAGGATTTGAGGTTAACGCTTCAATATTGATATATTTTATGTTTAGCCAGCAAAAAAATATGTATCATATTGCAATGTAAAAGGTTTATTGCGTATGTGTGTGCTTCTGTTATACTACGTACTTTATACATTGTTTACCATTGTTAAAAGTTCGCTTGGTCAATGTCATGTGGCATGGGGGAACAGGGCGGCTTAACTAAAATAACTAGTTTACTGATATGTGGATTGTTTCCAGGAAAGATTATCCTTCCTCAGTAATTTGGACCATATTGTCATTTCACAGGCTATTGCTAATGGACTAAATATAATTAGTTTTGGTAAGACCAGTCAGGACACTGCTGTTACATTTTAATGGGAAAGACAAACGAACTGCATTTGATTTCGTGTGGAACAGTTATACTCCTACTAACACTTAGTTTCCCAGGTAATTTTTTGTCAGCCGCTGTCCTAGATGTGGTCCGAGAGAGTTATATTTACATAGTCATGAAAGTTGCATTCAGTACTTTCAGTGGAGTGGTTTGGTTTTTTATGTAAAAGGTTACTTATTACCACACAAAAGTATATTCACATAAATATTTAAAATTTGTTTAGGAGAAAAACATTTAAATATAAAACGATACAAAATGAATGTACTATTACATGAAACTGTAATGCTGTGGATACTCAAATGCCCTGTGCTCAAAATTTTACTCTTCGCAGTTTTTAATTGTTAATTAAACAATACCATAAAAACTTCCACAAAACATTTTAAAAAATCGAAATTAATTGTGTAGTTTTTAAGTTTTGAGTCTCCTTTCCACTGGAAAGTTTTGTAGAGAATGCAAGCTAAATTGGTATCTCTGTCTACATGATTACTCTGCAAATCACAATTATGTGCATGGCAGAGGCTTCATCGAACCACATTTTAATTACTTCTCTACCATTTCCCACTCTTAAACGGAGCGTTGAGGGGGGGGGGGGGGAGACGACAAAAACACACACACACACACTCTTAAATCTTTCCATGCAACTCTGATTTACAGTATTTTCTGATGACGATCATTTCTCCCAATGTGGGTACCAACAAAATACTGTAACAAATAGAAGCATATTTCTCATCTTTTAGGATCACAGGTGGAGCTTGTTTTGCTTCTTTCCGGTCATTTTACTATGACTTCTGATAGAGGTTCCCCTACAGCCAAAACACTGTGAACGGTTCCACGAAGTTCACGGGGCATGTAGCAGGTGTCGTCTCACTTCTTATCTGTAATGTTACCAATGAACTTCCAAGCTTCTTCAGAAAGTTGAATTTGCTCACTAGAATATTGTCTTTGTAGGAATTGTGAAGGGCAAACGCATTTATCTCTTATGTCCATTATGCACAAAAATAATGCCATTGGGCATCGTTGAAAGAGGCTTTGATGATGAGTGATATTTGTTTTGATCATATATATTTCTAGCAGAACCTTTAGCTAAAGATTCAGTCTCTACACTTCCATTTCTGTCACTCTGATCTCTGTTCCTTTCCTGAATTACATTCATTTTCAATTTCATTGTTCCTGTCTGAACAAAATTTCTTTCCTAAACTGTCTTCAGACAATGTTAAAACAGTATCCTCAAAGTCACGGTGAGCAACATGAACAGTAGACAAAGACCTGATTACTGAATCCCTGAGGCAAAGACTTAGCACTAAGGAGGAGTAATGTTATAGGGGTATTTCACATTCAGGTGGTTACTGACAAAGGAAACCATGGCAGCTTTGGGAAAGAACAACTAGACAATGTTGTAATCTCTTAAATTGAAAATGTGGAGGGGGTGAGGGAAGAAACTGAAGACATCAGCTTTATCTGAAAATGGTAGCAATGACTGAAAATGTATGCCCAACCAGGACTTGAACCCAACATCTCTTGTGTACTAGGCAGTTGTGTTAGCCACTGCGCTGCCCAGGCACAGTGTTTATTGCAGGTGTCCGAACTATCTTGGTGTGCTCCCTGGCTGACCTACATTCCTGCACTGTGCCAACTATGTGCAGTCCCTGTCTGTGTCCTCTTTGGTCACTAATTTTAGATTCCCCCTGACCAAAAGAAAAATCACCCCACATTCATATAACTGATTCATCTTGATTAGCAAAGAATACATAACCTTCAATCCCCTCTGTGGGCCCAGAGGTTAGAATAGGTCTGAGGTATTTCTGCCTGTCATAGGAGGTGACTGTATGTGATGGTCCCCTGTAGGGTTTGACCTTCATTTTTCAAAATTTTCCCAAAGAGCGACCCAATTGGGGAAGGGCGCCTTACATGTTGCATAATGTCCATCGTGTATTGAGATCTTTAGCCCACTTTCTGGTTGTGGCATTGCAGTCTCGTTCGCCCTCTACCTGTTGAGTGAGGACACCTTCCTTGGTGCTTTTTCCTCCGCCCACTATGCAGTGTCGTTTTCTGTGCCGATGATGACCATGGAATTCTTTGCACCTCATATCCAGAGCTGTAGCCAGTCTGTTGTAGTAGGGCCACCGTGTACCCTGTTAGTTGAAGCCCCTGACTACACAGAGATTGCTCTGCTGATGCCTGCGCCGTCTCGCGCTTCTGTCGGGGTCTGAGGGATACTCAGGTTGCCTTTGGTGCCTTCATCTTTGCCTTCGAGAGTGACACATTACCCGTGAAGTTCAAGGTCTACCGCTGTGATGTCAAGCCATATGTCCCTCCCCCAATGCGGTGCTGTAAGTTCTGGAAGTTCGACCATATGTCTTCCTGCTGTAATTCCAGCATCACATTTCGAGATTGTGGACGTCTACCCCATCCCAATACTCCATGTTCCCCACCTCCTGTCTGTGTCAACTGTGTCGAGTATCATTCCCCTTGCTCACCAGAGTGCATGATTTTACAGCAAGAAAGAAAAATCATGGAATACAAGACCCTGAACCGATTGACCTACACTGAGGCCAAGAGGAAATTTGAGTGCCTACATCTTGTGGCGATGACCTCTTATGCTGCCGCTACGAGAACAGATGCAGCCCCATCAGTTCTGCGAGTTCCAGTCGGCTGTCAGAGCTGGAAGACTACACCTGCGCCCTTGATTGTGGGGGGCACTTCCCTCCCTGTTGCTCCCGTACCACCTACCTCGGTAGCACTGTCACCTCAACCTTCTCAGACTTCTCAGCTGGAGAAGCGGAAGTCTTCTTTGGCTCCTCTCGCTAGGAAGGGGTCCCTTGGGTCACTCCCTTCCCAGGTTTCTGCTAGTGGCTGAAGTGCCCTAAAGCAGCTGGTCGTAGGGCTTCACGATCATGACCTGAAGACTGAATCAGTGAAGCCCTCCTAGCCAGTGAAACCCAAGGATCAGCGAGAGAAATCCAGAAAGAAGACCCCCAAGACCAAGGGAATTGCGGTGGCACCCACACCACCGCTGCCCACAAGGTCTGCGTCTGAGGATGAGGTGAAGATTTTGGCATCCACAGAGGACCTAGATCTCGCCAGACCCTCAGACACAATGGTTATAGCCTGTTCAGGAAATAAGTCAGTGGCAGCAGGTGTCCTTGGGGCGAAGACTGCCTCATTGAGTGTTTCATGCCTTCACAGTCTCCCGATCACATCGTCCACCAGTATAATTGCAGCTGTTTTTTCCACCACCTGGCTGAGCTATGGCAGCTGTAAAGCTTTCACACTTGCTTTTTGCATTGCCCTCGAGGAAACCTGGTTCCCGGCAATGTGGGCCCCAGCCCTTTGCAGCTACAGGGGATATTACAAGAACTGTAGCAAATATAATAGTGTCAGGTTGAGTTTGCGTTAATGTCTGCACTCGGTATGTAGTGAACCTGTGCCCCATCAAATTCCTCTTGAAGCTGTGGGTGTCAGGATGCAGACGACACAGGAAATAACTGTCTGCAATGTATATCTCCCTCCAGATGGTGCAGTACCCCTGAACGTATTGGCTGCACTGATTGATCAACTCCCTAAACCTTTCCTACCTTTGGGAGATTTTAACACCCATAACCCCTTGTGGAGTAGCACCATGCTTACTGGCCATGGCAGAGATGTCGAAAATTTACTGTCCCAACTCGACCTCTGCCTCTTAAATTTTGGGGCCGCCACACATTTCATTGTGGCTCATGTAGTTACTCAGCCAATGATTTATCAATTTGCAGCCTGGGACTTCTCCCATCTATCCACTGGAGAGCATATGACGGCCTGTGTGGTAGCGACCCCTTCCCCGTCTTCCTGTCACTCCCCCGGCGTCATGCCCACAGACATGTACCCCCATGGGCTTTAAACAAGGCAGACTGGGTAGCCTTCACCTCTGCTGTCACTGACGAATCTCCCCCATGTGGTGTTATCGATGTTGTGATTGAGCAGGTCTGTACAGCCATAATTTCTGTGGCAGAAAACATGATCCCTCGTTCTCTAGAGTGCTCCCAGCGAAAGATAGTCCCGTGGTCATCACTGGAAGTCACCGAGGCAATTAAGGAGCATCGGCGAGTTCTACAGCGACATAAGTGGCAGCCTTCCCTAAGCATGTAATAGCCTTTAAGCGGCTCTGTGCCTGTGTTCACCTGCTTATAATACGACGGAAACAGAGGAGTGTTGGGAAAGGTATATGTCGACCATTTGGTACCATACATCACCTTCCAAAGTCTGGACGAAGAGCAGACGTCTTTATGGGTACCAGAACTCAACAGGTGTCCCTGGCGTTAACATCAGTGGCGTGCTCTCTACTGACGCAATTGTGACTGCTGAGCACTATGCTCGAGCCTCTGTGTCTGAGAACAAACCCCCCCCCCCCCCCCCCCCAGCCTTTCGCACCCTCAAACGGAGCATGGAAAGGGAAGTCCTCTCGTTCACTACATGCCACAGTGAACCCTATAATGCCCCATTTACAGGGTGGGAGCTCCTCAGCGCCCTTGCACATTGCCCCGACACAGCCCCTGGGCTGGATCGGATCCACAGTTGGATGATAAAACATCTCTCGTCTGACTACAAGCGATATCTCATCATCATCTTCAACCGGATCTGGTGCGATGGCGTCTTTCCATTGCAGTGGTGGGAGAACACCATCATTCCGGTGCTAAAACTCGGTAAAAATCCGCTTGATGTGGATAGCTATCAGCCCATCAGCCTCATCAACATTCTCTGTAATCTGCTGGAATGTATGATGTAGTGTGGTGGCGGTTGGGTTGGGTCCTGGAGTCACGTGGCCTACTGCTCCATGTCAGGACGGCTTCTGTCAAGGTCACTCTAGCACTAATAATCCTGTGTCCCTCGAATCTGCCATCTGAACAGCCTTTTCCAGGCGTCAACACCTGGTTGCCGTCTTTTTTGACTTGCGTAAAGGATACAACATGACCTGGCGACACGATATCCTTGCAACATTGTATGAGTGGGGTCTCCGGGACCCGCTCGTGATTTTTATCCAAAACTTCCTGTCAGTTCATACTTTCTGTGTCCAAGTTGGTGCCTCCCATAGTTCACCCCAAATTCAGGGGAATGGCGTTCCACAGGGCTCTTTATTGAGTGTCTCTCTATTTTTGGTGGCCATTAACGGCCTAGCAGCAGCAGTAGGGCTGTCTGTCTCCTCTGAATGTGGACGGCTTCTGCATTTCGTATTGCTCCTCCAGTACTTGTGTTGCTTAGCGGCACCTACAGGGAGCCATTCACAAGGCACAGTCATGGGCTCTAGCCCACGGCTTCAGGTTTTCAGCTGCAAAGTTGTGTGTCATGCACTTCCGTCGGCATCGTATCGTTCATCCGGAATCTGAACTTTATCTTGATGATGATCCACTCACTGCAGTGGAGCCGTTTCGATTCTTAGGACTGGTTTTTTGGCTACCTCACCTTCATCAGCTTAAGCAGGAGTGTTGGCAGTACCTCAATGCTCTTCGTTGCCCGAGCAACACCAACTGGGGTGCAGATCACTCTATGCTGCTGCAGCTCTACAGAGCCCTTGTTCAATCCCGCCTTGACTATGCGAGTCTAGCTTATGGTTCGGCAGTGCCCTCGGCATTGCCTTTACTCGACCCAGTGCATCACTGTGGCATTCACCTAGCGACGGGAGCTTTTAGAATGAGTCTGGTGACCAGTGTCCTGGCAGAGGCCGGAGTCCCTCCATTGTGGATCCGACTTTCCGATGTGCTCAACTGCTCACCAGCTATGTTGCACACATTCGTAGTTCTCCTGAGCATCCGAATTACGATCTCCTTTTCCAGAAGGGTCCGCTTTCTCCATCTGCTGTGCAGAGCACGATGAAGTAGTTCTAATCGACAGGAGAACTGAACGTCACTATGGGAAGATGCCGACAACCGGTTGCACCACAGGTGGTTGATGAAATTGCTGTTGCTATGGCAGACAACGCTGTGTGTAATTCCTAATCGTCGGGCAGTGCGAGTGCTATGTCACGACAGTCGAACACCCCACGGTCCACTGTACGGAACGTGCTTCAGACCATTCTCAAATGGTATACATACAAGATCAATATCGTGCAGCAGCTTGTACCACAGGACACGCAATGAGATGTTTCCTTCGCTCTCCACTTTCTTGCAAGGGTTGAAGTTGATGAGCGCTGGACCATTCTATGGACAGGCAAAACTTGTTTTTCTTTGACAAGTGAGGTGAACACACAGAATTGCCGAGCATGTGGATTTTCACCTCAAGTCACTGTGCTTAAAGTGCCTCTGTGGTGAACGTGTCACCTTATGGTGTGGCTTCAAGTCCACATTCATCATTATCCCATTCTTTTTTGAACAGGTTGATGCTCAAGGACCAAAGACATGCAGTGTGATTGGCCAGCGTCACTGTGGTATGCTTAGCCAGCGTATCATACTGGTCGTACAGGAGAGAGACACATTGAACTCAACAGTTTTCATGCAAGGTGGGCCCCAGTGCACATCGATCATGATCTCCTACTTCTTCAAAACACATTTGGAAATGTTCGAATTATCAGCTGACTGTTTCCAAATGCTTGGCCGGCACAATCACCTGACACTCCCTGTGATTTCTGGTTGTGCGGCTACCTGAAGGACAGGGTTTACCAGGGGAACATTCACACATTTGCTGTAGCCAGCATGCCTATGGACATGCTTCGTTCTGCTGTGCAGAATGCAATCCTGTGCTTTCAAACTCTTCTGCTCACTGATGGGCTGGGCACCATATTGAGCCCCATTTGTTGCAGTAATGGTATGATGTACCGTAGCAGCGTGTTAAAAGTATTTCAGTTGAATTGACTCTGCATTATTTCTCTTCCCTATGTCCTTAACATTAATGTTACTGAGTTTGGTACTCGTACGGTAATCAGTTTCCATATTATAACATGATAGGTAGGGAAAGTTTAATTATAACACTCTGTACTTAAATATGTGATCAGTATGACCAACCAGGTGAAATACTTATGTATCCATTTCAATGCACTACATATTGGTAGAACCTATATTTAAAATAACTATTAGTTTGGAATACTTTCAGTTTCGTGTGGCATTCATAACCTGGTATAGAGGATAATTTTGTAGCCATCTAATCATTATTTTTCATGTTATAGCTTCTGTTTTGTTAATGTGGGTGGGTGTTGTAAGCCTGAATCTAGGAGTGACAGTTAAACATAGTAAATATTAAAATGTTCTGTATTAAGTGTAATTTTAAATGCTGTGTCCTATAAACAAAATTTTGGTGATTGATTTAGGTTAACTCATATGTGAAGTAAAATGTCAGCAGAAAAACTATAAGAAGTCAGTTGCAGATGCAATCCCTTTGTGTGTATGAAACAGAATAGCATAAAATTTCTGTTAGGATTTTGTGTTGACTGTTGTTTCTTTCATAGGTAAATCTTGATGTCCAGCAATTCAAGCCTGATGAAGTATCAGTAAAAATGCAAGATGATTTTATTGTAGTAGAGGGAAAACATGAGGAACGTGAAGATGAACATGGCTACATATCCAGACATTTCGTCCGTCGTTACAAGTTGCCTAATAATATTGATATAGATGCTGTAACATCAAAGTTATCATCAGATGGAGTTCTGACAATTGCAGCTCCCAAAAAGGTAAGTATACATCACAATATAAAGTATTTTATGATAATGAAAATTATACTGTTCAAAATGAGCTACCAGTATTACAGTAGACAGTAAGGTTCCTTTGACTTTGTTCTTGCAGCATGATGGGACCCCCTGCACGTTCTATAGTGGATGAACAAAAAGTTTCTGTTTGAAGGCTGTACAGTCTGGAATTGACATACCAATCAGGCAAAATTGCCATGAGCATTGAGACAATCACCCCATCGATGCACTAGGTTGAACATACCCATTTGGCAAACAACTTATTCTGCTATGTGAAGTGGTCGTTACTGTCTGCTGCACATCCTTCTCTAGCAGGAGTCATTGACACTTCAAGGCCTGTTTTAAGGGACTGAAGGCATAATAATCACATGGGGAGACATCAGGACTACAGGCCGGGTGCTCTAGTGTCTATCACTTTAGTTGATGTATGGATGAGCCTGTCCTTCCTGATTGACCGGTGTCTTGTGTTGAATTAGGACCAAGAACAACCTGGTGCACTATTCCACAATGGTAGTTTTTGGCAGACCTGCTGCTCCATACACATTCTTCATTCTCTGATGGATGTCTACGTTGCAGCAATGCTCTCAAATGGAAACTTTGATCACCTCTTATAGTTCTAAACCCACCATATCCAGATCGATGGATTGGTAGACACAGTTACATTTACTTGACCATCAAGGTCCCGAGGTCTTCACCCTATTTTGTGTGCATTGGTTTGATGACTGAGCTAGACATCTTCATGTGGTGCTTGAAACAGTTGTCCTTGTGTGCTTGCTGTTATAACTCGAGTACAGTCCTGCTTTAACAGGACTCAGGACACCTGCAGATTAGGTCAGTTATCAAAATATTGTTCACAAAACGAAATTATCAAATCTACAAGAAACTTGACAACGTACCATAAATTGTGGAGATAATACATCAGAAATAATATTTCTGCATATTTCTTTGTTACAGGTACCCTCAAAAGATCCCAAAGAACGTGTAGTCCCTATTGTCCAGACAAATAAACCAGCTGTCACTGATGCAGCAGAGGAGAATCCAGATGGTAAACAGGAAAAAGCAGAGACAAAATAAATTTTACAAAAATATTACTCACATGTGAAATATTTAATTATACATAGTACAAAATCAGTTTCATTTTGTGAAAAGAAGCTGTAATGTATGTTCCTTTAATTACTTTTTATGTAATTCATCCACTGCAGTTGTAAGACTGGATTTACATTTTTTAAATTATATATTTGTAAGCATTACTTTTTTTTACAAATAAAGAAAACAAAATTTATAAATGTTGTGGTTTCTTTCTCCTGATGCACTTATTGGCCATATCATGAAGCAGTTAGAGAGAGCTTGAAACTGAACTATATTTACCTGATGTAATAATATTGAGCTTTTGGGCAAAGTTCTTCAGAAGTAGGAAGCTTTTTCACACAAGCACAATACAGTCTTACTTGCTTGTATGAATGTGTGTTTTTGCTGCTTATGGAGGAGAACTCTGTCTGAGAGCTGAATATTTCTTTTCCTTGGGTCTGTTGGCGACTCAGTGCCTTATTGTGGTGAATAGCAATATCTCCTTTCCATATTATTGATATTCCATCCTGGCCCTTTCAGTTGTTTAATTTATACCTATTTTAAAAGCATTTATTGGCTTTTTTTGGAACTAGTTATTTTGCGTGACTCATATCGAGAAAATTACTGCCTAACCTATACTCGAGTATGTTCTTTTTAACACAACATTGTGGCCCAAGCTGTGCTTGGGCTTGATCTCCAAAGCTTTAAGAACGCATTTTTGATAACTTGCCAGGGAGTATACTGTTACGTATAGACCACAAGCCGCAAATAAGACAACGCAGAAATATTTCTGAGGGGAATGCAGGTTGTAGGAAACATTAAAGACAATAAAAAAGTGGAAACTCATTTTTACAGTGACAGAAATCTTCAATTTAAGAAGTAGGATTGTGATTATGTTATAAATGAGAACAAAAGTATACGAGCATAGTGTACAAGATACTGTAGTTAGAAGAGAACAAAATATTCTAAATTCACTACACTGAGACTTCAATGGCTTTTGTTATGTACTTACAAAGTGCATTTTCCTTAATGGTTGGGAGTTCATCAGAAGTGATTTGTGCCCACTTGCTTCTTTGTTGAGTGTGTTGCTTCAGTTTGCTCTTACTTCACATCAGACATTTAAAATACATTTCTCACAGTCAAATAAACATTTTACAGTGTTATTTTGTGGTCATGCAACAAATGAAAGTACATGTGATAAGAGACAAGATCATGTAAAGTTTTAATGGCACTCCTGTATTGTTCATAACATAACATAACATAACAACATTACAATTTAAAATACAGGACCACCTTTGATGCAAGCCATTTGGAATAGTATTTTGTATAAATTAATGTAATGCATAAATTGTGTGATGGGGTAGCTGTTATTAATTTAAGCTAATTTAATGCGAGACTCAAAAGTTTTTTCCCTGTAGTATCTGGAGTTCAAGTAACTTCTTCAGCTGTAATAGATGTTCTTAGTTCTTCAGTCATAATAAATGTTATGGTTAAGAAGACACGTAAAATGTGTGGTTTTCCACAACCAACCTACATAGTGAGACTTGATTGCGAACTGCTGCGTAGAATGTGTGATCTTATAAGTGAATCGAGTAGAAGGAAGATATTTTCAATGATTAAATATGAAAAATTAATTGCACAAAATTACAAATTGTTAGCCATCCTTTGTCCTCTTGATTGTTCCCCTGTATTGCCCATACTTGATTTATATTCAAACTTGATTATTGTAGAGGGCAGGGAAGACTTGTTATTTAGTCCTCATGCTCATCAAATCACTTACCATGGAAGATACAATCACTTAGTGAAAGCATTGTGAGCTCCGTTGGGGAACATGGTCTTATTAAATGGTTTTGTGGGCTTTACTAGTTACCCCGCCTGTCAATGTGGGCACAGAACCCACTGTAAACAATATATCTGTACAAACAACCACAGAACTTGTCATGAATTATATTTGGATGCTTCCATAGTGTCCTGTGCATACTTTTTCCAATTTTTTTATAGATCACAGCAGTAAATGGTAAAAAAAATGATGGTGAACTTTTTGGAATTCTGTTTCTTTTCCTCCATTTTACAAAGGTGGTAGTTTTGAGTACTGCCTGATGCACTTAAGACCATCAATGAATGAATATTAGGAAGGCAACTATATAGTTTCTAAATTGAATTCAGCAAAAATACACTCCTGGAAATTGAAATAAGAACACCGTGAATTCATTGTCCCAGGAAGGGGAAACTTTATTGACACATTCCTGGGGTCAGATACATCACATGATCACACTGACAGAACCACAGGCACATAGACACAGGCATCAGAGCATGCACAATGTCGGCACTAGTACAGTGTATATCCACCTTTCGCAGCAATGCAGGCTGCTATTCTCCCATGGAGACGATCGTAGAGATGCTGGATGTAGTCCTGTGGAACGGCTTGCCATGCCATTTCCACCTGGCGCCTCAGTTGGACCAGCGTTCGTGCTGGACGTGCAGACCGCGTGAGACGACGCTTCATCCAGTCCCAAACATGCTCAATGGGGGACAGATCCGGAGATCTTGCTGGCCAGGGTAGTTGACTTACACCTTCTAGAGCACGTTGGGTGGCACGGGATACATGCCGACGTGCATTGTCCTGTTGCAACAGCAAGTTCCCTTGCCGGTCTAGGAATGGTAGAACGATGGGTTCGATGACGGTTTGGATGTACCGTGCACTATTCAGTGTCCCCTCGACGATCACCAGTGGTGTACGGCCAGTGTAGGAGATCGCTCCCCACACCATGATGCCGGGTGTTGGTCCTGTGTGCCTCGGTCGTATGCAGTCCTGATTGTGGCGCTCACCTGCACGGCGCCAAACACGCATACGACCATCATTGGCACCAAGGCAGAAGCGACTCTCATCGCTGAAGACGACACGTCTCCATTCGTCCCTCCATTCACGCCTGTCGCGACACCACTGGAGGCGGGCTGCACGATGTTGGGGCGTGAGCGGAAGACGGCCTAACGGTGTGCGGGACCGTAGCCCAGCTTCATGGAGACAGTTGCGAATGGTCCTCGCCGATACCCCAGGAGCAACAGTGTCCCTAATTTGCTGGGAAGTGGCGGTGCGGTCCCCTACGGCACTGCGTGGGATCCTACGGTCGTGGCGTGCATCCGTGCGTCACTGTGGTCCGGTCCCAGGTCGACGGGCACGTGCACCTTCCGCCGACCACTGGCGACAACATCGATGTACTGTGGAGACCTCACGCCCCACGTGTTGAGCAATTCGGCGGTACGTCCACCCGGCCTCCCGCATGCCCACTATACGCCCTCGCTCAAAGTCCGTCAACTGCACATACGGTTCACGTCCACGCTGTCGCGGCATGCTACCAGTGTTAAAGACTGCGATGGAGCTCCGTATGCCACGGCAAACTGGCTGACACTGACGGCGGCGGTGCACAAATGCTGCGCAGCTAGCACCATTCGACGGCCAACACCACGGTTCCTGGTGTGTCCGCTGTGCCGTGCGTGTGATCATTGCTTGTACAGCCCTCTCGCAGTGTCCGAAGCAAGTATGGTGGGTCTGACACACCGGTGTCAATGTGTTCTTTTTTCCATTTCCAGGAGTGTATTATTATTTTTATAGTAGCAGAAGAATACTGCACAAAATAAACATTCTGAGTTTGATCTAGAAAGTACCTTGACTACATACCTCACGTTCCTCGACCCATCAGCCTCTGAGCAATATTTCTCATAAACTCCTAAATGGCAATCTTTGCATACAGCTCAAAGTACTGTTCATAAGCACTGACAAAATCCTTTTTGGATCTTCTTTCCAGGCCATAGACATATCTAAATCTGTCGGTATGGTTCACACCTCGCATATTGCAGTTGTAGTTGTATACTACAGTACGGCACTGAATGTTGAGTTTAGTGCTATTATTCTGCCTTCTGGACACACATCTTCTGTTCGGTGGTAACTGGAAGCAAGATACACAGTTTTCTTGTGTTTCCAGAGGATGACGTCCCATAAATCAGTCATCTCTTTTCATACTCATAGAAAATGAAAGGCCAAATGGGAAAGGCTTCCTGTTTGTCATGAGTACCCCACAAGCCATATTTTCTCTGCTTTTTGCAAAAGGCAAAGTGAGTGATAAAGTTATTGAAGACCAGCCTTCTGTTTTTGTCCCAAAACTTCTTTGATAAACCTGAAACTACCCTTTCTTATAACACGGTGCTCAGATTCCCTCTTCAGAGATTCATTTCTCTCTTGATAAATATTAAAGGCGAGAGTGGTTTGCAGTACATCAGTTAATCGCTTCTTTCGGTTGTGTCGTTTAATTGAATTTTTACCAGAGAATAAAATGATTGAGTTATCTATGCTTTCTCCACTGATTTTGGGTTTCGGCCTCTGCCACCTTTCTACTTTTGCAAGCATTTTCATGCAAGCAACCGTTTATCTCTTGTGTTTCACATTTCTCTACAGTTTCAGGTACACTGATTTTGAGCTCCACTGGTGCCTATTCTGTCATCTCTCTTTCAAAAATTGTTTATAAATCTAAAGATTTTTTAAAAACCATATCAAAACCTAAATCTGCAGGAGTCTTAGTGTCATTTGCATCATCATCATCATCATGCACTACTTCCATATCATCACCACCTGACAAATATTTGAGAACAGCTGTAACAATTTATTCATTGGTTAGTATTGTCGACGCACGAAAAGTGATACTTCTGTGAAATATTTATAACAATGAGAACCATGCTAACACTAAAAGCAGCTTTACATTTATAGAACTAGATATTTATTTACTTATTCATTAATTAAGTCATCCCATTCCATTGTAGCCTGTTACCTATAATTTAAACAGAGGCTGTATTTTTCTTAGACAAGTTATGCAGCATACATTACTACCTACACAATAATTATTTCTATTATTTACAGTAATAAAAATAAATGGTCACAGTTAAATAAATACAACACCTACCATTGCATCTATGTCTACTACTATTACAATTGTTCATCAGTTCTTGGCTGTCACATTCCACAATGAACTCCATTGCCCCATGGTTCACAGGCATTTGCTGCCCGTTCCTTGGGCACTGAGGAAGGTGTTGGGATTGCATCTGCCTCTTTCCCCGTTTGTTGGCTCCCTAGTTGCAGGGGATGATTCCCATGTTCAGAGGAAGTATCGTTGTTGCTGGTAAGGAGCATAGCTGCGTGACAACCCACATCACCCTGGTTCTAGTTCATTGGCTGCCAAGAAACTGCCCACAGCTGCCTTTCTCTAGGGTGTTGATACGATAGCTGGGTATGAGATGTTGGCTGTTCTTCTGCCGCAGCTATTGACTTCAGCTGACTTCTCTGTATTGCTTCTCAATCTTCTGGTGCAACCTCTTGTAGTGCAGTAGACTGGTGTTGATTTATAAGATAACATACTATCCAAACCTTTCTTGAAATAGCGTCAGCAATTTTGCTGAAGATGTGCCATTCTGCCTTGCATTGCAGTATCTCCTTGACAATGACTCTTCCATGCTGATTCAGTTGCTGTCAGAATCAGGATATTGTTTTTTCTTCAGCCAATACATCGCCACTTTTTTCTGTATCTGATTGAGTGGACATATTCCAAGTATTACTTGCAACACATCAACTGGCACAGTGCAAAAACCACTCCTAACCAAAGTAGAATTCCACATCGAACCATGTTAACTGTCCATGCTGGTTTTATGAGCAGAAGTCGTTACACCCAAGCTCTTGCACAGTATCCCATGGTCACAGTTAAAATAGCACTATGATATGTTCTTATGTTTGCATTTGCATTTTGTAATCTTAACCTGCGAGACTAATAATTTTGTTCACAATGTACCCGGTTTTGTTGCTCATTTCTTCAATATGTGCAGTATAATTTTGTGTTTAATCCAAGAAGACTCCTAAGTATTTGGTGCAAGGCTTTCTCCTTTGGATCTGTTGCTCAATTACATGGTCAGGTCTGTTAAAAGATTCCCTTTTAAGAGCATGTATATGATCTTTTCAGGCACAACAGACAATTTTGACACCTTGGCACCATTGATGTAATTGTTGAAGGATTATGTTACATACATCTTCCAGGTTGCTTCTGGAACTTCCGTTCAGAATGCTAATCAGGTTGCTGGCATACACCTGAAATACCGATTCAAGTACTAGATCCCAGAAAACAGTGCCTGTGGTCAGCCTTTTGAAATTCCTTTCATTAGTGTCTCAAGGCATGACCCTGTTGCTCTGTTTTCACAGTAGTTCTTAAAGCAGTTGTATAATGCTCATGAGCAGTATAAGTCCATTATGTGGTCAAAAAGTGCTGGCCACTGTAAGTAATCGAACGCTCCAGTGATGTCAACCATTATGACTACAACACAGTGAAGCGCATCTTTTTTCACAAGTATTATTCCCTCATTTACATCGTCCTCAGTTGTCTTCCCACTTCTGAAACCATAGTGTTGCGAGTTCATTCCGTGAAGTAGTCTTTTCTACTGTAGTCTACTGCATAGCAGCTTCTCCAGAACTTTCACTAAGATGTTGAGAAGGCAGATTGGTCTTTAGGACTTTGGAGCTAAGGAATCCTTGTCTTCGCCCTGTTTCAAGATAATCAAACACATTGTAGAGTTGGAATAAATATAAACTTAAATGCATATGAAAGCCTTGTAGAACTTTAGCTGGGTTGTCATCAGCACCAGGTGATTTCTTCCCTCATCTTATCTTCGGAAAATGGACAAACTATGCTGTCCCACAGTATGCTTCCCAACTTTAGTTCTGCAATCCTGTGTCCGTCAAATACATTTTCTGCAATATCGTCTGGAAAGTGTCCATCAGTGAACTCTAGTCCATTTGTCTTATGACTGATATTGGTCCTTTTGTAGCATCTTGTATTACAGTGATGAGTTCTTGGGCTTCTGTGTCTGTTGCCATCTACTTCCACTGGGTCTGAACAGCGGAAAATACTCCACAAATGGTTCCAGTCTTTAATGTGTTTAATGCATCATCATTACAGAGTCAGCTGTGAGGTTTTCAATGTTGTTGTCACTCATGGTGAGGCCTCTTTCTACTTTCTGTCCACATGTTCATTAACTACTGTGTTATCTATATTGGGCTGTGCACAAGCCCTCCCTTAATATGTGAGTGGATTTTTCACTTATTTTTGCCACCTTCACATTTAGTTCCAATATGGCTTCCTACAATGCCTCTTTCACTGTGCACTGAGATGAACCATAGTAGTGATTTAGTGTTCACATCCATGGTGTAGATGAGTGGTGTCCTATGGCTAAGATGAATGATTTCTTTGACTGCTCTATATATTCATGTATGGTGTCATTGAACTGAAAATAAATACAACTAGACAGACAAAGCTAGTAAAATATAACATAAAACAAAGCAACAAACTACTCTAGTGTAATAATACACGAAAAATGCGCATATGCCTGGAAGATAGTCTAGAGTACTATGGTGTTCAGCTTATTTCTTAAATAAAAACTACAGATGCATTAGATTGAAAATAGGACCTAAGCATCTTACCTGAGCTCGTAAACAAGAACTGCTAATTGTTTTACAGCAGTAAACATAATAAATATGAAGAGTTTGAGTTCGAGTCTCGGTCCGGCACACTTTTAATCTGCCAGGAAGTTTCACAATAAATATGATTTCTCCAAAGCAGATCTTCAGCTGTCACCAAAGGTTACACAAACATACTTCTTGAAGAGCACATGAGATTTAGAAGGCAGTGGAATGTTTCCAGCTCAAAATACAGATGTACTGTACTTATATGTACAATTACCCCAGGATGTGGGAAATATAAGTGCAGTTGGAATAAACAATTATCAAAAGAGGTGGCACCTATTAGTGCCAGTGGCAATAAAAAGTAAACACACACTGTTGTAGAACTCGCTGTGAAAGTTCATTAGTGGATGACATTACATGTTTTGATTGCTCAATATTCCACTTTTCTGTTCCTTGATTTCATGCTGTTTACAGGTGTTTTGGCAATAGCAACTCCATCCTGACTGATTTGTGTATTCAGGTGCCTTGACACATAATTGATACTGTTTGCTAGTACATTTTAAACCTTGGAAGTTACTTTCTATGCCAGTATTATTTCTTGTAAAGGCAACAGTCCTGTCATTTTGTCCCTTTTAGTAAGTTCAGATTTTCTTCCACTGTTGTGTTTAGTCATAAGAGGTTGTCACGATGTGCCGAATGTTACCACTAAATGGATACGCTAGATCAGATGTGATGATTTGATGGTATCCCATGTATGCCAAATGCAAGCAAATAAATTTTAAAAAGTGATCCAATAAAGATCACAGCCCTGCAGGCTACAGATGAGATCGTACAAAGAGGAAACAACATATTGTCATTACATAGCTGATGTATGTGTAGAAATGAATTGTTTGTACCAGACGTTTCATATAATTTTGTCCAACTTGTGCGTTTCCAATAAATACCCCACATGCATATGGTTTTTTTTCTTCTTTTTCTGACAATACACTGAGTAGACTAACAGCAGCTTTTGAGCAGTAGTTAGTCTAAAAATAAACTTAACTTTTTAAGGAGTGGGAAGCCATTATAAAATGTGTTAGGCTGTTCTTGAAGTTACTCTAAGGCAAATGAATGCTGCTGTTCTTAGAAAATTGTCTGTCAAGATCGTGACCACCAACTAAATACAGGGGTGAAGAGGGGTTTGTCCACAGTGGTTCGACAGTACAAATCTCGAAATGTCTTGTTAAAATGGTCTGACATACACTTTAACAACTCAATAAAGTGGCATTATTAAAAGTGAAACACCTATTACTGGGAAGGGGGAGGGGGGGGGGGGTGGCAGACTAACCAAACTGCACCAATTCTCTAAAGACATTGTAAAGTGGTGCTACACAACTCAAAAGTAGTCCGGGGCCAAATCAAAACTAGAATCCAAAGTGCGGGTCACTGTAGACTTCATGGTCAATTGCGTTGAATATAATCTTTTAAAATTAACAAAAATTAATCATTATTCCAGTTATTAATTATTACTTTATTATGTATTTTCATTGAACTGTGACATAGAAATAGCTGATGTACTGTGCAGATGTAGACTATGTAACATAAACAGCAACCAGAAATATTAAACTTTCTAAAACTACAAAAAAATTCTTTTTGAACTCTTGAGAATAAATACTTGATCTACAAAATATTATTATTATTAAAAAAAACTTTTTTAAAGACAGGGAGGAATGACAGTTTTAATAGAATACTTTTATGGCAAACCATTATTTATGAAAATAGTATAAAAAGATGATAAACTGAAACAAAGGTGTAATGTGAGACATAGCATTGCATGTCAGCTATAAGTTTTTCAAAGTCTGGAGTCATACTTGACATTGAAGTTCTTAATATGTGTTCTAAATGTTCATCAGTTACACAAGCGTGAAATTTGCTTTTATTTAAGTTCATTCATACATGTAAATTCTGCCACACATGCTGAATGCTTTTATTGCTGTGTCTTAGGTTATTAAATTAATTTTTGTCTAAGCTTTTATAGAAAACAAGTAGACCACATTCTCTGTGCTTGGTTTTATAAATTGGAGAACACTGAATTTTTATGATCTCCACAGGTACCTCCTTCAGAATTACAGAAAAAGGATCTTCAAACCCCTTGAACATGTCCACCTCTTTTGACAGAGCAAACATATTGTTGAATTCTTCAATTAATTTATCAATGATGTGAGAAAATTTCCTCCCTAGCACAGCATGTTAATCTGAAGAAATTGTTTTGCTAGTAGGGAAATGGGCCATGTCTGCTTTCAACAATTGGTTTTGGAAGAGTGTAAGTTTCATTTTGAAAGCACGTACTGCAGCCAACAGATGAAAACATAAGTCATTGATTCAATCTTCATTTTTCAATAGGAAAGTCCTTTTGATAGTTTTTCATAAAGTCGTTTATTTCCTTTCTTAGTGCAACTGCAATACTTTCCCACAACTTAGCCAATGAAGTTCTGTATGAGACAACAAATCCTCAAATTTTGTGCCCAGTGGTTCTTCAAGAAACACATGAAATGTTCAGTTTTAAGGCCCTCTTGATCAGGTGTAGTTGATAACAGAAACCGTAGTTGACATATGGTCATCTTCCAGAACTTTGCTGCCTAACACTTGTTGCTGAACCATACAGTGGAATTTGCTTATTCTTTTTCCGGCATATTCTTCCAGTAGTGATACTGCATCAATCGTCTTTCTACAGATAGAAGGTGCTCCATTGGTGCATATGGCCTCAATATTTTCAAAAGTCAAACCCAGTTTGTGTGTGACACATTCTTTCACTTCGTTAGAGATGTCTCCACTGGGTGCTCACCCTTTCATGGAACACAATCCTATCAATTCTTCTATGATATTGAAATTGTTATCAACACCATGAGCGAAAACTAAAAGCTGACCAGTATCATTTATGTTGGTATGTGTATTCTTCAGCATTCTTTCTTAACTGGTTTTGAAGGTTGACAGTGATATGCACGCTTTGACGTATATTCTGGACAAGCTTCTCAAAAACTTGATTTTTTTTTCTGGAAATATACAGATGAGCCAAAACATGACCACCTGCTTAATTGCATGTTGAGCCGAGCTACCTTTGGATTGCAATACAGCAGCACTTCTACATGGCATGCATTCGACAAATCCTTGGTAAGTTTCTGGAGATATGTGGCACCAGATGTCTATACACAGGTGATGTAATTCATGTAAATTATAAACCAGTTGTTTGTGGGAGAGAAACAGTTGCTTGATAGTGCTTCACTTGATTTCCATCAGGTACAGATCAGTCAAATTTATGGCCAGGGCATCAGCATGAATTCACTATTATGCTCCTCAAACCACTGTAGCATGATTCCGGCTTTGTGACATAGACATTTACCCCGCTGCAAGAGTCCATTGCTGTCAGGGAAGACATAAGCATGGTTGTCCACAATATTGTTCATATAGTCCACCACAGTCAATGTGCCTTCCATTACTACAATAGGTCCCATGAGCCACCAAGTGAATGTCCTCCGTAGCATAATTCTGTCTCCACCTGCTTGTGCCTGTGGCATGTTGCAGGTTTCAAGCAGTCATTAACCTGGATCATGGCATATCCAGACACGATCCTCAACCTGGTGTAACAAGAAACATGATTCATCTGACCAAGTGGTATATGACCACTGATCCACACAGTCCAACCTTGAAGATCCTATGCTCACTGCAATCGTAATTGATGATTTTCTTAGGCCAACATGGCAGCATGTAGGAGTCGTATGCTGGCGAGCCCAAACAAATTGCACTGAACAGTGGAGATCCATAATGCTTGTGCCTGCACCACCACTGTACTCTGTTAGATCTGTCACAGATCACCACCTATCCTGTTTTACAGAGTAGACAAGCTGCCAATCTCCATGCCCTATGATGAGGTGTGGATGTCCACACCTGGTGGACTAATCGTTGTTTCACAGTCCTTCAGCCAGTTTCCCAAGGTGCTTGCAACAATAGTACGCAACTGCCGACCAGTTTTGCCTTTTCCAAGATGCCTATTTCCTGACGCCAGCCCATAACAATCTGCCCTTCATCAGCATCTCTTACGCTGATGGATTTCTCCATTTGTAGCTTATATCATCACAAAAGCAATTCCCCATTCACCTCTGCTCTGTTTATATACTTTCATTTCCGAGTCATGCTCACAATGGCACCAGGTAGGTGGCATTCAGTCTCACGATGGGCAGTGGTCATAATGACTAGAAGTAGTTCTGATACAGCGATCATCATGCACATTATTAAGAAATTGCCTTCCATGAGAGGTTTTCCAGCAGCACCAGTTTCTTTAAAAATTAAGAAGCTTACTTTTGCAGCCACTTCATTCTATGTCATTCCATTCTTGAAAAATTGGTGTTGACTAGACAAAGATTTTAGTTAATCTGACACCTTGATTTTCCTCTCGTTATCACCCAGCTTCGCCAAATCAGGATATTTTGATTAAAAATGACATCAGATATTATATTATTTTACAATGGTGATTGATTTGTGGCAAACCAAAGTGTTTAACCATTGTACAGTATTAAAAAATACTTATTTGTCTATCTGCATTAAATACTACGGATTCAGACACAATTTTTCACTCGCACTTGTCATCCATTCTTTTGTGGCCAGCTTGAAGTGAACATTAGTAATTAAAACTTGTACTTTACCATGCATGCATACATAAAAGCAGAGGGCTCATGGTAATTAACACAAGCTAAAGTAAAGTGGTTTGTCAGCAACATTAATTCCACAAGAGCACAACAAACACAAAGGCATATGCATGACTCTTCTAATAGTAAGATGTAAACATTTGTAAGAAATTAAATTCAAATGCTGTGAGACAACCTGACCACAGGACACAGAACTACAGTGCAGTAACCTGGAAGTGCGGAAAACACTTCACATGTCTCTTGAAAAAGCAACAGTCACAAGCAGTGGTTACTTGTGTAGTCAGAAATACACTATGTGATCAAAAGTATCCAGTCACCTGGCTGAAAATGACTTACAAGTTCGTCGCACCCTCTATTGGTAATGCTGGAATTCAGTATGGTGTTGGCCCACACTTAGCCTTTATGACAGCTTCCACTCTTGCAGGCATACATTCAGTCAGGTGCTGGAAGGTTTCTCGGGGAATGGCAGCCCATTTTTCACAGAGTGCTGCATTGAGGAGAGGTATCGATGTCAGTCAGTGAGGCCTGGCACAAAGTTGGCGTTCAAAAACATCCCAAAAGTGTTCTATAGGATTCAGGTCAGGAAGTCTGTGCAGGTCAGTATATTACAAGGATGTTATTGTCGTGTAACCACTCTGCCACAGGCCATGCATTATGAACAGGTGCTCGATCATGTTGAAAGATGCATTCACCATCCCCGAATTGCTCTTCAACAGTGGGAAGCAAGAAGGTGCTTGAAACATCATGCTTTCATAGTGCCATACAAAACAACGAGGGATGCAAGCCCCCTCCATGAAAAGCATGACCATACCATAACACCACCACCTCCAAATTTTACTGTTGGCACTACACACACTGGCAGATGACGTTCACTGGGCATTCGCCATACCCACATTCTGCCATCAGATTGCCACATTGTGTACCATGATTTGTTACTCCACACAACATTTTTCCCCTGTTCAATCGTCCAATGTTTACGCTCCTTACACGAAAGAAGGTATTGTTTAGCATTTACTGGTGTGACATGTGGCTTCCTCTCAACCATGGAATCCAAGTTTTCTCACCTCCCGCTTAACTGTCATAGTACTTGCAGTGGATCCTGATGCAGTTTGGAATTCCTGTGTGATGGTCTGGATAGATGTCTGCCTATTACACATTATGGCCCTCGTCAACTGTCGCTGGTCTCTGTCGGTCAACAGACTAGGTCGGCCTGTATGCTTTTGTGCTGTACATGTCCCTTCATGTTTCCACTTCACTATCACATCAGAAACAGTGGACCTAGGGATATTTAGGAGTGTGTAAATCTCACTTACAGACGTATGACACAAGTGACACCCAATCACTTGACCACGATCGAAGTCCATGAGTTCTGCAGAGCGCCCCATTCTGCTCTCTCACGATCTCTAATGACTGCTGAGGTCGCTGATATGCAGTACCTGGCAGTAGGTTGCAGTACAGTACACTGCACCTAATACGAAAAACGTATGTTTTTGGGGGTGTCCGGATAGTTTTGATCACATAGTGTAACTAGCTTATACCCGTAACTTCGTCCACATGGGATAGCAGCTGAGCAAGCAGCATCCCCCACCCTAAATCACCACCTGTGTGCCACTCACCAGGTGTGCGTACCACCTGTTAAGTGGAATGAATTGGAAATGAATTTTTATTCCAACTGCTGTTTAATGATAGTGTCACTGGCCCCAAGCCCAAAACTACCATCTTGTCACAAACACTTCCATTACTAATAAGTTTTGTAACCTAAACCTATTTTAACCTAGTTATCACAGAGACTGCCATTAATTATAAGTCAAAGAATTTATTTGTGACAGTCTTTTTTGTTGTGCCTATCTGTGACTCAGCACCTCCACTATATGACTAGTGGCAACTTTCCTTTTCCATAATATTGTTACATTGTTTAATATACAAAAGTCCACAGCTTAGGAAACTTATTAACATGAGGAATGATAAATCAGTAAGATAAGTGAGGTGTTTATCATCATGTTAAATAATTATCTTAAAACTCTCATAAAGGTAGGGATTGATTAATGTATGCTAAAATTAAGTACTCATTTAAGTCACAAGTATGAAAATGTTTTATATAGGATCAAACTGACTGCTTTCTTCTGTTTAGGAATGTCAAAAACTCCACTGTCCTAGGTGTAAGGAAAGGGAAGATCTGTCTTACACCTTCCTCCAGAAAAATCTGATGTTCCCTTGCAGTAGTTCTTGCAAGATATGTGCCTTGATGCAGAAGTCTGTTGTGAGTCGTTGGTAGTATGAGCACATTCTGAGAGAACTTCTCACATCGTGAATGTGCCTTGGAGTCAGGAAATCTGTGACTGCATTTTTTTCTGTGGATCAGGACACAGTCCATCACCATTCACTAGATACTCCAATTGGGGGTATTGGCTAGTGGTTATTGAGCTAAGGTTGATGTTTGATCAAAATGGAGAAATCTGAGAAGCTCTTAAAATCTATCCCTTTTCCTAACATCTTTGATGAAACTAGGCCGCCAAGAATGTGACTAAGGATCCTCCAAAGACATATCTTTTGTACAAATGACACCACGAACATATATGTCACTATCAATTTTTCCAGTTTCTCAAGTGATACGGTCCAATCTTTTGTGTCGTCTCATTGTCATTGTAGGCTTGTACCACGGGAATCCTCTTTCTATAACGCAACTGCATGCATGTATTAACTGTCTTCTGTATTTATCAGAACAGAAAATTACTTATCTTGTTGTGGTACAAGCTCTCCATAATAGTCCACGTTAGCTTCACAGCTGATGAAGTAGAAGTCCACTGTGTACCCTTCTCTGGTTGCTGTGTGCTGCCTGTCTGAGGTAGAGGCTGAGCTAACTGTGACTACAATTTTGTCATATGATGACATGGTTGGAGACTGTGGCTGGTATTTGAAGACAAATGTTGGTGATGTTGGGACAGCAATTAGCCACAAATTTATTTTCAGTTCCTTTATTCAAATGGTACTGTTACCAGTTTCGAATCATTACGATTCATCTTCAGATGGTTTTCATGCCTTCATTGCAACATGTGGTGCGTTTTTTTTACAGATTAATTGTCTTAAAATATAAATAATACATAATTGTAAGCATGTCACACAGATGGTTGTGATACAGATTTGCATCGGATGTGACTTACGTGAAACATCCGTTTGGAGTGTTTGTTTTCATAGTTTTCATCCAACAGATGTGAATACATTCTCACTGCATTCCTATTGTTGCACACATACTTTTTTCTCACTGAACACTTTAGATTTGTCACAGAATTGATTTCTAATACACACCACATGTTTTGATACATACAAAGTGCTTACAAACATATGTGTGACTGTGACTCCCACTGGACTGCAGCTGATGACTTGATTCGTTGACTCACTTTATGTCTGACTCGGCCCTCTGGTCCGTGGCGGCGATCTAAATACTGGCGGCCGAGAGGGCATTGGCAGTACATTTCTTGCGAGTCTGTCATTGGCCTCTGTCAATCTTCTCACAACCTCTTTGCCACCCGGTGTGCTGGCAACAGCTTACGCCAGTACACAATCAGTACTTTTTGAGCATTTGATTCTGTGTATTTCTTCATGAGATGTAGCATTGCTTCATCAAAAATAAGAAGGAAAGCACTGATGACAGAGTCAGCTACTCGTTGGCAAGCATAAGTTGCAACTTCCTGTCTCATTTTGAACATTCACAGCTGACCTTATTCCAGAAGATGGAACTTCGGCCATCTCCCACTCTATTCCATCACTAGTGACCATCTTTGTAGAGGCATTCAAATGGATCTGCTGTGATGTATGAGATGAGGACTGATGTAGTTCAACATCTTAACCCTCCTCCACTGATCTCTCCTCGCCCACAATGTCTTTATCTTCACTTGTCTCTGGTACAGAATCTGCATCATCATCATCATCATCATCATCATCATCATCAGTGAAGTCACTTTCTGATTCGACATTGGAATTCTCTAAGAGATGTAAAATTTTTCCATCAGAAAGTCCACACTGATGAGACATGTTTGAAAACATTTTTTAAGGCCAAAGAATATTACCCAAATTACATGATGTACAAACTGTGGCAGATTGAAACGTTTGTGGCAAGAAAGAACAATGAGCAGCAACAACTCTGCATGATTACTGATATGTGCTGCTTCATTGTTGGATTATGTAGGTATATTCAGAAGAGAAATTGCAGTGGTGGCAGATTTACTCCTTCCACTGTTCTAGGTATATCGAATGAAATGTCCAAGAAAATATCAATATTTTATATATCCTCATACATCATTGCAAAGAGGAGAGAAAATTTAGGAAAAGTTATGTGATTTCATAAATGCAGTAAAAAGTTGGATATGAAACAGAAGAAAAAAGAATGACATAGATAATTTAGACCTCTTTCACTGTTCTAGTGTTAAGGAGGCACTAACATCTTCACCAACATCATCATCATATGATGAGAATGCCAAGGCAGACCTTCACACCAATGCTAGCAGCTATGGAATAGGTGCAGTTCTAGACAAATTCAGGAAGATGTTGAAAATGTCGTAGCTTATACTACTAGGGTGTTCTCTAAGTCACATTTGTTTGGGCCATCAACAGTTTCCAGCCATTTTTATTTGGCAAACCATCCATCTTAGTTACAAACCATCATTTTCTGTGCTGGCTTGACTAACCTGAAGGATCTGTCTGATTACCTGGTGAAATGGGTGCAGAGGCTACAGGAGTATGATATCACAGTGGTGTGTGAAAGCAGACACAAACATGAGGACGCCAACTGCGTTTCAAGAGATACTTTGGCAGAATACAGGGGCATGGATGAAATCTCAGTCTCTGCTGCATTAAATAATATTGCTGCCAAACAGAGGGAAGAAGGGAAATAGCAAAGTTCACTTTAGGACACATAATTTTCAACCATGGAGCACCCTCTGTGATGTGCTCTGATACTAGTATCAGAGGTAATTTCATGTTGCAACATCACCTGTAGTATGGCAAATGGACTCACAGAATGCCTGATTAATACTTTGGCAGATTTGCTCTTGTCGTAGGTTCATGTCAGACAGTGAGACGGGGAGACAATACTGCCTGCCATGACATTTTTCATACAACATTGCAAAGCAAGATACTACAGACTTCACACCATTGTTTCTGCTCCTTGGATGCAATACTGAAATGATAACGAATACACTGTTTCCTTTTCAACTGGATGATATTGTGGATGACTACTTGAAACACCTCAGCACCAGGACCTAAGAAACAAGGCAGCTGGCTTGCTTATTGACCCTGGGCGCTTAGGAGGAAGACTGAGAGCACTGTAAACACCAGTCACCAGCCACTGAGATATGCCTGTGCAGAAAGTGGACTAATGGAAAGGCTACTAAAGTGCTACTTTGTGCTCTGTTGTCTTTGTTGGTTGTGGGATGTCACGTATGAAGTTGAGAATTATGAGCCTTCAACAGGAAGACTGAAGCACAGAGACATCACCCATGTCCTATGTATGAAACCCTACTAGTATCCAGAGGCACAGACTGATAGTGGGAGGTTCAACGAAACTAAAGACCCACTTGCTGAGGGCAAAGCTTTGATGGAAAGGGCTACCTTCAATGCTCATCATAATGGAGAGGATGTAACAACAAGAGCAAAACGTGATGATTCAACAGCTCCACCACACAGAAGACCATTGACAAGATCTAGATTGATGGTGCTGTAGTCACATCCAATGACAATTTCTGAAATAGGACACTGTTTCTCCAGGAGTGAATGTCGCAAGCTGTAGTGCAGTGTATCCTACGGCTTAGTGTTGCTGTCTGGCACCACCGATTTTTTGGTATTTATTACTTCTGGAAGGTTCTTGAAGTATCTTATGTTTATACACTCCTGGAAATGGAAAAAAGAACACATTGACACCGGTGTGTCAGACCCACCATACTTGCTCCGGACACTGCGAGAGGGCTGTACAAGCAATGATCACACGCACGGCACAGCGGACACACCAGGAACCGCGGTGTTGGCCGTCGAATGGCGCTAGCTGCGCAGCATTTGTGCACCGCCGCCGTCAGTGTCAGCCAGTTTGCCGTGGCATACGGAGCTCCATCGCAGTCTTTAACACTGGTAGCATGCCGCGACAGCGTGGACGTGAACCGTATGTGCAGTTGACGGACTTTGAGCGAGGGCGTATAGTGAGCATGCGGGAGGCCGGGTGGACGTACCACCGAATTGCTCAACACGTGGGGCGTGAGGTCTCCACAGTACATCGATGTTGTCCCAGTGGTCGACGGAAGGTGCACGTGCCCGTCGACCTGGGACCGGACCGCAGCGACGCACGGATGCACGCCAAGACCGTAGGATCCTACGCAGTGCCGTAGGGGACCACACCGCCACTTCCCAGCAAATTAGGGACACTGTTGCTCCTGGGGTATCGGTGAGGACCATTCGCAACCGTCTCCACGAAGCTGGGCTACGGTCCCGCACACCGTTAGGCCGTCTTCCGCTCACGCCCCAACATCGTGCAGCCCGCCTCCAGTGGTGTCGCGACAGGCGTGAATGGAGGGACGAATGGAGACGTGTCGTCTTCAGCGATGAGAGTCGCTCCTGCCTTGGTGCCAATGATGGTCGTATGCGTGTTTGGCGCCGTGCAGGTGAGCGCCACAATCAGGACTGCATACGACCGAGGCACACAGGGCCAACACCCGGCATCATGGTGTGGGGAGCGATCTCCTACACTGGCCGTACACCACTGGTGATCGTCGAGGGGACACTGAATAGTGCATGGTACATCCAAACCGTCATCGAACCCATCGTTCTACCATTCCTAGACCGGCAAGGGAACTTGCTGTTCCAACAGGACAATGCACGTCCGCATGTATCCCGTGCCACCCAACGTGCTCTAGAAGGTGTAAGTCAACTACCCTGGCCAGCAAGATCTCCGGATCTGTCCCCCATTGAGCATGTTTGGGACTGGATGAAGCGTCGTCTCACGCGGTCTGCACGTCCAGCACGAACGCTGGTCCAACTGAGGCGCCAGGTGGAAATGGCATGGCAAGCCGTTCCACAGGACTACATCCAGCATCTCTACGATCGTCTCCATGGGAGAATAGCAGCCTGCATTGCTGCGAAAGGTGGATATACACCGTACTAGTGCCGACATTGTGCATGCTCTGTTGCCTGTGTCTATGTGCCTGTGGTTCTGTCAGTGTGATCATGTGATGTATCTGACCCCAGGAATGTGTCAATAAAGTTTCCCCTTCCTGGGACAATGAATTCACGGTGTTCTTATTTCAATTTCCAGGAGTGTATATTGAGAGTATTTGATGTTTGTTTAAAGCTGCACTCTTCATCCAGGAGGTCGGTTATGTTTTGGCTGTACATTTGTGTTTGTAACAAATGTGTTTCCAGTCCTAAGTGTTGCATTTCAATGGCAACCCTGCTTTCAGGTTTGGACTGGAGTGTGGTTATGATGTGATAGTATGTCAACTACAGTATTAGTACATTTTTATAAAAATAATATTACATATTATTGTGAGTACTGCTGTGTTCTTTACAGTTTGGTGTTCAATCCATGTGTATGGCAGAGGGAACTGTAACTGGTCCATTTAATGAAAATTTAAGCTATTAAAATTCTAAAAATCTGTGTCCCTGGTATTTTCTCTGAGGATAGGAAAGCTTTATATCTTGAACTAAATGCTACAGTAAAAGCTCATTTGAAACCGCAAATAGTATACATATAGTTTTATTCTTTAGCAATGATGAACTTTTGTGCACCTTAAAACTATTTGCCAGAGCAGGATTCAGATTCAAATACCTTCTTTGCAGGTGGTGTATTACCAGCGTGTGAGCAGACTGTGCTCCATGATTCAGAGGTAAGAACACCTAGAAATGCATTAACTCTCACCCCTGTTTTGCAAAGAAGAGCTTCAAAAATCTATACAACAATAAAAGGATAACAAGTCAGTTGGCTTGGCTGACATGTGAATGAAGCAGATAAAGAAAATTGAACCAGCAACACTGAAAAAGTTTATGGAATTCTACAGTAACTATTTAAAGCAGAACAGTATTCCAGAAATACAAAGGAAAACCAAGATAATTTCTGCCTTGAAACTGGGAAAAGAGCCTTATGATACTCTGAGCTATTGGCCTATCTCTTTATTATTATGTCATCTTGAAAATATCTGGACAGATGTTACAGGGGACCTGTAATACCAGGGGCATTCAATAAGTAATGGAACATGGTTTTTTTCTGAAAACAGGTTGGTTTTGTTCAGAATGCCTGTACAGCAAAACCCTATTTTTGAATGTAATCTCTGTTCAATGATATGGCCTTATGCCAACTTATTGGGAGGGCCATTATGCTCACATTGTACCACTCTACTGGTTGACGTCAGAACCAACATCTTGCTGTGTTGATAACCTCCCCATCATCTGTATATTGGTTCCTGTGGAGTGCATCCTTCTTTGGGCTAAACAGATGGAAGTTGGAAGGTGCGAGATCCAGGCTGTAGGAGTCACAGCTGTATGCAGCTATCAGGCACATGAGATGTTGAACATGTTTGTGAAATCTTGTTGTGAGGATGACAGACACCTCGCCCAACTATTCAACATGCTTTTTTCACTGACAGGTCTCCACAGACATTCTGCAAATGCCTATGAATATCTGTGATATTCTGGTTTTCTGCCAAAAGAACTTAGATGCCAGCTTATTGTTTGGAATGCATCTCCATTAAAGATGCTATTTCGAAGGCTGCATGTAGTGCTGCCACCCTCTGGAACTTCATGAGAAGTAAGAATATTCCATGATGTCCCACAACAAATTCTACATGTTTTCAACTCAAACTGGGTGAGAAAAAAAAGCTTTGAATTACTTATTGAACTCTCTTCCTCCTTGTAGTGTAACAAATTCTAATCAACTTCTAATCTTACCAAGTCGGATGTTAAGAGTTATTAAAGCTGTTTCACTCAGTAAGCCTCACTAGTATCTTCTGTGATTTTTCTTGCAGCATATTTCATCAAACCTTGACAACATTGATTTTATTAAAAATGAGTCTGTTTTACTTAACTTCTCCACATTGTTCATTCCATCCAAATGTCATTGTTGACACAGTTTTATTTTGAGATTTATGATAGCCCTGCTTACAAAATTGTTTACAGGTTTCAGAATTCTTTATGCATACCATTTAAATGAAACACTACTTGAACTTTTCCATTTTATTAACGCTTCTATACAATTATTCTCACAGTAGAATCAGTTGTAACAAGGTCAATCATATAATGTTTTACAAGCACATCTGACATATAACTCATTTTCCTGCAAGTAAATGACTTCAAAGATGTTGCATTAAAAAGTTATTCTATTGGCTTCAATGTTAAATTTTTAAGAGGAAATGTATTCACTTACAACAGATTTTTAATTTATTATTGCAAAACTTTTCAATAATCAATAGGTACTACTACTACTGTAACTAATAATAATAGTAAGTCAATGTATCCAGTCACACAAATACATGAAATATGTATGGTATGGCAATTTTGAGATAATGTCTTTTGAGTAAAAATTGATTCATATACACATGCCATGTAAATAATATCCAAATGCACCCCTGCAGCACTGAGTATCAGAGAGCTTGGATGAAAAGAAGGTGAGTGGTTGCCAGACATTGTCCACGCATTGTTGTAGGACAGTCCCGATAGGTGTCTGGCTCACTCCCACCACTATTGCGAGTGGGGTACTATGGTGGAGTTGGGCCAAAAGGGCCACTTTTTGAGGTCCCATTTTGTTTTTCAAAGCTCTTGATCATGGCCAGGGTGCAAGGGACCAGTTTGTTGCCTTTGTTTTTATCACCGTGGAGTGCTGTAGTAAGCTGCTCTTAGGTGTCAGTGGCGTCCTCAAGGTGGTTATGGGAAAGCTGGACAATTCAATGAAATGCCGGAGACCTTTGAAGGTAGTAAGGGGTGGAAAATCTGCTACCGCCTCTACTGTCTTGGGGAGGGGGCAGGAGCGGGAGCTGGTGACAGAGACTAAGTGTCCAAGGAATTCAACCTCGATCACCCCAAAAATGTATTTTGCTGTGTTGAGGATCACTCCAGCTTCCTGTAGGTGGGGAAAAAATTTGCATAGGTGTTGGTGGTGTTCGGTAGGGCCGCCAGAGTAGATGAGCAGTGAAGGCATGATTTAGATTTTCTTCGATGCTCTTAGGGGGCCTACATGCCTATAGAGGTACACTAATTAATAAGAACAACAAATAATGGGATGTGCTGGAAGAGGTATGTGAGCTGGTTTATTCCGAAAAGCTAAAAACAACAATAAAGTTTAACGAGTTACTTCCTCTTAATCAAGGGATGTCCTCACTCATGGTGGAGTCTCTGAACAGGGTGGACAATGAATGGTTCACAATACTTTGTTCAGCATCGTTTGCCAGCATGGAGAAATTCACTTCAATGACACACTTGGCAGTGAAGGGGCGCCAAAATGGCAGGAGACAGAACGGTAATAAACCCGCCTGGTACTCCTGGCCCACTCTGCTCTTCACTGCACTATTTACACCATACTGCACACAGTATCCCAGGTGCTGATGCCAGGGGGATGAACTAGGCATATGGCATGAGGATTGGTACAGCTGCAGTCAAGGGAAGTCTCTCGAGGGACCATGGTTCAGGAAGGCAGCACAGAAGACACAGTAGCACTTCTCTGTTGACCCAACTGTGACAAAACACTGACACTGGATGTGAGTGCAATATCCTGATGTCCACACACTCTGGTGAAGTGTGGCAGATGACGACGCAAGTCACATGGCATTGCATGAGAGTGCTGTTGAGAGTGTGGCCAGGAGGTGTTGTGTCATTGAAGCGGAAGAAGAGACCGCTCGAGTGATGGTTCTGTGTGCATGGTGTCCGGAAAGTGTTGCCATCTAAGCTCTACCTCCAGTGGAAGTGACCAGTGGGAGTGCTGGGGGAATGTGGTGGTATTTTGGCTGGCAGGCACTTTGCTGATCACTCGTTTTTGGTCAGTGCAGACCATCATCTGCTGTTACAGGTGGAGGCAAACAGAAGGTGTCACTGCAGGCATACTTGCAAATGTATGTAAACAAAGCTACTATGTGAAAAGTTTCTAGAGCCAGCAAATTAAATTTACACTGCATTTAGCAGATAAGAACTAAAGCAATGAAAATATATGCTGTACTTAACTTGCTGGAAAGAAAAAAACAACAATTAAATGAGATGTTTTGAAGTTTACTGTGCCAAAACGTAAACAAAAATATGACTGTAAACCTACTTTATGATCTTTTCATGTTTTCTGGAATAATGTGTGTAGAAGGCAAAAAAAAAAACAGACTAATATATGTATTTCATTAGTTATTAGTATTAAACTAAGTTTTATTTTAGTTTAAATCACTTATCTGTATGAGAGCACAAAACTTGTGCATTTTGCATGGTGAAGGACTACCAAATAGAAACTGAAGCTGCATGTGAGATTTGTTGGATAAAACTCAGTATGAATTGTAGGCATAAACATATAGATGGCACTTTCTAGTGGTCACTGGATTCACCTCCAAATGTCATTGAAAACTTGACAGAAAACCTCAACTGACTAGTAAATAATAATGATCTCTAATCATACTGTCATCATCGTAGGAGATTTTAATCATTGAATAGTCAACTGGGGTAGTTACTGCTTTTTATGTGCCAGTCGTAAAACATCCAGTGAAACAGTACTAAATGATTTCTCTGGAAACTACCCAGAACAGAACAATTTGGAAGCCCATGCATGATGGAAATATATTGGATCTAATGGCAGATTTGACCTCTTGAGGATGTCCACTTTGAAACTGGTATCAGTGGCCATGTGTCTGTTTAGCAACAGTGATTACAAAAGCACAAAAGGCAACTTAAACAAGTAGGAAGATTTAGATGTTCAGTAATCTAGATGAGGAAGCATTTCAGTAAGGCATTTGGCTCAGTACAAGAGCATGCAGATAAACTGTAGCTCATGTTTAAGCAAACAGTTGACAGTGCGCCGGATAGGTATGTACCTAGCAGTACAGTTCATAATGAGAGGGACCTGCATAGAACACTGCCATAGCAAAAAATAAAAAAAATAAAAAGAACTGCTAAAGAAACAACACCTTCTATATAACAGATGTAAAACAAAGTGTAATGCTACAGATAGAAGAGGCTGAATGAAATGCATTTGACTGTCAAGAGGGCAATGAGTGAAGCTTTGAATAACTGCTGTACTTGAACGTAATCAAAAGGTCTCTCACAAAACCAAGAAACATCTAGACTTATGGCCCCGAAGTTGAGCATACAGACATGGATAACAGAGGACTTGCCATTGAGAAATACTGAACACTGTTTTCAAATGTCCCTTTACAAATGAAAAGCCAGCTGTATTACCAAAATGTAATTCTCATACCAGTGCAAACATGAGTGATACAGCTATTAATGCCAGTAGTGTAGAATAACAGCTGCAACTGCTAGAACTAAACAAAGCTCCAATGCCCATGAAAACCTCATCAATTTCTGTACAGAATTCATGGCTGGGGTAGCCCATCTTTTAACCACAATATACTGTAGACCCCTCAAACAAAATACTGCACTCAGTAGTCGGCAGAAAGCATAGGCCACAACTGTCTATGAAAGTACAACAAAACTTCCATCCAATACCATTGACATCCATCAGTTGTAGAATCTCAGAATATATTCTGAGCTCAGAATGCCAACGAGCATAGATTCTTAAAACAACGAGCATGAAAAACCCAACATGCGCTTTTCTCACATTTCATCTGAAAGCAATATATCAGTATATTTGCATATGTAATGTATGCAATATATTTTTTACTTCCAAAAAGCATTTGACTAAGAATGACACCTATGCCTACTACTGAAACTTCAGTCATATGGGGCATTAAGCAAAGTTCGAGACAGGATTGAGGATTTCTTGATAGACAGGAGACAGTACATTACCTTGGATGAAGAGTCATAAACAGAAATAGAAACAGCTTCAGGTGCACTACAGGAAAGTGTATCAGGATCCTTGCTGTTCATATTTTGTATTGATGACCTTGAAGACAATAGTAAACTCAGACTATTTGCAGATACTTATAATGAAGTGCAAACTGAATGCTACAGTCGCAGGTTCGAATCCTGCCTCAGGCATGGGTGTGTGTGATGTCCTTAGGTTAGTTAGGTTTAAGTAGTTCTAAGTTCTAGGGGACTTATGACCTAAGATGTTGAGTCCCATAGTGCTCAGAGCCATTTTTTGCAAACTGAAAAATAAGCTGTAAAAATGTTGTCAGGTCTTGATAAGATATCAAAGCGGTGGAAAGCTTTGCAGCTTGCTTTGAATGTTCCAAAACGTAAAATAGTGTCTAGGGTATCAGTGGGTTACAACTGAAATCAGTTAATTCATACAAATACCTGGGTGTAACATTTTGTAGGGATACAAAGTGGCAGTGGAGTAGTAGGTGAAGGAGGTAGAAGACTCTGGTTCATTAGTAGGATAATAAGAAAATGCAATCTCTTTACAAAGGATATTGCTTACAAAACATTTGTTTGATCCATCCTAGAATATCATTATGCTGAAGCCATATCAAATAGGACTTACAGGGGACATCAACCCTATACAAGGGGGAGCTCCATCAAGGTGCTGAGAAAACTGATCTGGCAGATGCTTGAAGATATGTGGAAACCATATTCTGAAACACTACTTATAAAATTTCAAGAACCAGCTTTAACTGAGGAATCTAGGAAAATACTATATCCCCCTATTTAACACTTCCTTCTTTATCTTCATCATAATTCTTTTACTCGGTTGGCAACTCTCCCATAGGAGTCACAAAGACAAGATTAGACTGATTACAGTGTTTAAGCATTCAATCTTCCTGAATTCCATATGTAAAGAGAATGGAAAGAGCCATAATAACTTGTACAATGTGAAAATGCTTTAATAAACATGACCAACACATTCAGTCTGATCCTCACAATATGCTATGAACAAGATCAACAGACTATACAAACTCCATCACATCCAATTGCAAATAAGTACTTGTTTCTCTGAACACAATATTGGAACATTTAATGTCTTACAACCTAGGGAAAATTGGGTGAAAAATTCCATTCAGGACAATGTTGATAGCATATTGCATGGTCAGAACATCTTCCATAACTGTTTTAATATAGCAATGCCTATTGAAAAAACAACATTAAAATCTAAGAACAATAATAAGTCTATATTACTAAACAGCCAAAAAGGTCACACATCACTTCTTGCAGGTTGCCTGTCTAATAGCTTCCCGGGGCTACAGCATATCATTTCTGGTATTTCCTATAATTATTGACTGCATTTAAAAATTAAGAAGTGTAGTTTTAAACAATGGAACATCCAGGATGGAATAACAACAATATTATGGAAAGAATAGACTGCTACACACCATATAGCAGAGATGTTGAGTCACAGACAGACAAAAAAAGACTATTAAACGCAAGGTTTCGGCCAGAAGGCATTCTTCTGAAATAGACAACATACACATTTACACAATCACAGCTCACACACAAATGACGACTGTCTCTGGCTGCCAAGGCCAGACTGTGAGCAAATGTGCATGATGGGAGAAGCTATCTTTGTGATGGCAATAAGGAGGGGGATGCAGAGCAAGGTTTGAGAGGGGGAAGGTAAAGTGCTGTTTCTGGAAGCACACAGGGATAAGGTGGAGAGAGGTTAGGGCAGCTAGGTGCAGTCAGGAGGTTAGATGGAGAACAGATTAGGGGCAGAAAAGGAGGAAAGTAAACAGACTGTAGATGTGCTTGTGGAGTGGGAACAAGGTACAGATAGGTGGGTGAAGGACAATGACTAAAACACCATAAACCTGAGGCAGGGGGGTTACAGGAACGTAGGATTCTCACCAGTGCTATTGAGAAAATCTGGTGTTGGAAGGAAGGATCCAGATGGCAAAGACTGTGAAGCAGTCATTAAAATGAACATTGTGATAGGCAGTATGGTCAGCAACAAGGTGGTCGACCTATTTCTTGGCCCCAATTTGTCAGTGGTCATTCATCCAGAAGACAGTTTGTTGGTTGTCATACATGCCCAGTATGAAGCACAGCTTGTAGATGACATGACTGTTTTCACATGTAGCCCTACCTTTCATGGGATAGGTGGTCCTTGCGACTGGACTGGAGTAGGTGGTGGTTGGAGGAGGATGTGTGGGACAGATCTTGCATCTAGGTCCATTACAGGGATAAAAGCCATGAGACAAGGGGTTGGGTGTGTGGGTTGTGTAGGGATGGCTGAGGATATTGTGTGGGTTCAGTGGGCAGCAGAATACCACTGTGGGAGAGATTGGGAGGATAGTGTATAATACATTCCTAATTTCAGGGCATGACAAAAGGAAGTCGAAACTCTGGCGGAAAATGTGATTAAGTTGCTCTAGTCTTGGATAGTACTGAGTAACGAGGGGTATGCTCCTCTATGACAGGACGCCGGAACCTTGGGAGGTAGTGGATGTCTGAAGACATAAGGGATGAGAGATCTGTTTCTGTACAAGTTTAGGAAGGTAATTATGGCCTGTGAATGCCTAAGTGAGACCCTGGCCATGGTTGGCTAGACTGTATGGAAGGAACTTTTTGGTATGGAATGAGTGGCAGCTGTCAAAGTGGAGGTATTGCTGGTGGTTGATTGGTTTGATATGGACAGAAGTACTGATGTTGTCATCTTTGAGGTGGAGGTCAGCATCAAGGAAGGTGGCTTGTTGGGATGTGGAGGACCAGGTAAAGTGAATGGGAGAGAAGGTGTTTGAAGTTCTTGAAGAAGGTGGGTATGGTGTCCTTGCCCCCAAACCAGACCACAAACATATCGTCAGTGAACCAGGTGCCATACGAACTTGTACCTCATGCTGTCAACCCCTTCCCACACCCCACAATTTCTCCTTCCTTATTCAAACTTGCTCATACTAATCTCATCTGATCAGATGTGTGTAACATCTGTTGCCCCCTCTCTTCATACATATCTGCCCACAGACCTGCAACCCACATTACATTCTTTTTTTTTTAATTTTTATCTTTGATCTCGTTGTGTTTTCACCTCAATTTCAGTTCATTTTCAGTTTTCTCTATTGGCCTACTGTCTCAGTTTTCATCTTGTTTCCTTATACTTCATCCAGTTCATCCCTTTTGTGATTTTTCCCATGTATTTTTGTTGTTTTTTATGAATTTTTTCACGCGTATTTCTGCATGATTTACGTACTTTTACACGTTTTTATCCTCCAACAAGGAACCTTGCTTCTTCCATCTGCACCAATACTAACAAATTTCCTTATACCTAGCCAGAACCAACTCTCACATACCATTCCTGCGTTGTTGGCTCATGAAAGCCCCATAAATGGCTAACCTATCTCCGACTGCAACCCATCCTTCGACAATAATGTCCATCTGTTCATTTCTTGCCTGCCCTTAACCCTTTGCAACATAGTCCTGCAAAACCATGCTAACAAGTCCAAACCTCCTTGCAGTACCTCCTCTCCATCTGTGAAACTCTTCTGCTGTGCAGTTCCAATTTCCTGGATCCCATCTCACACATTGAAATTCTTGCCACATAGGAACTAGAGCAGCATGAACACCACCTCAAAAAACTCTCCAACCTGTTTCCTTCCTACTCCCACCTTGCACTACAACTATCCAACACCTCTACAACAGCCTCCAGACATCCCCCCACACTCCCTCACAGTTGACAAACCCTGCATTGCAGACCTACTACATTTACCCTACCCTCACATTGCAGACCTACTACATTTATCCCGCCCTCAAAAATTTCCTCCCTCCATCATACAGATTTCAGAACCTAGACATACTCGATACACAGTCATGAACCTTTCTTTCAAAAGCCTTAGCCCCACAGAAATATCAGTCTTTTTCAAAGGCCTTACCTTTTGCTCCACTCCCAAATTCAGTCTTTCTGGACTTGTTAAAGGCCTTCTCTCCTTCACCCAGTCCCTACAGTGAAAATAGTTTTTCACCACCAATGCTGCCAATCTGTTTCAACATAAGACCAATGTTGAACCCTCCTTTACTTGGTTCACTCCTCCTCTGAACTTTGATCCATTCCTGCTGCCCCCTAATCACCCCCTGTTAACTTTCCAGAATTTCTTAACCCTGAAACTGGTCTCATCATTATTCCCCAAATCCCTCAACATGCAAACTAACCTTATTTAGTAGAAAGAACCACAATCCACCACATAAGATCTGATCCTGACCTCATTAACCTACCTGCTGATAAAGGCTCCACCACTGTCGTTTTGAATTGCAAGGATTACCTGCCAGAGGGACTTCACCAGCTGTCAGATTTATTCTCCTAAAAACCCTGCCACAATGACCCCGTTTCAGAAATCCAGTATGATCTCCAGTCTTTTCTCAAATCCTTAGGCCAATCCCAGGATCTCTTGCCAGAGTCTGTCTCTCTCCTTACCTCTACCTCTCCCTACACTTCTGTATTCTACATGCTTCATAAAGTCCATAATCCCAACCACCCAGCATGTCCCATTATTGCCGGTTACAGTGCCTTACTGAGAGAATCTTTGTCCTGTAGACAAACACCTTCAGTCTGTTATCTGCAATCTACTGTTCTGCATAAAAGATACCAACTATTTCCTCCACTGACTCTCCACATTTCCTGTTCCTTCACCACATGGTGCACTGCTCATCAATGTTGATGCCACTTCACTTTACACATACATCCCTAATGCCCTTCGCCTAGCCACTATTGAACACCACCTTTCCCAATACACAAGGATTCCAAATCTAATACCTCCTCAGTGGTCACCATGACCCAACTACACTCTCACCCACAATTATTTCTTTGAAGGCATCAGCTACAAACAAATCCGGTGTATGGCAATGGGCATCCACATGGCTCCATCCTATGCCAACTATTCATGGGGTATCTAGAGGAATCCTTTCTGAACAAGCAGAATCCCAAATCCTTCACCTTGCTCAGATTCATCGATGACATCTTCGTGATCTGAGTTGAGGATCAGGGCGCTCAGACCACATCCCTCCAGAACCTCAACACCTTCTCCCCCATTCGCTTCACCTGGTCCTCCTCAACCAACAAGTCACCTTCCTCAGTGCTGACTTCCATCTCAAAGATGGCTACTTCAGTATCTCTGTCCATATAAAACCTACCAACCACCAGCAGTACCTCCACTTCAACAGATGCCACCTGTTCCATACCAAGAAATCTTGTACAGAAACAGATCTCCTGTGCCTTATCTCTTCAGATGACAACCACCTCCCAAAGTCCCAGCATCCTGCCACAGAGCAGCTTATCCCTTTTGATCTGGTACCATCCAGAACTACAGCAACTGAAAAATATTCTCCACCAGCTTTCTGACTACCTCTCCTCATGCCCTGAAATGAGGAGTGTCCTACCCACTATCCTCTCCACCCCACCCACAGTGCTATTCTGCAGCCCACTGAACATATGCAATAACCTTGTCTATACCTACACAACCCCAGCTTCTAACCCCTTGACTCATTGCTCACATCCCAGTGATAGATACAGATGCAAGACCTGTTCCATACAGTCTGGTCACATGCCGTCATCTACCACACCAAAGACAGGGCTACCTGTGAAACCAGTCATGTGATCTACAAGCTAAGCTTCAACCATTGCACTTTGTTCTACATTGGCTTGACAACCAGAAAGTTATCTGTCCTGATGAATGGCCACCAACAAACTGTGGCCAAGAAACAGCTGGACCACCCAGCTTTTGAGCACTCTCCCTGCAATTTATCCTGACTGAATGAAACTAGCTGCCCTACCCTACCTCCATCTCATCCCTCATCCTTGCATGCTCTCGCAAACAGCACTTTGCCATCTCCCATCCATACCCTGCTCTCCTTCCTTCCTCACAGTTTGGCCTCAGAAGCCAGAGACAGTGGTCATGTGTGTGTGTGTGTGTGTGTGTGTGTGTGTGTGTGTGTGTGTGAGAGAGAGAGAGAGAGAGTGAGTGGCATGGCATGGCATTTGTGTGAATGTATGTGTGTGTGTGTTGTCTATTTCAGAAGAGGCCTTCTCGCTGAAAGTTTACATATTTAGTATATTTTTGTTGTGCCTGTCTGTGACTCAACATCACTAATGTATGGTGAATTGTAATCCGCCTTTTTCGTAATATTGATGTATAGCCTTACTTTGTTTAACACAGGTAAGGCCAATATTATGATTAGAAACTATGTATGTCTGGTGCCAATGTAATTCATGATGTACAAATTACCCAGTACTTGAGACTGATAGTACTTAGCAAATTATGATGAACTTTACACATAATTTCAAAACTTTTAGAAAGTTTTGCTATGATCAAGCTTAAAATAAATAGTTTGATACTATACAGCATATTCTCCATAAAGCTCTTACAATATCATATGAATGGGTTATCACCTTTTTAGTTTTGTTTTTGAGTTTTTCGTTAGTCTGTGTGTGAATAATCTGAAACTAAGAATTTCGATATAATTAGGGTTTTGCATCTTCAGCCTAAAGGTTTTACATTCTTAATGTCAAATATTTAACACATTAACTATTTTGTAATGTAATCAGACATTAGAAACTATTTTCATATATAAGTTAGATACTTTAAAGAACTGGGATGAGGGTTGAGGTTTACCAGTGGGTAACTAAATGCATAAAAATTTCTAGTGTAAGAAACAACTTTCTGCAGAAACTGACGTAAAGAAATTTAGGTCTACCCAAGAATTTGCAGATTATTTGAAAGCCTACAAAATAATCTATGACAGAGCAACCAGACAAACTAAAATTATGCAGAATGACAATATGATCAGAAACTTTTCAAACAAAATAAGATTCTTGTGGGCAGTTATAAGGAATTATGTTACTCAGCATCAAAATAAAGATTGTATCTTTAACACTGGAGGGCTAGGAAGTCAGACTCAAATCTACTGTGAAAAAATCCAGTGAATACTTCATTTCACTACCTGAGGACCTCATTCAAGAGAACTGCAAAGGATCAGTCCCATGTTTCTCCACTAAGTTGTGATCTTAGATGCCTCTATGTATGAAATCAATCCTGGTGAAATTATAAGTAGAACTAAATCATTAACCAATGTCAAGTGGTGTTGGTGAATTACCTGACTTCAGATTAAAAGCATTTGCTCACCACACAGCTACACCATTAACAAAAAATTTCAACCTCTCTCTAGTAACTACTATCATTCCAGATGTTCTGAAAATACAAAGGTTTCATGTCTGTTAAAAAAGGGAATATTGTTTTCCTCCCATCCATATTTACAACATGGATGAGACATGCCTTCACACTGTCCCTAATAAGCTCCCTAAACATGTTGCCGCAAAAGATAGAAATGGGGAAATCAGTGGCTGCAGAATGGGGGCAGAGAGTCAGTGTTGTCTGTTCCATGAGTGCCGTGGGACACCATGTCCTGACCTCCTTCATTTTTGCAGAGAAGCAACTTAATCCCTTATTCATAAGTAGAGATCCAATGGGGTGTGATATGGCTGTATCCGATAAAGGCTAAATGACCACAATAGTGTTTCTTATGTAGTGTGCTCATTTCAAAAGTTTTCAACTCCCATAGTCAACAAACCAGTTTTATTAATATCAAATAACCATCTCTCCAAGTTTGCCACCCCATAACAGCTATAAGACACAGCCACTTCACTGCAACTTTTTCAGGCATTTTACCATGAGGCTGCAGATTCGTGGAATATGTCTGTCAGGCAGGTCTTAGCTAGTATAATGTGGCCAAACTGATGAAAGTGGCACTTGAAAAGGCAGCTACTATTGAAAATGCCACTGAAAGTTTCAGGGCCATGGGAATTTCTCCTCTTAATTGGAACACATTTTTGGATGCTGATTTTGTGCCATCAGAAGTGACCAATCAGCATTTTGATGATGATTCCCTCCAGCTCAGTGAACAACACATCATAGTCATTGTTGGAAATGAAGAAGTTGAATCAACAAGGCATGAGGAAATTACTGTATAAGACAGGGAGCATAATGGCAGGAATCATGTGGGGCAAGATCCAGGGCCTTCAACTGTTCCTCCCCATCATAAACAACTCGACTGCCCATCTTTCTTCTTCAGATGCTCTGTCCGGAAGCAAATAAACCAACTATTTCATTGTCTTCAATTGAACTGGAGAAAAGATGTCTCTGCATAAAAATACCTCTGACCTGGAGATGAATTTTTCAGAGAATGAAGCTGATGTGTAAGACAGTTCTGTTATAAAGACAGGAGAATTCACAGTTGTAAAAGTCCAGAGAAAAATTAAAAGTTTGTTTTGCTTTTACCTATTTAAAGTGATTCATTAATTCAATCATGTCTACTGTAAAATTACTGCTGGGAATGAAAGTAAATATAATTATTTAAAACTTTTAAATAGAAATGTTCAATTTGAAATCTCAAAAAGTAGTCTCCCCAAAAAATGAGTAATAAAAAAGATTCCTCCAACAGGTACAGAAAACAAAGTGCTTGTACCAAAAATTTAGACCAAAACTAATAGGAAAGAAAATGTCAATAAAGTTCTTGGGCAATGTAAGCTCGGCAGTGGAATTTAATACTCAATATTTAGATCTCCATATCTGCTTTGTTGCTGATGTCCTGTTATCCATAGTATGTTGCTGTAAGAAACTATAGCAGTCATGCCATATTGTGGAAATTGTTGATGAAAGTTCAGGATTTGCAATGAATTCTTTTATTACTGCGTAAGTTGTGAGCATTAATAAACAGTTGGCATTACAAATTGACTACATTTTGACTCTCTAAAACTGGCTGCAGTCTGGGTAATGGCAGTGCTGTTTCATGTATATTTATACTTTTAGCAACCATCAATAGTACTGTTTACAATACAAAATTACAATAGCAAATTAATACACAGGGATAAAACTGTGATCAGTCTAATTTAGGTTCACTATTTCCTGACGAGTATGTATTGGTAGCTTGTGAAATAAACAATTTACAAGTGTGAAACAAGATAATATACAGAAATTAACAATACACAATACATTTGATTAATTTATAAGCAAATTATAAGTTGTGTCATTTTCCTAACATAAACTGGAGTTACAAATTGCATATGCTTTCATTTAACATAGCCACATAGTTCAAAATGATTGCTATGGCTGAAAATCAGTATCTGTTTACATTTTTAATGAAGGATTGTATAATTTCTCTTTAATTACAAACAATGTAGCAAGTACTTTACTGTGGTTACCTATTGTACAACAAACTTTGATGAAATAATGCGTACAATGCTAACAGCATATGAGGACAATATAAATTCTAGTGAACATTGGTAGTCACTAAAGAATTCAGCTAATTAGTGGCTTCAATGTTAACAAAAAATATTCTTATCAATTACAGAGTCTGAATATTAAGTATACTTGAACCTGTTGTGGTTCAAATGGCTCTGAGCACTATGGAACTCAACTTCTGAGGTCATCAGTCCCCTAGAACTTAGAACTACTTAAACCTAACTAACCTAAGGACATCACACACATCCACGCCCGAGGCAGGATTCGAACCTGCGACCGTAGCAGTCGCGCGGTTCCAGACTGTAGCGCCTAGAACCGCTCGGCCATCCTGATCGGCTCTGTTGTGGTCATGAGCTTTCTATTTGTTTTCTAACCAGAACTTCCATATTGACTGCTCTGTAATTAACATAGCAATTAGTATCAAACTGCAACATTTGAATGTTTGACACTATTTTATATTGATATCTGAGGCTTAAATGGCTCTTCAGAGGGTGTTCTGTTACACTACAATGGAGTTTTTTTGCAAGCACTTCCTGGAAACTTTGAGATTTCAGGAAAGAAGTGAGGAAGGTTAAGTCAAAATTAAAAGCATTCGTAAAAACCAATACTATTAGCTTTTCAGAAGATTTATCTGGCTTACTAATTTACTGAAAATATCATTAAAATGTAAGTATGGATAGGTAATCGCTATTCTTTCTACTTTCTTCATTTTCATTTAATCATATTAAAGTTTCTTAATTTCAAAATGGCTTTTTTCCTTTCAATTGTTCTATTGAGTAATTTGTATTTTTGATTCATTGTTATTATTAGTTACATCAACATCCAAAGCTATGCCCAGCAACCCTTGCTAGTCAACTACTTTATAGTTTGTAAGACTGCTGTGCAAAAAGCCTGTTATTAATTATAATCTAATATGTTCATAGATATTTGTGATAAAATAAAGAGTTCCTAATTTGTTTTTCCATTTATTAATTTGTAATCCTTTTTATTTTCTTCAGTTGAAGGTAAAAGTATGCACTGTGTACTTTTGCCAAAGTCTGCATAATCTTATCTCACAGCATCTGGTAGGACAAAACAAAATTATTTTTTAGAAAATTTTTTATTACTACTCTAATATTTAGTGGAAGACAATGAAATTTTCACATGATGTTACCAAGGTGTCAAACTAGATGTTGCATGTGTACTTGATATAATAACACTGTAAGTTTTTAAAATATTTAGTGGACCAGAAATGAGTACTTTTACTCTCACCTACTCTACTTTAAAATCTTTCAGTCAATGTAAAACAGCTGCAGGTATTTTCCCAGTCCTTCCAAAATCTTTGGTGTCCGGTATCATAAAACCTCACTTGAAAAATTATAAAGATGAAGTGCAAGAGATGTATCACATACAAAAAAAACTACAGGCAGACGGTATCACTTCAGTACGAGTTCCACACACTGAACAAAACAAGAAACAACTCTTTCCTTTGCAGCAAATTACCAATAAAATATGGTTTACCTCAGCACACAATCATAAGACCAGTACTCTTCTTGATTTATGTGGATGACCTCACTGAATATATGAATCCCCACAAAACTATCCTATTTGCTGACAACACCAGCATATTGTTCAGTAGACGCAACCCAGAAACCTGGCAGTCAATAGCGTACTGTCTGGCCAAATGCCCATTCAAGCAAAATTAAAAAATGATCCTCTACAAAATGTAAATGTGCCAAATCTTGTAGGTCTGTGACTTCAGCAGGACTTGATATGGGACACAGATGTAAATAACTTGTCAGAGAAACTCTTGTCCATCTGTTATAGTCTAAAAGTAGTAGATTCTGCAACAAGCAAAACAACAACACTTCCAGCATACTGTGCACAGTTCCAACCACTGCTTCAATGTGGGATCGTTTTCCGGTGTTACTCAGCACTTAGAATGGAAGTTTTCAGAAAGCAAAAAGGAGTTCTAAGACTAATTTGTGGATTTAAAGAAACTGATCTCGTAAACTTCACTTTACTGAGCTTGTGTTTTGAATGTCCCACGCTTATCCATTTACGAAACTTATCTTATTCAGTAGAGACTACCTCTTGAAACCAAGTAAATTACTGGAGAAGAAGGATATACACAACTGCTGTATCAAAAGTCAATCAAATATCTAACAAACAAATTGCAAAATATCATGCTGGCCAGAGGAGCTTAATTAATACTGGTGTCATACTACGCAATGAAATACTAGAGGAAGTAAAAATTGCTACGCATCTAGTATTTAAAATAAAAATAAAGGCATTTATAATAAAGCATTGTTCTTCTCATAGAAGAATTTTTGAATACTAAAAATAAATATTATTCAACCAATTACTGATAATCTTAGGTTGTAAGAATAGGCATGTAATTTCAATTTGCCTACATTTTTCACTTTTGCTGTATATTTGTGTACCCTTATATTTACTTGCCCTTAAACAATTATGGATAAACTTCAGTTGTAAGAATATTTACCTACTGACATTCACTTCCTTTTTTGCTAATACTAAACAGAATTGCATCCACATTTTGACATGTCCCATATCGCATATACAATTCATGCTATATGATAAAATTGTACCAATAAAAAATCAGTCCATCAAAGTAAATTCTGTCATGCAATTCACAGTGATTTGTGGAGTGTAGCCAATAGACCACTAAGGAAAATACATACACTGATGAGATAACACATTATGAGTACCAGTTTAATATCATGTTGCTCCACCTTCAGAATGCAATACAACAGTAGTTTTGCATGCCATGGATGAGACAACTCCTTGGTATGTTTCTAGAGGTATGTGGCACAAGATGTCTAGTTACAGGGAACACAATTCCCATAAATTATAGGATGGTGGCTTGTGGGTATGGAGCTCGCACCTGACAGCATCCCGGACATATTCCATTGGGTTCAGATCAGGTGAATTTGGTGGCCAAGACATCAACATGAGTTCACATACTCCTCAAATCACTATAGCATGATTCTGACCATGTGACACAGACAGTTATCCTCCTGGAAGATGCCATCACTCTAGTGGGGAAGACACTAAGCATAAAGGGATGGACATTGTCCACTATAATGTTCATGTAGTCCATAGCTATAATAGTGCATTTGATTGTTCCCACAGGTCCCTTGGAAGTCCAGGTGAATGTTCCCCATAGCATAATACTGCCTCCACAGGCCTGAAACTGTGGTGTAGTACATGCTTTGAGCAGCTGTTCACCTGGATGATGGCTTATCTGGACACAAGCATCAACCTGATATAACAAGAAGTGTGATTCATCTGACCAGACAACATGTGTCAACTGATCCAAAATCCAATGTTGAAAATCATGTGCCTACTGAAATTGTAACTGACAGTGTCATTGGAACAACACATAGGGGTCATCTGCTCTGCAGCCCTTTGTTCAGTAATGTGCTCTGAACAATGTACTCCAAAACACTTATTCTCTCTCTCTCTCTCTCTCTCTCTTGCAGCCATATGAGGCAATCCATGCTAATGACTAGTGGGCTGATAAGAAGCAAAGTGAACTGATGTTGCTACAGTTTACTGCTTGTCATGTGAGACATGTTTGCTTACATGTTAATAACATCTTTACTTAGTGTATATTAACTTACAAGTAGCCCACAAATTATTGGCACAGATCACACCATATGACTGCAAGAATAAATACATATTGTTAGATTTATGGAATGACATAAGATCTGACATGGTCACTTGGCACATGGAAATAAATCCTAAAATGTGCTTATGGCATAATTTGGCTGGGAGTGTCCTTTCAGGGATTTCGGCCATCTGGTGGAAGTCTCTTTATTTGACACCACTTCAGTGACTTGCATGTCAGTGGTGAGGAAATGATTATGCCGGCCGTGTGGCCAAGCGGATCTAGGTGCTTAAGTCCGGCACCGTCCGACTGCTACGGTCGCAGGTTCGAATCCTGCCTCGGGCATGGATGCGTGTGCTGTCCTTAGGTTAGTTAGGTTTAAGTAGTTCTAAGTCTAGGGGACAGATGACCTCAGATATTAAGTCCCATAGTGCTTAGAGCCATTTGAACAATTTGAAATGATTATGAGGACAACACAACATCCTGTTCCTGAGTGGAGGAAATCTCTGCTCTGGCGAGGAATCAAATGGGGGTATTCAGCCACACTGATCAGTCACCTACAGAGGCATATTGAAGTAGATCCTAATTTCATATCATTATGTTCCCTCTTAGTATTTCAGGGCTTTGCAGCTTACAACTCACTTACATGTATTAACAAATTTTGTTTTAGTACTAGGATGATAATGCACACCCGTTATGGATCTACTTCGATACTACATGGTATATCCTGTTAAGTTCCCTAACCATCTGCTCTGCAGCCCTTTGTTCAACAATGTGCTCTGAACAGTGTACTCCAAAACACTTATTCTCTCTCTCTCTCTCTCTCTCTCTCTTGCAGCCATATGAGGCAATCCATGCTAATGACTAATGCTAATGCTAATGACTAATGCCTAACTCAATCTCAAAATTCTGATAACCTTTACAACATAACTACAATGAGAATCTCTGTCCAGCCTAGCATTACAAAAAATATGAACTGCCACTTCTGGCCTATTGTACCGCAGTATGCCTCATAATCTGATATTTTATTTGATAGTGATTTGGCTATTCACCAACAAATGTACTAATTTTAATTGCCCCAATATTAAATAATATAGCCTCAGTTCTGTGACAGTCAAATTTAATAGTAATGTAACAACTGCTTCCAATATTAAACTTTATTTCCTATTACACACTTACTGTTTATGACAGCTTATTTTTTATGACTCACTATTATACTAGATAAATACAGTAACACTGTTACATATGTCATATAAATGTGTTGTCCTTGATTATGTTTTAATCAGAAACATTTATCCAGAAATTACTCATATACAGCTGACTGTTGTAAAACATTATATCCTAATCCCTAGTTAACAAATAACAACTAAATTAACAATCAGTGAATTATTTAGAAAAATACAGAAAATTTCTTCCCCTTAAAACTATAGCCAGTAAATTGCTTGCAAAAATACTAAAAATAATTATAATAATTATTATATATATAAAACAAAGATGATGTGACTTACCAAATGAAAGTGCTGGCAGGTCGACAGACACACAAACGAACACAAACATACACACAAAATTCAAGCTTTCGCAACAAACTGTTGCCTCATCAGGAAAGAGGGAAGGAGAGGGAAAGACGAAAGGATGTGGGTTTTAAGGGAGAGGGTAAGGAGTCATTCCAGTCCCGGGAGCGGAAAGACTTACCTTAGGGGGAAAAAAGGACGGGTATACACTCGCACACACACATATCCATCCACACATATACGTGGAATGTTTCCTTCTATTATAACTATATATATATATGTAGTTATAATAGAAGGAAACATTCCACGAAGGAAAAATATATCCAAAGACAAAGATGATGTGACCCACCAAATGAAAGTGCTGGCAGGTCGACAGACACACAAATGAACACAAACATACACACAAAATTCAAGCTTTCGCAACAAACTGTTGCCTCATCAGGAAAGAGGGAAGGAGAGGGAAAGACGAAAGGATGTGGGTTTTAAGGGAGAGGGTAAGGAGTCATTCCAGTCCCGGGACATCCCCCGGGACATCCTTTCGTCTTTCCCTCTCCTTCCCTCTTTCCTGAAGATGGAACCATCTTGCATTTTCTATTTATTTCTGGACATGGAAAACATGATGTCTTAGTACACACTTTTTCCTTACTTGAAATGATAGATACTTAAGTGTACACTTTATCTTAGGTCTAATATAAGTTATTAAATATTTTTTTACATTATCTTTGTTTTTTCTATCACTGAATACTTGATATTTTTATACATGCCTAAAGCATAACATGTACATTCTTTAGACTATTTCTCTCCAGACCAAATTTTTTTTAATCTTTTAGAAAATCCCTGACAGTCAGTAAACTCATCCTTCTTCAGAACTTCCTATCTGAAGAATTCCCCACCTAGGTGTAAAATAACAGAATGAATCTTGGTTGTGGTCCAACCAAGTGGAAAATACTACCTCCAATTTTCTGAAAAATATGATGGGATGTACACCATTACTGGTTTAAATACTTGGTCTCCATTAGATAGTCTGTCGTTACATGCAAAACATAGTGTAAAAGGAGAGGAGCAGGGAGGGAGAAAGACAGGCGGGTGCACTGGCAGAGGATGGCACACAAAGAGGGTGGGGATATGTGAATAGGGATAAGATGATAGGACAGAGGGGGTAGAAACTATTGGGAGGAGAGTGTGGAGACAGTAGGCTACCTTGGGTTGAGACCAAGATATTTTCAGGAGCAGATTACGTGTTGTAACAATAACTCCCATCTGCACGTTTCAGAAAACCTGGTGATGGTAAGTGTAGTGGTAGGAGCTGGGAGGAAATGGTAAGGTGCTGGACCAAAATTACATTGCACATTATTTTTAAAATAATTTATTACACAGAAATTCAACTTCAGTATTACAACACAAAAACCTTGTTTTAACTTTCACAGGATGAATAACACATGCAGTGTACTTATCATTACAATTTGTGATGACATTGTGCTAACAGAAATGACAGATTAACAATGTGATGGTGATCCACATGAAACCAAGCTGAAACTACTAATTTTACACACTAACCAAAGTTCAGGAAAAGAAAGTTCCACAACTGACATCAATTTCATAGGCCTTAGGAAACAACTATACAAGTTAAAGCCTCAGTTAGAAACTTAGTTACAGTTTCCTGACTTTTGACATAATTCAATACCAAAAGACTGAGCTTGCAGTTACAGTATACATTACTGAAAATTATAAAAGGTATTATAGCAAAGTTCGCTGAGGTGAACAAATTTTAAAAGAAGCAATAATAATTATATAACTTCATTTAGTGAACATCTTAAAATCTAAAGATTAAATACACAAATACCAAATAGTGTAAATTCCTGGCACACAGCATTTTCACTCAGTATCTGCCTATAGGAAATAGTGGTAGCTGCAAGAAAACAATAGTGGCTGCTTAGAATTAAATAGTAATTATCTGCAATAAAACCAAGTATTAATTACACTTGACTAACTTACAGCATGACAAATTAAAACATTGACCAGCTTACAACATAACAAATTAAAACACAGATAACTGAAGAGCCTGGCTCCAAATAATAACCAAGTGCAAGCCCCACTGTCAAATGTCTGCTTCCTGGGTTTTTAACAAAACATCAGGCATCAAGGTGGTTTCTACAAAGCGTTAACAAAGAAGAACATATGGATAGAAATACGCAAAACATAGAATTGTTACCAAAATTAACCAACATAACTAAAACATAAGGGATGGCTATTATACACTTGTTATGCTCAATAGCTATTGACTTGAGTGTTAACAAAACATAACCAACTTGAGGTCACAGCACTGTTCAAATGTCAACATGAGAATAAATATAACTAGGCTTTCAGATGTAACCAGGGTGCAGGAATGTACAGGTAGTACAAAAATTCTCACCACTTTCTGGAGGACTCAGTAGAAGGAAAACACTGGCACATAGCTTAGCCCTCCAGACCAACTAGAATTAACTTGGTGACAACAGAATACCAGAGTAAGAACAACAGACAAGACTCCCACAACAGCCTGCCACAGTGTCACCAATTCATTGCAGATTCCACAAGAATGGTGTTGGCAAAGAGCAGAACACAAAGAGGCTGGAGGATCTACCAACTGAGATCCTCCACCATTATTGTGCTCTGCTCTCTGCCAAAGCCAATGGTCTTTTCCCCCTTCTGCTGATCTCCTTTTCCAGTCCCCTTCATCCCATCTCCCCTCTCCATAGCCTCCCGTCACCACACCAGGCACCTTTGTCCAGCCACCATGTAGTCCTTGCCTGCTCCATCAAGCAGCACTGACTCCTCTCTCCTCACCCAAATCCTGCTATTCCTTCCCCTTCCCTGCTCCGCTCTGGATTGCTGCACCTGCTTGACATGGCACCATAGCAATCTGGCCGCAGCAGGTGGAGAAAGCAGTCACGTATGCTTTAGATGTGCTTGCTTGTGTGATTGTGTGTGTATTTTCTTGTCTTTTCTGTAGAAGTCTTTGGCTGAAAGCTAAGTTTGTAAAGATCTTTTCTTAGTGCCTGTCTGTAACCTAACATGTCACCTTTATGGTGAGTAGCAATCCATCATTTTCATAATATTGTTGATATTCCAAGCTGGACTTCCCATTGTTTAAGTTAATTTTGGTATTTTGTTGATGTCTGATAGCTAGAATGGATATTCCAGTTTCGGTGAAATTTTTACAGCTGGTAGAACTAAGGTTAAGTATGTTCTTATTACCCCTGTATGACATACATTACATATATAAGGGATAGGCCTCATGTCTTTCAGTAAACCCAAAAGGGATAATTATAACATACCATTGCTTACTTAATCATTATTTTTAACTGTTAATGGTTTGCCTGCTAAATACAATAAAAATTTGAAGGAAATGGGGAAGTCTAAGTATTACGACAAAATTCAGCTGAAATATCTAGGTGTTGACAGATGTGAAAATTACCGAACTATCAGTTTAATAAGTCACAGCTGCAAAATACTAACGCGAATTCTTTACAGACGAATGGAAAAACTGGTAGAAGCCGACCTCGGGGAAGATCAGTTTGGATTCCGTAGAAATGTTGGAACACGTGAGGCAATACTGACCTTACGACGTATCTTAGAAGAAAGATTAAGAAAAGGCAAACCTACGTTTCTAGCATTTGTAGACTTAGAGAAAGCTTTTGACAATGTTAACTGGAATACTCTCTTTCAAATTCTGAAGGTGGCAGGGGTAAAATACAGGGAGCGAAAGGCTATTTACAGTTTGTACAGAAACCAGGTGGCAGTTATAAGAGTCGAGGGGCATGAAAGGGAAGCAGTGGTTGGGAAAGGAGTAAGACAGGGTTGTAGCCTCTCCCCGATGTTATTCAATCTGTCTATTGAGCAAGCAGTAAAGGAAACAAAAGAAAAATTCGGAGTAGGTATTAAAATTCATGGAGAAGAAGTAAAAACCTTGAGGTTCGCCGATGACATTGTAATTCTGTCAGAGACAGCAAAGGATTTGGAAGAGCAGTTGAACGGAATGGACAGTGTCTTGAAAGGAGGATATAAGATGAACATCAACAAAAGCAAAACGAGGATAATGAAATGTAGTCGAGTTAAGTCGGGTGATGTTGAGGGTATTAGATTAGGAAATGAGACACTTAAAGTAGTAAAGGAGTTTTGCTATTTGGGGAGCAAAATAACTGATGATGGTCGAAGTAGAGAGGACATAAAATGTAGACTGGCAATGGCAAGGAAAGCGTTTCTGAAGAAGAGAAATTTGATAACATCGAGTATAGATTTAAGTGTCAGGTAGTCGTTTCTGGAAGTATTTGTATGGAGTGTAGCCATGTATGGAAGTGAAACATGGACGGTAAATAGTTTGGACAAGAAGAGAATAGAAGCTTTCGAAATGTGGTGCTACAGAAGAATGCTGAAGATTATATGGGTAGATCACATAACTAATGAGGAGGTATTGAATAGGATTGGGGAGAAGAGAAGTTTGTGGCACAACTTGACCAGAAGAAGGGATCGGTTGGTAGGACATGTTTTGAGGCATCAAGGGATCACAAATTTAGCATTGGAGGGCAGCGTGTAAGGTAAAAATCATAGAGGGAGACCAAGAGATGAATACACTAAGCAGATTCAGAAGGTTTTAGGTTGCAGTAGGTACTGGGAGATGAAGAAGCTTGCACAGGATAGAGTAGCATGGAGAGCTGCATCAAACCAGTCTCAGGACTGAAGACCACAACAACAACAACATCTAGGTTGCTACATTTTGGTGTTTCTCCAAGATTTAAAAAAATACGCATTTAATTTCTTTTCTATTTACCCTGGTCTTCTACTGCTGCAGAAGCATAACTGGTTGCATTATTCAACCAATGACTAAATTTATTAATAAATGCCTATCTTCTGGTGAATTCCCACACTTCTTAAAACTAGTATGCACTGTAACAGTTACAAAAAAGGAGACCTCAGTGAAATTTGATGCTACAGATCTATCCTCATACTCCCAGTGCTGGCTAAGGTATGGAATCTACAATGAAAAGTCAACTTTTCATTTATTTTGAACAAAATAACCTCTTTCATTATGCACAGCAAGGTTTTTGGAAGGACAAGTCCATGATAAAAGCAGTAGTGCACCTAATTACAGAGATTAATAAAGCTTTTGAAGAAAGATCAGAAGTCAGCTGGCATATATGAGGTTCCTGTCCCTGTTCTGAAGGTATATAGCATACAGGCCCCAATAACAAACATAATAAATGAATCCTTTAGTTCAGAGTTAGCATTGCATGAGTGGTACCCTTGAAAACTACAGTCTAGTTTCACTACTGTCTTCATACTCAAAACTAATTGAATCAATCATGAAAGAGAGGCTAATGAGTAAATACTATCTTTTTAATGGAGCAAAGTTTGGTTTCTGAAGTGGGAGAAGTACAAAATTAGCCATTACAAAGTTCACAAAAGTGGTACTTGAAGCTCTTGATAGGGATAACTGTGTTACAGACATTTTATTAGACTTGTCCTAGATTTTTGACACTGTTTACCATAAAATACTACTAAGCAAGCTAGATATGCTAAGTATAAGGGGAACGGTGAATGAATGGTTTCAGCTGCGAATGGAAAATAATGTGCAAATGGTGAAGATACTTCACACACCTGCCAATAGTAAATTTTTGATATAAAAGCTCTGAGATAAGAAAAATATAAACATATGTGTTACTAAGAGTAGAGTGTTGAGTCTAGTACTCCTCTTGATACATATATATTTTCTATGTTTCTATGTATTGCTATGTATCCTATATTGCCTGCAGGGTGAGTCATAAATGAGGAAAAATATGTCAAGGACCACATGCTGCTATGCTTAACGCATGATGCACCATTGTTAATTTCCTTCTCCTCAGTGTTCTGTGTACGTAAAACAAAAACACCTGTTAACCATTGAACGAGATACTGACGTACCTCACGATCATGACATGTCATTCACCCGTAGATACAACACATGACACACCAATGAGCTGATGTGTATCTGCCAGCATTTGAAAGGTACAAGAAAGAACAAATTCCATTGTAATGTATGTGAAATTGTATCAGAACTTGTGAATCACACGTTGCCGGTGGTAATGGAGTGTACAGTCCCATGTTAGGGAATGTGTGTCCTGTAAGCGGAAAGAGAGGTCAACAGTGGAAGTAAAACCGCCGTGTGCATGATGTGTTTACAACACCTCTGCGCTGCTCACTCTGCCCGATACTTGCCATGTCGACAGCTGCTACGACCAAATCGCAGTGTTACTACAGTACCTTGGCATGTTTCACAAATGAGGAATACACTGACATCAACCTCACCTATGGGCTTGCAGATGGAAGAGCTGATGTTGCAAGGCAACTGTATCATGAGAGGTTTGCTAGCTGGCACCTTCCATCTGCAAAAATGTTTTACCCTGTGAACAGGCGTAGCACCTCCAGGATTTAGTGGTTGTGGCTGACCATCGACATACAGTGCGGACAATGAAGAAAAATTGTTACAAACTGTTGCGGATGACTGAACAATAAGCACCAAGCCTCTTGGCACTGAGGTCGGAATGTCACTATCTACTGTTATGCGAGTACCATCCCTTTCGCATATAGAAAGTACAGGCATTATTGTCAGAAGACTACCAGAGGAGGCTGGACTTTTGAAACTTTATCCTACGGTGCCAGACTCATGACCAGCATTTTTCACAAACAATACTGTTCACTGACAAAGCCTCTTTCATGAAGGAAGGTAGAGTGAATTCACATAATTGGCACGACTGGGCAGAAGAAAACCCCTACATCACAGTGATATGAGGGTACTAACAATGATTTGGTGTCAATATCTGGTGTGGTATTATTGATCACTATCTCATAGAGCCCCATGTGCTACCACCAAGGCTTACAGGAGAGTGGTATCCGCATTTCCTGAATGCTACATTACCAGAATTATTGGAAGGCGTTAGTTTGGACTCTCGTATCAACCTGTGGTACATGCATGATGGTGGTCCTGCTCACTTCAGCAGCACAGTGCTACACCACCTGGACAATGCCTTCCCTTTGAAATGGATCAGTTATCGAGGCCCTGTAGCATAGTCAGCAAGATCGCCAGATGTGAGTCCACTGGATTTCTTTTTGTGGGGCCATCTGAAACCTGTGATTTATGAAGGAGAGGTTGTTGATGTCAACACCCTTAAATGCAGAATACAACATGTCTGTGATATTATGCAAAGAGATACAGACATGTTGGATTGTGTTCAGCAATCCTTCCTGCGAAGACTTCAACTTTGCCACACACATCGTGGCCGTAATTTCGAACAGTACTTATAAACCACCACTGCAGCTTCTGGTCATGTGTTTCTGTTAGCTTTGATTTGTACAGCTGTATTGTATTCATTTGTATTAACTGCCACTTACCTGTGTAGTTATATTTTGTATTGTGCATCTCTGTACTCATTTCTTAAAACTAAGTATGGGACACAAAAACCAAATTATAAAACATGCATGTACAGTAGTGCAGCCCCTCCTCAAGTTCCTTTCCCTATGCCAACTAGCCATGTTACATAATACTGGCCAGCGTAACCGGTACGAGATAGATGTGGGCACTGTCATTGCTCGCAGTCTCATGCAGACCATCACTTGACGCCGCATGCCTCGCCTTCTCATGAGCGGCTAGACTACCTACAATACTTGCATGTTGTGCCCTGTTGCTGATCTGTCCCCTTGGCCAATGTCAGTGCACAGTAACACCCAAAACTCCATTCCATTTTTCCAGATTTTTACCATTCAATTGCACTGTCATTTATTGATGTAGGAACATGTGGAAAACGAATTTATTTTTGTAGCTCAGTGTGTGACAATTTGCACAACATATTTTTCTTCATTTATGACTTACCCTGTGTATATATATCAATGACTTTCCAGCCAGTATAAGATACGTAGAAAAAATTCACTTTGTTGATGACAGAACCTTGTAGTCACTGACAAAAAACCCAAATTTCTGTTACAGAAAAAATGAAACCCTGAAGAATGTGAACAATTGGGCACTATGTATTAAATTACTGTGAAACATAAGTAAAACAAATAGTATGCACTTCAGAACATTTGTGGAAAGTTATTTCAGTTATGAAAAAAAGGGGACAAAGAACTTCCCCAAAGCTAAAGAGCAGTCTCAATTGTGCCAATATTTTCAAATATAGTCGAGGCACTGCTACACACACAAATAAGCAGCTACATTGAAAAAGACAATCTCCTATGTAACAATGAGTTTGATTTTTGCAAGGGGAGAAATACAACAATGGATATTTTGGGAACTGTGCATCAAACACTGGACTTTTATGGGGTGTGTAGAAGAACATTAGCTACAATGAGCTCTCATTTAAGCAACAGAAAACAATGTGTCTTAATAAGACTTCCCCTTAAGAAATTAGCACAGATGTTCCACAAGGATCTATTCTTGGATCCTTCTTCTTCATTACAGCAAACAATGATTTATTCAGTAATGTAGCCCACTCTGTCCTATCAAACAATGTAAAATTCAGGATAGAATAATGACAGCACAATGAGAAGAATAGACTGTTACTCATCGTATAGAGCAGATGCTGAGTTGCAGACAGGCACACCAAAAAAACTGTTACACATGAGAGTTTTCAGCCAAAAGGCTTCATTCTAAAGTAGACAAATGACACACACACATTAATGCAAGCTCAATTGACAAACATATGACTACTGACTCTGGCCACTGTGGCCAGACTGTGAGCAACTGTGCATGATGGGAGAATCAGTCTAGGTGGTGGGGGGTAAGAGGAGCCTGGAGCAGGGAGAGGGAGTGGTAGCAGGGTAGGGAAAAGGGACAGTAACAGGATATACTGATGTAGTCAGTATTTTTGGTAAAGGACAACGCCATAGAAGGTGGGTGGCCTGTTGGGTTGGGAACATCAGGTGAAGCGAATGGGGGAGAAGGTGTTGAGGTTCTTGAGGAATGTGGGTCGGGTGTCTTCACTTGTGATCCAGATCATGAAGATCTCATCAATGAATCTGAACCAGATGAGGGGTTTGGGATTATGAGTGGTTAGAAAGTATTCCTCTAGAAAAATCATGAATAGGTTCGTGTAAGATAGTACCACATGGGAGCCCTTTGCCATACTGTAGATTTGTTTGTAGGTGATGCTTTTGGAGATGAAGTAACTGTGGGCAAGGATATAGTTGGTCATGGTGACCAGGAAGGAGGTTGCAAGTTTGAAATTAGTTGGATGTTGGGAAGGTAGTGTCAATAGCAGCAAGGCCAAGAGCATTAGAGATGTTAGTGTAAATGGGGGTGGCATTAACAGTGACGAACAGGGCGCCATGTGGTAAAGGAACAGGAACTGTGGAGACTCAGTGGATGAAATGGTTGGCATCTATTACATAGGAGGGTAGGTTACAGGTAATAGGCTGAAGGTGTTGGTATACAAGAGATTCTCTCAGTGGGGGCACAGTAACTAGGCACAATGGGGCGTCCTGGGTGGTTGGGTTTATGGACTTAAGGAATAAAGTAGAAGTTAGGGTTCCGTAGAGTGGTAGGTGAGAGGAGAGAGATAGACTCAGAAAGAGCTTCTGGGACGGGCCTCAGGATTTGAAGAGAGACTGGAGATCCTGTTGTTTTTCTGGGAAGTGGCACTGTGGCAGGGTTTGTAGATGGATGAGTCTGACAGCTAGTGGAGTCCTTTCACCGGGTGACCCATGTGGTTCTAAACCACAATGGTGGAGCCTTTGTCAGCAGATATGATTATAAGGTCAGGATTAATTTTTAGGTGGTGAATTGCAGTTATTTCTGTGGATGTATGGTTAGCTTCCATGTTGAGGGATTTTGGGAATGATAGTGAAGTAACATGAAAGTTCACAATTTTAGCAGTCTTTTTGGTGTGCCTGTCTGTGACTCAGCATCTCCTCTATATGGTGAGTGTCACTCTGTTATATATTACACTGATGATACAACACTACCTACCACACACAAGCAATTTTCGATCTGAATACAATAGCAAAAGAAACTCTTTATATGGCCTTGGACTGGTTTGCAGCTAATAAGCTCCTGTGTAAACCTGATAAAAATCAGAAACTCCTTATGGGTATGTCAAATAAAGTAAATCTGCTAGGAGGAACATATCAATCACGCATGTGACAAGACGTCATATCTCATTTTGAAACTTAGGGACGTAGTGAGTTTGGATTACCTTAGGGTGACATCCACTAGGCTATTCCAGTCACATATGATATATGGTCTGATTGTATAGGGACACTCCCCTCACATAAAGAATGTTTTAAAAATAAAAAAGTCTTACACATAATGTGTAAAACAGGTCACATGGAGCACTGTTGTCCTCAGTTTTTTTTTAGGCTCAGAATATTCACAATTACAAATTTATATATCTGTGTGTCCATTCTCTACACTATTAAAAATAATATTTCATAATTTGCTGCTAGGGGGGGAAACTCACAAATAAAATACCAGAGCTAAGGTTAATTTAAATTTACATGTTAGCAAGAACTGGAAATTCTCATAAAGTGAACCCACTCAGATTTTTCAGAAAATTAGCTACTTACATTTGGACTAAAGATCTAAAATTATTGAAATTAAGTGGTACAGCTGGCTGTCAGATCACCCATTTCAACATATTAAAAATTTCTTGAGAAATGTGATGATGATATTAGCATTTAACAATCTTCCTATAATTTATTATATTGTTATGTGCTGTGATTATGTTCAGTATAATTATGTCTTGTATACTCTATCCAGGTATTATGCACAGGGTTTATACCATATTATATTATAGTGTAGCTTAGAAATTTTCCTGTAATATATTTCACTATTGCTGTGTTTAATATGTATACTACAGTTGAAAGTTCCTGGCAGAATAAAACTGTGTGCCGGACTGAGATTTGAACTCGGGACTTCTGCCTTTCACGGGCAAGTGTTCTACCATCTGAGCTATCCAAGCACAGCTCATACCCTGTCCTCACAGCTTTACATCTGCCAGTACCTTGTATCCTTCCTTCCAAACTTCACAGAAGCTCTCTGCAAACTTGCAGAACTAGCACTCTTGGAAGAAAGGATATTGCAGGCACATGGCTTAGCCACATGGTACACAGGAGAGCTTCTGTGAAGTTTGGAAGGTAGGAGACGAGGTACTGGGAGATGTAAAGCTGTGAGGATGGGGTGTGAGTTGTGCTTGAGTAGCTCAGATGGTTAGAGCGATTTCCTGTAAAAGGCAAAGGTCCCAAGTTCGAATCTCGGTCCTGCACAAAGTTTTAATTTGCCAGGAAGTTTCATATCAAAGCACACTCCACTGCATAGTGAAAATCTCATTCTGTATACTACAGTCAACTGACATTAGATTATTTTATTACTATGTATGTATTACTACATCAAGAATTTTATTCACCATAGATCATTTTACAATGATATTGGCTTCATCATACAGGATGTACTAGTACATACAGAATAATAAAATAAACAAGTGTCAGTACATTATAGAATACATTTCAAGCATGGCAGTGTACCGAATTACACCAGGATAGCTTCTAAAAGTTAATGCAGTAAGCTATACTATAATCTAATATAATATACAATTGTATTGGTTACTGTATACACTATGTAATTACACACAATTAACCACAGCACACATAATATCTTTAATGACGGACAACTTTTAAATGCTAATATCCTCCTCAGGCATCTCAAAGAATTCTTTAATGTCATAGAATGGATGATCTGACAGCCAGCTGTACCACTTAATTTAAAAATATATATATATCCATAGACTGAACATGAATTGGCAGTTTATTGAACATTTTGAGTGGGTTTACTTTGTGGGAATTTCCTGTTCTTGCTAATCTGTGGCGTGGTATGTCTAAATTACCCTTAGCCAATGTGTTGTGTTCATGTATTTCTCCTCTGGCAATAGATTCTGAAATACTATTTTAATATAGAGTACAGACACATAGATGTGTAAATTTATAATTGTGAGTCTGGAAAAAAGAGGACGACCGTGCTCCCTATGACCTCTTTTACATATTATTTTTTTTGTAATTTCAAGATGTTCTTGATGTGAGGGGAGTGTCCCCATATAATCAGACCATATGAAATATGTGACTAGAATAGCCCAAAGTATGTCACCCTAATGTACTCCAAGCTCACTACCTCCCTTAGTTTCAAGATGTGGTATGCCACTCAAGATATTTTTTCACATATATGATTGACATGTTCCTCCCAATAGAGTTTAGAGTCAATGTGAAGAGTTTTACCAACTTATTGCCTACATCATTTGATGTTCCCATTAAAAGTTGTTGGGTTTTATCAAGATTGCACAGGAACTTATTGGCTGCAAACCAGTCCAGGGTCTTATCGAGCTTTTTTTTTTTTTTTTTTTTTTTTTTTTTTTTTTTTTTTTTTTTTTTTTTTTTTTCTCAGCTCTGAAATGTTCTGATGTGTGGTAAGTAGTGTTGTATTGACAGCATAACACATGACAGGGTGGGCTATGTTTTTAGGTAAATCATTAATAGCTACAATGAAGAAGAAGGGTCCAAGGATAGACCCTTGTGGTACATCTGTGCCGATTTCCATTATGCAATAATTTACATTTCTGACTGAAGCGAATTGATTTTTGGTTACTTAAATAAGAATTTATCGCAGCTAAAGTGCTCCCTCTCGCCCCATAAAACTCTAATTTCCCCAGTAGTATGTCAACAGAGATGCAACCAAAAGCTTTGCTTCAGTCACATAATACCAGTGACACCATGTTATTGTTTTCAAAAGCTGTTAAGGTTTGGTCAATGATTTCCATGATAGCCCCTGTTGTTTTTTTGCCTTTGCGAAAACCAAACTGATTGCTACATAGGATATTGTGTTTTTCAAAGAAGCTGCTTATTTGTGTGTGTGTCAGTGCCTCAAATATCTTTGAGAATATTGGAACAATGGAGAATGGTCTGTAGCTTTGGGGAAGATGTTTGTCCCCTTTTTTAAAAACTGGGACAAATTTTGATACCTTAAGTGCATCTGGAAAAACTCCAAATTCTACACATTTATTAAAAATAAAAGCTAATGGTCTGGTGACTGAGTGTATTGTATTTTTAATTATGTTATTTGATAACCAGTAACAGTCCATACTTTTAGAACATGGAAATTTGGATACAGCTTTTATAATATCAGCAGGTGTGACAGTCCTCCATTGAAATACCAGGTTAACAGGCAGTGGTGTTCCAACAAGGTCCATTGCAGATGAATTTGTTGCTTTAATACTGTTACTTATTTCTTTAACTGAGTTTAAAAAGTATTGATTTAATTCCTCAGGTTCAAGCAGAGCAGTTTCTGTGCATTTTGGTGTATTGTGTTATTTTATTATTTGCCATGCTGCCTTGCATTTATTGGGAGCCCTTTTATATAGTTCTCCACTGCTTGATTTTTTGCTTTCCTTGCCATTGCCAGTATACATTTTATATCCTCTCTACTTTGACCATAATCAGTTATTTTGCAAGGAAAGCGTTTCTGAAGAAGAGAAATTTGTTAACATCGAGTATAGATTTAAGTGCCAGGAAGTCGTTTCTTTAAGTATTTGTATGGAGTGTAGCCATGTATGAAAGTGAAACATGGACGATAAATAGTTCGGACAAGAAGAGAATAGACGTTTTCAGAATGTGGTGCTACAGAAGAATGCTGAAGATTAGATGGATAGATCACATAACTAATGAGGAGGTATTGAATAGAATTGGAGAGAAGAGGAGTTTGTGGCATAACTTGACAAGAAGAAGGGACCGGTTGGTATGACATGTTCTGAGGCATCAAGGGATCACAAATTTAGCATTGGAGGGCAGCGTGGAGGGTAAAAATTGTAGAGGGAGACCAAGAGATGAATACACTAAGCAGATTCAGAAGGATGTAGGTTGCAGTAAGTACTGGGAGATGAAGAAGCTTGCACAGGATAGAGTAGCATGGAGAGCTGCATCAAACCAGTCTCAGGACTGAAGACAACAACAACAACGTGATTTTTTGCCAGAAGAAGTTTAGCTTTGTAGTATTTCTTGCATTTCAGATATGACCTTTGAATGTTCACGCTCTGTTCTGCTCCTTGGTTAGCGGCTTGCTTATGTATCTGGTACAGCATATGCATGTTTCCACTAATTTCTGCTAACTCTTCTGTAAACCAGTTCAGACTTTTCTTTTTCATTTCACTTGGATATCTAATTTTTTTTTACTGGTGAGTAAGAATACCATAGATCTGTGTACTTTTTAAAGAAGTTATCAAAGGTAATTTCAGCTTACCTTTTTCCAGATTGACAATTATATATAAAGTCCAAATCTGCAATTCTTAATCTATCAACAAACATACTTATGTATTTTTCCTTTTATCCTCACACCATTACTACTCTAGGTTCTTCAGTTTTAACTGGCTGCCTCTTACAGAGTGTAAGGAGTAGTCGCTCATGATCTGCAGGTACACTTCCTGCAAGGCTGACAGTAAAATCTTCTGTATGCAAATTCGCAACAATATTGTCTATGCAGGCATTCCTACGTGTGGCACGGTTATTTGTACAATGATCTTAGCATATTCAAAATATTCTAGCAGCTGGCCTCTGTGTGTGTTTACCATTTCTATGTTGAAATCACCACATATAGAAATTTTTATTTTACTCTTCAATATTTTTGTAACTATTAATTCACATTTTTCAATAAACAAATTTACATCACCATCTGGCGACCTATATAGACTAACTACCACTATATTTTCATTCATTAGTTTTACACAACTAAACTCCCCACCTAGTTCTGAGGAGTACGTAGATACATGATTTCTAGAAAACTTTATTCCTTCTTTGACAAAAATTCCAGCACCACCATCCACATATAATGTCTCCCACAACATACCCTTGGGGAACAAACATATTAACTTGTTCTTGGGTTAACCAGTGCTCAGATACACATATAACATCTACATGTTCAGTGTTACATAAATGTTCTAATTCTAATATCTTATTTCTAATACAACATATGTTAACTTGTAAAAAAGTAAGTAGTTTGTCTTTGTCTGTATTCCTCTGAGAGCAATTTGAATCTACATTTGAAGTTGTAGGTTCAATTTATGTCTTTCATCTTGATGCATAGTGATCATCTGTGTTATGATAGTCACATACCTGTTCATCCACTTGATGACTCACTTTGTTAACTGCTTTCTGTATTATACTACAATGACAAAGCCTATTTCATTGTAAACGATTCAATGATGAATAAAAATTCTTGATTATTGATACATTTATTTGTTTTATTTATTTATTTAAATAAAATAAATTTGTAATTACATTTACCAGGGAAAAATGAACAAAAAACTTAAAATAGAATTTTATATCTTGGGATAAATTTGAATAATGACTTGCCAAAGGGAATGAAAAGCATTACTAAATACATCTGTAAAAAGGCAGCTAATACATTCTTCATAAGTAATGCACACTACACAATCAAAGATTAATTTACCTAGAGGTCGTAGAGTAGTGGGAAAGAATGAAAGGAGATAACTACAGCACCTTGACATATTTACTGCTCCCACAAGAAAATCACATGTCAAGATATAAAATGCATGATAGTATTATATGTGCAAACTAAGTTAACACTTGGAGTGGTGGCTGATGGGAGTGAACGTAAAGTCATTTCCCGTTTACAGTCACTCCCAACAGCCAATGCACCGAGTGTCAACTTAGTTTGTGCAAATATTAATGTCAGCTGACTCAGTTTTCCAGGTCGCCTGGGAGGCATGGTTCACTGTGGCAGAAAAGGAATCTTGAGTTGCTGCAAGAGGCACAGCAGCATCTTCACAGTCCAGAAGTAACTAACACATGAACACATGTCTTTGGTGCAACTGCAACACAATATGCCATGAGGATCTCTATTTTTTTTTTTAATTTTTTTTGGTCACTGATCTAAGCTCAGATGGACAACTTGTTGGCTTCTACAGTTCGCAGCTGACAGAGGGGCCTAATATTGTTCACTAGGGTTGAAGAGTAACATGCAGGCTGTACAATGAGCACATGTTTGTTTCAATGAAATATCTTCATCAACAATACATTAACTTGGAAAGAGTGCATTGTCCATGTATGCATCAAGCTTCCATTAGCCCTCTAGCTTGTGTGGAAAATGTTATGCTTTATTACAGATAATACCAACTGGCAGTCTAAACTAAACTAAACTCCATCCTAACAGGCCTTGGAAGGCCAAACGGTACTGACCGGCCGCCGTGTCATCCTCATCTCACAGGCGTCACTGGATGCGGATATGGAGGGGCATGTGGTCAGCACATTGCTTCCCAGCCGTATGTCAGTTTCTGAGACCAGAGCCGCTACTTCTCAATCAAGTAGCTCCTCAAAAAAATGGTTCAAATTGCTCTGAGCAATGGGAACTCAACTGCTGTGGCCATAAGTCCCCTAGAACTTAGAACTACTTAAACCTAACTAACCTAAGGACATCACACACATCCATACCCGAGGCAGGATTCAAACCTGCGACCGTAGCGGTCGTGCGGTTCCAGATTGTAGCGCCTTTAACCGCTCGGCCACTCCGGCCGGCAAGTAGCTCCTCAGTTTGCCTCACAAGAACTGAGTGCACCCCGCTTGCCAACAGCGCTAGGCAGACCGGATGGTCACCCATCCGAGTGCTAGCCTACCCCAACAGTGCTTAACTTCGGTGATCTGACGGGAACCCGTGTTACCACTGCAGCAAGGTCGTTGGCCTGCTATGCCTTATTTCACAGCAACATCTGCTATTATATTCTGCTATGAGGTCGCTCTGCAGAATGTGAGAACATATTGTTGCTACAGAAGGTACTAGTGAGAATAATTACATCTAGGGAAAAAAAAAATTGACAACTGCAAACTTATCTTTGCTAGATAAGCAGTTACGAATATTTACAGCCAATATGTGTGCAACTGCTTCATTCACATGAAGCTGAACATGATAAGTTTTTGTGTTTTGGTAGCTGATGACGACGACTGGTAACAGAAGTAATAAACAGAAGAGTAAAAACTGCCTGGTGCTTTTTTAGTACAACAGTCAAATGAAAGGGCTAATCCCAAATACAGATGCTGCTCATTTGTCAAAACCACACTAGGCCTAAATAGATATCAGTATAAGGGCATTTTTAATCAGTTATTAGTTGTTTTTCATGGAAAGGATGTCACAACAGAAAGTGACAGGTTTAAGCAGTGCATTAAGTGGTACTGGGACCCTAATTTGTTAAGATATTTATGTTTCTGGATTGTAAAGGTACTAACATATTGTAAACGAATGAACTTTCTGGACGAGCAAGGCATACGCGCCAAACAACGACCATATTCATAAGTTATCGTATTTGTATAATAAGCAACTGATTGTCGCCAGTTACGCCCGCGACTGGGACACCGAAATATTTCTGTGTCCCTTATGTTATTCACATCATATTAGTTTCAGTTTTTTTTTATTACAACCGCTCTCTTCTGCTTACTTCTTATTTTTATATATTTACACACGCATTTGCGTAAAATAGTTTATACGCCAATGGTAAGCCTACTCTCAATGCCGTACGAATGAATCTCAGCTGTTAAAAAAAGCACGGTCAAAAATCTCTCTCTCTACTGTATTTCGTTACTTTATATTTTGTAATTGTCATTTGAGTTTACTGGGGCTGTTATTCGATTTAGCTCTTTGCAGACATTTTAACTTAGTAGTACTTTTTTTCGTTTTCTAAGAGTTTGTGATCTATAGGAACAATAAGTTGTATGGTCTTTATCTTGCGCGATCTGCTTTCCAACTTTTAATAGCCCACCTTTAGAAAAATTACATACATTTTCCAGCAATCAAATCGCAAATAGACACATTAATTTTCGTGTCCTACAATCAATTTTCTTTGTCATTGTATTTTATATGTATTCATAAAATTAATAGCAATTGATTATTATTTAGTATCAGTCAAAGTAGTTTCGCAGTAGAAGGTGTGTACTAATCGTGTCATTAATTTTGAAAAAAAAAATCAGAAATAACAAACAATTTTTGGTTCTCTGTTATATGAAATTACGAACACAGTCTTGCATTTGTTACAATGCTCTGTATACATTGGTTTGAAATTCCGTGCTAGAAACATTCGCTACATGTTGATTATCGATTAGCGCCAGGAGAGTCACGAAAGTTCTCGACGCGGGAAGTTCGCCTATATAAACGCCAGCGTCAGCTGAGGCATTGTTGATTGTATGGTATTCCGCTCGCTACTGTTATCGTCGAGTTACGCAGGTTAATTTGTTGCCTTTTATTCAAAGCAGTTGTCGTTGCTTCGAAGAGAAAAGGTAAGAGGAAACGTCTGTATACTATCAATTTTTGGAGTGTAGTTGCAAGTTGCTCTGTCTTGTATTTGTTATAAAATTCTGAAACAATTTTAAAGTATTGATGTTTTTGTTGTTCCGGTATAGATGGCGACTTTACCTTTGGTTGTCAGACTCCTTGAAGAGCTAAACCAGCCAGCTTCCCTATTCGATCAGAATTTCGGTCTGGGAATGATTGCTGACGATCTCGTAGCTCCTCGTATTACTTCTGTACCATTGCTATCGGGCTATTATAGACCTTGGCGTCATCAGCCTACTAGCCGAAGTGGTACTTCCAACATCAAAAACAAGAAGGAAGGGTTTGAGGTAAGTGTTAAAATTATTTACTTTGTCATTCATTAAAAAAAAAAAAAAAAAAGTGGTCCGTTTTATGCTTCTAAAAGGGGCTGTGGGGTGAGGAACTTCCTAGACGCTAAAATTTCTAGACCCTTCTCCTTCCCCTTGTGGCCCCTATCCCCCCGCCCCCCCCCCCCCGTCCTTTTTTTTTTTTTTTAATATGAATGGAAAGCTACGATTTAATGAAATTACATTGGCGGTGGCGGGGTTTACCAGTTCAAGGTCTGTAATCTTAAACTCTCGTAAGTTTAAAAAGGAAATTTTTCGGAGAATGAATACCGTATCTGTTGCGCAGCTAAGGACAGCCAGGGTTAGGGTACTTCTAACAACTAACAAACAATGCATACCATTACTCCCCCCCCCTCCCCCCCGCCGCGTCCCTCGCAAAAGAAATTCGGGTAACTTCGCCAAGCAAGCAGGTAAGACTGTGCATCTATTAATAGTCGTAAAGATGCCTTCACAAAGCAGCAGTGAAGACTTAAAAAGACGTCCACAACGAATCTCGTAGCCAACTTGTTTTCTCATTTGACTGTTTACAGTGTGTGCACTCCTAATATACGATAGGTCAACTTATTGCAATCCCTTAAAATATTTAACCTACATATTAAGTGTAAAACATAAGTTATTTACATAAATTGAATATTTTCAGTATGATTTCAATACATACAAGTAATAACAGTATTCCTCATTATTTACATATTTTTTTCTACTCTAGAAACTTTTTTTTTTTTTCTCTCTCCCAATAATTAATCCTTCCAATTATATTGGAGGGCGGTGTGGAGTGTAAAAATCGTAGAGGGACAGCAAGAAATGAATACACCAAGCAAATTCAGAAGAGTGTAGGTTGTAGCAGGTACTGTGAGATGAAGAAGCACGCACTGGATAGAGTAGCATAGAGAACTGCATCAAACCAGTCTCTAGACAGAAGAAGACGACGACGACGACAAGTAATCCTTGAGTTCAGTCCTTCCGATCCTAGTCCCCCAGGCACTAGGAAAGCTACTTCACAAGGCGGAGGGGGGGGGGGGGGGGGAGGAGGAGGAAAGAGTACGCCTGAGCATTGAGAGAGAATTTCCAGCAGCTCTGGCTGACGTATCTTCTTAGCTGGCTGTTATTTCTTGGAATATGAATGGGCATGGGCTTTTTTCCATATCTAAATGTACAGGAAATTTTTTTACCATTGAAGGCAATTCTGCATGAAACTTTTTTTTTTTTTTTTTTAGATGTTCCTAATGGCTTCCTCAAAGTATCGTTCAAATTGAACATGGTCTTGTTAGCACAGTGTGCAAGCTGTTTCTTAAGTACTGTGTAATTTGCAACAAGCATTGTCTTAATGTTCCCATTGAAGCTAGTCAACTATACTCCCCAAAAATTTTGTAGTATTAGTAGTTTCTTCCCATCTTGTTTGGTCTATGCATATGTGAACTCAACTCTCTCTTCTCATGGTCAGTGTTTTTCATTCACTGTGGTGTCATCAGCATATAGTAGTTCATAGTTCTCACTGAATTTCTTATTATCTACAAATAAGTTTTAGATATTTGACATGTACAGATCATTGTGGTGTTCCTTAAAATCACCTAGACCTGTGTCCAGGTTATGTTATCACATACTACTTCAGGGCATTTTATCTATTGCATTGTATGTCACTGTATGCCATATTTCACATTTCTCAGTGCTGTATGGCTCATTGTCAAAAGGCTTCAGACAAGATCGTGCAGAAACATAGCAGACAGTTTTTGCCTAATGCGTCTATAACACTCTTTGGCTTGATATAGTGGTTTGAGTAGATTCCCTTTCTGGAAACCATGTTGTACTGCAAGTCTAAAATTCTGTATGAATGTGCTAAACTTACTACACACAATCACTTCTAATATAAACTAGCTAGATACTAGTCTCTAGTTATTTGGATTATTTATCTCCATTCATCCAAAAGAGATTCATTTATTTCTTTAGTCACATCCTTTCTTAGAGAAGATCAATATTTCAGCTCCTTCTAATTTCTGAATTATGTTAAGTTCTTTATTCCAGGAACATTGAGTGGGATAGTTGCTCCTAAGATGTTTAACCCATGATTTTTCTTTTAAATTTTGAACAGTATCTAAAATTGTTCATTATATTTTTGTTAACTTTGTCATTATTGTTCAGAGTTCTCATTGACTAAAATCTGTTGCTAAAACCTTTTGTTTAAACTCTTCTGACTAAATCTGTATTATGTCCCAGGCCATTTTTAATTTCATAATTAGAATTTGCTGTGGCTCTATCAAACTGGGTTTTACTTCTCTTCATTGCCTGCACTTCTGCCGTTTCTTTCTCCATTCTCTGTTAGTTCACTTGAGTCCTGAGTTTAAATAATATCTAATTATTTTCGTGGGGATCTATTGCTTACTGTGAACTTGCTTCTGACAAGCCATTTTGGAGACTATGAAAATCGTGCTTTAGAGTGTTAGAAAATGCATTTCACTTTTCACATGTGCTGTGCATTGTTTCAAATTTTCTTCAGAATTATTTTTTAAAAAACTTTCAGTTTTTAACTTAAAATCCTGACACCTCACTTTGCTTTTTGTATACAAAAACATTAAACGATGATAGTTGGATTGCTATTTCCAGAGCTTTTGCTTCACATTCACTACTTGAATTATTGTTAATGTCAATGGTCTGAGTCTGATCAATCTTGTCAGTAAATTTTTATATTAAACTGTAGTAGTATTCTTTCAAATTTTTTTTAGGTTTTGATTCTCAGGATATTTTTATCGTGCTTAAAAACGTGATGCTAGGCTCCCCAAAGTGTAGGGTGTTGCTGACCACACTGCCATTAGAGACATTGCCCATCAAATACAAGTTTCCTAAAGGAAGTTTGGCTAGTATTAAGGTTTTAGTAAAACTGAAGTCACGAATGTCCCACATAAGAAAAAGTTTGACCACTTAGCTAGTATCAATAAATTGTAGTTGATCAGGTCTTACGCAAGACCATTACACGGTCTTAGAATATAAAATTTAGTTCTGCTTTCCAAAGCATTCGATCTTATAAATCATAACCTATTGCTGTTAAAACTGTAAAATTATGGTGTCTGGTATTTCCTACAAGTGGTTAGTCATAGTTAACTGAAAGGAAACAGAGTGCAAATTGCTCAAGGTGGAAATGTGTACCATTTTGATTATTAAAAAGTTAATTATGGGGTGCCGCAGGGTACTGGCCAGCAGTATAGTTTTCCTCATGACATTCTATTACAATTTAATAAAACCTGTAAAATGTTAATAAAACCTGTAAAAGAAGGAAATTAAAGTAGCTTAATGTAAACATAAGCTTAGGACTTTGAGACCTCTTCTCACTGTGGCCTTTGACAGTTACAAAGATGTGATTTTTGTGGAAGAAAACCTCGTCAGGTATTGGAACCTGTAGGAAGAAAATTAACCTGTGACTGCTGTTACCCAAGTGTTGGGTGTCCCTCCAATAGTGATGCTGGCAGTCTCACTTTAAAAGGAACCAGCAGACATGAAGCCACGATTGATTACCATATCAACACATGTAAAATTTTCATGTGTGCACTGTTCCACATGAATAGCAAACAGAGTATGCTATACCTTAAACCAGAGTTAAACTAGCACTTCAGTAGCATTACACAATATATATAAATAACTTTCCATAACTTACATTCAAAAAAAGTTGGTAAGACTGCTGTGAACTTCTACAAAATTGACTCAATGTAGCAGTCTGGTATAAAACCTCCAGGCTATTTGTACATTGTATGCAACAGGTGTTACAACAATTTGTACCATAACTGCCTTCCTAATTGGTTAAATTATGAAGTTCATAACCAGTTCAATTCTGTAGGTATAGCATAAACACTGTAATAAGTCTTGAAAAGACACTTAAGTTTTTATTTATTAAGATTGTCTCACTTTCTAGGCCTGAAGGCTTTAGATTGCCATTCCAGGGAGTACTAAATAACTGTAAGACATATCAAAAGATCTATTTTTAGAGTACTACTGGAGTAATGGCCTATTCACAATGCACAAACAGTTTCTTACCTTGTATGCTTGCATTGAAAAACAAAGCACTTTCTGATTTAGACTATGGCCTTTCCAGCATTTTTAGAGAAATCAACTTTGCCTTAAATTTCAGAACTATTCTAAAGTGGTAGAATGAAAAACTAAAAAATGGCCCAGTTTATTTTCTCCTGAAGAAAGATTACTGGCGGTACTGTCTGAAAGTTGACAAAAACCCTCAAGTGCACTGATAATAGTTGCACTATGGGGTCAAATGACTATATCCCTTGAAGTAATGATAGTGAAACTTTACCTGTGCTCATTCAGAGCATGTGCAAATGTTCACAAAAAATTGCAGCAAAAATGTATGGATTGATGAGTGACTTGGGGAAATAATACTTAAGATTGCAAAGTAACTTTTCCTGCAGCTGTTCGTTCCAGTATGTTGGATTCCTGCCTCCATCCTCACAAGAAGTAGTCTTTCAAAAACTGTCTTGATTATTGTTACCATAGTTTGTGTGCCTTTCTTATATATTCTACTGTTTCTGTCAGGCCTTTTCTTGTCCATGCAATGAGGCCAAAAGTGTTAACACTAGAATCTAAATTGGGTTAATGCTGTTTTCTTCATTTACTTTGTTTCAGACTGAGGAAATTCTGCCAATTTAATTGCATATTTTATGGTTTTGTGAAACAGCCTTCTTCCTTGGAGGTTGAGATAATTGTAGGTGTCATGCTCGTTTATAGTTGTACTTACATTTGTTAGTCATATTGAACCCAGTTGCTTGGCTCTCTTGCCCTTACAAGGAGAGGTCTCCAGTGGTGCAATAAGACTCTTCCAAACTATCTACACAGTGATGTAAATTAAGGTGAAAAGTGTGGCAGACTGCAGCCATTCACCCAGGGCGGCCCTCGTTTGCAAGTAATTGATGGAAAAAAAGTCAGAATTTTGTGGTATTTAACACACACAAAAAATCCTTCCATTACCCAGTGTGGTTGGCCAGCCGCTGTGGCCGAGCGGTTCTAAGCACTTCAGTCTGGAACTGCACTGCTGCTACAATAGCAGGTTCGAATCCTGCCTCGGGCATGGATGTGTGTGATGTCCTTAGGTTAGTTAGGTTTAAGTAGTTCTAAGTTCTAGGGGATGTTACATCACATAGTCCTCAGAGCCCATTGTGTTCATGCACAGCTTCCTGTGCATGAACTTGTCAGTTCAACCCTTGTCAGGTGATCAACTTTTTAGAATATTTATCAAAATTACTTCACTTTTATTCTATTAATTAGTTTAATTGTAATTTCTATTCCTTTGTCACATTTTAATCACTGTGAACTTTTTAATTTGTTTCACTTTTTTTTTTTTTTTTCCCAGTTGGAATTTTTGTGAAAATGAATATAATTCCATTTATCTATAATGCTGAATTAGAGGATTCCAATCTCAGTTAAAAAAAAGAAATACACTATTTATGCAGTGTTGTGAAAAATCTGGTTTTTTACCAGATGTGCAATTTTTTGCGTGGTAATTGTAATACACACATAACATAACCTAAATAACTGCACTATGGACAAAATAACTTTTATAAGTAAAACTAAATTCAAGAAAAACGAGAAATAGATATAATGAATGTAACTATGTAGACAGAACACAGGGTGTTAAAACAAAAGAAATTAAATTGAAGTCAATACTTAAAATTGCACTTGAGCAAGAGTTCAATAAAAATTATTATTGAAGTGTTTTCAATAACAATTAAAAAGAAATTGTGCAACTGACTTGATTTGGCGCTGACAACCGTATGCATGTGAAGTTATCCTACCCATTCCAACATGCAACCAGACTGGACATAACTTTAATGCTACTGAGTGTCACACACAAATTTGAATTTTTCTTTCCTCAGTTAATTGCAAATGAGGGCCCACTAAAGCCTACATCACTGTATAAATAGCTTCAAAAAGTAGACTGTATTGCTGGGGATATCTTCTTGTTAGTTACTTCATTCTCTTGCATTTATTCACACCAAATAAGTGACATTTCTAGAAAACATTTCCACCCCTTTAGGAGGTGAGTCAGTTTTTGTTGAAGCATCAGTGTAAATAAGATTGTTTAACATGTAGCCCTTGTTGCTTATTGTTAAACACTCCTTGGCACTAACACTTTAGTGGTTAGAGGGAATTTAATGAAACAAAGCACATTAATATGAAGGTACAGTACTAGAAGCATTTTAAGCCTTAGTGTAGCGTGAAATAATAAAATTACAGAAACAGCATTAAGAAGTTTTAAAGTATATTGCCAAACTGCGAAGCTGGTGCTAAGGACAAACTTATGGCTAGAAAATTGGCAGAATTCTCTGGAATTCCTTGTGACAAAATTCCTTAATTTGTATCTACAGAATGGTACAGAGACTGATTTATTTGAAATTGGCACCAGGAAGCAAAATTTGTTCAGAAGAGTGTAGAGGTAGGCAAATTTGAAGGTGGGGCATAGTTATAGCTCCACTTAGTTGGCAACATGAAGTAGACAGAAGTGGAATAGACACTAACGCTCGCTAAATTGTCACCATGCAGTGTGCATTCTGTATCTGTTTTAATATTGTGCCCCATGTTTGTTCCTAGCCAGCAGTAGTGTTCAAAAAACTTCAGGTAAACTGGTGATGTGAAGAAAACTGTGGGCTTCCTCAGTGTTGCACCAAAACATTCACATAGTAAGGCTTTCTGTTTTATAATCCACTCACTACTCTGCTTTGAAATTTGCAGCTGCTGTTGATTGTGTGCTCATCCTGTGAGACCTTCATGAACTAAAATACCTGCAAATTGACTGGTGCAGGAACTTAATGCAATTTTGTTGGTTGAGAAAGTGCACGCACAGTCCTTGTCATGCCTGCTGACCTATTTTCCTTAAGCGATGAGGCTCACTTATTTGAAAATTTGCAGAATATATACGATTGGAGCCCTGATTACACCCCCTCCTTTCCCCCTCAGTTACCACTTCCATTGACACTAGATTAACAGCAGGTAACAGTTTGAGGTAAACTACGTATTAGGAGCTAGAATAATTAAACTGAACAAGCAGTTTGTTCCTCCTGATAGATAAGTCCACATATCAATGAAATGGGTGTGGGTGTATGGCTCCAACAGGATGGTGCCATGTCGCGCGTGTGCACACAGCAGTATTTTGTAACACAATTCCCAGGGTACATCATGACCTGGAAATCTGGTCAGATGGGTGATTGTCCCCGTGAGGGGCTATCTAAAACCACTTGATCTGAGTGTTGTCAGTAGGTTAAAATTGATGTTAGTCATTATTGGTGCCCTGGGATAAATACCACATAATAGCCAGGCTCCCAAGCTGTAGGAAGACAGTGAAGTAAAACATGGTTACAAAATCCAGGTATCACAAGGAAATTAACTGAACTCACCTGGACTACTACGTGAACATTACCCAAGTAGTGTAATTGTTGCTGGTAATTAATTTGTTGAACAAGTTTTGAAGAAAAATTGAAAATGTTAAGCAATATGAATTGCTACTGCCGCCACCCCCCTCCGCCAAAAGAGGCTATCAAATACTGTCGTTAATTATGTTCTGTTGTAAGCTTCTAAGATGTAACGGCGAGGAAAGAAATCTGATCAGTAAGCAAATAACAGTAAAACTACTAACCTGTAGTTGTTGGTTGATCCATATCCATGTGGTGGAACAGACTTCATCAGCTTTAACGTTATTCCCCTTCCTTGATTTGATTTGCAGCAGCACTCCACACAGCACACGCGTAAGATTGTGACTACTTTGTGGCAGGTAGAAATAATTAAATTGGAGCATTAAGGGCTTGTGTGCATCATACACAGCTTACAGCAAAGTGATTTCCTCTTATTTTTTCCCAATCCTTTGAATTTTGCTGTTGGTTTTTAAGGTAATGGTAGCTAAGAGAATCCTAAGAATCGTTTCTGGAAACGATGTGAAGCAGTATAAAGTTCATAATTGGGTAAGAACATGTACCGCTGAGGTAAAATGAAAATGTTAAACAAGACAATAAAAAGTTGTTAGGAAATGTTATTGCCTTAAAATAAATGTCATGATTGATCATGTTTAAAACGGGAAACTTACTTTAAAAAATTTTTTTTTAGGTCAGTCTTGATGTACAGCAATTTAAACCTGACGAGATATCTGTTAAGATGATGGATGACTTCATTGTTGTTGAGGGAAAACATGATGAGCGAAAGGATGAACATGGTTATATTTCTCGTCAGTTTACCCGGCGTTATAAGTTACCAGATGATGTAGAGCTTGAGCAAGTGGTTTCAAAACTGTCATCTGATGGTGTGCTTACAATAACGGCACCAAAGAAGGTAAGTGTGGGTAAAGTATTCTAACATTTGCATAAAGTAAGAATTGAAAAGGTGACAGGATTCTAATATCTTAAAATTCTTTCAGGCATTGCCACCTTCAGAGTCAAAGGAGCGTATTGTTCCCATTGTACACACAAATAAACCAGCTGTTGCACAGAGTGCACCTCCCAAGGAAGCTGGAGATAACGAGAAACAGGAAAATATGGAGCAATAATTTGTGTCAATACAGGACATAAAATTACTCGGTTTTTTGAAGTTTCTTGCTTAATATTCATTATCAAATAATTTTTGATTTTTGTGCAGCATAGCTGCTTGTGTTTAAGACTGATTTGTAGTTAAGGGCAAATGCTTATGTTAAGACTGATATGTAGTTAAATTATAATAAATCTTATGTTGAATGGATTCTTCATGATTTTAATGCTCTCCCCACACAAAAAGGAAACTTCGGACAATGAAAATTCAAGAATAACATTTGTGCTGAATAAAAGACAGAAAATTGTTAGGATACAGTACAAACAGCAAGTGGTTTAAAGGCAATGTGTTCAGGGAAAACATCAAACGGTGGTGGAAGTTGTTGAGGATTTGTTTTAATCTGCTGGAAATTTCAGTCGCACATGTTGAAGTATAACTTGATAAATGTGGAACTGTAAAATTAAGAAATCAGTCCAAACTATGAGTATTTCAATCACAATGCATTTAGTAAACTTTTGTATGCTGGTTATTTTAAAGTGAAACAAGCCTAACACAGAAATTGAACACAAATTGTATTCATTGTGTAACCTGGTGTAAAAAAAATGGCTTATTTGTAAGCACTCAGTAGAACATTCTCTCTGATAATGCCATCTCTGCAGTCCTCTGGGTAATACAAAGTTGATGCAAACTTAGTGCCTACAGGCACTCTTTCATCACATTTGATCGATTTAATATAATCCATTATGGAGTCGAGGTAGCAGTTGTCGTTATACTGGTTATCACTGTTAGCATTCAACCGCGATTCTTGTACATGTATTTTAACAACACGTTTCAAGAGACAATGCTCCCATCATCAGGTTGTAAAATGTCATGAAATTAAACGGACTAAAAAGACAAAATACCATCACAAATAGTTGGGAAGTCCATAGAGTAAAACAGAATTAAAAGTATATTGGACTGTGGGTCCTCGTCTTACATTGAAGTTGTTGACACAAGTCTATGGCCGTCCCATAGCTACCAAATATGCTGTCGCACTGTGCCGGCTCGGGAGCTGTTGTGGACTGTTACAACCTGATGATGGGAGCATTCTCTTGAAACGCGTCGTTAAAATACATGTACAAGAATCGTGGTTGAATGCTAATAGTGATGACCACATTTTATCGAGTAGTACTTACACCGAAGATTTGTCAGGCTGTGAAGTCGGCAGGATCCAACCATACCTTCCAAACCTGATGTGTTACTACCAGTGCCAATATTATAACCAGCCAAGTGGCCTGTCAAAACATGGCCAAATGTTGTTGTTGTTGTTGTTGTTGTTGTTGTGTTAGAGATGCTCATGACGGCAATTGCCTGCCTCCTCCTTCCCACTGCATAGTGATGGCGGTGCCAACTCGTCATTTGTATCTGTGATTGGGTGAAAGAAAAAGTTCCTTACCCTTTTGCTAGCAAGTTTTTGGGTAGTTGAAGGCTGTGCATTTTACCATATGGCACTTAAAGTATCATTCTTGCTATACCTTGTTCTACGGAGGTCATGGCTATGCAAACTTGAGACCTAGGATTCAGTACTGCAGTTGGGAAGTCACCCAATTTTGTGGTAGCATCCATGTCTTCTACAGCTGCACAGAAAGCCACCTAATCTTCACCCCCCCCCCCCCCCCCCCTGCAGTAAAATCACGTAAAACACTCCCATGAGTACAGGCTTTACATCCCTCCAGCCAACAAACATCTTAGTGTTCATCTGCCAACTGCAAAGGCTCTATGAAAATGAACAAAGGCAATCGGTCGTCTTTCCTGGTTTGGAGATCCTCTTCGGAGTCCACAGGCAGACACAAGGAAAATGCCAGTGGCTCTATAGATTTCTTGGAACAGAATCCTACAGCCTCTGTGCTGTGTAGCAGTGATTATTGGAAGTCTGACACTTGCCAGCTGCCAAGGTGATTGCCCTTAGTTTGTTTGCTCTTCCCTATTCTTTGTTATGCTTCTCCAGTGGAAAGTTTGTGGCATTAGATAAAACAAAGAAGAATTCTGGCTGCTTCTTTAATTGCAACATCCCACACCTCTTCCCGCCTCTGGATGGCTTTAGATCTCGTGGGAAGTAGTGCTGGTCAATTGGTAACCTCCCTTGCCTTAATTATTTATGTATTTACTTATTTTTTTTTTATTGTGCAAATATCTCCTTTAGTTCTCTTCGAGAACCTGTTGGAGATTCCCTCTTGGCTAACCTCAATCAACCCTACCTCATTTGTCTTAACACTGGAGCACCCACGTTCCTTTCAGTCCACGTACACCTAGTCCAATTTCGGCATCCCTGCTTGTCGTCAGTGGTCTGTTCCCTCTGACATTCACTTGCATGATAATTTCCTATGCACTGTCAGTTTGCTGACTCCAACCCCCCCCCCCCCCCCCAATCTGCCTGTAAACCCAACTAGCAGCATCCAAAGGCCAACTGGAGGCTTAACCCCTACCTGGCGACCTTTGATGAACATTTAGAGTTTTGATGACCAGGTAGAGCTTCTTACGAACATTGTCCTTACTGCCACAGAATGTTCAGTGTCTCACACTACTACTTTACTGAGCTGCATCCTGGTCACCTGGTGAACTGAGGCATGCTGTGGTACGATTAGTGTGCAGAGACGTACTATCTGCATTTTTAACCATCATCCTACAATGGTGAACTGTTTATAACAAACAGTTGTGTGCACAGTGTTGTCGCATTCTTTCAGATAGTATAAAAACTATGTGGATTTCCTGTAAGAGTTCTTTTAACAGTTGCACTCAATTTGTCATGTGGGGGCAACCTCTGTCAGCTCTGAGACAAAGGTTGTTTCCCCGATTTCTGACCTGATTGTAGCAGATGTCATTGTGGACCCCATTGCTATCTCAAACACCTTGGGCCACTATTTTGTGGTGGTTTTGGAGCTCATTCAACTATAAGCCTGCCTTCCTCTGTTGGAGACAAGTGGAGGCCTGGATGGTATCTTTCTTCCTCTCAGAATCATGAATGCTACAATGCTGCCTTTGCTGCCAGGGAGCTTGACCGTGCTCTCACCTCATCCTGATCTTCCAAGAGGGCTGGATGAATAACATTCAGATGTTATAGCACATGTCTATTGTGGGCAAGTTCTGTCTCCTTCATACGTACAATCACATTTCAGTAGATGGCATGTTTAGCCAGATGCTGGCATGAAGCCACTATCATAAACATGTGAGGGTGGTTTGAAATGTTTCGGAATCACCATGAGAGGTCAGCACTAGCGCAAAGAATTGTTCGTGTGGTATTTGTTGGACAGTTGCCTGTAAACATGTGCCACATCAGTGCACTACGAAGAGAGCTGTGGCAGTGACGTGGCTCTGTTGTTCCTGCATAGTGATTTGTGGAGATGGAAAAATCGAGATTCGAGCAGTGATTAAGTACTTCATAAAGGTATGAAAGCAAAGGCCATTCATGCTGATTTCCAGAATACACTGGGGGACTCTGCTCCTTCCTATTCAGCTGTTGCCAAGTGAACAAATGAATTTAAATTTGGTTGGGAGAGCTTGGATGATGATCTGCGCAGTGGTCGGCAAAGATCTCACTCCTCCAGAAATCATTGTAAAAGTGTGCAAAATGGTCATTGAAGATCACCAACTGAAAGTATGTGGAATTGATCACGTTTGCCAGATGTCATCTGAAAGGGTATATCACATTTTAACCAAAGAGTTGATATGAAAAAGTTATCTGCAAGATGGTTGCCTTATGTTGGGTTAAGCACACATGAGAATGGACATATCGGAACAATCTTTAGGCCGGTTTAGGAGAAATGAACAAGATTTTTTTGTGCTTGTTTGTGACCACAGGTGGGTTCACTACTATACCCCAGACACAAAACAAAGCAGTGGAAAGATGCTGATTCTCTGCCACCAAAGAAGACAGTCCTTCAGTGGGAAAGGACATGGCACCAGTGTTCTGGGATGTGAAAGGGATTCTGTTTGTAGATTATATCCCCACTGGTCGAACAATTACTGGGGAATACTATGCTAACCACTTGGACAAATTGCAGCAGAAGATAAGGGAAAAAAAAAGGCAGGTTTAGCAAGGAAGAAAGTACTTTTCCATCAAAACACTGCGCATCCACACACATGCTGTTGTCATGGCAAAATTACACAAACTAAGGTATGAATTGTTGCCACACTTGCCTTATTCACCTAATATGCCTTAGACTTCCATCTCTTCCCAAAACTAGAAATTCTTCTTTGTGGATGAAGATTCACTTCAAACAAAGAATTGATAGCTGGAGTTGACAACTATTTTGCAGGCCTGGGGAAGCCCATTTTCAACATGGTATCAAGGCACTGGAACATCATTGGACCAAGTGCATTAATCTACAAGGAGACTACGTTGAAAAATAAAAAAAAAAACGTTTCAGTGATGTAAATACTATTTTTCTATTCTGTTCTGTGCACTGTTCTAACCACCCTCGTACCTAAGCCAGGTTAAGGACAAACACCTTCCCTATAGCTACTGCCCCATTTCTCTCACCAGCTGTTTGCAAGATGATGGACAGTGAGATTCATGGCCAGCTGGTATATTGATAGTCTCGTCATCCACTAACCATGGGACAGTTTGGATTTAGTGTGCCATTCCACAGTTGACCATCTTGTCACTTTGTTGACACATGTCGTAGAAAGTTCTCTGTGGAAATACCAGACTAGCTGTGTTTGATTTGAAGAAAGCCTACAACACTTGCTGGGTATTCGTATTCTGTGTACTCTATACACATGGGACTTCAAAGACCACCTGCTCTATTTCCTTTAGGAATTTTTATGACCGGTTTCAAGGTATGTGTGGGCTTGGTTTTGTCAGACACCTTCATCCAGGAGAACAGGGTGCCTCTAGGCTCAGTCCTGAGTGTCGTCTTCTTTGCTAAAGACATTAACACTACTATGGAGTGTCTCCAGCTAGGCATCTCTGGCTCCCTTTTTGTTGACAACTTTGAGATCTATTGCAATTCTCCACAGACTTGTCTCCTTGGTGTCTCAATCATCTTTACTTGTGGAGTGTCAACAGTGGTGTTCGCTTTTCCATTGACAAAATGGTTTGCATGAATTTCTGGCAGTGCAATGGGTTCCTTCCACAATCTTTACCAGGCCTGTTGCTCTTCTGATCACTGAAACTACAAAATTCCTGAGACTCGTGCTTGATAGAAAACTCTTGTGGTCCTCCCACATGTCTTACCTGACCACATGCTATACCTGCGTCCCTAAGTGTCTGTGCCCTAAATGGTACTTCCCGGGGAACAGATTGGACCATCCTCCTCCATTTATACTGATCCCTTATCAGTTTGAAACTAGACTATGGGTGTTTTGTTTATTCATTGCATGTCCACTTTATGCTGTCTTAACACAATCCACCATCGTGGAATACATTTGGCCCCTGGTGTCTTTTACACTTGCCCGATTGAGTCTCTATGCAGAATCTGCTGAACTAACACTATCATATCGACGTGATGTTGGTGGAAATGCTCGCAGTTTGTCTTCCATGCCCGGCCACCCATTCTATGCCCCCCCCCCCCCCCCCCTTTTTATTTTTTTTTGACTGCCAGTATGGAGCGCACCCTTCTTTTGTTAGCTCCTGGAGTTTGCTTTCGCTTGCTGCTTCATGTTCTTGATGGGTGTGAACCCGTGGCGGTCCGTGTTCGTCTTGGACTTCATTTTCTTCCCAAGGACACTACTCCAGATTCAGTCTGTTGCTGTAAGTTTCTCGACCTTTGTGCACGATTTCGTGATACCATCTTTGTGTACACTGATAAATCTTAAGACCAACTGTGGTGTTGGATGTCCCTTCATCATTTACACTGACTTTAGTGTTCCAGAACACTACTCAATTTTTACAGTAGAGCTCTTCACCCTATATCAGGCCACCCAGTTCATCCGGTGGTATGGACTTTATCATGTGCACAGATTCTCATGCCCTCCAAAGCATCTGCGTGCTGTGTGCTGTCTCCTGGTCACATCGGTCTGATGGGAAGCGAGGCTGCTGCCAAGACTGCAGTCCTACTTCAGTCTGCTAGCTCTTTTGTTCCTTCGAATGATCTCTGTGTGCCGTCTGCAAATGGTGTCACTTTGGCATCGCCACTGGTCTTCCGTTCATGGGAACAAGCTCTGGGCAATTAAACCTCTCCTAATGTCTTGGCCGATCTCCTCTCGGCCCTTTGGTGAGATCATTTTAGCTAGTTTGCCTTTTGGGCACTGTCATGCTAGGTATTGCCATTTGTTGTTGTGATCCCTCACCACTTTGTACTGATTGTCATTAACCTTTGATGGTTCACAATTTCCTGACCCAGTGCCCATTTTTTAACCATTTATGTTCCAGTGTGGGATTTCTGCTGTCTCTCAAAGGGGAAGTTCTAGTTTTTAACTCTTTCCTTCTGTCGAGTGGACTTTACCTTAAACTTCTTTTGCTAACTCATTTTGTAAGGTCATGACACGGGCACTTATGACCTCAGTTGGTTTTGTGCCTTCACACAAAACAAAAAAAATTGAACTGTTTATTGTGCACTGCCTTCAATATCTTTAGCAATTAGAGGTGAAAAGTGCACTGGTAGAAGAATGTGCAAGGAAAGACTGTACTGCTGTGTGGAAACATGTTAGATAAAATGTAGAAGTCACAGGTGACTGGAAAAATGGCAGAAACCACAGTGTTTCAAAAACACTGACATCAGTGAGCTTACAGTCACTTGGTGAAGCAATAGAAAGGTATTGATGGTGAGTGTTCTTATGGGAGAATGGCTGGTCTCTTTCAGTGCCAAAATGAAAAAGGAAAACTGCCAAGTTCTCCTTTTTGTAGGCAATGTGATATGCCCCATGAGTGAAGTTACCAAATGTGAAATTGGTGAGAATCAAGCCAGGTTAAACCACCCTCGCACAACCCATAGACTGGGGGTTATCTACACATTCATAGCCCACTGTAGGTGATGATTGATGCAGTCCCTTATTATTCTTAGTGCTACAGCCAAAACTGTTAGCTTTTGCATGGTGAGTTTCTGTCTTGGATGCTGTAAATTGGACTGGCTTGGCAGTAACGGTAATAAGCTTTGAAACTTTTACCAAGCGCTTTAACAAAGTGGGGTTTGGAGGTCAAGAACGAGGTTCTGCGGGCATCGAAATGAAGAAATAATTGATGAATTAATTAAAATGAAACACATTTCCTATAATGCAGATGCCTGAATTCTAAGTGATGAATTTCTATCTACGCCCTCCACTTTCACTTCAGCAAAAAATTTGCAACACAGGTGATCAGGAAGAGGAGCAGCAAACTGATGTCCCTCGAAAGATTGATCCTCCCGAAGAAGCTATTGCGTGCATAAATGGTGATATGCAATTTGCAGCACACACATTTCTCCCAGACAGAACTGTGCAAAAAACTGTTAAGAAAAAAAAATTTCGAGCAAGAAGTTAAAACAGGTTTTCCTCCTTAATGTGATGAAAAAAGTGAAACATAAAGCAAATCAACACAGGAATAATATATATGTACATACAACAATACACAAATTTGGAGTAAAAATTCAGAGATGACATATTTAACACTTAATGTAACAGTCTAGTCTTCTGTTGTACAATATACAGTAAGTGAACATCTACTGTGCAGGAGTGAAGATACACAAGTATGTGCATGATCACAAATTTATACTTTTGCGGATGATACTTGTCAAATTTTATGTAACCTATTGTGTTTTGTATAATCTGGAAACTTCGCCAATTTGGAAAATTATTTTATTCCCATGTGATACCATTTTTAACAAGTTTTAGTGCATTTAAATACATCCTTTATACACTATGAGCTGCACTCAAAATGTTTAATTTGCCAAAATTGGTTTTTTGGTTTATAACCTGTCATCAGTGGTATCTGATAAAGAGGAACAAACAGCTGTACGTGTTTAGATTTCTACAAAATAACTGTACATATATAGCAGTAATGTAAGTAAACTGTCAAATTTTAGGCAGTGACAATTCTTGATCGTGTCTGACATAAACGGTAGCAATCAAATGACACAACACACGTGATGAAGATTAATATTGATCATGGTTAGCCATAAAAGGCAAGGAAAAACTGTTTACAGTGCTATAGAATATATTTCAGGCCATGTTGAATCAACTGACAAGCATGTCATTGCTATAGAAGTGCTTAATGTTAAGTACACTTATATTACTGCTACATATGCACAATTATTTTGTAGAAATCGGTGCACATACAGTTGTTTGTTCCTCTGTATCAGATGCCACTGATGATGGATTATGAACCTGAAACTGCTTTTGCCAAATAAAACATTTTTAGTGCAGTTCATGGCACATAGATGATGTCTTTTAATAAATATGTGAAAGTTATGGAGCACCAAGCATTCAGATTATACTGTAGTGGACATGGACATGGACATGGTCATATTGGTATGGGCCCATGGCAGCGAGGTCTTTAGCGCCTGCACGAAAACAGATTGAGATGAGTATCAGTAAAATACACAAAACAGGAAGATAAAACAGCATGTAAAACATAGATAACAAAAGTTTGAAAACTATGTGTGTCCCCGCACAGAACCAGGGAATGAAGTATTGCATCAGTAGCAAAACATTAATGACGCCAGAAGAAAGTGGTATAGGAGCTACAACAATATAGCAGATGGGTGTGGCTGCCTGAGCATGAGAACATAAAAAGGAGAAGCCAGCCACTCTACAACACACTAAAACCTCCAGCCTAAAAGTTTAGGCCAGAGTTCAGACACATCACAAAACTTTAAAAGTTTAGTCATACTCGTCTCACCATCAGCTAAAATAGAGGGCAGATTACCACCAATATTTGCTTCTGCCCTTGCATTATGATGTAAAATGCACTCTGTTAAAATATGGCAGACAGAGATGTGTACGCCACGAGCAACACAAAATGGGGGATCCTCTCGCTGTAGTAAAAAGCTGTGTGTGAGAGGGCAGTGCCCAATTCGAAGATGTGTGAGGGTCACTGCATACTGCCGGAGCAACTGGCAGGAGGAATGCCATAATATAAATAATTATGTGTTGGCTACAGGACTGGCCAGAGCATTGAGTTGCAGGCCAACATTCTCTTCAGCTTTGGCTTCCAGGTAAGCACACGTATATTCTTTCCTCTCTCTCTCTCTCTCTCTCTCTCTCTCTCTCTCTCTCTCTCTCTCTCTCTCTCTCTCTCTCTCCCCCCCCCTTTCTCTCCCTCTCCCTCTCCTAATAGCTCTTGAACTTGTGCTGCAAAAGGTCATCTTCTGTGACCATCTTGACTGTCTAGTGTGAGGAGAAGCAAGTGCCTGAGCTGCCTAGTTTCCACACAGCTCCAAGGTCAAACCAAGTGTAATCCTACATGTTCTTATGGCAGACAGAGTTATGCAACCATGTAACACAAAATTTTAATATTGTTACAATTGTGTAATTTGCCAGTAGAATGGTGTAGACATGAGGAGTACTGACTAAGTTTCCCTAAAAATCACTATTTTGCATCCAGCAGGGTGGAAAGCTACGAAGTTGAAATTTTAAGAATATGTGTATTTTGGTGTGAAAATATGATGTGGAAGGTTTCATAAAGTTACCATTAGTGATTTTCAAATTTTTAAAGAAACTATAAATTTTGGATAAAAATTAAGAAAATTGTAGATTATTCTCTGTTTGGGTATCAGAGGAGTACAGAGATTACAGCATAATATTCTGCATAGGAAACAATTTTGATTTACCAAATTTCAGAACATTTAATTGATTTAACAAGGTACAGGGATGCAGAAGGGACAATTCAGATGGTAAAGACCACTTGAAGTTCCATTTAAAACATCATGTCAACTATATAAGATATAAAACTCAAACTAAAGTGAAATGTTCTTTAAGCATGGATCTATGATAGGAAAAAAAAAAAAAAAAAAAAAAAAAGAGTTGATACAAACGCAATTGGAAAAGTTACTAGTAATTCAATGTGATGAGAGTGCGCTTTCTGAGCATGGAGGCAGGGGCATAGGTGTTTTTGAAGCAATATCTCATTTCCACTGTCTGCTACTGAGATAACTGAGAGTATATAAGCAACCTGAAAAGTCGTCTCATGGGTTCATTCACTCAAAGTCTTTTGTCAACAGTTTGTGTCACCATCAAACAATTCAGTGTCAAGTTTCGCAGTGGGGATCTTTGTTTTAGTATTGTCACTGGATTCGAATATCAATATGGAGACGAACACATCTGCGTTAACTGTTCAAAGTTATTTGGTTTCACGGCCACACTATGGGTTGTTGGATGCTACATGAATTAGCAAGACCATCTGGCAGCATAGACAATGAAGAAAGTGAGTGCATGATCGTCAGCTGTTGTATTTATATATCTGAAGCTTTTCAGTCCCGTAGGAAATTATAAATACAAGTGATTGCCTTTTGGGATAGCCACAGCACCAGGAATTTTTCAAAGATACACAGACGAATTAAGTATTGGTATTGCAAAGTACATAAAATATTTGGATGAGATCTGTATGATGGGTGCTACTAGGGAAGAGCACATACAGAACTTACAAACAATATTTCAGAAGCTGCTGGAGAATGGGCTCTGTTATAACCTACAAAAATGCCAATTCTTTGCACTGTCCATGTGCTGTTTGGGGCATATGTTAAGCAGTAAAAGGATTATACCAATGACAGAGCATGATGATGCAATCAAGAAGGTACTGTGCCTGATAAACATAATGGAATTGCAGTATTTTCTGGGGAAAATGAACTACTACACAAACTTTATTCCTCTGGCAGCTCACCTCATACATTCTTTGAACTATCTGAGGAAGAAAGGCATTCCATTTGTTCTGTCTTCCAAATGCCACAAAACATTCTTTCAGTTGGAAACACACCTGAGGTCATCCCATGCTTAGTGACATTTACACTGGGCCATCTCCTGACCCTTGGAACCAACATGTTCGTCAAAGGATTGGAAAAGGGCACAGGTCATCCCCGTTTTCAAGAAGGGATGTCGAACAGATGTGCAGAACTATAGACCTATATTTCTAACGTCGATCAGTTGTAGAATTTCGGAACACGTATTATGTTCGAGTATAATGACTTTTCTGGAGACTAGAAATCTACTCTGTAGGAATCAGCATGGGTTTCGAAAAAGACGGTTGTGTGAAATCCAGCTCGCGCTATTCGTCCACGAAACTCAGAGGGCCATAGACACTGGTTCACAGGTATATGCCGTGTTTCTTGACTTCTGCAAGGCGTTCAATACAGTTCCCCACAGTCGTTTAATGAACAAAGTAAGAGCATATGGACTATCAGACCAATTGTGTGATTGGATTGAAGAGTTCCTAGATAACAGAACGCAGCATGTCATTCTCAGTGGAGAGAAGTCTTCCAAAGTAAGAGTGATTTCAGGTGTGCCGCAGGGGAGTGTCGTAGGACCGTTGCTATTCACAATATACATAAATGACCTTGTGGATGACATCAGAAGTTCACTGAGGCTTTTTGCAGATGATGCTGTGGTGTATCGAGAGGTTCTAACAATGGAAAATTGTACTGAAATGCAGGAGGATCTCCAGCGAATTGATGCATGGTGCAGGGAATTGCAATTCAATCTCAATGTAGACAACTGTAATGTGCTGCGAATACATAGAAAGACAGATCCCTTATCATTTAGCTACAAAATAGCAGGTCAGCAACTGGAAGCAGTTAATTCCATAAATTATCTGGTAGTACGCATTAGGAGTGATTTAAAATGGAATGATCATATAAAGTTGATCGTCGGTAAAGCAGATGCCAGACTGAGATTCATTGGAAGAATCCTAAGGAAATGCAACCGAAAACAAAGGAAGTAGGTTACAGTACACTCATTCGCCCACTGCTTGAATACTGCTCAGCAGTGTTGGATCCGTACCAGATATGGTTGATAGAAGAGATAGAGAAGATCCAACGGAGAGCAGCGTGCTTCGTTACAGGATCAATTAGTAATCGTGAAAGCATTATGGAGATGATAGATAAACTCCAGTGGAAGACTCTGCAGGAGAGACGCTCAGTAGCTGGGTACGGGCTTTTGTTAAAGTTTCGAGAACAAACCTTCACCGAAGAGTCGAGCAGTATATTGCTCCCTCCTATGTATATCTCGCTAAGAGACCATGAGGATAAAATCAGAGAGATTAGAGCCCACACAGAAGCATACCGACAATCCTTCTTTCCACGAACAATACAAGACTGGAATAGAAGGGAGAACACACACCGTCAGGTGGCTTGCGGAGTATGGATGTAGATGTAGATGTAGATGTCACAATATGAGATTGGGCCTGCCCCGTCACATGAGAATGCTGATGGTAAAGAGCAACCAACAGCTTTTGTTTTTAAGTCACTCCCACAGTTGTGGCAAAATTTGTCACAAAATGAGAAGGAGGCATTTGGCCATTGTGTATGGCCTTTAAAAATTCCACTTTTTCCTATAGGGGAATAAATTCTCCCAGTTAGTTGGCTATTGTGTGGTCTTCAGAGCCTAATTGTGGGGTTTCATTTTGTTTTACTTGCAGACCACAAATCACTCATTTCTCTCTTTAGTACATATTCTCATCTTCCAGACAAAACGATGAGGTGTTTGCAATGCTGCGCTCCGTTTTTGAGCAGCTGCCATCATTTCATTCGTTTTTGGCCTACTGGATAGCCAGCCTATGCTTTATCATGCCTCTCCATTGGCCACAATGTTGCGTTTGACCTTTTGGAAGCAGTGTGTTTTGCCATAGACAAGATTATGCACCACACCTTATAAGATTTCCCAATCACTGCTCACAAAATAGCAGTGGCTGCTAAGCATCATCTTTGCCTGCATTTAGTTGTGTCAGCAGTGCAAAGTGGTTGGGCAGAGAGTCCCCTGAAAGGGTCACTCAGAGTCACAAAATTATTTTGCTAGGAAATATACAATGCCTGATGTTCAAGGAGTAAAGGAGTATTGTAGTTGCCTACAGATGATGCTGAATTTTGTGTCATTGTTCCCCCTCTACACTGCTGTCACATCCTTCAGCTGCTACATACAACCCATGGGGTGATGTGGAGGATCAAAGCTTTAGCTCGGTACCACATTCATTGGCCAGGTAAAGACAGTGGCACAGCCAAGCCTCACCAGCAAGAAGTTCTTCCCATGGCCCCAGCCTGAGCGCCCTTGAGACAGAGTGCACATCGACTTTGCTGGCTCTTTTCAGGGTTGCTGGCAGTTGTTAAACTGTAATTTGCCATATGTGCCACACATCTCTACTGTGACTGCGTACACTATGGTCAGAGCACTCACTACCATTTTCATCTTAGAGGGAGCCCACCAGACATCAGTGATTGACAACAGACCTCAATCTCTTTCAGTAGAATTTAAGGCATTCTGCCAATGTAATGGCATACAGCACATGAGCACTGTCTCTCTTCACCCAGCATTGGACTCAGAAGTGGTGTGGTTGGTTAGAGCCTTCAGTCACAATTGAGGAAGGAACCTTCAGTCACGATTGAGGAAGGCACTGGTGTCGATGCCCAGTGATGAGGACTTAGCAGTGTTTCTTGTCACCTACCAGTCCACCGCAATTAACGTATGAAGTCCGGCTGAGATAGTGCATAGATGCAGGCTGCACATGCTCCTGGATTTACTGCAGGCTCCCCTATGAACCATGAGCCCCAGTTTCACACCCTGCTACCAGCACAGTGCCGCCATGTTGGCTCGTATGTAGGGCTGTAAGCTGGACTGGGAACTGGGCATCATTCTCAGCCGCAAGGGGTGCCAAATGTTCCTCATTGCAGCTGGGCAGGAGCGCCTGATCCATCTCCGATACCAGCTGCGGCTGCAATGTACTCGAGAGCCATCCCCACTGCTTGAGAAAGTGCAGGGGCTTCCAACCCCATTACCCTCAGTGACCACATTGCAGACAGCTGGTGCTGCTCATTTCCTATTATGTGCATGGCCACAGTACCATTACAACCTGTGCACAGTTTATCATTACCACTAGTAGCAGCAGCATCAGCAGCTGATAACCAAACTGGTACAGCACTGGCAGCCCATGGCAATTGAGCCACTTCCTCTGACAGGGCACTTGGTGACAGTCTCAATGCCTTAGCAGCACTGCAACTTCAAGTGAACTATGCAGCAAATGACAAGATACCACCAGGATGGAAACATTGGAAATTGATATGCCACTGGAGCCATTGGCAAGGCTTACCCACACAATGCTCCCCATTGCCCTGGCAGATGAAGCACAGTTCTGGTCATCTCCAATCCTATGCACCTTTAAAGGTAGGGAGGGGTGATTTAGTATCATCATTGAATTTGGACGTTGATACTGAGATGAATGAACCAGTGTTGGCTGTTCAGAGTTGTAGAGTTTCACAACTGCACCATGGACAGCATCGACACCACGTGAATTGGCAAGACCCTCCAGCAGTGTATGCAGTGAGGAATGTGATTGTTTCCATTCACTGCTTACTGTTTTCTCTGAAGCTGCCCAGCAGCACTACCCCATCTGTTTAGTGCATTATTGAAGTTGTGATGTGAGCCTTAGATGGCTGTGTACAGACACCCTTTGAGTGATAAACTTTAAGATCACACTTTTATCAGACTGTTAGAAATTGAACTTTTGTGTAAAAACCACTTACATTTTGGTGTAGTGCATTTTGTGTCTCACCCGGGTGTTTGGAGTATTAAAACCTACCACTTTTAGGAAAGCAAAATTGTATTCCAAATTACTAGAAAAATTTGTTGCAGATGAGGATTTTATAGATAACGTAATTTTGAGGATTTTTAAGCTCTGTACTGTGCCAGGTGCTAATTAAAGCAGTAAAAATTATGTGCTTAAAGTCTGTGTGTGTAGGACATTAGGTTTTTTAATATCATAAGTGAACTTTGAATTTTTCAAAACTTCTGCTGTTCGTTGCAAACAGTGAGTAAGAATTTATTTTTGAGTCCTGAGTCCCGGTGAGCTAAAATGTGGACAAGTGGACTGTGGATTGCAAGTAACATGTTTCACACTATTTTCTGGTTGCTCAATTAAGTAATTTACAGACCCCTGAGGTGTGGTTGAAATATCCATTTTTAGAACACTAAAAACCCATCACTCCACAAGTGGTCTGTCTTTCTACACTGGGCACACCCAACTGGATGCCAGAATTTCAGAATATACTGAAATGATCTTAAGTACCTCTTTTATTCAAAAAAAAATACTCCCTTTGGATGCCCACAATCCAAAAATTTTGAAAGTTGTTTCTGACACCAGGCATACACCATGTCAGAAGCAGGATTCTCCATCTTTCAGTTTGTAAGGGAGGCTGTAATTGTGAAGTCAAGCTTTGCTATGAATTAAGATCTAGCTGCAGCTGGAAGAAGTAGCAAGCTAAGGCCTGCTGCTACCGATAATCCACATACCGGCAGCCGTGACATCCACATATTTATGAATGACTGTGCCATAGACTCCATTGTTTAATCATGCAAGGGAATGGCTGACAGGATGTACCCAAAGCTGTAAGATTCTGGCAAAGGTCCAACCAAATCCTAGTGTACATATTAAAAACGGCCTTTACATACGGTTAAGGTGCCTTGTGGCAGGAATAAGTGTGGCATCCCGTTTTGCTGCTCTGGCAAGGAAGGCAGTCACGTGATCACGTCCTGCAATCTGCCTTAGCTCTAAGCCAGACTTAATGCTCCATAACAATCCTTATAGTGTGACAAATTACTAAGTGTGATAGACTGTGCCAGCTGTCAAAGACTGTCTTCCTGAACCTCATCAGGACCACGAACCATGACCAGCCTAGTGATGTATCACACCACAGGTGCTCGCCAGAATTGGATGTCCAAATTTGTATCTGCAAGCTCATGTTTGTGTCATTCAAGAGTAGCCTTAGCTGTTCGTATTGATCCTGTGCTGTAGCTAAGTCTTCGAAATCAATCAGCACGCTAAGAGCATGAATGTGGGGCATGTAATCTGCCACAACATTGCCCCCTCTCCTGCATCCACATGTTGGATGTCATCTGAAAATTGCACAATCAAGTCCAGGTGCCTGAAGTGGTGGGGGTTGGGAAGGGGTGAGGGGAGGGGGAGGGGACACATCCCAACTTGGATTACAGTTAGCATGGACCATTGGGCAGTGGTCCGTGAAAAGTGTTAGCAATTGACACTCTATACTTTCTTTAAAGTATTTCACTACCTCATACAGTGCCAGCAATTCAGTCATAAGCCAACCACAACTGTTGGGACCCTTTTAGTTTATGAAGAGAAAAGATGTAGAGGTCACTGGATACCATTACCTGCTGTAAAACTGCACTGATAGCAGTATTAC